>NC_138884.1:39816521-41016521 GCF_965194825.1 Balaenoptera physalus | reverse complement strand
GTTTTAACACTGCAGGTCTTTGGAAGATGCACAGGCCCCTAAGTCTCCCTCGCGCATCCTTTGTTTAGACACTTCGCTGCACGCAGAAAAGAGGTCGTAGAAAAGAGTTGAATCAGGGAAAGCCCCAGTGGGTAACGCGAATCTCTTTTCACTTGTTAGCATCAACATGTACTTATGCTGCGTGTCAATCTGGAAATGGGAGACTGATGGCCCAAAGCTTGTTTTCCCGTTTGGAAAGCTCCACTCATGCAGTCTCGAAGCTACCAGAAAAGCACTGTTGTTACCGTGCTTTTTGTTACTGCCGGCATGGCTCAGAGAAGAAAATGAGTTTTCTCGAAAGAAACCTTGTGCTTCCAGTTCCTAGTTGGAAGCTCACCCTGCTCTCCTTTATACCAAAAGTGAAAGTCAACGTGAGCACTAACCTCCAAGTAAGGCCCTGATTATCCTTGAAAATCGGGAGGCATGCAGCAGCACCCTGAGGTCTTCATCGCTCTTCTGCTTTTGTTTAACGGTAGTAAGCTTTCCAAGAATCCTAGGAACCTTTCATCAGCACCCGTTTTGGTAGCAGAACACTGCATAGAGCCAGGAAGCTCTGGTCCTGCGAGTATACTGCGTGTCAACCTACAAATTGGAGACTGAGGGCACAAGGCTTGTTTGCCCATTATGAAAGCTCCGTTCATGCGGCCTAGAATATACCTGAAAAGCATTGTTGTTGCCGGGGTTTTAGGCACTGCAGGCATGGTTCTGAGAAGATATTGAGTTTTCCCGAAAGAAACCTTGTGCTTCCAGTTCCTAGTTGGAAGCTCACCCTGCTCTGCTCTATATGAAAAATGAAAGTCAACCTGAGCCTTAGCCTGGAAGGAAGGCCCTGATTTGCTTTGCCAAACGGAGGTTTCGAGTATCTCCATGAGGCCTTCTTCACTGTTCTGCTATAGTTTCACAGTTGTAAGCTTTTCAATACTCCTAGGGACCTTGCTTCAACACCCGTTTCAGTACCAGTATATTGAGTAGAGCCAGGAAGCTCATGGCCAGTTAAGCAACTTCAGCCCGGTATGCCTTTTGGAACAGCCCATTGTTGGCTAGAGAAAGGCAACACACTGCACTCTTCCTTGGGAGAGCCAGATCACCTCAGCTCTACACAGGATTCAGGAACACACTTCTAGACTGTCCTCCATGCAGTGGATGTATCCTCATTCCCCTAGCTGAACTGTATTGAGAAAAACACTCTGCTTCTAATCCCTTTTCACCTTTTACACTTAGAGTCACGCATTCTCAAGGAGGTGGTCGGCTTGCATTCCAAGTACAATTTATGCACAGTTCTTGTTTTAACACTGCAGGTCTTTGGAAGATGCACAGGCCCCTAAGTCTCCCTCAAGCATCATTTGCTTAGCACCTCGCTGCACGCAGAAAAGCGGTCGTAGAAAAGAGTTGAATCAGGGAAAGCCCCAGTGGGTAACGCGAATCTCTTTTCACTTGTTAGCACCAACATGTACTTATGCTGCGTGTCAATCTGGAAATGGGAGACTGATGGCACAAAGCTTGCTTTCCCGTTTTGAAAGCTCCACTCATGCAGTCTCGAAGCTACCAGAAAAGCACTGTTGTTACCGTGCTTTTTGTTACTGCCGGCATGGCTCAGAGAAGAAAATGAGTTTTCTCGAAAGAAACCTTGTGCTTCCAGTTCCTAGTTGGAAGCTCACCCTGCTCTCCTTTATATCAAAAGTGAAAGTCAACGTGAGCCCTAACCTCCAAGTAAAGCCCTGATTATCCTTGCAAATCGGAAGGCATGCAGCAGCTCCCTGAGGTCTTCGTCGCTGTTCTGCTTTAGTTTAAAGGTAGTAAGCTTTCCAAGACTCCTAGGAACCTTGCTTCAGCACCCGTTTCGGTAACAGAACACTGCATAGAGCCAGGAAGCTGTGGACCTGTGAGTATACTGCGTGTCAACCTACAAATTGGAGACTGAGGGCACAAGGCTTGTTTGCCCATTATGAAAGCTCCGTTCATGCGGCCTCGAACATACCAGAAAATTATTTTTGTTGCCGGGGTTTTAGGCACTGCCTGCATGGTTCTTAGAAGATATTGAGTTTTCCTTTAAGAAACCCTGTGCTTCCAGTTCCTAGTTGGAAGCTCACCCTGCTCTGCTCTATAACTAAAGTGAAAATCAAGGGGAGCACTAGCCTCGAAGTAATGCCGTGATTATCCTGGCAAAACTGGAGGCGTGCAGCAGCTCCATGAGGCCTTCATCGCTGTTCTCATTTAGTTTAACGGTAGTAAGTTTTCCAAGACTCCTAGAGACCTTGCTTCAGCACCCGTTTCAGTATCAGAAAGCTGCCTAAAGCCAGGAAGCTCTGGTCCTGCGTGTTTGCTGCGTACCAACTTACTATTTGGAGACTGATGGCACAAGGCTTGTTTTCCCATTAGGAAAGCTCCGTTCATGCGGCCTCCTTTATACCTGAAAAGCATTGTTGTTGCCGAAGTTTTATTCACTGTCTGCATGGTTCTGAGAAGATATTGAGTTTTCCCGTTAGAAACCTTCTGCTTCCACTTCCTAGTTGGAAGCTCACCCTGCTCTGCTCTATACCTAAAGTGAAAGTCCACGTTAGCCCTTGCCTCGAAGTAAGGCCATGATTTGCCTTGCCAAACGGGAGGCGTGGAGCAGCTCCATGAGGCCTTCATCACTGTTCTGCTTTAGTTTCACGGTAGTTAGCTTTTCCAGACTCCTAGGGACCTTGTTGCACACCCGTTTTAAACCATTATACTGAGTAAAGCCAGGAAGCTCAGGGTCAGGTAAGCAACTTCAGCCCCGTAGGCCTTTTGGAACACCCCAGTGTTGGCTAGAGAAAGGCAACACACTGCACTCTTCCTTGAGAGAGCCAGATTACCTCAGCTCTACACAGAATTCAAGAACACACTTCTAGACTGTCCTCCATGCAATGGATGTAACCTCATTCCCCTAGCTGAACTCTAATGAGAAAAACACTCTGCTTCTAATCCCTTTTCACCTTTTACACTAAGAGTCACGCATCCTCAAGGAGGCGGTCGCCTTGCATTCCAAGTACAATTTAAGCACAGTTCTTGGTGTAAAACTGCAGGTCTTTGGAAGATGCACAGGCCCCTAAATCGCCCTCGCGCATCCTTTGTTTAGGCACTTGGCTGTACGCAAAAAAGCGGACGTAGAAAAAATTAGAATTAGGGAAATCACCAGTGGGTATCGTGAATCTCTTTTGACTTGTTAGCATCAACATGTCCTTATGCTGCGTGTCAATCTGGAAATGTGAGCCTGAGACACAAATCTTGTTTTCCTATTTTGAAAGCTCCACTCATGCAGTCTCGAAGCTACCTATAAAGCACTGTTTTTACTGTCCTTTTAGTTACTGCCTGCCAGCTTCTGCGAAGACATGAGTTTTCCCGAAAGAAACGTTGTGCTTCCAGTTTCTAGTTGGAAGCTCACCTGCTCTGCTCTATAATTAAAGTGAAAGTCAAGGGGAGCACTAGCCTCGAAGTAATGCCCTGATTATCCTGGCAAAACGGGAGGCGTGCAGCAGCTCCATGAGGCCTTCATCACTGTTCTGCTTCAGTTTAACGGTAGTAAGCTTTCCAAGACTCCTAGGAACACTGCTTCAGCACCCGTTTCGGTAACAGAACAATGCCTAGAGCCAGGAAGCTCTGGTCCTCCGTGTATGCTGCGTGTCAACCTAGAAATTGGAGACTGATGGCACAAGGCTTGTTTCCCATTAGAAAAGCTCCGTTCCTGCGGCCTCGAAAATACTTCAAAAGCATTGTTTTTGCTGGGGGTTTAGTCACTGCCTGCCTGCTTCTGCGAAGAAAATGAGTTTTCCCGAAAGAAACTTTGTGCTTCCAGTTCCTAGTTGGAAGCTCACCCTGCTCTGCTCTATACCTAAACTGAAAGTCAACGTGAGACCTAGCCTCGAAGGAAGGCCCTGATTTGCCTTGCCAAACGGAGGCTTGGAGTAGCTCCATGAGGCCTTCTTCACTGTTCTGCTATAGTTTCACAGTTGTAAGCTTTTCAAGACTCCTAGGGACCTTGCTTCAACACCCGTTTCAGTACCAGTATATTGAGTAGAGCCAGGAAGCTCAGGGTCAGTTAAGCAACTTCAGCCCGGTAGGCCTTTTGGAACAGCCCAGTGTTGGCTAGAGAAAGGCAACACACTGCACTGTTCCTTGGGAGAGCCAGATTACCTCAGCTCTACACAGGATTCAGGAACACACTTCTAGACTGTCCTCCATGCAATGGATGTATCCTCATTCCCCTAGCTGAACTCTATTGAGAAAAACACTCTGCTTCTAATCCCTTTTCACCTTTTACACTTAGAGTCACGCATCCTCAAGGAGGTGGTCGGCTTGCATTCCAAGTACAATTTAAGCACAGTTCTTGTTTTAACACTGCAGGTCTTTGGAAGTTGCACAGGCCCCTAAGTCTCCCTCACGCATCATTTGCTTAGCACTTCGCTGCACGCAGAAAAGCGGTCGTAGAAAAGAGTTGAACCAGGGAAAGCCCCAGTGGGTATCGCGAATCTCTTTTCACTTGTTAGCATCAACATGTACTTATGCTGCGTGTCAATCTGGAAATGGTCGACTGATGGCACAAAGCTTGTTTTCCCGTTTTGAAAGCTCCACTCATGCAGTCTCGAAGCTACCTGAAAAGCACTGTTGTTACCGTACTTTTATTTACTGCTGGCATGGCTAAGAGAAGAAAATGAGTTTTCTCGAAAGAAACCTTGTGCTTCCAGTTCCTAGTTGGAAGCTCACCCTGCTCTCCTTTATACCAAAAGTGAAAGTCAACGTGAGCACTAACCTCCGAGTAAGGCCCTGATTATCCTTGAAAATCGGGAGGCATGCAGCAGCACCCTGAGGTCTTCATTGCTGTTCTGCTTTTGTTTAACGGTAGTAAGCTTTCCAAGAATCCTAGGAACCTTTCATCAGCACCCGTTTTGGTAACAGAACACTGCATAGAGCCAGGAAGCTCTGGTCCTGCGAGTATACTGCGTGTCAACCTACAAATTGGAGACTGAGGGCACAAGGCTTGTTTGCCCATTATGAAAGCTCCGTTCATGCGGCCTCGAATATACCTGAAAAGCATTGTTGTTGCCGGGGTTTTAGGCACTGCAGGCATGGTTCTGAGAAGATATTGAGTTTTCCTTTAAGAAACCTTGTGCTTCCAATTCCTAGTTGGAAGCTCACCCTGCTCTGCTCTATAACTAAAGTGAAAGTCAAGGGGAGCACTAGCCTCGAAGTAAGGCCCTGATTATCCTGGCAAAACAGGAGGCGTGCAGCAGCTCCATGAAGCCTTCATCGCTGTTCTCCTTTAGTTTAACGGTAGTAAGCTTTCCAAGACTCCTAGAGACCTTTCTTCAGCACCCGTTTCAGTATCAGAAATCTGCCTAGAGCCGGGAAGCTCTGGTCCTGCGTGTATGCTGCGTACCAACTTAATATTTGGAGACTGATGGCACAGGGCTTCTTTGCCCATTTGGAAAGCTCCGTTCATGCGACCTCGAATATACCTAAAATCATTGTGGTTGCTGGGGTTTTAGGCACTGCCGGCATGGTTCTGAGAAAATATTGAGTTTTCCCATAAGAAACCTTGTGTTTCCAGTTCCTAATTGGAAGCTCACCCTGCTCTGCTCTATACCTAAAGTGAAAGTCAACATGAGCCTTAGCCTCAAAGGAAGGCCCTGATTTGCTTGGCCAAACGGAGGCTTCGAGTAGCTCCATGAGGCCTTCTTCACTGTTCTGCTTTAGTTTCACAGTAGTAAGCTTTTCAAGTCTCCTAGGGACCTTGCTTCAGCACCCGTTTTGGTAGCAGTATACTGAGTAGAGCCAGGAAACTCAGGGCCAGGTAAGCAACTTCACCCCGTAGGCCTTTTGGAGCAGCCCAGTGGTGGCTAGAGAAAAGCAACACACTGCACTCTTCCTTGGGAGAGCCAGTTTACCTCAGCTCTACACAGGATTCAGGAACACACTTCTAGAGTGTCCTCCATGCAATGGATGTAACCTCATTCCCCTAGCTGAACTCTATTGAGAAAAACACTCTGCTTCTAATCCCTTTTCACCTTTTACACTTAGAGTCACGCACCCTGAAGGAGGTGGTCGGCTTGCATTCCAAGTACAATTTAAGCAATGTTCTTGCTGTAACACTGCAGGTCTTTGGAAGATGCACAGGCCCCTAAGTCTCCCTCACGCATCATTTGCTTAGCACTTCGCTGCACGCAGAAAAGCGGTCGTAGAAAAGAGTTGAATCAGGGAAAGCCCCAGTGGGTATCGCGAATCTCTTTTCACTTGTTAGCATCAACATGTACTTATGCTGCGTGTCAATCTGGAAATGGGAGATTGATGGCACAAAGCTTGTTTTCCCGTTTTGAAAGCTCCACACATGCAGTCTCGAAGCTACCTGAAAAGCACTGTTGTTACCGTACTTTTATTTACTGCTGGCATGGCTAAGAGAAGAAAATGAGTTTTCTCGAAAGAAACCTTGTGCTTCCAGTTCCTAGTTGGAAGCTCACCCTGCTCTCCTTTATATCAAAAGTGAAAGTCAACGTGAGCCCTAACCTCCAAGTAAAGCCCTGATTATCCTTTCAAATCGGAAGGCATGCAGCAGCTCCCTGAGGTCTTCGTCACTGTTCTGCTTTAGTTTAAAGGTAGTAAGCTTTCCAAGACTCCTAGGAACCTTGCTTCAGCACCCGTTTCGGTAACAGAACACTGCATAGAACCAGGAAGCTCTGGACCTGCGAGTATACTGCGTGTCAACCTACAAATTGGAGACTGAGGGCACAAGGCTTGTTTGCCCATTATGAAAGCTCCGTTCATGCGGCCTCGAACATACCAGAAAAGCATTCTTGTTGCCGGGGTTTTAGGCACTGCCTGCATGGTTCTTAGAAGATATTGAGTTTTCCTTTAAGAAACCTGGTGCTTCCAGTTCCTAGTTGGAAGCTCACCCTGCTCTGCTCTATACCTAAAGTGAAAGTCAAAGTGAGCCCTAGCCTCGGTGGAAGGCCCTGAATTGCTTGGCCAAACGGAGGCTTGGAGTAGCTCCATGAGGCCTTCTTCACTGTTCTGCTATAGTTTCACAGTTGTAAGCTTTTCAGGACTAATAGGGACCTTGCTTCAACACCCATTTCAGTACCAGTATACTGAGTAGAGCCAGGAAGCTCAGGGCCAGGCAAGCAACTTCAGCCCCGTAGACCTTTTGGAACAGCCCAGTGTTGGATAGAGAAAGGCAACACGCTGCACTCTTCCTTGGGAGAGCCAGATTACCTCATTCTACACAGGATTCAGAAACTCACTTCCAGACTGTCCACAATGCAATGGAAGTAACCTCATTCCCCTAGCTGAACACTATTGAGAAAAACACTCTGCTTCTAATCCCTTTTCACCTTTTACACTTAGAGTCACGCATCCTCAAGGGGGTGGTCTGCTTGCATTCCAAGTACAATTTATGCACAGTTCTTGTTTTAACACTGCAGGTCTTTGGAAGATGCACAGGCCCCTAAGTCTCCCTCGCGCATCCTTTGTTTAGACACTTCGCTGCACGCAGAAAAGAGGTCGTAGAAAAGAGTTGAATCAGGGAAAGCCCCAGTGGGTAACGCGAATCTCTTTTCACTTGTTAGCATCAACATGTACTTATGCTGCGTGTCAATCTGGAAATGGGAGACTGATGGCCCAAAGCTTGTTTTCCCGTTTGGAAAGCTCCACTCATGCAGTCTCGAAGCTACCAGAAAAGCACTGTTGTTACCGTGCTTTTTGTTACTGCCGGCATGGCTCAGAGAAGAAAATGAGTTTTCTCGAAAGAAACCTTGTGCTTCCAGTTCCTAGTTGGAAGCTCACCCTGCTCTCCTTTATACCAAAAGTGAAAGTCAACGTGAGCACTAACCTCCAAGTAAGGCCCTGATTATCCTTGAAAATCGGGAGGCATGCAGCAGCACCCTGAGGTCTTCATCGCTCTTCTGCTTTTGTTTAACGGTAGTAAGCTTTCCAAGAATCCTAGGAACCTTTCATCAGCACCCGTTTTGGTAGCAGAACACTGCATAGAGCCAGGAAGCTCTGGTCCTGCGAGTATACTGCGTGTCAACCTACAAATTGGAGACTGAGGGCACAAGGCTTGTTTGCCCATTATGAAAGCTCCGTTCATGCGGCCTAGAATATACCTGAAAAGCATTGTTGTTGCCGGGGTTTTAGGCACTGCAGGCATGGTTCTGAGAAGATATTGAGTTTTCCCGAAAGAAACCTTGTGCTTCCAGTTCCTAGTTGGAAGCTCACCCTGCTCTGCTCTATATGAAAAATGAAAGTCAACCTGAGCCTTAGCCTGGAAGGAAGGCCCTGATTTGCTTTGCCAAACGGAGGTTTCGAGTATCTCCATGAGGCCTTCTTCACTGTTCTGCTATAGTTTCACAGTTGTAAGCTTTTCAATACTCCTAGGGACCTTGCTTCAACACCCGTTTCAGTACCAGTATATTGAGTAGAGCCAGGAAGCTCATGGCCAGTTAAGCAACTTCAGCCCGGTATGCCTTTTGGAACAGCCCATTGTTGGCTAGAGAAAGGCAACACACTGCACTCTTCCTTGGGAGAGCCAGATCACCTCAGCTCTACACAGGATTCAGGAACACACTTCTAGACTGTCCTCCATGCAGTGGATGTATCCTCATTCCCCTAGCTGAACTGTATTGAGAAAAACACTCTGCTTCTAATCCCTTTTCACCTTTTACACTTAGAGTCACGCATTCTCAAGGAGGTGGTCGGCTTGCATTCCAAGTACAATTTATGCACAGTTCTTGTTTTAACACTGCAGGTCTTTGGAAGATGCACAGGCCCCTAAGTCTCCCTCAAGCATCATTTGCTTAGCACCTCGCTGCACGCAGAAAAGCGGTCGTAGAAAAGAGTTGAATCAGGGAAAGCCCCAGTGGGTAACGCGAATCTCTTTTCACTTGTTAGCACCAACATGTACTTATGCTGCGTGTCAATCTGGAAATGGGAGACTGATGGCACAAAGCTTGCTTTCCCGTTTTGAAAGCTCCACTCATGCAGTCTCGAAGCTACCAGAAAAGCACTGTTGTTACCGTGCTTTTTGTTACTGCCGGCATGGCTCAGAGAAGAAAATGAGTTTTCTCGAAAGAAACCTTGTGCTTCCAGTTCCTAGTTGGAAGCTCACCCTGCTCTCCTTTATATCAAAAGTGAAAGTCAACGTGAGCCCTAACCTCCAAGTAAAGCCCTGATTATCCTTGCAAATCGGAAGGCATGCAGCAGCTCCCTGAGGTCTTCGTCGCTGTTCTGCTTTAGTTTAAAGGTAGTAAGCTTTCCAAGACTCCTAGGAACCTTGCTTCAGCACCCGTTTCGGTAACAGAACACTGCATAGAGCCAGGAAGCTGTGGACCTGCGAGTATACTGCGTGTCAACCTACAAATTGGAGACTGAGGGCACAAGGCTTGTTTGCCCATTATGAAAGCTCCGTTCATGCGGCCTCGAACATACCAGAAAATTATTTTTGTTGCCGGGGTTTTAGGCACTGCCTGCATGGTTCTTAGAAGATATTGAGTTTTCCTTTAAGAAACCCTGTGCTTCCAGTTCCTAGTTGGAAGCTCACCCTGCTCTGCTCTATAACTAAAGTGAAAATCAAGGGGAGCACTAGCCTCGAAGTAATGCCGTGATTATCCTGGCAAAACTGGAGGCGTGCAGCAGCTCCATGAGGCCTTCATCGCTGTTCTCATTTAGTTTAACGGTAGTAAGTTTTCCAAGACTCCTAGAGACCTTGCTTCAGCACCCGTTTCAGTATCAGAAAGCTGCCTAAAGCCAGGAAGCTCTGGTCCTGCGTGTTTGCTGCGTACCAACTTACTATTTGGAGACTGATGGCACAAGGCTTGTTTTCCCATTAGGAAAGCTCCGTTCATGCGGCCTCCTTTATACCTGAAAAGCATTGTTGTTGCCGAAGTTTTATTCACTGTCTGCATGGTTCTGAGAAGATATTGAGTTTTCCCGTTAGAAACCTTCTGCTTCCACTTCCTAGTTGGAAGCTCACCCTGCTCTGCTCTATACCTAAAGTGAAAGTCCACGTTAGCCCTTGCCTCGAAGTAAGGCCATGATTTGCCTTGCCAAACGGGAGGCGTGGAGCAGCTCCATGAGGCCTTCATCACTGTTCTGCTTTAGTTTCACGGTAGTTAGCTTTTCCAGACTCCTAGGGACCTTGTTGCACACCCGTTTTAAACCATTATACTGAGTAAAGCCAGGAAGCTCAGGGTCAGGTAAGCAACTTCAGCCCCGTAGGCCTTTTGGAACACCCCAGTGTTGGCTAGAGAAAGGCAACACACTGCACTCTTCCTTGAGAGAGCCAGATTACCTCAGCTCTACACAGAATTCAAGAACACACTTCTAGACTGTCCTCCATGCAATGGATGTAACCTCATTCCCCTAGCTGAACTCTAATGAGAAAAACACTCTGCTTCTAATCCCTTTTCACCTTTTACACTAAGAGTCACGCATCCTCAAGGAGGCGGTCGCCTTGCATTCCAAGTACAATTTAAGCACAGTTCTTGGTGTAAAACTGCAGGTCTTTGGAAGATGCACAGGCCCCTAAATCGCCCTCGCGCATCCTTTGTTTAGGCACTTGGCTGTACGCAAAAAAGCGGACGTAGAAAAAATTAGAATTAGGGAAATCACCAGTGGGTATCGTGAATCTCTTTTGACTTGTTAGCATCAACATGTCCTTATGCTGCGTGTCAATCTGGAAATGTGAGCCTGAGACACAAATCTTGTTTTCCTATTTTGAAAGCTCCACTCATGCAGTCTCGAAGCTACCTATAAAGCACTGTTTTTACTGTCCTTTTAGTTACTGCCTGCCAGCTTCTGCGAAGACATGAGTTTTCCCGAAAGAAACGTTGTGCTTCCAGTTTCTAGTTGGAAGCTCACCTGCTCTGCTCTATAATTAAAGTGAAAGTCAAGGGGAGCACTAGCCTCGAAGTAATGCCCTGATTATCCTGGCAAAACGGGAGGCGTGCAGCAGCTCCATGAGGCCTTCATCGCTGTTCTCCTTTAGTTTAATGGTAGTAAGCTTTCCAAGACTCCTAGAGACCTTGATTCAGCACACGTTTCGGTATCAGAAAGCTGCCTAGAGCCGGGAAGCTCTGGTCCTGCGTGTATGCTGCGTACCAACTTACTATTTGGAGACTGATGGCACAAGGCTTGTTTTCCCATTAGGAAAGCTCCGTTCATGCAGTCTCGAAGCTACCTGAAAAGCATTGCTGTTGCCGCTGATTTAGCCACTGCCTGCCTGCTTCGGCGAAGAAAATGAGTTTTCCCGAAAGAAACCTTGTGCTTCCAGTTCCTAGTTGGAAGCTCACCCTGCTCTGCTCTATACCTAAAATGAAAGTCAACGTGAGCCCTAGCCTCGATGAAAGGCACTGAATTGCTTGGCCAAACGGAGGCTTGGAGTAGCTCCATGAGGGCTTCTTCACTGTTCTGCTATAGTTTCATGGTTGTAAGCTTTTCAAGACTAATAGGGACCTTGCTTCAGCACCCATTTCAGTACCAGTATACTGAGTAGAGCCAGGATGCTCAGGGCCAGGTAAGCAACTTCAGCCCCGTAGACCTTTTGGAACAGCCCAGTGTTGGATAGAGAAAAGCAACACACTGCACTCTTCCTTGGGAGAGCCAGATTACCTCATTCTACACAGGATTCAGAAACTCACTTCTAGACTCTCCACCATGCAATGGATGTAACCTCATTCCCCTAGCTGAACTTTAATGAGAAAAACACTCTGCTTCTAATCCCTTTTCACCTTTTACACTTAGATTCACAAATCCTCAAGGAGGTGGTCGGCTTGCATTCCAAGTACAATTTAAGCACAGTTCTTGTTTTAACACTGCAGGTCTTTGGAAGATGCACAGGGCCCTAAGTCTCCCTCGCGCATTCTTTGTTTAGGCAATTCGCTGCACGCAGAAAAGTGGTCGTAGAAAAAAGTTGAATCAGGGAAAGCCCCAGTGGGTATCATGAATCACTTTTGACTTGTTAGCATCAACATGTACTTATGCTGCGTGTCAATCTGGAAATGGGAGACTGATGGCACAAAGCTTGTTTTCCCATTTTGAAAGCTCCACTCAGGCAGTCTCGAAGCTACCAGAAAAGCTCTGTTGTTACCGTGCTTTTTGTTACTGCCGGCATGGCTCAGAGAAGAAAATGAGTTTTCTCGAAAGAAACCTTGTGCTTCCAGTTCCTAGTTGGAAGCTCACCCTGCTCTCCTTTATATCAAAAGTGAAAGTCAACGTGAGCACTAACCTCCAAGTAAAGCCCTGATTATCCTTGCAAATCGGAAGGCATGCAGCAGCTCCCTGAGGTCTTCGTCGCTGTTCTGCTTTAGTTTAAAGGTAGTAAGCTTTCCAAGACTCCTAGGAACCTTGCTTCAACACCCGTTTCGGTAACAGAACACTGCATAGAGCCAGGAAACTCTGGACCTGCGAGTATACTGCGTGTCAACCTACAAATTGGAGACTGAGGGCACAAGACTTGTTTGCCCATTATGAAAGCTCCGTTCATGCGGCCTCGAACATACCAGAAAAGTATTGTTGTTGCCGGGGTTTTAGGCACTGCCTGCATGGTTCTTAGAAGATATTGAGTTTTCCTTTAAGAAACCTTGTGCTTCCAGTTCCTAGTTGGAAGCTCACCCTGCTCTGCTCTATAACTAAAGTGAAAATGAAGGGGAGCACTAGCCTCGAAGTAATGCCGTGATTATCCTGGCAAAACTGGAGGCGTGCAGCAGATCCCTGAGGTCTTCATCGCTGTTCTCCTTTAGTTTAATGGTAGTAAGCTTTCCAAGACTCCTAGAGACCTTGCTTCAGCACCTGTTTCAGTATGAGAAAGCTGCCGAGAGCCGGAAAGCTATGGTCCTGCGTGTATGCTGTGTACCAAGTTACTATTTGGAGACTGATGGCACAAGGCTTGTTTTCCCATTAGGAAAGCTCCGTTCATGCGGCCTCCTTTATACCTGAAAAGCATTGTTGTTGCCGAAGTTTTAATCACTGTCTGCATGGTTCTGAGAAGATATTGAGTTTTCCCGTTAGAAACCTTGTGCTTCCAGTTCCTACTTGGAAGCTCACCCTGCTCTGCTCTATACCTAAAGTGAAAGTCCACGTGAGCCCTAGCGTCGAAGTAAGGCCCTGATTTGCCTTGCCAAAGGGGAGGCGTGGAGTAGCTCCATGAGGCCTTCTTTACTGTTCTGCTTTAGTTTCACGGTAGTAAGCTTTTCCAGACTCCTAGGGACATTGTTGCACACCCGTTTTGAAACCATTATCCTGAGTAAAGCCAGGAAGCTCAGGGTCAGGTAAGCAACTTCAGCCCCGTAGGCCTTTTGGAACACCCCAGTGTTGGCTAGAGAAAGGCAACACACTGCACTCTTCCTTGGGAGAGCCAGATTACCTCGGCTCTACACAGGATTCCGGAACACACTTCTAGACTGTCCTCCATGCAATGGGTGTATCCTCATTCCCCTAGCTGAACTCTATTGAGAAAAACACTCTGCTTCTAATCCCTTTTCACCTTTTACACTTAGAGTCACGAATCCTCAAGGAGGCGGTCGCCTTGCATTCGAAGTACAATTCAAGCACAGTTCTTGGTGTAACACTGCAGGTCTTTGGAAGATGCACAGGCCCCTAAATCGCCCTCGCGCATCCTTTGTTTAGGCACTTGGCTGTACGCAAAAAAGCGGACGTAGAAAAGAGTTGAACCAGGGAAAGCCCCAGTGGGTATCGTGAATCTCTTTTGACTTGTTAGCATCAACATCTCCTTATGCTGCGTGTCAATCTGGAAATGTGAGACTGAGACACAAATCTTGATTTCCTATTTTGAAAGCTCCACTCATGCAGTCTCGAAGCTACCTATAAAGCACTGTTGTTACTGTCCTTTTAGTTACTGCCTGCCAGCTTCTGCGAAGAAATGAGTTTTCCCGAAAGAAACGTTGTGCTTCCATTTCCTAGTTGGAAGCTCACCTGCTCTGCTCTATAATTAAAGTGAAAGTCAAGGGGAGCACTAGCCTCGAAGTAATGCCCTGATTATCCTGGCAAAACGGGAGGCGTGCAGCAGCTCCATGAGGCCTTCATCACTGTTCTGCTTCAGTTTAACGGTAGTAAGCTTTCCAAGACTCCTAGGAACACTGCTTCAGCACCCGTTTCGGTAACAGAACAATGCCTAGAGCCAGGAAGCTCTGGTCCTCCGTGTATGCTGCGTGTCAACCTAGAAATTGGAGACTGATGGCACAAGGCTTGTTTCCCATTAGAAAAGCTCCGTTCCTGCGGCCTCGAAAATACTTCAAAAGCATTGTTTTTGCTGGGGATTTAGTCACTGCCTGCCTGCTTCTGCGAAGAAAATGAGTTTTCCCGAAAGAAACTTTGTGCTTCCAGTTCCTAGTTGGAAGCTCACCCTGCTCTGCTCTATACCTAAACTGAAAGTCAACGTGAGACCTAGCCTCGAAGGAAGGCCCTGATTTGCCTTGCCAAACGGAGGCTTGGAGTAGCTCCATGAGGCCTTCTTCACTGTTCTGCTATAGTTTCACAGTTGTAAGCTTTTCAAGACTCCTAGGGACCTTGCTTCAACACCCGTTTCAGTACCAGTATATTGAGTAGAGCCAGGAAGCTCAGGGTCAGTTAAGCAACTTCAGCCCGGTAGGCCTTTTGGAACAGCCCAGTGTTGGCTAGAGAAAGGCAACACACTGCACTGTTCCTTGGGAGAGCCAGATTACCTCAGCTCTACACAGGATTCAGGAACACACTTCTAGACTGTCCTCCATGCAATGGATGTATCCTCATTCCCCTAGCTGAACTCTATTGAGAAAAACACTCTGCTTCTAATCCCTTTTCACCTTTTACACTTAGAGTCACGCATCCTCAAGGAGGTGGTAGGCTTGCATTCCAAGTACAATTTAAGCACAGTTCTTGTTTTAACACTGCAGGTCTTTGGAAGATGCACAGGCCCCTAAGTCTCCCTCACGCATCATTTGCTTAGCACTTCGCTGCACGCAGAAAAGCGGTCGTAGAAAAGAGTTGAACCAGGGAAAGCCCCAGTGGGTATCGCGAATCTCTTTTCACTTGTTAGCATCAACATGTACTTATGCTGCGTGTCAATCTGGAAATGGTCGACTGATGGCACAAAGCTTGTTTTCCCGTTTTGAAAGCTCCACTCATGCAGTCTCGAAGCTACCTGAAAAGCACTGTTGTTACCGTACTTTTATTTACTGCTGGCATGGCTAAGAGAAGAAAATGAGTTTTCTCGAAAGAAACCTTGTGCTTCCAGTTCCTAGTTGGAAGCTCACCCTGCTCTCCTTTATACCAAAAGTGAAAGTCAACGTGAGCACTAACCTCCGAGTAAGGCCCTGATTATCCTTGAAAATCGGGAGGCATGCAGCAGCACCCTGAGGTCTTCATTGCTGTTCTGCTTTTGTTTAACGGTAGTAAGCTTTCCAAGAATCCTAGGAACCTTTCATCAGCACCCGTTTTGGTAACAGAACACTGCATAGAGCCAGGAAGCTCTGGTCCTGCGAGTATACTGCGTGTCAACCTACAAATTGGAGACTGAGGGCACAAGGCTTGTTTGCCCATTATGAAAGCTCCGTTCATGCGGCCTCGAATATACCTGAAAAGCATTGTTGTTGCCGGGGTTTTAGGCACTGCAGGCATGGTTCTGAGAAGATATTGAGTTTTCCTTTAAGAAACCTTGTGCTTCCAATTCCTAGTTGGAAGCTCACCCTGCTCTGCTCTATAACTAAAGTGAAAGTCAAGGGGAGCACTAGCCTCGAAGTAAGGCCCTGATTATCCTGGCAAAACAGGAGGCGTGCAGCAGCTCCATGAAGCCTTCATCGCTGTTCTCCTTTAGTTTAACGGTAGTAAGCTTTCCAAGACTCCTAGAGACCTTTCTTCAGCACCCGTTTCAGTATCAGAAATCTGCCTAGAGCCGGGAAGCTCTGGTCCTGCGTGTATGCTGCGTACCAACTTAATATTTGGAGACTGATGGCACAGGGCTTCTTTGCCCATTTGGAAAGCTCCGTTCATGCGACCTCGAATATACCTAAAATCATTGTGGTTGCTGGGGTTTTAGGCACTGCCGGCATGGTTCTGAGAAAATATTGAGTTTTCCCATAAGAAACCTTGTGTTTCCAGTTCCTAATTGGAAGCTCACCCTGCTCTGCTCTATACCTAAAGTGAAAGTCAACATGAGCCTTAGCCTCAAAGGAAGGCCCTGATTTGCTTGGCCAAACGGAGGCTTCGAGTAGCTCCATGAGGCCTTCTTCACTGTTCTGCTTTAGTTTCACAGTAGTAAGCTTTTCAAGTCTCCTAGGGACCTTGCTTCAGCACCCGTTTTGGTAGCAGTATACTGAGTAGAGCCAGGAAACTCAGGGCCAGGTAAGCAACTTCACCCCGTAGGCCTTTTGGAGCAGCCCAGTGGTGGCTAGAGAAAAGCAACACACTGCACTCTTCCTTGGGAGAGCCAGTTTACCTCAGCTCTACACAGGATTCAGGAACACACTTCTAGAGTGTCCTCCATGCAATGGATGTAACCTCATTCCCCTAGCTGAACTCTATTGAGAAAAACACTCTGCTTCTAATCCCTTTTCACCTTTTACACTTAGAGTCACGCACCCTGAAGGAGGTGGTCGGCTTGCATTCCAAGTACAATTTAAGCAATGTTCTTGCTGTAACACTGCAGGTCTTTGGAAGATGCACAGGCCCCTAAGTCTCCCTCACGCATCATTTGCTTAGCACTTCGCTGCACGCAGAAAAGCGGTCGTAGAAAAGAGTTGAATCAGGGAAAGCCCCAGTGGGTATCGCGAATCTCTTTTCACTTGTTAGCATCAACATGTACTTATGCTGCGTGTCAATCTGGAAATGGGAGATTGATGGCACAAAGCTTGTTTTCCCGTTTTGAAAGCTCCACACATGCAGTCTCGAAGCTACCTGAAAAGCACTGTTGTTACCGTACTTTTATTTACTGCTGGCATGGCTAAGAGAAGAAAATGAGTTTTCTCGAAAGAAACCTTGTGCTTCCAGTTCCTAGTTGGAAGCTCACCCTGCTCTCCTTTATATCAAAAGTGAAAGGCAACGTGAGCACTAACCTCCAAGTAAAGCCCTGATTATCCTTGCAAATCGGAAGGCATGCAGCAGCTCCCTGAGGTCTTCGTCGCTGTTCTGCTTTAGTTTAAAGGTAGTAAGCTTTCCAAGACTCCTAGGAACCTTGCTTCAACACCCGTTTCGGTAACAGAACACTGCATAGAGCCAGGAAGCTCTGGACCTGCGAGTATACTGCGTGTCAACCTACAAATTGGAGACTGAGGGCACAAGGCTTGTTTGCCCATTATGAAAGCTCCGTTCATGCGGCCTCGAACATACCAGAAAAGTATTGTTGTTGCCGGGGTTTTAGGCACTGCCTGCATGGTTCTTAGAAGATATTGAGTTTTCCTTTAAGAAACCTTGTGCTTCCAGTTCCTAGTTGGAAGCTCACCCTGCTCTGCTCTATAACTAAAGTGAAAATGAAGGGGAGCACTAGCCTCGAAGTAATGCCGTGATTATCCTGGCAAAACTGGAGGCGTGCAGCAGATCCCTGAGGTCTTCATCGCTGTTCTCCTTTAGTTTAATGGTAGTAAGCTTTCCAAGACTCCTAGAGACCTTGCTTCAGCACCTGTTTCAGTATGAGAAAGCTGCCGAGAGCCGGAAAGCTATGGTCCTGCGTGTATGCTGTGTACCAAGTTACTATTTGGAGACTGATGGCACAAGGCTTGTTTTCCCATTAGGAAAGCTCCGTTCATGCGGCCTCCTTTATACCTGAAAAGCATTGTTGTTGCCGAAGTTTTAGTCACTGTCTGCATGGTTCTGAGAAGATATTGAGTTTTCCCGTTAGAAACCTTGTGCTTCCAGTTCCTACTTGGAAGCTCACCCTGCTCTGCTCTATACCTAAAGTGAAAGTCCACGTGAGCCCTAGCGTCGAAGTAAGGCCCTGATTTGCTTTGCCAAAGGGGAGGCGTGGAGTAGCTCCATGAGGCCTTCTTTACTGTTCTGCTTTAGTTTCACGGTAGTAAGCTTTTCCAGACTCCTAGGGACATTATTGCACACCCGTTTTGAAACCATTATCCTGAGTAAAGCCAGGAAGCTCAGGGTCAGGTAAGCAACTTCAGCCCCGTAGGCCTTTTGGAACACCCCAGTGTTGGCTAGAGAAAGGCAACACACTGCACTCTTCCTTGGGAGAGCCAGATTACCTCGGCTCTACACAGGATTCCGGAACACACTTCTAGACTGTCCTCCATGCAATGGGTGTATCCTCATTCCCCTAGCTGAACTCTATTGAGAAAAACACTCTGCTTCTAATCCCTTTTCACCTTTTACACTTAGAGTCACGAATCCTCAAGGAGGCGGTCGCCTTGCATTCGAAGTACAATTCAAGCACAGTTCTTGGTGTAACACTGCAGGTCTTTGGAAGATGCACAGGCCCCTAAATCGCCCTCGCGCATCCTTTGTTTAGGCACTTGGCTGTACGCAAAAAAGCGGACGTAGAAAAAATTAGAATTAGGGAAATCACCAGTGGGTATCGTGAATCTCTTTTGACTTGTTAGCATCAACATGTCCTTATGCTGCGTGTCAATCTGGAAATGTGAGACTGAGACACAAATCTTGATTTCCTATTTTGAAAGCTCCACTCATGCAGTCTCGAAGCTACCTATAAAGCACTGTTGTTACTGTCCTTTTAGTTACTGCCTGCCAGCTTCTGCGAAGAAATGAGTTTTCCCGAAAGAAACGTTGTGCTTCCATTTCCTAGTTGGAAGCTCACCTGCTCTGCTCTATAATTAAAGTGAAAGTCAAGGGGAGCACTAGCCTCGAAGTAATGCCCTGATTATCCTGGCAAAACGGGAGGCGTGCAGCAGCTCCATGAGGCCTTCATCACTGTTCTGCTTCAGTTTAACGGTAGTAAGCTTTCCAAGACTCCTAGGAACACTGCTTCAGCACCCGTTTCGGTAACAGAACAATGCCTAGAGCCAGGAAGCTCTGGTCCTCCGTGTATGCTGCGTGTCAACCTAGAAATTGGAGACTGATGGCACAAGGCTTGTTTCCCATTAGAAAAGCTCCGTTCCTGCGGCCTCGAAAATACTTCAAAAGCATTGTTTTTGCTGGGGGTTTAGTCACTGCCTGCCTGCTTCTGCGAAGAAAATGAGTTTTCCCGAAAGAAACTTTGTGCTTCCAGTTCCTAGTTGGAAGCTCACCCTGCTCTGCTCTATACCTAAACTGAAAGTCAACGTGAGACCTAGCCTCGAAGGAAGGCCCTGATTTGCCTTGCCAAACGGAGGCTTGGAGTAGCTGCATGAGGCCTTCTTCACTGTTCTGCTATAGTTTCACAGTTGTAAGCTTTTCAAGACTCCTAGGGACCTTGCTTCAACACCCGTTTCAGTACCAGTATATTGAGTAGAGCCAGGAAGCTCAGGGTCAGTTAAGCAACTTCAGCCCGGTAGGCCTTTTGGAACAGCCCAGTGTTGGCTAGAGAAAGGCAACACACTGCACTGTTCCTTGGGAGAGCCAGATTACCTCAGCTCTACACAGGATTCAGGAACACACTTCTAGACTGTCCTCCATGCAATGGATGTATCCTCATTCCCCTAGCTGAACTCTATTGAGAAAAACACTCTGCTTCTAATCCCTTTTCACCTTTTACACTTAGAGTCACGCATCCTCAAGGAGGTGGTAGGCTTGCATTCCAAGTACAATTTAAGCACAGTTCTTGTTTTAACACTGCAGGTCTTTGGAAGATGCACAGGCCCCTAAGTCTCCCTCACGCATCATTTGCTTAGCACTTCGCTGCACGCAGAAAAGCGGTCGTAGAAAAGAGTTGAACCAGGGAAAGCCCCAGTGGGTATCGCGAATCTCTTTTCACTTGTTAGCATCAACATGTACTTATGCTGCGTGTCAATCTGGAAATGGTCGACTGATGGCACAAAGCTTGTTTTCCCGTTTTGAAAGCTCCACTCATGCAGTCTCGAAGCTACCTGAAAAGCACTGTTGTTACCGTACTTTTATTTACTGCTGGCATGGCTAAGAGAAGAAAATGAGTTTTCTCGAAAGAAACCTTGTGCTTCCAGTTCCTAGTTGGAAGCTCACCCTGCTCTCCTTTATACCAAAAGTGAAAGTCAACGTGAGCACTAACCTCCGAGTAAGGCCCTGATTATCCTTGAAAATCGGGAGGCATGCAGCAGCACCCTGAGGTCTTCATTGCTGTTCTGCTTTTGTTTAACGGTAGTAAGCTTTCCAAGAATCCTAGGAACCTTTCATCAGCACCCGTTTTGGTAACAGAACACTGCATAGAGCCAGGAAGCTCTGGTCCTGCGAGTATACTGCGTGTCAACCTACAAATTGGAGACTGAGGGCACAAGGCTTGTTTGCCCATTATGAAAGCTCCGTTCATGCGGCCTCGAATATACCTGAAAAGCATTGTTGTTGCCGGGGTTTTAGGCACTGCAGGCATGGTTCTGAGAAGATATTGAGTTTTCCTTTAAGAAACCTTGTGCTTCCAATTCCTAGTTGGAAGCTCACCCTGCTCTGCTCTATAACTAAAGTGAAAGTCAAGGGGAGCACTAGCCTCGAAGTAAGGCCCTGATTATCCTGGCAAAACAGGAGGCGTGCAGCAGCTCCATGAAGCCTTCATCGCTGTTCTCCTTTAGTTTAACGGTAGTAAGCTTTCCAAGACTCCTAGAGACCTTTCTTCAGCACCCGTTTCAGTATCAGAAATCTGCCTAGAGCCGGGAAGCTCTGGTCCTGCGTGTATGCTGCGTACCAACTTAATATTTGGAGACTGATGGCACAGGGCTTCTTTGCCCATTTGGAAAGCTCCGTTCATGCGACCTCGAATATACCTAAAATCATTGTGGTTGCTGGGGTTTTAGGCACTGCCGGCATGGTTCTGAGAAAATATTGAGTTTTCCCATAAGAAACCTTGTGTTTCCAGTTCCTAATTGGAAGCTCACCCTGCTCTGCTCTATACCTAAAGTGAAAGTCAACATGAGCCTTAGCCTCAAAGGAAGGCCCTGATTTGCTTGGCCAAACGGAGGCTTCGAGTAGCTCCATGAGGCCTTCTTCACTGTTCTGCTTTAGTTTCACAGTAGTAAGCTTTTCAAGTCTCCTAGGGACCTTGCTTCAGCACCCGTTTTGGTAGCAGTATACTGAGTAGAGCCAGGAAACTCAGGGCCAGGTAAGCAACTTCACCCCGTAGGCCTTTTGGAGCAGCCCAGTGGTGGCTAGAGAAAAGCAACACACTGCACTCTTCCTTGGGAGAGCCAGTTTACCTCAGCTCTACACAGGATTCAGGAACACACTTCTAGAGTGTCCTCCATGCAATGGATGTAACCTCATTCCCCTAGCTGAACTCTATTGAGAAAAACACTCTGCTTCTAATCCCTTTTCACCTTTTACACTTAGAGTCACGCACCCTGAAGGAGGTGGTCGGCTTGCATTCCAAGTACAATTTAAGCAATGTTCTTGCTGTAACACTGCAGGTCTTTGGAAGATGCACAGGCCCCTAAGTCTCCCTCACGCATCATTTGCTTAGCACTTCGCTGCACGCAGAAAAGCGGTCGTAGAAAAGAGTTGAATCAGGGAAAGCCCCAGTGGGTATCGCGAATCTCTTTTCACTTGTTAGCATCAACATGTACTTATGCTGCGTGTCAATCTGGAAATGGGAGATTGATGGCACAAAGCTTGTTTTCCCGTTTTGAAAGCTCCACACATGCAGTCTCGAAGCTACCTGAAAAGCACTGTTGTTACCGTACTTTTATTTACTGCTGGCATGGCTAAGAGAAGAAAATGAGTTTTCTCGAAAGAAACCTTGTGCTTCCAGTTCCTAGTTGGAAGCTCACCCTGCTCTCCTTTATATCAAAAGTGAAAGTCAACGTGAGCCCTAACCTCCAAGTAAAGCCCTGATTATCCTTTCAAATCGGAAGGCATGCAGCAGCTCCCTGAGGTCTTCGTCACTGTTCTGCTTTAGTTTAAAGGTAGTAAGCTTTCCAAGACTCCTAGGAACCTTGCTTCAGCACCCGTTTCGGTAACAGAACACTGCATAGAACCAGGAAGCTCTGGACCTGCGAGTATACTGCGTGTCAACCTACAAATTGGAGACTGAGGGCACAAGGCTTGTTTGCCCATTATGAAAGCTCCGTTCATGCGGCCTCGAACATACCAGAAAAGCATTCTTGTTGCCGGGGTTTTAGGCACTGCCTGCATGGTTCTTAGAAGATATTGAGTTTTCCTTTAAGAAACCTGGTGCTTCCAGTTCCTAGTTGGAAGCTCACCCTGCTCTGCTCTATACCTAAAGTGAAAGTCAAAGTGAGCCCTAGCCTCGGTGGAAGGCCCTGAATTGCTTGGCCAAACGGAGGCTTGGAGTAGCTCCATGAGGCCTTCTTCACTGTTCTGCTATAGTTTCACAGTTGTAAGCTTTTCAGGACTAATAGGGACCTTGCTTCAACACCCATTTCAGTACCAGTATACTGAGTAGAGCCAGGAAGCTCAGGGCCAGGCAAGCAACTTCAGCCCCGTAGACCTTTTGGAACAGCCCAGTGTTGGATAGAGAAAGGCAACACGCTGCACTCTTCCTTGGGAGAGCCAGATTACCTCATTCTACACAGGATTCAGAAACTCACTTCCAGACTGTCCACAATGCAATGGAAGTAACCTCATTCCCCTAGCTGAACACTATTGAGAAAAACACTCTGCTTCTAATCCCTTTTCACCTTTTACACTTAGAGTCACGCATCCTCAAGGGGGTGGTCTGCTTGCATTCCAAGTACAATTTATGCACAGTTCTTGTTTTAACACTGCAGGTCTTTGGAAGATGCACAGGCCCCTAAGTCTCCCTCGCGCATCCTTTGTTTAGACACTTCGCTGCACGCAGAAAAGAGGTCGTAGAAAAGAGTTGAATCAGGGAAAGCCCCAGTGGGTAACGCGAATCTCTTTTCACTTGTTAGCATCAACATGTACTTATGCTGCGTGTCAATCTGGAAATGGGAGACTGATGGCCCAAAGCTTGTTTTCCCGTTTGGAAAGCTCCACTCATGCAGTCTCGAAGCTACCAGAAAAGCACTGTTGTTACCGTGCTTTTTGTTACTGCCGGCATGGCTCAGAGAAGAAAATGAGTTTTCTCGAAAGAAACCTTGTGCTTCCAGTTCCTAGTTGGAAGCTCACCCTGCTCTCCTTTATACCAAAAGTGAAAGTCAACGTGAGCACTAACCTCCAAGTAAGGCCCTGATTATCGTTGCAAATCGGGAGGCATGCAGCAGCACCCTGAGGTCTTCATCGCTCTTCTGCTTTTGTTTAACGGTAGTAAGCTTTCCAAGAATCCTAGGAACCTTTCATCAGCACCCGTTTTGGTAGCAGAACACTGCATAGAGCCAGGAAGCTCTGGTCCTGCGAGTATACTGCGTGTCAACCTACAAATTGGAGACTGAGGGCACAAGGCTTGTTTGCCCATTATGAAAGCTCCGTTCATGCGGCCTAGAATATACCTGAAAAGCATTGTTGTTGCCGGGGTTTTAGGCACTGCAGGCATGGTTCTGAGAAGATATTGAGTTTTCCCGAAAGAAACCTTGTGCTTCCAGTTCCTAGTTGGAAGCTCACCCTGCTCTGCTCTATATGAAAAATGAAAGTCAACCTGAGCCTTAGCCTGGAAGGAAGGCCCTGATTTGCTTTGCCAAACGGAGGTTTCGAGTATCTCCATGAGGCCTTCTTCACTGTTCTGCTATAGTTTCACAGTTGTAAGCTTTTCAATACTCCTAGGGACCTTGCTTCAACACCCGTTTCAGTACCAGTATATTGAGTAGAGCCAGGAAGCTCATGGCCAGTTAAGCAACTTCAGCCCGGTATGCCTTTTGGAACAGCCCATTGTTGGCTAGAGAAAGGCAACACACTGCACTCTTCCTTGGGAGAGCCAGATCACCTCAGCTCTACACAGGATTCAGGAACACACTTCTAGACTGTCCTCCATGCAGTGGATGTATCCTCATTCCCCTAGCTGAACTGTATTGAGAAAAACACTCTGCTTCTAATCCCTTTTCACCTTTTACACTTAGAGTCACGCATTCTCAAGGAGGTGGTCGGCTTGCATTCCAAGTACAATTTATGCACAGTTCTTGTTTTAACACTGCAGGTCTTTGGAAGATGCACAGGCCCCTAAGTCTCCCTCAAGCATCATTTGCTTAGCACCTCGCTGCACGCAGAAAAGCGGTCGTAGAAAAGAGTTGAATCAGGGAAAGCCCCAGTGGGTAACGCGAATCTCTTTTCACTTGTTAGCACCAACATGTACTTATGCTGCGTGTCAATCTGGAAATGGGAGACTGATGGCACAAAGCTTGCTTTCCCGTTTTGAAAGCTCCACTCATGCAGTCTCGAAGCTACCAGAAAAGCACTGTTGTTACCGTGCTTTTTGTTACTGCCGGCATGGCTCAGAGAAGAAAATGAGTTTTCTCGAAAGAAACCTTGTGCTTCCAGTTCCTAGTTGGAAGCTCACCCTGCTCTCCTTTATATCAAAAGTGAAAGTCAACGTGAGCCCTAACCTCCAAGTAAAGCCCTGATTATCCTTGCAAATCGGAAGGCATGCAGCAGCTCCCTGAGGTCTTCGTCGCTGTTCTGCTTTAGTTTAAAGGTAGTAAGCTTTCCAAGACTCCTAGGAACCTTGCTTCAGCACCCGTTTCGGTAACAGAACACTGCATAGAGCCAGGAAGCTGTGGACCTGCGAGTATACTGCGTGTCAACCTACAAATTGGAGACTGAGGGCACAAGGCTTGTTTGCCCATTATGAAAGCTCCGTTCATGCGGCCTCGAACATACCAGAAAATTATTTTTGTTGCCGGGGTTTTAGGCACTGCCTGCATGGTTCTTAGAAGATATTGAGTTTTCCTTTAAGAAACCCTGTGCTTCCAGTTCCTAGTTGGAAGCTCACCCTGATCTGCTCTATAACTAAAGTGAAAATCAAGGGGAGCACTAGCCTCGAAGTAATGCCGTGATTATCCTGGCAAAACTGGAGGCGTGCAGCAGCTCCATGAGGCCTTCATCGCTGTTCTCATTTAGTTTAACGGTAGTAAGTTTTCCAAGACTCCTAGAGACCTTGCTTCAGCACCCGTTTCAGTATCAGAAAGCTGCCTAAAGCCAGGAAGCTCTGGTCCTGCGTGTTTGCTGCGTACCAACTTACTATTTGGAGACTGATGGCACAAGGCTTGTTTTCCCATTAGGAAAGCTCCGTTCATGCGGCCTCCTTTATACCTGAAAAGCATTGTTGTTGCCGAAGTTTTATTCACTGTCTGCATGGTTCTGAGAAGATATTGAGTTTTCCCGTTAGAAACCTTCTGCTTCCACTTCCTAGTTGGAAGCTCACCCTGCTCTGCTCTATACCTAAAGTGAAAGTCCACGTTAGCCCTTGCCTCGAAGTAAGGCCATGATTTGCCTTGCCAAACGGGAGGCGTGGAGCAGCTCCATGAGGCCTTCATCGCTGTTCTCCTTTAGTTTAATGGTAGTAAGCTTTCCAAGACTCCTAGAGACCTTGCTTCAGCACCCGTTTCGGTATCAGAAAGCTGCCTAGAGCCGGGAAGCTCTGGTCCTGCGTGTATGCTGCGTACCAACTTACTATTTGGAGACTGATGGCACAAGGCTTGTTTTCCCATTAGGAAAGCTCCGTTCATGCAGTCTCGAAGCTACCTGAAAAGCATTGCTGTTGCCGCTGATTTAGCCACTGCCTGCCTGCTTCGGAGAAGAAAATGAGTTTTCCCGAAAGAAACCTTGTGCTTCCAGTTCCTAGTTGGAAGCTCACCCTGCTCTGCTCTATACCTAAAATGAAAGTCAACGTGAGCCCTAGCCTCGATGAAAGGCACTGAATTGCTTGGCCAAACGGAGGCTTGGAGTAGCTCCATGAGGGCTTCTTCACTGTTCTGCTATAGTTTCATGGTTGTAAGCTTTTCAAGACTAATAGGGACCTTGCTTCAGCACCCATTTCAGTACCAGTATACTGAGTAGAGCCAGGATGCTCAGGGCCAGGTAAGCAACTTCAGCCCCGTAGACCTTTTGGAACAGCCCAGTGTTGGATAGAGAAAAGCAACACACTGCACTCTTCCTTGGGAGAGCCAGATTACCTCATTCTACACAGGATTCAGAAACTCACTTCTAGACTCTCCACCATGCAATGGATGTAACCTCATTCCCCTAGCTGAACTTTAATGAGAAAAACACTCTGCTTCTAATCCCTTTTCACCTTTTACACTTAGATTCACAAATCCTCAAGGAGGTGGTCGGCTTGCATTCCAAGTACAATTTAAGCACAGTTCTTGTTTTAACACTGCAGGTCTTTGGAAGATGCACAGGACCCTAAGTCTCCCTCGCGCATTCTTTGTTTAGGCAATTCGCTGCACGCAGAAAAGTGGTCGTAGAAAAAAGTTGAATCAGGGAAAGCCCCAGTGGGTATCATGAATCACTTTTGACTTGTTAGCATCAACATGTACTTATGCTGCGTGTCAATCTGGAAATGGGAGACTGATGGCACAAAGCTTGTTTTCCCGTTTTGAAAGCTCCACTCATGCAGTCTCGAAGCTACCAGAAAAGCACTGTTGTTACCGTGCTTTTTGTTACTGCCGGCATGGCTCAGAGAAGAAAATGAGTTTTCTCGAAAGAAACCTTGTGCTTCCAGTTCCTAGTTGGAAGCTCACCCTGCTCTCCTTTATATCAAAAGTGAAAGTCAACGTGAGCCCTAACCTCCAAGTAAAGCCCTGATTATCCTTGCAAATCGGAAGGCATGCAGCAGCTCCCTGAGGTCTTCATCGCTGTTCTGCTTTAGTTTAACGGTAGTAAGCTTTCCAAGACTCCTAGGAACCTTGCTTCAGCACCCGTTTCGGTAACAGAACACTGCATAGAGGCAGGAAGCTCTGGTCCTGCACGTATACTGCGTGTCAACCTACAAATTGGAGACTGAGGGCACAAGGCTTGTTTGCCCATTATGAAAGCTCCGTTCATGCGGCCTCGAACATACCAGAAAAGCATTGTTGTTGCCGGGGTTTTAGACACTGCCTGCATGGTTCTTAGAAGATATTGAGTTTTCCTTTAAGAAACCTTGTGCTTCCAGTTCCTGGTTGGAAGCTCACCCTGCTCTGCTCTATACCTAAAGTGAAAGTCAACGTGAGCCCTAGCCTCGATGGAAGGCCCTGAATTGCTTGGCCAAACGGAGGCTTGGAGTAGCTCCATGAGGCCTTCTTCACTGTTCTGCTATAGTTTCACGGTTGTAAGCTTTTCAAGACTAATAGGGACCTTGCTTCAGCACCCATTTCAGTACCAGTATACTGAGTAGAGCCAGGAAGCTCAGGGCCAGGTAAGCAACTTCAGCCCCGTAGACCTTTTGGAACAGCCCAGTGTTGGATAGAGAAAGGCAACACACTGCACTCTTCCTTGGGAGAGCCAGATTACCTCATTCTACACAGGATTCAGAAACTCACTTCTAGACTGTCCACAATGCAATGGATGTAACCTCATTCCCCTAGCTGAACACTATTGAGAAAAACACTCTGCTTCTAATCCCTTTTCACCTTTTACACTTAGAGTCACGCATCCTCAAGGAGGTGGTCTGCTTGCATTCCAAGTACAATTTATGCACAGTTCTTGTTTTAACACTGCAGGTCTTTGGAAGATGCAGAGGCCCCTAAGTCTCCCTCGCGCATCCTTTGTTTAGACACTTCGCTGCACGCAGAAAAGTGGTCGTAGAAAAGAGTTGAATCAGGGAAAGCCCCAGTGGGTAACGCGAATCTCTTTTCACTTGTTAGCATCAACATGTACTTATGCTGCGTGTCAATCTGGAAATGGGAGACTGATGGCACAAAGCTTGTTTTCCCGTTTGGAAAGCTCCACTCATGCAGTCTCGAAGCTACCAGAAAAGCACTGTTGTTACCGTGCTTTTTGTTACTGCCGGCATGGCTCAGAGAAGAAAATGAGTTTTCTCGAAAGAAACCTTGTGCTTCCAGTTCCTAGTTGGAAGCTCACCCTGCTCTCCTTTATACCAAAAGTGAAAGTCAACGTGAGCACTAACCTCCAAGTAAGGCCCTGATTATCGTTGCAAATCGGGAGGCATGCAGCAGCACCCTGAGGTCTTCATCGCTCTTCTGCTTTTGTTTAACGGTTGTAAGCTTTCCAAGAGTCCTAGGAACCTTTCATCAGCACCCGTTTTGGTAACAGAACACTGCATAGAGCCAGGAAGCTCTGGTCCTGCGAGTATACTGCGTGTCAACCTACAAATTGGAGACTGAGGGCACAAGGCTTGTTTGCCCATTATGAAAGCTCCGTTCATGCGGCCTCGAATATACCTGAAAAGCATTGTTATTGCCGGGGTTTTAGGCACTGCAGGCATGGTTCTGAGAAGATATTGAGTTTTCCCGAAAGAAACCTTGTGCTTCCAGTTCCTAGTTGGAAGCTCACCCGGCTCTGATCTATAAGTAAAGTGAAAGTCAAGGGGAGCACTAGCCTCGAAGTAAGGCCCTGATTATCCTGGCAAAACAGGAGGCGTGCAGCAGCTCCATGAATCCTTCATCGCTGTTCTCCTTTAGTTTAACGGTAGTAAGCTTTCCAAGATTCCTAGAGACCTTGCTTCATCACCCGTTTCGGTATCAGAAAACTGCCTAGAGCCAGAAAGCTCTGGTCCTGTGTGTGTGCTGCGTACCAACTTACTATTTGGAGACTGATGGCACAAGGCTTCTTTGCCCTTTTGGAAAGCTCCGTTCATGCGGCCTCGAATATACCTAAAAAGCATTGTTGTTGCCGGGGTTTTAGGCACTGCCGGCATGGTTCTGAGAAAATATTGAGTTTTCCCATAAGAAACCTTGTGTTTCCAGTTCCTAGATGGAAGCTCACCCTGCTCTCCTTTATACCAAAAGTGAAAGTCAACGTGAGCACTAACCTCCAAGTAAGGCCCTGATTATCCTTGCAAACCGGGAGGCATGCAGCAGCTCCACGAGGCCTTCATCGCTGTTCTGCTTCAGTTTAACGGTAGTAAGCTTTCCAAGACTCCTAGGAACATTGCTTCAGTACCCGTTTCGGTAACAGAACAATGCCTAGAGCCAGGAAGCTCTGGTCCTCCGTGTATGCTGCGTGTCAACCTAGAAATTGGAGACTGATGGCACAAGGTTTGTTTCCCATTAGAAAAGGTCCGTTCCTGCGGCCTCGAAAATACTTCAAAAGCATTGTTTTTGCTGGGGATTTAGTAACTGCCTGCCTGCTTCTGCGAAGAAAATGAGTTTTCCCGAAAGAAACTTTGTGCTTCCAGTTCCTAGTTGGAAGCTCACCCTGCTCTGCTCTATACCTAAACTGAAAGTCAACGTGAGCCCTAGCCTCGAAGGAAGGCCCTGATTTGCCTTGCGAAACGGAGGCTTGGAGTAGCTCCATGAGGCCTTCTTCACTGTTCTACTATAGTTTCACAGTTGTAAGCTTTTCAAGACTCCTAGGGACCTTGCTTCAACACCCGTTTCAGTACCAGTATATTGAGTAGAGCCAGGAAGCTCAGGGCCAGTTAAGCAACTTCAGCCCGGTAGGCCTTTTGGAACAGCCCAGTGTTGGCTAGAGAAAGGCAACACACTGCACTGTTCCTTGGGAGAGCCAGAGTACCTCAGCTCTACACAGGATTCAGGAACACACTTCTAGACTGTCCTCCATGCAATGGATGTATCCTCATTCCCCTAGCTGAACTCTATTGAGAAAAACACTCTGCTTCTAATCCCTTTTCACCTTTTACACTTAGAGTCACGCATCCTCAAGGAGGTGGTCGGCTTGCATTCCAAGTACAATTTAAGCCCAGTTCTTGTTTTAACACTGCAGGTCTTTGGAAGATGCACAGGCCCCTAAGTCTCCCTCACGCATCATTTGCTTAGCACTTCGCTGCACGCAGAAAAGCTGTCGTAGAAAAGAGTTGAATCAGGGAAAGCCCCAGTGGGTATCGCGAATCTCTTTTCACTTGTTAGCATCAACATGTACTTATGCTGCGTGTCAATCTGGAAATGGTCGACTGATGGCACAAAGCTTGTTTTCCCGTTTTGAAAGCTCCACTCATGCAGTCTCGAAGCTACCTGAAAAGCACTGTTGTTACCGTACTTTTATTTACTGCTGGCATGGCTAAGAGAAGAAAATGAGTTTTCTCGAAAGAAACCTTGTGCTTCCAGTTCCTAGTTGGAAGCTCACCCTGCTCTCCTTTATATCAAAAGTGAAAGTCAACGTGAGCCCTTACCTCCAAGTAAAGCCCTGATTATCCTTGCAAATCGGAAGGCATGCAGCAGCTCCCTGAGGTCTTCATCGCTGTTCTGCTTTAGTTTAACGGTAGTAAGCTTTCCAAGACTCCTAGAGACCTTGCTTCAGCACCCGTTTCAGTATCAGAAATCTGCCTAGAGCCGGGAAGCTCTGGTCCTGCGTGTATGCTGCGTACCAACTTAATATTTGGAGACTGATGGCACAGGGCTTCTTTGCCCATTTGGAAAGCTCCGTTCATGCGACCTCGAATATGCCTAAAATCATTGTGGTTGCCGGGGTTTTAGGCACTGCCGGCATGGTTGTGAGAAAATATTGAGTTTTCCCATAAGAAACCTTATGTTTCCAGTTCCTAGTCGGAAGCTCACCCTGCTCTGCTCTATATGAAAAATGAAAGTCACCGTGAGCCTTAGCCTGGAAGGAAGGCCCTGATTTGCTTTGCCAAACGGAGGTTTCGAGTATCTCCATGAGGCCTTCTTCACTGTTCTGCTATAGTTTCACAGTTGTAAGCTTTTCAAGACTCCTAGGGACCTTGCTTCAACACCCGTTTCAGTACCAGTATATTGAGTAGAGCCAGGAAGCTCATGGCCAGTTAAGCAACTTCAGCCCGGTATGCCTTTTGGAAAAGCCCAGTGTTGGCTAGAGAAAGGCAACACACTGCACTCTTCCTTAGGAGAGCCAGGTCACCTCAGCTCTACACAGGATTCAGGAACACACTTCTAGTCTGTCCTCCATGCAATGGATGTATCCTCATTCCCCTAGCTGAACTGTATTGAGAAAAACACTCTGCTTCTAATCCCTTTTCACCTTTTACACTTAGAGTCACGCATCCTCAAGGAGGTGGTAGGCTTGCATTCCAAGTACAATTTATGCACAGTTCTTGTTTTAACACTGCAGGTCTTTGGTAGATGCACAGGCCCCTAAGTCTCCCTCACGCATCATTTGCTTAGCACCTCGCTGCACGCAGAAAAGCGGTCGTAGAAAAGAGTTGAATCAGGGAAAGCCCCAGTGGGTAACGCGAATCTCTTTTCACTTGTTAGCACCAACATGTACTTATGCTGCCTGTCAATCTGGAAATGGGAGACTGATGGCACAAAGCTTGTATTCCCGTTTTGAAAGTTCCACTCATGCAGTCTCGAAGCTACCAGAAAAGCACTGTTGTTACCGTGCTTTTTGTTACTGCCGGCATGGCTCAGAGAAGAAAATGAGTTTTCTCGAAAGAAACCTTGTGCTTCCAGTTCCTAGTTGGAAGCTCACCCTGCTCTCCTTTATATCAAAAGTGAAAGTCAACGTGAGCACTAACCTCCAAGTAAAGCCCTGATTATCCTTGCAAATCGGAAGGCATGCAGCAGCTCCCTGAGGTCTTCGTCGCTGTTCTGCTTTAGTTTAAAGGTAGTAAGCTTTCCAAGACTCCTAGGAACCTTGCTTCAGCACCCGTTTCGGTAACAGAACACTGCATAGAGCCAGGAAGCTCTGGTCCTGCGAGTATACTGCGTGTCAACCTACAAATTGGAGACTGAGGGCACAAGGCTTCTTTGCCCATTATGAAAGCTCCGTTCATGCGGCCTCGAATATACCTGAAAAGCATTGTTCTTGCCGGGGTTTTAGGCACTGCAGGCATGGTTCTGAGAAGATATTGAGTTTTCCTTTAAGAAACCTTGTGCTTCCAGTTCCTAGTTGGAAGCTCACCGTGCTCTGCTCTATAACTACAGTGAAAGTCAAGGTGAGCACTAGCCTCGAAGTAAGGCCCTGATTATCCTGGCAAAACGGGAGGCGTGCAGCAGCTCCATGAAGCCTTCATCGCTGTTCTCCTTTAGTTTAACGGTAGTAAGCTTTCCAAGACTCCTAGAGACCTTGCTTCAGCACCCGTTTCGGTATCAGAAAAGCGCCTAAAGCCAGGAAGCTCTGGTCTTCTGTGTATGCTGCGTACCAACTTACTATTTGGAGACTGATGGCACAAGGCTTCTTTGCCCATTTGGAAAGCTCCGTTCATGCGACCTCGAATATACCTAAAAAGCATTGTGGTTGCCGGGGTTTTAGGCACTGCCGGCATGGTTCTGAGAAAATATTGAGTTTTCCCATAAGAAACCTTGTGTTTCCAGTTCCTAGTTGGAAGCTCACCCTGCTCTGCTCTATACCTAAAGTGAAAGTCAACGTGAGCCTTAGCCTCGAAGGAAGGCCCTGATTTGCTTTGCCAAACGGAGGCTTGGAGAAGCTCCATGAGGCCTTCTTCACTGTTCTGCTTTAGTTTCACAGTAGTAAGCTTTTCAAGTCTCCTAGGGACCTTGCTTCAGCACCCGTTTCAGTAGCAGTATACTGAGTAGAGCCAGGAAGCTCAGGGCCAGGTAAGCAACTTCAGCCCCGTAGGCCTTTTGGAACAATGCAGGGTTAGCTAGAGAAAGGCAACACACGGCACTCTTCCTTGGGAGAGCCAGTTTACCTCAGCTCTACACAGGATTCAGGCACACACTTCTAGAGTGTCCTCCATGCAATGGATGTAACCTCATTCCCCTAGCTGAACTCTATTGAGAAAAACACTCTGCTTCTAATCCCTTTTCACATTTTTCACTTAGAGTCACGCACCCTGAAGGAGGTGGTCGGCTTGCATTCCAAGTACAATTTAAGCAATGTTCTTGCTGTAACACTGCAGGTCTTTGGAAGATGCACAGGCCCCTAAACCTTCCTCCCTCATCCTTTGTTTAGGCACTTCGCTGCGCGCAGAAAAGCGGTCGTAGAAAACAGTTGAATCAGGGAAAAACAGAGTGGGTATCGTGAATCTGTTTTGACTTGTTAGCATCAACATGTACTTATGCTGCGTGTCAGTCTGGAAATGGGCGACTGATGGCACAAAGCTTGTTTTCCCATTTTGAAAGCTCCACTCATGCAGTCTCGAAGCTACCAGAAAAGCACTGTTGTTACCGTGCTTTTTGTTACTGCCGGCATGGCTCAGAGAAGAAAATGAGTTTTCTCGAAAGAAACCTTGTGCTTCCAGTTCCTAGTTGGAAGCTCACCCTGCTCTCCTTTATATCAAAAGTGAAAGTCAACGTGAGCCCTAACCTCCAAGTAAAGCCCTGATTATCCTTGCAAATCGGAAGGCATGCAGCAGCTTCCTGAGGTCTTCATCGCTGTTCTGCTTTAGTTTAACGGTAGTAAGCTTTCCAAGACTCCGAGGATCCTTGTTTCAGCACCCGTTTCGGTAACAGAACACTGCATAGAGCCAGGAAGCTCTGGTCTTGCGAGTATACTGCGTGTCAACCTACAAATTGGAGACTCATGGCACAAGGCTTGTTTGCCCATTATAAAAGCTTTGTTCATGCGGCCTCGAATATACCGGAAAAGTATTGTTGTTGCCCGAGTTTTAGGCAGTGCCTGCATGGTTCTGAGAAGATATTGATTTTTCCCGTAAGAAACCTTGTTTTTCCAGTTCCTAGTTGGAAGCTCACCCTGCTCTGCTCTATACCTAAAGCGAAAGTCAAAGTGAGCCTTAGCCTCGAAGGAAGGCCCTGATTTGCCTTGCCAGACGGAGGCTTGGAGTAGCTCCATGAGGCCTTCTTCTCTGTTCTGCTATAGTTTCACGGTTGTAAGCTTTTCAAGACTAATAGGGACCTTGCTTCAGCACCCATTTCAGTACCAGTATACTGAGTAGAGCTAGGAAGCTCAGGGCCAGTTAAGCAACTTCAGCCCCGTAGGCTTTTTGGAACAGCCCAGTGTTGGCTAGAGAAAGGCAACACACTGCACTCTTCCTTGGGAGAGCCAGATTACCTCAGCTCTACACAGAATTCTGCAACACACTGCTAGACTGTCCTCCATGCAATGGATGTAACCTCATTCCCCTAGCTGAACTCTAATGAGAAAAACACTCTGCTTCTAATCCCTTTTCACCTTTTACACTTAGAGTCACGCATCCTCAAGGCGGTGGTCGGCTTGCATTCCAAGTACAATTTAAGCACAGTTCTTGGTTTAACACTGCAGGTCTTTGGAAGATGCACAGGCCCCTAAGTCTCCCTCGCGCATCCTTTGTTTTGGCACTTCGCTGCACGCAGAAAAGCGGTCGTAGAAGAAAGTTGAATCAGGGAAAGCCCCAGTGGGTATCGTGAATCTCTTTTGACTTGTTAGCATCAACATGTACTTATGCTGCGTGTCAATCTGGAAATGGGAGACTCATGACACAAACCTTGTTTTCCCGTTTTGAAAGCTCCACTCATGCAGTCTCGAAGCTACCTGAAAACCACTGTTGTTACCGTACTTTTATTTACTGCTGGCATGGCTAAGAGAAGAAAATGAGTTTTCTCGAAAGAAGCCTTGTGCTTCCAGTTCCTAGTTGGAAGCTCACCCTGCTCTCCTTTATACCAAAAGTGAAAGTCAACGTGAGCACTATCCTCCAAGTAAAGCCCTGATTATCCTTGCAAATCGGGAGGCATGCAGCAGCTCCCTGAGGTCTTCATCGCTGTTCTGCTTTAGTTTAACTGTAGTAAGCTTTCCAAGACACCTAGGAACCTTGCTTCAGCACCCGTTTCGGTAATAGAACACTGCATAGATCCAGGAAGCTCTGGTCCTCCGTGTATGCTGTGTGTCAACCTAGAAATTGGAGACTGATGGCACAAGGCTTTTTTCCCATTAGGAAAGCTCCATTCATGCGGCCTCGAAGATACTTCAAAAGCATTGTTGTTGCCTGGGATTTAGTCACTGCCTGCCTGCTTCTGCGAAAAAAATGAGTTTTCCCGAAAGAAACCTTGTGTTTCCAGTTTGGGTATCAGAAAACTGCCTAGAGCCAGGAAGCTTTGGTCCTGCGTGTATGCTGCGTATCAGCTTACAAATTGGAGACTGATGGCACAAGGCTTGTTTGCCCGTTATGAAAGCTCCTCTCATGCGGCCTCGAATACCTGAAAAGCTTTGCTATTGCCGCTGTTTTAGTCACTGCCGGCATGGTTCTGAGAAGATATTGAGTTTTCCTGTAAGAAACCTTGTGCTTCCAGTTCCTAGTTGGAAGCTCACGAAGCTCTGCTCTATTCCTAAAGTGAAAGTCAACGTCAGCAGAGACAGTACAGTATGGCCGAATTTCCTCTCCTCTCAATTTGAAATGACAAAAATGTTTCCTGGTCGTCTTACAGATCGTTTAAGACGGTGGAAACGCTTTCCAGCCCACTCACCCTCGCCTCTCCTCGCTGAAGGCAGATATAAAGTAACGTGAGGAGACCGTTGTAAGGTAGCATTGCCAGTGGAACTGTAGCCTTATTCCAAAGTGAGCGAAGAGTCTCAAAAGCCGATTGAACCCAACGTGTGAGGATGCTGAGGTCTAGCAGGCAGCAGACTCACCCATGGCCTTCGGAGAGCAGTGCGTAGGACACCCATTTTACACGTGCTTCACCATAGACGATTCTACCGTGCACACTGAGATGAGTGCAGGTTTCAAGTGCCTCTTGTTAATATGCCTGGTTGTCCCCTTAAGGGCACCCCGTGCACTTGACTTCCATTTGATCAGCCACCTAAGGAGAGGGCTCTGCACGTAGAATTCCCTGCAGTAGCCAGAAAGCAAGCCCTACTCTCTGCATAAGAGAGACAGACAGGTCTCCCCAGGTAATACTAAAGACTCGGCCTTTCAAATGATCCCACCACGGGTCAAAGTTCGCAGTGAGAGCTGTCCTTGGCAAATCTCCTCTGAGCAACGCCAGGGCTCCACACAGTGCGGGAATTCCTCCTTCTGTAACATTACCTTTTTCTCCCCCGCCAGGAAGCAAGGCCCTTCCCATGGCATGGCACAAAGTGTTTCTGCCTCCAGAAGAAAGGGACTTCTCCTTGGCAGTTTGAATGCTTTTTCCTATCACTCCCAGTTAACTACCCCAGGGAGGACGGTGCTCAGCTTGAGCGGTAAAAACCAGCAGTGACCAAAGCCCTATAGCTAAAGCTCTCCTTTCTTGACCCAAGCGCAAAGTCCCTCTCCCCTGTGGTCGTTGCTTCTCAACCATCCTCCTTCTTGCCAGGCAATCTCACATGCATTTTACCAGCAGAATACCAGCCTTTCATGCAAACTAAAGGAATGCGCTTCTACTCACCCCAGGAAACTAAGCTGATCGCTTCTCATCTTGCGGCTGAGGACAAAGTGTATTTCAGAGCTCTGCAACCTTTCACCCACCCTGCTTCCTCTGGTGGGGACTCCATGACAGAGACAGTCCACCATGAGCGAAATCCCGTTCGTGTCTGTTTGAATGGTCAAAAATGTTTACTGCTCCGGAAACGGGCGTTTTTACATAGGGCACCCAGGCTTGCACCTCCTACCTGAAGACACCTATAAAGTAACGAGAAGAGACCGTTGTAGTGCCGGCTTGCCGGGCCATTAGTAGCCTGTTCTGTTGTGACTGAGGAGTCTCACATGCCGAACAAATAAAGTGTGTGGAATTTCTAAAATCGAGCATGCCTCCGAATCACCCATGACCTAAGGAGAGCAGCTCGCAGGATACAAATTTCACAGAGTGATTGCTTCTATCGGGTAAGAGGAGACGAGTGCATTTTTCAACTCGCTCTTCTTATCTTGCTCTGACTGTAGATTTAATAGAGCTCCCCAGGTACTTGACTTCCACATGATCATCCTCCAAAGGATAGAGTGCCTCTCCTAGACTTTCTCTGCAATAGAGTGTATGCAAGCCGTAGTGTCGTGTAGGAAAGACGGATATCAGCAGGTAACACTAAAGTCTCTTCCTTCCATACTCTTCCACTAAGCAGTCCACGTTCACAATCAAAGCTGCCCTCCGCAAAACTCCTCTGAGCAACCCCAGAGTTCCACAAACAATGCGAATTTCTCCTTCTGTAATAATATCTTTTTCTCAGCTGGCAGGTGCATAAGGCCCTTCACATGACATTCGAAATTGGCTTTCTGTTTCCGGAAGGAAACTACTTCTCTTTGGCAGGTTGAATGCTTTTTCCTATCATTCTCAGTTAAATTGTGCAGTGAAGAGCGTGTTAAGGTTTGGCCATAGAAGAAGCATCCACAAAAGCCCTATGCCTAAAACTCTCCTCGTGTGATCCACGTGCGAAAGTCCACCTCCCCAGATTTCGGTGTCTTCTCAGCCATCTCCTTTATGGCGAGCAAACCTGACATAAATTTTACCAGTAGGACACCAACCTCTCATGCAGACTTAAGGGCATTCGCCTGTAGTCACCCTAGGAAACTAAGTTGAGCCCTTGGAATCATTCAGCAGAAGAGGAAGAGTATGGCAGACCTTTGCAACCATTCTCACACCCTGCACCCTCTGGTGTTGACTGTTGGACAGAGACAGTACACCGTGAACAAAATTCCTTTCGCCTCAATTTGACAAGACAAATATATTTACTGCTCGGAATACGGACCTTTTTAGGTACTGGAAACGCTTTCTAGCCAACTCAGGCTTGCACCTCTTTTCTGAAGGCAGCTATAAACTAATGTGAGGAAACTGTTGTAGTGCAGGCTGTCAGACGAATAGTAGCCTTATTCCGGTGTGACCCAAGAGTTTCACTTGCCGAACCAATACAATGTGTGAAATTTATACAATCTAGCTTGCACCCGACTCACCCATGGCCTAAATATTGCAGCTCCCAGGATACAGATTTCACACAATTGATGCTTCTACCGAGTATGCAGAGATGAGTGCATTTTTCAAGTGGCTCTTCTTATCTTGCTTTGGCTGTCCTTTTAACAGGGTGCCCCATGAAGTTTACTTCCATTTGATAATCCACCAAATGATAGAGCGCTTCTCCTAGACTTTCCCTGCAGTAGAGTGTAAGCAACCCGTACAATCCGTGTAAGAGAGACAGGTATATGCAGTTAAAACTAAAGTCTCTTCCTTCCAAACTCTTCCACTAAGCGGTCCACGTTCGCAATGAAAGCTGCCCTCGAGAAAACTACTCTGAGCAACTCCAGGGCTCTATGAACAGTGCGAATTCATCCTTCTGTAATATCTTTTTCTTAGCCGTCAGCAACAGAAGGCCCTTCCAATGGAATTGAAGAAAGACTTTCTGCTTCAGAAAGGAAGCTACTTCTGTTTGGCAGGTTGAACGCTTTTCCGTATCACTCTCAATGAAATATCACACGGTGGAGGGTATTTAGTTTAGGTCATAGAAGCAGCAGGGACAAAGTCCTATGCCTAAAGCTCTCCTCTTGTTATCCAAACGCGAATGTCTGTCTCCATGGAGGTCGATATCTTCTCAACCATCCTCCTTGTGGCTAGGTAAACTCATGTATGTTTTAGCAGTAGGACACCAGCCTTTCATACAAACTTAAATGCATTCACCTCTAGTCACCTTAGGACTGTAAGCTGAACATTTCTCGTCATTTGGCTGACGATGAGGAGTATTGCAGACCTCTGCAACCATTCTCACACCCTAATTCCTCTGTGGATGACTGTTTGAGAGAGACAGTAAACCGTGCCCGAATTTCCTTTCCTCTCAATTTGAAAGACAAAACTATTTTCCGGTTGGAATACGGATCGTATAAGGTAGTTGAAACGCTTTCTAGGCAACTCACCTTTGCCTCTCTTACCTGAATGCAGCTCTAAACTAACGTGAGGAAACCATTGTAGTGTAGGGTAACCAGAGGAATTGTAGCCCTATTCCAAAGTGACCTAAGAGTTTCAAAAGCCGAATCGATACAATGTGTGAAATTTCTGAGATCTCGCATGCATCAGACTCACCCTTGGCCTCTGGAATACAGCCCGTATGATACCTCTTTCACACAGCTTTCATTCTAGAGGATTCTACCGTGTATGTTGAGACGAGTGGTTTTCTCAAGGGCCTGTTCTTATTTGCCTGTTTGTCCCTTTAACAGAGCTCCCCATGCTCTTGACTTCCATTTGATCATCCACCTAAGGAGACGGTTCCGCACATAGACTTTCCCTGCAGTACCCAGTTAGCAAGCACTACTCTCCGTGTAAGAGAGACAGGTCTAACCAGGTAACACTAAAGGCTTGGCCTTTCACATGCTTCCACCAGTCAACGTTCGCAATGAAAGCTGCCCTCGGCAAAAATCCTCTGAGCAACGTCAGGGATCCATGAACAGTGCGAATTTCTCCTTCTGTAATATTATCTTTTTCTCAGCCAACAAAAAAGACGGCCCCTCAAATGGCCTTGAAGAATGGCTTTCTGCTTCAGAAAGGAAGGTACTTCTTTTTGGCAGGTTGAAGGCTTTTTCCTACCATTCTCAGTTAAATACCACAGGGAGGAGAGCGTTCAAGTTAGTCCTGAGAAGCAGCAGCGACAAAAGCCCTATGCCTTCTGTTCTCCTCACGTGACCCAAGCACGACAGTCAATCTCCACAGAGGTCAGTGTTTTCACAACCATTCTCCTTTTGGCTAGGAAAACTCACATATATTTTACGAGTACGACACCAGCCTTTCAAACAAAATTAAAGGCATTCGCCTTCAGTTACCCTAGGAAACTAAGCTGAGCACTCCTGGTCATTTGGTTGAAGACGAACAGTATTGCAAAATTCTGAAATCAGTCTCACACCCTGCTTCCACTGTGGATGACTGTTTGGCAGAGACAGTACAACGTGCCCGAATTTCCCTTCTTCTCAATTTGAAAAATCAAAAATATTTTGTGGTCAGATTATGGATGTTTTAAGGCAGTGGAAATGCTTTCTAGCCAACTCATTCTTTCCACTCTTACCTGAAGGCAGCTATAAATTAACGTGTGGAAACCGTTGTAGTGCAGGACTGCCAGAGGAATTGTAGCCGTATTCTAAAGTGACCGAAGAGTTTCAAAAGCCGAATGAATACAATATGTGAAATTTCTGAGATCTAGCATGCATCAGGCTCACACATGGCTTACGGAGACCAGCTCATAGGATACACATTTCACACAGCCTTCACTGTAGACGATTCTACCGTGTATGCTGAGATGAATTCATTGTTCAAGTGTCTGCTCTTAATTTGCCTGGTTGCCCCTTTAACCGGGCTACCCATGCACTTGACTTCCACTTGATCATCCACCTAAGGATAGGGCTCTGCACCTAGATTTTCCCTGCAGTACCCAGTAACAAGCCCTAATATCCCTGTAGGAGAGACAGGTCTCAGCAGGTAACAGTAAAGACTCGGCCTTTCAAATGCTTCCACGAAACCGTCAGCGTTTGCAATGAAAGCTGCCCTCAGTAAAATACCACTGAGCTCTGCCCGGCCTCCACACATATTGCAAATTTTTCTTTCTGTAACATTACCTTTTTCTCACACCCCAGGAACACAAGGCCCTTCCCATTGCATTGCAGGAAGGCTTTCCACTTCAGAAAGGAAGCTACTTCTCTTCGGTATGTTGAACGCTTTTTCCTGTCAATCTCAGTTAAACACAACTGGGAGGAGGGTGTTCAGTTTAGGCCATAGAAGCAACAGCAAAAAAGGACTTTGCCTAAAGCTCTTCTCTCGTTATCCAAGCGTGAAAGTGTGTCTCCACGGTGGTCGATATCTTCTCAACCATCCTCCTTGTGGCTACTACACCTCACATATGTTTTAGCAGTAGAACACCAGCCTTTCATACAAACTTAAGGCATTTGCCTCTACTCGCCCTAGGAAAGTAGAGGTGAGGGCTTCTCATATTTCGGCTGATGATGAAGAGTATTGCAGACCTCTGCAACCATTCTCAAACCCTACTCCCTCTGTGGATGACAGTTTGACAGAGACAGCACAGCATGCCCGAATTTCCCTTCTTCTCAATGTGAAAAGACAAAAATGTTTTCTGGTCAGAATACGGATCGTTTGAGGCAGTGGAAACGCTTTCTAGCCAACTCACCCTTGCCTCTCTTACCTAAAGGCAGCTATAAAGTAACGTGCAGAAACCGTTGTAGTATAGGCTTGCCAGAGGAATTGTAGGCTTATTCCAAAGTGACCGAACAGTTTCAAAAGCCGAATCGATACAATGTGTGAAATTTCTGAGATCTAGCATGCATTAAACTCAACCATGGCCTCTGGAGTGCTGCTCGTAGGATAATCATTTCACACAGCCTTCACTCTAGAGGATTCTACGGTATACGCTGAGATGAGTGCTTTTTTCAGCTGTCTCTTCTTACTTGCCTGCTTGTCCCTTTAAAAGAGCTCCCCATGCACTTGACTTCCATTTGATCACCCACCTAAGGAAAGTGCTCTGAACCTAGACTTTCCCTGCAGTACCCAGTTAGCAAGCCCTTCTCTCTGTGTAAGAGAGCCAGGTCTAACCATGTAACACTAAACACTCAGGCTTTCAAATGCTTCCACCAAACGGTCAACCTTTGCAATGAAAACTGTCCTCGGCAAAACTCCTCTGAGAAACGCCAGGCTTCCGGAAGCAGTGCGAATTCTCCTACTCTAACATTATCTTTTTCTCACCCGCCAGGAACACAAGGTCCTTCACATGGCATTGCAAAAAGCTTTCTGCTTCAGGAAGGAAGCTACTTCACTTTGGCAGGTTGAACGCTTTTACCTATCATTCTCAGTTAAATTACACATGGAGGAGGGTGTTCAGCTTAGGCCATAGAAGCAGCAGTGACAAAAGCCCTATACCTAAAGCTCTCCTCATGTGATCCAAGCACGAAAGTACATCTCCTCAGAGGTTGGTGTTTTCTCAGCCATCCTCCTTGTGGCTAGGAAAACTCATACATGTTTTACCAGTACTACACCAGCCTTTCATGCAAACTTAAGGGCATTTGCCTCTATTCACCCTAGGAAACTAGGCTGAGCCCTGCTCATCATTCAGCTGAAGACAAAGAGTATTTCAGAGCTCTGCAACCTTTCACATACCCTGCTTCCTCTGGTGGGGACACTATGACAGAGAGAGTACACCGTGAGTGAAACTCTGTTTGTCTCAATTTGACAAGACAAAAATATTTACTGGTCGGAATACGGGCGTTTTGAAGTAATGGAAATGCTTTCTTGCAAACTCAGGCTTGCACATCTTACCTGAAGGCAGCTATAAATTAATGTGAGGAAACCGTTGTAGTGCTGGCCTCTCAGAGGAATAGTAGCCTGATTCCAGTGTGACCGAAGAGTTTCACATGCCAAATCAATACAATGGGTGAAATTTCTAAAATCTAGCATGCATCCGACTCACCCATGGCCTAAGGGGAGCAGCTCACAGGATACCGATTTCACACGGTAGATGCTTCTACCTTGTACGCTGAGAGGAGTGCATTTTTCAAGTGGCTCTTGTAATCTTGCTTTGGCTGTCCTTTTAACAGGACTCCCCATGCAATTGACTTTCATTTAATTATCCACCAAAGGATAGACCTCTGCTCCTAGACTTTCCCTGCAGTAGAGTGTAAGCAAGCTGTACTCTCCGTGTAGGAGAGAGAGGTATAAGCAGGTAACACTAAAGTCTCTACCTTCCATACTCATCCACTAAACGATCAACGTTCGCAATCAAAGCTGCGCTCGGCCAAACTACTCTGAACACTACAGGGCTCCACGAACAGTGCTAATTTCTCCTGCTGTAATAATATGTTTTTCCCAGCCATCAGGAACAGAAGGCCCTTCCAATGGCATTGAACAAAGGCTTTCTGCTTCAGAAAGGAAGCTACTTCTCTTTTGGCAGTTTGAACGCTTTTTCCTACCATTCTCAGTTAGATACCACAGGGAGGAGGATGTTCAGTTTAGGCCCTAGAAGCAGCAGCGACAAAAGCCCTATGCCTAAAGCTCTCCTCGCCTGATCCAAGTGTGAAAGTCCACTTCCGCAGAAGTTGATATCTTCAAAACCATCCTCCTTGGGGTTAGGAAAACCCACATATATTTTAGCAGTAGGACACCAGCCGTTCATACAAAATTAAAGGCATTCACCTCTAGTCACCCTAGGAAACTTCAGCTGAGCACTTCTAAGCATTCGGCTGAAGAGGAAGAGTATTGCAGAGCTAGCTCTGCAACCATTCTCACACCCTGCAACCTCTGGTGTTGACTCTTGGTCAGAGACAATACACTGTGAGAGAATTTCCTTTTACCTCCATTTGACAAGACAAAAATGTTTCTGGTCGGAATACAGATCTTTTTAATGAGGGGAAACACTTTTTTGCCAACTCAGGCTTGCCCTTCTTACCTAAAGGTAGATATAAACTAACATGCGGAAAACGTTGTAGTGTAGGCCTGCCAGAAGAATTGTAACTTTATTCCAAAGTGACCGCAGAGTCAGAATGGCCATCATCAAAAAATCTACAAACAATAAATGCTGGAGAAGGTGTGGAGAAAAGGGAACCCACTTGCACTGTTGGTGGGAATTTAAATTGATACAGCCACTATGGAGAACAGTATGGTGGTTCCTTAAAAAACTAAAAATAGAACTACCATATGACCCAGCAATCCCACTACTGGGCATATACCCTGAGAAAACCATAATTCAAAAAGAGTCATGTACCACAATGTTCCTTGCAACTCTATTTACAATAGCCAGGACATGGAAACAACCGAACTGTCCATCGACAGATGAATGGATAAAGAAGATGTGGCACATATACACAATGAAATATTACTCAGCCATAAAAAGAAACAAAATTGAGTTATTTGTAGTGAGGTGGATGGACCTAGAGTCTGTCATACAGAGTGAAGTAAGTCAGAAAGAGAAAACAAATACTGTATGCTGACACATATATATGGAATCTAAGAAAAAAAAATGGTCGTGAAGAAACAAGGGGCAAGATGGGAATAAAGACGCAGACCTACCAGAGAATGGACTTGAGGATAGGGGGAGGGGGAAGGGTAAGCTGGTACAAAGTGAGAGAGTGGCATGGACATATATACACTACCAAATGTAAAATAAATAGCTAGTGGGAAGCAGCCGCATAGCACAGGGAGATCAGCTCTGTGCTTTGTGACCACCTAGAGGGGTGGGATAGGGAGGGCGGGAGGGAGGGAGATGCAAGATTGAAGAGATACGGGGATATATGTATATGTATAACTGATTCACCTTGTTATAAAGCAGAAAATAACACACCATTGTAAAGCAATTATACTCCAATAAAGATGTTAAAAAAAAAAGTCATGAAGAACCTAGGTACAAGATGGGAATAAAGACGCAGACCTACTATAGAATGGACTTGAGGACACGGAGGGGGAAGGGTAAGCTGAGACAAAGTGAGAGAGTGGCATGGACATATATACACTACCAAATGTAAAATAGATAGCTGGTGGGAAACAGCCGCATAGCACAGGGAGATCAGCTCTGTGCTTTGTGACCACCTAGAGGGGTGGGATAGGGAGGGCGGGAGGGAGGGAGATGCAAGATTGAAGAGATACGGGGATATATGTATATGTATAACTGATTCACCTTGTTATAAAGCAGAAAATAACACACCATTGTAAAGCAATTATACTCCAATAAAGATGTTAAAAAAAAAAGGTCATGAAGAACCTAGGTACAAGATGGGAATAAAGACGCAGACCTACTATAGAATGGACTTGAGGACACGGAGGGGGAAGGGTAAGCTGGGACAAAGTGAGAGAGCAGTAGTGTATATATAGACATATATACACTACCATATGTAAAATAGATGTTAAAAAGAAATGTTAAAAAGAAGAAAAAAATTGACCGCCGAATTTCAAAAGCTGAATCAATACAATGTGTGAAGTTCCTGAGATCGAGCATGCATCAGACTCACCCATGGCCTTTGGAGACTAGCTCGTAGGATCCACATTTCACACAGCCTTCACTGTAGACGGTTCTACCATGAACGCTGAGATGAGTGCATTTTTCAAGTGCCTCTTCTTTATTTGCCTGGTTGTCCCTTTAACAGGGCTACCTATGCATTTGACGTCCATTTGATTATCCAACTAAGGAGACGGCTCTGCACCTAGACTTTCCCTACTGTACCCAGTAAGCAAGCCCTACCTTCCGTGTAAGAGAAACAGGTTTAACCAGGTAACACTAAACACTCGGCCTTTCAAATGCTTCCACCAAACAGTCAACCTTCACAATGAAGATGCCCTCGGCAAAACTCCTCTGAGCAACGCCAGCGCTCCACAAAGAGTGTGAATTTCTGCTTCTGTAACATTACATTTTTCTCACCCACCAGGAATACAAGGCCCTTCACAAGGCATTGCAAAAAGGCTTTCTGCTTCAGGAAGGAAGCTACTTCTCTTTGGCAGGTTGAACACTTTTTCCTATCATTCTAAGTTAAATTCCACAGGGAAGAGGGTGTTCAGCAGAGGCCATAGAATGAGCGGCAACAAAAGCCATATGCCCAAAGCTCTCTTTGCATGATCCAAGCGCCAAAGTCTGTCTCCATGGAGGTCGATATATTCTCAACCATCCTCCTTGTGGCTAGGTAAACTCACGCATGTTTTAGCAGTAGGACACCAGCCTTTCATAAAAACTTCAATGCATTCACCTCTAGTCACCCTAGGTCTCTAAGCTGAACGCATCTCGTCATTCGGCTAATGATGAAGAGTATTGCAGATCTCTGCCACCATTCTCACACCCTGCTTCTTCTGTGGATGACTGTTTGACACAGACAGTACAGCGTGCCCGAATTTCCTTGCCTCTCAATTTGAAAAGACAAAAATATTTTCCAGTCGGAATATGGATCTTATAAGACAGTGTAAACGCTTTCTAGCCAACTCACCCTTGCCTCTCCTACCTGAAGGCAGCTATAAACAAATGTGAGGAAACCGTTGTAGTGTAGGGTTTTAATGTAATGTAAGGTTTCCCAGAGGAATTGTCACCTTATTCCAAAGTGACTGAAGAGTTTCAAAAGCCGAATAGATCCAATGTGTGAAATTTCTGAGATCTCGGATGCATCAGACTCAACCTTGACCTCTGGAGTGCATTTTGTAGGATACTCATGTCACACAGCCTTCACTCTAAAGGATTCTACCGTGTACACTGAGATGAGTGCTTTTTTAAAGGGCCTCTACTTATTTGTCTGGTTGCCCCTTTAACAGAGCTCCCCATGCACTTGATGTCCATTTGATTATCCACCTAAGGAGAGGGCTCTGCACCTAGACTTTCCCTGCAGTATCCAGTTAGCAAGCCCTATTCTCAGTGTAAGAGAGACAGGTCTAAGCTACTTCTCTTCGGCAGGTTGAACGCTTTTTCCTATCATTCTCTGTTAACTACCACAGGGAGAAGGTGGTTCGGTTTACGCCATAGAAAAGCAGCGGCAAAATTCTATGCCTAAAGCTCTCCTTTCGTTATCAAGGCGCGAAAGTGTGTCCATGGAGGTCGATGTCTTCTCAACCATCCTCACTGTGGCTACGAAACTCACATATGTTTTACCAGTAGGACACCAGTCTTTCATACAATCTTAAAGGTATTCACCTCTAGTCACCCTAGGAAAGTAAGCTTAGTGCTTCTCGTATTTCCGCGGACGACGAAGAGTATTGCAGACCTCTGCAACCATTCTCACACCCTGCTTCCTCTGTGGATTACTGTTTGACAGGGACTGTACAACGTGCCCGAATTTCCCTTCTTCTCAATTTGAAAAGACAAAAATATTTTATGGTCAGAACACGGATCTTTTAAGGCAGTGGAAACGCTTTCTAGCCAACTCACCCTCTCCCTTCTTACCTGAAGGCAGCTATAAACTAACGTGTGGAAACCGTCGTTGTGTAGGTCTGCCGGAGGAATAGTAGCCTTATTCCAAAGTGACCGAACAGTTTCAAAAGCAGAATCAATACAATGTGTGAAGATTCTGATATCTAGCGTGCATCAGACTCACCCATCGCCTACGGAGTGCAGCTCGTTAGATACACATTTCACACAGCCTTCACTGTAGACGATTCTACCGTGTACGCTGAGATGAGTGTATTTTTCAAGTGCCTGTTCTTAATTAGACAGGTTGTCCCTTTAAAAGGGCTCCCCATGCACTTGACTTCCATTTGACCATCCACCTAATGAGAGGGCTCTCTGCCCGTGGACTTTCCCTGCAGTACCCAGTAAGCAAGGCCTTCTCTCCGTGTAAGAGAGACAGGTATAACCAGGTAACACTAAAGACTCGGCTTTTCAAATGTTTCCATCAAATGGTCAACGTTTGCAATGAAAATTGCCCTGGCAAAACTCCTCTGAGCAACGCCAGGGCTCCACAAACACTGCGAATATCTCCTTCTGTAATATTATCTTTTTCACACCTGCCAGGAACTCAAGGCCCTTCACATGGCATTGCGAAAAGCTTTCTGCTTTAGATAGGAAGCTGCTTCTCTTTGGCAGGTTGAACGCTTTTTCCTATCATTCTCAGTGAAATTCCACAGAGAGGATGCTGTTCAGCTTATCCATAGAAGCAGCAGTCACAGAAGCCGTTTGCCTACAGCTTTCTTCTCATGATCCAAGCGCAAAAGTCCACCTCCACAGGGGTCGGTGTCTTCTCAGCAATCCTCCTTGTGGCTAGGAAAACCCACAAATCTTTTACCAGTAGGACACCAGCCTTTCATGCAAACCATAGTAAACTAAGCTGAGACTTGCTCATCTTTGGGCTGAAGATGAAGAGTATTTCAGAGCTTGGAACATTTTACACACCCTACTTCCTCTGGTGGGGACTCTATGAGAGAGAGAGTACACCGTGAGTGAAATTCCTTTTGTCTCAATTTGACAAAAGTGTTTACTGCTCGCAATACGGGACATTTTAGATAGTGGAAACGCTTTCTAGCCAACTCAGGCTTGCACCTCTTTTCTGAAGGCAGCTATAAACTAATGTGAGGAAACTGTTGTAGTGCAGGCTGCCAGATGACTAGGAGCCTGATTCCGGTGTGATTGAAGAGTTTAACATGCCGAATCAATACAATATTTGAAATTTATAAAATCTAGCATGCACAGACTCACACATGGCCTAAGGAGAGCAGCTGGCAGGATACAGATTTCACACAGTAGATGTTTCTACTGGGTACACTGAGATGAGTGAATTTTTCAAATGGCTCTTCTTATCTTGCTTTGGCTGTCTTTTTAACAGGGCTCCCCATGCACTTGATTCCATTTGATCATCCACCAAAGGATAGAGTGCTGCTCCTAGACTTTCCCTGCAGTAGAGTGTAAGCAAGTTGTACTCTCCGTGTAGGACAGACAGGTATAAGCAGGTAACACTAAAGTCTCTTCCTTCCATACTCTTCCACGAAGTGGTCCACGTTTGCAATCAAAGTTGCCTTCGGGAACACTACTCTGAGCAACCCCAGGGCTCCACGTACAGTGTGAATTTCTCCTTCTGTAATAATATCTTTTTCTCACCCATCAGGAACAGAAGGCCCTTCCAATGGTATTGAAGAAAGTCTTTCTGCTTCAGATAGGAAACCTATTCTCATTTGGCAGTTTGAACGCTTTTTCCTATCATTCTCAGTTAAATACCACTGGGAGGTGGGTGTTCAGCTTAGGTCATAGAAGCAGCAGCAACCAACGCCCTATGACTAAAGCTCTCCTCGCATGATCCAAGTGGGAAAGTCCATCTCCACAGAAGTCAATGTCTTCGAAACCATTCTCCTTGTGGATTGGAAAACTCACATATGTTTTAGCAGTAGGACACCAGCCATTCATAGAAACTTAAAGGCATTCACCTCTAGTCACCCTATGAAACTAAGCTGAGCGCTTCTCCTCATTTAGCTGACGACGAAGAGTATTGCAGACGTCTGCAACCATTCTCACACCCTGCTTCCTCTGTGAATGACTGTTTGACAGAGACAGTACACCTTGCCCGAATTTCCTTTCCTCTCAATTTGAAAGACAAAACTATATTCCGGTCGGAATACGGATCGTTTAAGGCTGTGGAAACGCTTTCTGGCCAACTCACCCTTGCCTCTCTTACCTAAAGGCAGCTATAAACTAACGTGAGGAAACCCTTGTAGTGTAGGGTTGCCAGAGGAATTGTAGCCTTATTCCAAAGTGACCAAAGAGTTTCAAAAGCCGAATCGAAATGTGTGAAATTCCTGAAATCTCGCTTGCATCAGACTCACCCTTGGCCTCCGGAGTGCAGCTTGTAGGATACTCATTTCAGACAGTCTTCACTCTAGATGATTCTACCTTTTACACTGAGACGAGTGCTTCTTCTTATCTTGCCTCGTTGTCCCTTTAACAGTGCTCCCCATGCACTTGGCTTCCATTTGATCCTCCACCTAAGGCTATAGCTCTGCACCTAGACTTTCCCTGCAGTACCCAGGAAGCAAGTCCTACTTTCCATGTACGAGAAACAGGTCTAACCAGGCAACACTAAACTTGGCCTTGCAAATGCTTCCGCCAAACGGTCAAAGTTCACAATGAAAGCTACCCTCAGCAAAACTCCTCTGAGCATCACCAGGATTCCGTGAACAGTGTGTATTTCTCCTTTTGTAATATTATCTTTTTCTCAGCCATCTGAAAGAGAAGGCCCTTCAAATGGCATTGATGAAAGGGTTTCTGCTTCAGAAAGGAAGGTACTTCTTTTTGGCAGGTTGAAGGTTTTTCCCTACCATTCTCAGTTAAATACCACTGGGAGGAGGGTGTTCAGGTTAGGCCCTAGAAGAAGCAGCGACCAAAGCCCTATGCCTACAGCTCTCCTCGCATGATCCAAGCACGACAGTCCATCTCCACAGAGGTCGGTGTCTTCTCAACCATCCTTCTTTTGGCTTGAAAACTCACATATATTTTACCAGTAAGACCCCAGCCTTTCAAACAAAGTAAAATGCATTACCTGTAGTTACCCTAGGAAACTAAGCTGAGCACTTTTTGTCATTCAGCTGAAATGAAGAGTATCGCAGAACTCTACAACCATTCTCACACACTGCTCCCTCTGTGTATGACTCTTCGACAGAGACAGTACACAATGACCCTATTTCCCTTCTTCTCAACTTGAAAAGACAAAAATGTTTTCTGGCCAGAATACAGATCTTTTAAGGCAGTGGAAACGCTTTCTAGCCAACTCACACTCGCCCCTCTTACCTGAAGGCAGATATAAACTAACTTGAGGAAACCGTTGCTGTGTAGGCCTGCCAGAGGAACTGTAGCCTTATTCCAAAGTGAGTGAAGAGTTTCAAAAGGTGAATCAGTACAATGTGTGAAGTTTCTGAGATCTAGCATGCATCAGACTCACCCATGGCCTTTGGAGAACAGCTCATAGGACACACATTTCACACAGCCTTCACTCTAGACGATTCTATCATGTACGCTGAGATGAGTGCATTTTTAAAGTGCCTCTTCTTAATTTGCCAGGTTGTCCCTTTAACAGGGCTCCCCATGCACTTGACTTTCATTTGATCATCCACCAAAGAGAGGTATCTGCACCTAGTCTTTCCCTGCAATACCCAGTAAGCAAGCTTTTCTCTCCATGTAAGAGAGACAGGTCTAACCAGGTAACACTAAGGATTCGGCCTTTCAAGGCTTCCACTAAACTGTCAATGTTCGCAATGAAAGCTACCATCGGTAAAACTCCACTGGGCACTTCCCGGCCTCCATGCACACTGAGAATTTTTCTTTCTGTAACATTACCTTTTTCTCACCCACCTGGAACACAAGGCCCTTCACATAGCATTGAAGAAAGGCTTTCTGCTTCAGAAAGGAAGCTACTTCTCTTTGGCTGGTTGTACGCTTTTCCCTCTCATTCTCAGTTAAATACCACAGGGAGGAGGGTGTTCAGTTTAGGCCATAGAAGCAGCAGATACGTAAGTCTTATGCCTACAGCTCTTCTCTTGTTATCCAAGTGCGAAAGTGCGTCTCCACGGAGGTCAATGTCTTCTCAACCATCCTCTTTGTGGCTAGGTATACTCACGTATGTTTTACCAGTAGGACACCACCCTTTCATACAAACTTAAATGCATTCGCCTCTAGTCACACTAGGAAACTAAGCTGATCCCTTCTCGTCATTCGGCTGAAGAAGAAGTGTATTTCAGAGCTCTGCAACCATTCTCACACCCTGCTTCCTCTGGTGGTGACTCTTTGACAGAGACAGTAAACCATGAGTGAAATTCCTTTCATCTCTGTTTGAGAGGACAAAAATATTTACTGGTCGGAATACAGGCCTTTTAATAGTGGAAACGCTTTCTAGCCAACTCAGGCTTGCACCTCTTACCTGAAGGCAGCTATAAACTAAGCTGAGGAAACCGTTGTAGTGCAGGCTATCAGATGAATCGTAGCCTGTTTCCGGTGTGACCGAAGAGTTTCACGTGGCAAATCAATACAATGTGTGAAATTTCTGATATCTAGCATGCATCCGACTACCCATGGCCTAAAGAGAGCAGCTCGCAGGATACAGATTTCACACAGTGGTTGCTTGTACCGGGTACCCTAAGACGAGTGCATTTTTCAAGTGACTCCTCTTATCTTGCTTGGCTGTCCCTTTAACAGGGCTCCCCATGAACTTGACTTCCATTTGATCATCCACCTAAGGAAAGGTCTCTGCACCTATACTTTCTCTGCTATAGACAGTAAGTAAGCCCTACTCTCCGTGGAGGAGAGACAGGTCTAACCCGGTAACCCAAAGCCTCTTCCTATGAATTGTTTTTGCAAACGGTTTCACTTGTCATTTCATACCGCCCTTGGCAGTGCTCAGCTGAAGATCACCAGCCCTCTAATTGCAGTGGGTATTCCATCCTTCCTAATATTACTCTTCACTGAAACGTCCGTGCCTGGCCTTGGTACACATGGGTGTGAAGAAAGGCCTTGTACATAGGAAAGGAATCTGCTTCTGCTAGGAGGGGTGAAAACGTGTCTTAACCATTCTTGGTCAAACACCTTATGGAGAAGCGTTTCAACTGTAGCCCATATAAGTCTCTAAAAGACCAGTTCTTCCCCAATGCTTTCATCTCTCGGTCACTGGCCAAAGGTCAGTCTCCCAGTCTTTGGTATGTTCTCCCGTTCCTCCTAGTAGCTTGCAAAAATCCGTATGTTTTACCCAGTAGGATGCAAGCCTTGCAACAGTCTTAAAGGCATTCACTTCTAGTCACCCTAGGAAATTAAGCTAAGTCCGTCTCTTCATTTAGCTGGAGATGCAAGAATATTGCTGAGCTCAGGAACAATTCACGAAGTCCTACTTCCTTTGGGGATGATTGTTTTGTTTTGTTTTTTTACAGAGAAAGTACATCATGCCTGAAATTCCTTTCCTCTCGCTTTCAGAAGACACATAGGATTACTGCACAGAACACAAGCCTTTTTAGGCAGTGGAAGTGCTTTCTCTCCAAGTCACCTTTGCAGTTGTAAACTAACATGGGGAAAAAATCATACTATAGGTACCTGTTTGAATTACAACTTCTGAGTTCGAATTATGACGAATCATGCTTCTCTTGCTGTATTCATGTATGTCTGCTTAACAGCCCAAAAGAATACATACTGCTATATTTGAGTAAAGATGGCCAGTGTAGTTCGTCATGTTTGTCTTTCTTCAAGATTCTGATATTTACCTTCTATAAGCTTCTTGCTGTTCTTCTCCCACAAATTGGCCCTGGTACTGATTGGTAAGTGCACTTGAATCTGGGCTCTTTCTCCTATCCTCTGCCAACATAGGCATTCAATGCTTAATGCAAGTATAATCTTTATCAATTGACACCCAGAGGGATTTGCTTTTGTAACATACTTCTCAAGATGTTAAACACGTGCTGTATGTTTTCAACCAGCGCTGCCTATGAGCACAAGATCGTTTTTCTCTAACTGCCAGTCAAAAGACATTAACAATTTGCCTGTTCTTGTGAAGGCAGGGAAATTTTGAAGAAGAGTCACTTTTCGTTTGCTTCTTGATCTGGAAATGGAGCTTCTCACTCCCCTCCTTGCCCCTCAGATAGAACAGTGTTAACCTCCATATTCATAGACCATTTCCTCTGCTTAAAATCCTTCCTTATCTCCTAAATTCATTAATCAACTTGAATTCACTTTCTCTGTGAAAACCCTTTAGAACCTCCAGGAAGAATTTTTCTCTCTTGAGAGCTTCTTACTTTGTATTCCTATAAAGAAATTCTCACAGTGTACAGTCATTATGTGTTTACTCAGCCTTCTAGCTCTCTCTAGTCTACAGGATCCCCAGGCAGGGACTTAGTCTGCTTTACCTTGGAACTCACCAAATCTGACCCAAAATGTTATGGGTATACTTACTTATTGAATGAATGAATGAAGGCAAAGTTTGGAAATGAAAAGAGTAGTAAACTCAAAAAAGTTTGCTAGGCAAATACTTCTGTGATCAAATATATATTAGAAAAATGAAATATAGAGAAAATGTTACATAAGCTACTGAAATTTTGTGTGTTGGAGTGTTTTCATTTTCTTAAGTGAGTATCCATGAGCTTTTATAGGAATGTTTCAAAAATTATTTTTCAGCTTTAAATGCTATTTGTTTATTCTTGATTTCATTCATTCATTCAACAGTTATTTATTGCAAACTATACATCAGAAAACATCATGCTATTAATTCAGGTTTATATAATGTTATTATTAACATATTATTATACTGAAGCTACCTGAAAATATTAATAAAGTGCATAATATTCTGGTGCTTAACATAATAGTGGAAAGACATTGTGCCTTAGGGCTTGTGAGAAATTAACTAGTTCAGGTTAACTGTCTTATTTACTATAGCTATGTATGGCATAGCTTTTATATCCTGTATTAATTATTTTGAATTAAGTTAAAAATATAAATCTAGTGGGTTCTGTAAAAAAAGATAGACTTTTTCCTTAAAGGCTCTTTTTATTAATATCTTTGTGAATTTTATTTTCTTAAGCCATATCCAAGTGAAAACTATATTAGCCAAATGGATGAAAAAAATGAACAGAGCATTTTGAATGAATATAAATACTTCAACACAAACAAATTAGTACTTCACATATAAGGAAAATGTGGACCTTGTCCTTTCCTTGTGGACACAGGTACTATGATGGAATCATATTTGTTGATTAATAACTTATATGGGTCAGAAAGTTAACAGTAAGTGGTGAATGAAAAATCTTTGATGCAGACATCCAAAAATGTTTGAAAACATCAAAGTTAAGCAAATGTTGATCAAACTGAGTTTTTCAAACAAGGACAAGTTGAGCATCAACTGAACATAGTATCTAAAAAATTGCATTGCACATATTGTTAAAAGCATAGGTTTTTTTTACACTTAATTTCGTATTTCTTGTTATGCACATTTGGTTTTTCAACACATTGATTTATTAAACTTATATCTCAATGTGATTTGTTTATAAATATTTGATGAACAAGTGAAAATATATTTCAGAGTCAGGGGAAAAATACCGGCAAGAAGTTTAATTACTTGTCAATGAATAATAAATGCATTCAGACAATTTAGGATTGAGCTTCTTTTAAATTAAAAAAAGTAGAAATCCTTGTTATTTTAAAGTCTATAAAGAAAAGTCTTTGTTTATTTGTTTAAGGATTACCTATGCTAATTAAGTGGTGTTGATTTTGGTTACCTTATCAGCACACAGTCCTCTGCCTATTAGATCATTTTGTGGACTGGTTTGATTTTAGCCAGATTATCCACCGAGTACATATACAAAGCGGGGAACTTTACATTAAAGAAACACTCGGAATGGGTTTTCAGCTGTGTGGACAAGGGATGACTTCTATCCAGGCCCTTTGTGGCTGAGTTGCACAAAGAGAGTATCTAACATTGACGGAATGCAATCCCAGGCACTCTTCCAAGTATTCCATCTGCATGATTTCATTCAATACTGACAGCAACGCTATTAAGGTGGCTATTAATATTATTATCTTTATTTGTTTATTTTACAGAAGAGGAAACTGGGGTGTACAGACGTTAACTTGCACGGCGTCACACGGACAGAGGGAGGTGCACCAGGATTCAAACGCGTAGTTTGACCCCTGAACCTGCAAACGTCTCTATCTTGCTATTCTGTCCCATCTGTTAGGGCACTAGTCCGTTAGTACACTACTACGATTCACAGAACTTCATGTCTGTGACAACTGTGGCAAAACGAACGATGGATGTGCTTTGTGCGGCTGAAGATCCTAACGCCACTGACAAGCGCCAGCTCTCAGCGCGCAGGTGGAAGCTGGACAGGTTCTGTCTCCTAGGTAATGATTGAAGCACAGGCGGCCGATAAAGCACCCTTCTCCCCAGACCCAGAGGGCTGATGTCATTTCCTTCGTCTGGGCGGTTGCACCAGTGACACGGCGGGCTGTAGGGCGGTGTTAGGTACCCGAGAGACCTGCGGCGCGGTATGTCACTTCCTCCCGGAGACGCTGTTTCCTAGCAACGGCTTCCCACCTCCGTTCTTAGTACCGCCTCCTCGCTCCCTGCAGAGTTGGTCTCTGAGAGCAGCCAGGGCCAGGCCCAGGAGAGGGGCCAGCAGCTGGTTCCTCCGGTCGCGGGGAGACATCCGCAGGAATGCAGAGTGAGTACAGACCGCAGGACTTGAGGGTTGTGGAGAATCGGGGCGGAGGCGGCGCTCGGCTATGCACCGACCTGGCTAATGACGGGTGCTTGCTTGGTCGGCCACACGGGGCAGATCGAGCAGGCACAGGGCGCAACCTGGCCGGGCCGGAGCGGTCCCCCACCCCGCGCTGCTGAGGGTGGCGGGGAGGGTGAGCAGCCTCCGCCTGGAGCACTGGAAACGTCCACAGGACCATTTAACAGAGATTTTAATGTAGTCCATCACAGAAGCTTCTTTTTGTTTTATCTAATAGTATTTCAACACTTGTGAGAGGGAAGAGTGGCTGGAAAAATATCACTATTTACGATCTTTTTCTTTCCCAGCACTGTATGTAAACTTTTTTTAAAAAAATGGTGATGTTCTTGGTTATATACACTAAGTCCCCTACCTATGAACCTTCAAGTTGCGAACTTTAAAAGATGAGAACCTGCGTTCTCATGTCCAATCACGTACGTTAGTTCACGTGTATGGTGTACATTGTCACGTGCGTGCGTCCTCTACAAGTGGTTGTGCTTTTGTGTACTTTACTGTACAGTACTGTATAGGGCACAGTAGTTCAGTATCTTTATTTCAAGCCCAGGATGCCCGGAAGCAAGAGGGTAGATAGAATTGAATGCAGCCAGGAAGCAGAACATGTACCATCAATGTCAGGCATGAGTGAAATTGCAGCTTGCCCTCCGTCTCCTATTGCTGACAATCCTTCAACTCTACCATCTTCCACCTCCTCTCCCTCCTCCAGTCAGTAACTCTTCTTGCCTGTTCACTTGATGCCGGCCCCTGTATGCTAGTTGTTGTACTGTACTACTGTTGGGTACCTAGGCTAAATTTGTTGGACTTACGAACAAATTGGACTTACAAACACAATCTTGGAATGGAACTCATTGGTATGTAGGGGGCTTCTGTACTTCAGGGGTCCCCAACCCCAGGCCGCAGACCCCTGTTAGGAACCAGGAACCGGACCACACAGCAGTAGGTGAACGACGGGCGAGTGAGTGAAGCTTCATCTGCAGCCCCCCATCGGTCCCCATCGTTTACATTACCGCCCGAACAATTCCCCCCACCCGCCATCTGTGGAAAAATTGTCTTCCACGAAACTGGTCCCTGGTGCCAAAAAGGTTGGGGAACGTTGCTGTACTTTATGCTGACAATAGTCTTCTTTGTAGTCTTTTAAATAATTATGGCTGTTTTGTAGGCTATATTATACTTTTTGAATGGAAGGGAGGTGAAAAAGTTTCTATTTTAATTGGCAACAACCTATTGCACTCATTATTTAAATGAGTGCAATAATTGTAAAACTTATTTAGGATAATAAAATAATTGTAGAAATATTTTTGGATAACTTCAGTTTGAATTTTATTTTTCTGAACACAAGTTTGTTAGTAGAATTTGCTTTTTCTTTACAAGAACTCTGTTTATTACTCTGCTACTTAAAAGTGAAGATATAGCTCAACGTTCATATGATGCTTTTCTGGTTTTTGTTTGGCTTTGGGGGCAGGGAGGGAGTACTAAGTGTAGTAATGGAAATTCTCAAGCACGCAAAAAAGTCTGATTTGTTTTTTATATATTTCAGCCACCATCAGAGGTTGAATTATCCCTATCATTTGTTAGCCATTTTATAAAGTTAGAGAATTAAAGTAAACACTATGTCTGATGAAGTTTTTAGCACAACTTTGGCATATACAAAGAGTCCAAAAGTCACCAAAAGAACTACTTTCCAGGTAAAGTATTTTTATTTTGAATGATTTTACATGTTAAACACTGTATTAGGAATATTGGACTTGAAAGTGCTTCTATTCAATACAACAGTCCTATGTAAAGCTGGAGTAAATCTATGTTTCTTTTGAAATTTTGCAGATGATTGTATTTGGGCTCCAGTATTACCAACTCTTCTGTGTGGCTTTAAGACTACCAAACTAAACTCAGTACTAGGTTCTTACTATATTAAAAGTTAAATTAGCTTTTAAAAGTTGAATAGCAGCTTCTAATTGCCATTTTCATATAAAAATTGGGTTTTTTTTCCCCCGGTGTAACATTATAACATTTAGCTTTTCCCTGTCCAGTCACTACAATTTTGAACTCAGCCTCTAAGTTTGCAGTATTGATTACATCTGTTAAAAGCAATATGCTGAAACAAAAGATCATAAAGAATACCAGTTTCTTCCATAATGCCAGTTTATAATGAATCCTGTCTAAATTGAGTCCTTCAATTAATTTGCTTGGTGTTGTCTGTCTTCTTTAATTTAACCCTAAACTCCATGAGGAAAGGAATTGTCTGTGATATTCTGCATTGAGTCTTAGGGGTTGGGTGCATGGCATAAGGTAGGCTTTCAGTGAATATCTGTTAAATGAATGAAACCTAAGTTTTAAGGCAGTTATTAATCACACATTATTTGCTTAAAGAATTAATTCAATATATGAGACCTCCACATTTGGGAGGAAATTGATTTTAATTATCTCATTTCAGGATGAACTAATAAAAGCAATTACAGCTCGCTCAGCCAGACAAAGAAGTTCTGAATACTCAGATGACTTTGACAGTGATGAGATTGGTATGTGAGAACATGGGAAAGTAAACCACTTCTCTTCTTTTTGCTTCTTTAGTTAGGTTTAGTCCAACCCTGCAAAAAAATCACTATGTTAAAATAATACCTATGAATTCACAGGTTTTAGATCTCCAACTTTTTAATGAGTAAAAAGCCACTCTTAATTTTAAAGAAGTTGTATGATTTTCCTTGTTTTTTTTCTGAATGTGTGTATGAAAATAAAATTTAACTGACAGCAGATTTGCTTGTTAGTGGTAAACCACATTGGAGATAACAAGTTCATCTTTAAGGTCAACCCTATAAGGTAATAACTAGGGCCCATAGAACTAAACTTTGTGCACGTTAGGATCATTTTTATAATGCTTTTTATAAATCAAGGTTTCTTTGGCTGTGACAGGGAATCAGTTTAAAAAACCCAGTATATCAGTACTGTATGGTTAATTTGGTTTGTTTTGATTATGTAAAATATTAATATTTTACATTTCAGGATAAACATACAAAATTCTAAACTTGAAATTCAGTGTTTTATACTTTCAGTGAATAACTCTCAATGTTCTCTGTAAAAGTAATCAGAACAATAGTTAAATCATTGCTTTATAGTTCGGTTAGCATTCTTTATTATTCTTCTCATAGTAAAATCTAATACTGTGGTATGGATGGAATTGCAGTTCCAAAATTTTTATGAAAAAACATTATTAGCAAATTCTTCCATTTACAAATATTGTTGATTTTATGAAGTTTTTGAAAAAAAAAGAAAAGCTTTACAGTCCAAAATCTAATTTAAATGTCCATGGCTGATTATTATTTTGAAGAACTTTTGAATGACTTTTCTCAGAGCAAGCACAGTGTTTGCCTTGACAAACTATTCATACTCGATAAGTATGTTTTGAATAAATTAATGAAACTGAAATTTTTATTTTACAAATGCCAATAAAAACTGCCAAAGTTATCTGTTTTTTAGGGCTGCAAATCTATTCACAGTTGTAAATTCATTTCCAGTCTTTAAGGTAATCTTTTTGATTGATGTAATGTTCAAAACTTTAAAATATACTATTGAAAATATTTTTTCTCTTCTATTTTTCAGTTTCCTTAGGTGATTTTTCTGACACCTCAGTAGATGAAAATTCAGTTAAGAAAAAGATTAATGATTTTCATATATCAGATTATGAAGTAAAGAATTCTCCAAAACGGTCTTTTTTGAAAACCAAGAAATCAATCAATGATGTGAGGAAAGATGAGCCAGTAGTCTCTATCAAAAATGATGAAATGGCACCTGATGGTGGTGAAGGCATGGTTGTAAATCCCTTATCTGAATCTCAAAATAAACAACAAGAAGTTGAAAAAGAGAAAATTAAAATGGAAATGAAACCCAGAATTCTTCCAATCAAAAGCGTATCTTCAGGTAATTTGTTAGGTTACTGTAATTGCATTTCTTGAAAATTTATTTTAAGATAATCACAAAATACTTTTACATGGTAGCTAGTAGATTTTTTTAAATTTTTATTTATTTATTTCTTATTTATATTTGGCTCCGTTGGGTCTTCTTTGCCACTCACAGGCTTTCTCTAGTTGTGGAGAGCGGGGGCTACTCTTCATTGCAGTGCACGGGCTTCTCATTGCGGTGGCTTCTCTTGTTGTGGAGCATGGGCTCTAGGCATGCAGGCTTCAGTAGTTGTGCTGCATGGGTTCAGTAGCTGTGGCTCACGGACTCTGGAGCACAGGCTCAGTAATTGTGGTGCATGGGCTTAGTTGCTCCGTGGCATGTCGGATCTTCCCAGACCAGGGATTGAACCCGTGTCCCCCACATTGGCAGGTGGATTCTTGACCACTGCGTATGGTGGCTAGTAGATACTTAAGAAAAAAAAATCAGACTTAACTTTTCAATTTTACAGATATAAATAAAAATAATAAAACCATAGAGAAAAACCATAATTCTGATGTCCAGTTGTACGTTCAGTCTTGTATCTCTGCTAGTGCCTGATAGCTGGCCAAAGTACCTTCAGTCATCCACAGCTGTGGCTCCAAAGCTCCTCGGTCCAGACTTGCTTAGGCCTGTGAGCTCCAATTTTGTTTTTAGCAGTGGAACTACAATGGAATCCTTTCTAATCCATCTCACACTCCAGACATCAGGGTTATAGCAGCATTGGGGCTAGTCCTTAAAACAATCATTTCCATGCAGCCACTTGCCAGAATATTTGTTTGGCATTTGTATATTTGAAGGGGGTGGTGGGGGGAGGTGTTGTTGCTGTTATTGTTTAAGCCTCCAGACTTTCCTTAAGAAAAGAGAATCTCCATTTGGTTTCTCTGTTCCCCAGGAAAATCCACTAAAACTCAATTTTCTGTGGGGATGTTCCTGGTGTGATTACAGTAGTTTCTCCACAGTTCTACTGGGCTCTGTGCATAGTGCAGCAGAGATGGAGTAAAGCAGGCACCAACTGCTGTGACATCCCCTGGGCTGCCATGCAGAAACAAGGGCATAGAAGTTTAAGGATTTGGAGTCTTCCAGTCTTTTTCTGTTCTATAGAAAAAATAGTAGTTGATGCTAACCTTCACAAAAACCTCTTTCTTTCATATCATCATTAAATATGGTACCGGTAAGTATTTCATACTTTACATATTAGATAGCACTGGTAACCTTAGGCAAAGCTATATTTCAGACACTCCTTTTTCCACCCCCCAAATTCCATCCACTTTCAAATGAGGAGAAGATATGAGCAAGCAGGGATACTAGGGGAAAAGCTACTGCAAGTTAATTATGTGTGACCTCAGCCATAGGGTAAGCCTCACTGTCTTCATGAGGAGGGGGTGGAAACCTGCTCTCCTTTCCTACAAAATTGTTTTAAGAATCCACTGAAGTATGTCTCAAACTATAAACTTCTACAAAAGTGTAAGCACAAGGCCTAATGAAACAGAATTAACTTGCTAAAATGTACCTTCCCAGTGTACTGAGTAAAATCAAAAATGGAGAGAAGGGAAATGTAATCAAACAGTGAATAATCCATTACATCACCATTTTCCAAAGTATGTTCCACAGTTTGTTCATTGGTATTGAGGGGAAAACACAGAGTTATAGGAATTTTAAACCAATTTCTTTATGAACTCCTTGGAACTGTTAATAAAGACATATGCACAGTGAATCTTCAAGAAAGAGTATGCAGTGTTTCCTAGTCTTAGTTGAGTTTAAAAACCTATTTTTATGGATTATATTTATCCTATTTGTCCTGATTCTGAAGAGCTTTTCATTAGGTTAATAAGAAAATGTGAGCATATTATAGAAGCTAAAAATTAGTCTGATATAGATAGAAGTATATTATTAGAACTTTATGGTAGATAATCAGCAATAATCTACCCATTTAATATCTTTTTTAAAACCTGTGACAAATTAAAATGAATAGAGAAATACTGTATTTTGACCACAAGATAGCTCAGGCTTCTAAATGTGCAATACTGTATTTTTAAACAATCATTAACCATTTGCAATTCAGTATATGTAGGATAAAAAAAATTACCAAAACAGGTAATCATTTACATTTGATTGTAAAATAAAACATTTGATAATGTATAGATGTATTTTTTTTTCTTTCTGAAAACTGATGATGCTTCTGGAAGTGGAATTTTGATATAAAATATATTAAAATCATTATTCCTAGATTATTCAAGTTGAAGAAAAAAGTTGAGGCTGCTGGTTAGTGCCTGGCATGTAGAATTCATTAAGTATTTGAATGTATAAATGAATAAATGAATAATTCATTCATTAAAGAAGGAAAGTGGTTAATGAGCTTAGCTTTATCCTTCTCTAAATTTTTAGACTTTTTTTTCTTATAGAGTTTAGAACTTAATTTTTTTTTTTCACCTTCCAATACAAGATTTATTGTGTTCCTTTAATTAAGAGCCTACAGTGACTTGTACATTCACTCCACGAAGTTTTTTTTTTTTTTCACACACACACACTGTATTTTATTTTTACAAGAGATAAATAGACTGACACCAAGCATTGTACATGGATGACCACAACAAAAGCAACAATGATTGCAATTACCAAACATGAAACACACTCATACTATGTCATAATATTGACATTCAGTCCAGTAATCCTCCACTGCAACAGCTCCTTTACTTTGCAGTGAAAATTGATTTGTATATTCTTTGCCTCTGAGTCCTTGTGGGATTTTTTTTTTTATAATTCAGACAGAAAGTCACAAAAATTATACTCATCCTCATCAGTTTACTCAGTCCCATGTAATTAATTTTTTTTTTCATCTTGATCTTTTGTTAGCACTTTTATGAGTTCATCAGTTTTTCATTAGAGTTCTGAAAATGCTTATTCATTCAGTTCAGCAGTAAGAACTTAATATTTTTAATGTAGTGAGATATTGCTGAGTATCACTTAATGCTTTATAAAAATATTAGAACCTGAAAGTTTCCTTAGTTCTTGCTTGTCTGCTGTAACTAGTACAATAATCAAACTCTTTCACTTTTATCAGGTAATGGTCACATTGGTAGTGATTGTAGAAAGTAATTTTTACAGGTTATGCTGTTTTTATTTTAACTTTAAAGCAGGAGAACCTTGACTCTATTAGCATTGGAGTCTGGGTGCTCCTGCTTTAATCCCACAAATTAGAGTTTATGACTATGGGCACATGACCTCTTTGTTCCTCATTTTATTTACCTGTAAAATGGAGACAATAGTTGAACCACCACTAGGGGTTTGAAGCAATTAAATTGAGTTCATGTATTTGAAGTGCTTAGAGCAATCTTGGTATAAATTAAGTACTCTATAAATGCTTTTACTATTCATTTTATTATTCAACATTTGTTCATAAGCAGATCATTTTATTTATCCCACATATTTATTGTGGGTACGATATGTTTCACTGTTACAAGCACTGTGATAGTAGCTATCACTGTGGCATTACAAAGACTTAGTACCAATCCTCCAATACTGTCTTAGTCTCTTCGGGCTGCTGTAACCGAATACCACAGACTGGGTAGATTATAACCAACAGAAACCTGTTTCTTACAGTCCTGGAGGCTGGAAGTCTGAAATCACAGGACTCACATGGTTGGATAGGGCCCTCTTCCAGGTTGCAGGCTTCTCATTGTATCTTTATGTGGTGGAAAGGGCAAAGGAACTTTGTAGAGCATTGTTTTAAGGGCACTAATCCCATTCATGAAGATTCTACCCTCATGACTTAATCACCTCCCAAAGGCCTCACCTCCTAATATGTCACTTTTGAGGTTAAGATTTCAACATAAGCATTAGGTGGGGACACAAACATTCAGACCATAGCAAATACTTTACAATTTGGTGGGAAGGTGTATAAAAGGTATAGTAAGAACACAGGAAAGTGGGCATCTAAATTTACCTGAGGGCATCAGGGAAGGCTTCCTAGAGGAGCTGGTGTTAATAGCTATAACTGACAAATAATAGTACCTGTAGTCAGGACTCTCAGATGCAAATGACCCAATTCAAACATCAGTGGAAAGAGTTTATCCCTGTGTTGAGCATGGATGTCAGAAGTCCTTGCTTTAGGTGTGATTAAGTGTAGAGAATCGGTATTTCTATATCATCAGGATTCTCTCTCTTTACTTTTACCCTGCCTCCCTGACCCTCTCATTCTCTCCTCCTGCACTGTCACTGCCCCATTTACTCCATCCCTTGGTCCATTTTTCTGTCATTTGGTTTCTTTGTCTCAGACAGCCGTTCACTTGGCAGCAGAGAATGCCACTAGCGGTCTCTAAATCACATCCTTCCAGCTCCATGGCCTTAAATGCATATCCACCAACTCCAAGTAGAAAAATACTGACCTCCTGACTGCCTACTGTGGTCAGAGGAAATGAAGTTTCTATGATAAGCTGCACAGGAAGAAGGGGGCTGCATCACGTGCCCATCATTCTCACTGAGGTATGATATTCTCACTGAGGAGATATTTATTAACCCACCAGAATCACATGGATAGAAAGGAGAAGAGGATACCCAAAAAGAAAACAGGAGTGGTGGACAAATCAGAACAGGAAATGTCTATACATTCGTTGATATTCATTGAGCACTTCCCATGTGTCAGGCACTGTGTTGTGCGCTTTGTATGTATTATCTTACTTAAGTCCCATGAGCGCTTTAGGAAATCTTAGCTAATTCTACCTATAGGAAAACTGGGGTGTGTGGCAGTTATATGATTCGTGGAAGTTTACAATGCTAATGAGTGTCAGAGCAAGATTCAAATATGAAATAGCTGAAATAGGCAACCCATACAGAGAGTGGGTAGAATGGTGGTTATGAGGGGCTGAAGGGAGAGGGAAATGGGAGTTGCTAGTCAACAGATGTAAAGTTTCAGTTATGCAAGATGAATAAGTTCTAGAGCTCTGCCTTGTGGCATTGTGCCTTTAGTTAATAATACTGTATTGTGCACTTGAAAGTTTGTTAAGAGGGTGGATCTCCTATTAAGTGTTCGTACCACAATAAAAAAAAATGACTCAAAACCAGGCATTATACAATATTCTGCTTAAACTGAGGTTCCAAAGACAGGCAAGCATTTGTCAGGAGGAGAAACAGGAAGTGGACATCCTAGGCAGAAGGAGAGCTTGGGTGGCAAGCTCTGGTGGCAGGAGGGATGTGGCACAGCTGCAGAAGCACAGTGAGCCCAGCATTTCAGGACAGATTACTAAGTGGGTGTGTCAGTGATGAGGCAGCACAGGTAGCCAGGGACAAAACCATGAAACCTTTTATATTGTTCAGAGGCAATGAGCTTTTTATTCTGTAAGACTGGCTGATGGGGAGCCATTGAATAATTTTGTGGAGAGGAGTGATGTGATCTGATTTGTGTTTTATAAATGTCACTGAGGCAGTAATCTAGGCAAGAGTGGATGAGGAACTGAGAGTGGGGATGTAGAAAGTGGGATAAATGAGAGAGAAATTTAGCAAGTAGAATGGATAGGGTATTGTGATCCTTTGGATTTTGAGGGAGGAATCTAGGATGACTCTTGGATTTTGGATTGGACATTTGACCAGAGTTTAGGACATACCTAAAATTGACAATGAAACATTTAAAGTGGTTCCAATTAGGTATGGTTGTAGAATCTTCTAGCAGGATTTATAACTCCACTTATAGATAAAAAGGATAAAGGTATTAATTAGTTCAGTTTTGAAGTTTCGTCAGAAGAATACATTGGTAGAACAATGGAGAGATGGATATGTATAACAGGTAAAATTTAGGGAAAAGTTCATGTAAAATGTTTCTTATCATGTTTTGAGGGCTGGAAGTATACCAGCATTAGATTGTTGTTTTAAACTTAGAAGTAATGGAAATAGTAACTAAGAAATTTTAATAACTGCTGGAGAGGTTTTATGGACTCAGAGAACAGCAGCTCACAAGTTATCCAGTTGTCTTTTCCTCCTTCCAGGGACATTTGGCTCTTCTACTCCCTGTACTGACATCATCTTTATACTTGTAACAGCACTTACCTTTGTCTTATAATTTTATTTGTTTAGAATCGTCTCCGTTCCCAACCTCTAAAATCCTTGGACAGGGCCATTGCCAGTGTCTTGATTCTGAGGTCCATTAATGTGAATGATGTGTATGGGGCCTGGCAGCAGATACTCAATAAAGGTTTGATGGATGAACTGCCTCATTTTATAAAGGCTGAAACTGAGGCAGTTTGATTTTGTTTGTTAAAAAAAAAAATTTTTTTAATACTATGAGAGTTGATGAGTTAACTACTCCAAAAGTGAAGTATACTAGTTACTTCCAGGATGGTAGCCATTTAAAAAAATTTATTTGATTATGAACTATCGCCTACTTGTACTTTCTGGAGTTCTGTGTAGAGAAGGGTGTGGGCTTCTTCTAGACTCTCCAGGATAGAAAGCCAAGGTGCTTCAGCACAGGAGGGAAGTGTGGTGGCACTTGCAATGTAGGAGAAGCCATGGTCATTTAAAAAATGTATTTTTTAGTGTATTAAATTGTATTTAATGTATTAAAACATTGTATTTTTCTGCAGAAAATAACAGCAGCCTTGAAGCAGACAACCACTTTAAGCCTTCACCTCGGCCAAGGAGCATGTTGAAAAAGCACAGCCACAGGGAGGAGAAAGACAGTCTAGGAGAAGATAAAGACACTGCCCTCCATGAAGAATTAGAGGCACATTCTGCACCTTCGTTCCTCTCAAGTCTGAATGGCAGACAACCAGAAGCTGAGAAAAATGCATTCTCTGGAAACCTTGACCCTGAGGTTAGCACTACTGCTAAACTGTGTTTCTAATTCAGGTTTTTGCATCTGATTATGAGAGAAAGAAAATTTGTGTGTTCGCGTGCATGTGTGTGTGTTTTACATGATTTCTTCAGCAATTGATAAGGAAATAATTTTGTTTTTAAAAATATATTATATTTTATTGGATCTAAAACTCAATTGTAAGATATAGCAAAAATACAGCATTATTTTATGTACCACTAAGAAAGAAGAAAACTGCTAAACTGTAACATATGATGCATCCAATTTCAGAGAAAGTAAAATGTGAAAAAAACTGTTGCCTTTTTGAATCTAGGCAACACTTTAATTGCAAGGGTTTCTATTTACGTATTTTTGAATTGTAAAATTTATGGCCAGTGTCATTTTATTCATTTGGTTTTAATCACTCAACAAATGTATACTGAATGTTCACGGCACAGTCCTATATTTTTTGGGATACACTAGAAGGGATGTAGATGTGATCCTTCAGGACTTCATCAGGAGTTTACTGTGTATTTTTATTAGGGAAGAACACTTGGCCGCCTGTCTTTACATTTCACTATGGTTAGAGAAGTTCCACCTCACATTTCAGAAGGGGTAAGTATGGGAGGAGCATTCCTTCTCCACAATCTGCTTGAGCAGATCAGAGAAAAGGAACTAAACAGTACTGGCTAAGCTTCTTTCTTCTTCTCCTGACTCATCTGTGTTACTGATGTGAGAAAAGATCTGCTCCCCAGGACGTGGTACAAAGGCAGACAGAGGAAGTCCTTTGTATCATAACTAAACAGATGAATCTCTCCAATTCAGGCTAGAAGTATGAGCACAGTAGACTCTGATTCCACTCTTATCCTGTAGGTTAGCTTTACCAGAAAAGCTGGCATTTTGATTTAAATCTGCCTGACTTCAATGTGCTATGTCCTAATTTGTTCTGAAAATCAGGTGAAGAGAGGGTGTTATCAAAACCAAACAATTATTTTATGTTTAATAAAATCATCTGGCCAAGTGGATATTTAGTTCATCATAGCTGCTGTAACAAATTGCCATAAAGTAGATGACTTAAAACAACAAAAGTTCTCTCAGTTCTGGAGGTCAGAAGTCCAATATCAGGGTGTGGACAGGGCCATGTTCCCTCTGAAGGCTCTAGGGAAGAATCCTTCTTTGCTTCTTCCAGCTTCTGGTGGTTGTCAGAAATCTTTGGTTGTCCTTGGCTTGTAGCTGCACCACTCCAGTCCCTGCCTCCATCAACCCATGGTCTTCTTCCCTGGGTCTCTGTGTCTCCCCTCACTTTTCTCTAAAAAAAGACATCAGTCATTTGATTTAGGGTCTGCCCTACTCCAGTAGGTTCTCATCTTAACTAATTCCATCTGCAAACACCTTATTTTCAAATAAGATCACGTTCGGAGATTTGGGATAGATATGAATTTTGAGGGAACACTATTCAAACTGGTAGTGATACCTAACTTTAATTGCTCTTTGTGATGTATTCTATATCCCTTGATTAAAGAAAAAAGTATTCCTAAAGTTTTTAAAGTAACATTATATTATGACAGAAAATTTAATTGAAAAATATCTACGCAAAATCCCACCACCTAATAACAACTATATTCATTATTCTCACTCCCCTTTTGGGCTGTTTTCCTATACTTGTTTTTATAATATTTGTCATCTTAACATTCACAATGTTTTGTATCATGCTTTTTTGTTTAATCTCTTAACATTAGGTCATGACGTGTTTCCATGTTGCTGGGTGATCTTGAGACTACGTTCACCTTAATGACTATAACATAGCCCATATTGTAGAGCTATTATCTTTGTTGGGTATATTAGATACTTCTCTTTTTTTTTTCTCTCTCTTTTTTTTTAAAAAATTAATTAATTAATTAGTTTTTGGCTGCATTGGGTTTTTTTTTTGTTTTTTTTAAAGTTTAATTTTATTTATTTATTTATGTATTTATGGCTGTGTTGGGTCTTCGTTTCTGTGTGAGGGCTTTCTCCAGTTGTGGCAAGTGGGGGCCACTCTTCATCGCGGTGCGTGGGCCTCTCACTATCGCGGCCTCTCCTGTTGCGGAGCACAAGCTCCAGACGCGCAGGCTCAGTAATTGTGGCTCACGGGCCTAGTTGCTCCACGGCATGTGGGATCTTCCCAGACCAGGGCTCAAACCCGTGTGCCCTGCATTGGCAAGCAGATTCTCAACCACTGCGCCACCAGGGAAGCCCACTTCTCTTTTTAATAGTCTAAATTTTCCTTATTCCTCATTATAAAATTTTCCTGACCATGCTCTGAATCTTCTTTAAGCCCACATTTTCAGGGATTTCCCATTTATTTTTTTGTCCAACCCTTCTCTCTCCTATGTCTATAATCTTTGGCTCTGGAAGAGTCTATTTTCATCCACATTCAACTATGCTGAAGCCTCTTTAACCTTGTATAAGCTTTCACATGACACTGCACCTCTCTCCCTATTGCCTTACCTTCCTGCAAATGTCACAGCTGGGTATCAAAAGGGTGACATTTTCTTTCTCACTACAACCTCACTTCCCACCTTTCCTTTGTGTGTGCATGTGTGTGTGTGTGTGTGTGTGTGTGTGTGTGTGTGTGTGTGTATGATGATATATATCTATGTTTATATGTTAAATTAACTCATTATTCCTGGAATAAAATCTAGTCGGTCATGGTAGACCATTTTTGTGTGGGATTTTATTTTTTAATATTTTGTTAAGACTTCTACATCAATATTTATGGAGGTTGTCTATAATTCTTTCCTTATAATGTTGTTATCAGGTGTGAGTATCATATGAATTGGGGAGTGTCTCTTCCTCCTTTATTTTCTAACAGTTTGTTTGTTACGAAACCAGAAGTTTAGTATCATTTTCCCCTTAAATGAGAGAATTCACCAGCAAAATTATCTGGTCCTAGAATTTTCTTTGTGGAGAGGTCTTTGACACTAAGTTTGATTTTTGTTTTTTTTGGGGGGTGGTGAATATTTTGTATCCAGATTTTCTCATCAGTTTGGTAATTTATGTCTATTTAGAAATTTGTCCATTTTATCTGAGATGTTGAGTTTATAAAGTTGTGTGTGATAGTCCCTTATCCTTTTGATGACAGTAAAATTATCATGACATTCCATCTTTCATTTCTAATATGTAGTTTGTGTTTTCTGTCTTTCTTGTTAAATTTTGATAGGCATTGCTCAGTTTTGTTAAAACTTTCCTAAGAACCAGTGTTGGCTTTGTTAGCTTTCTCTGTTGTTTCCAGTTTTGTTGATTTTCACTCTTTATTATTTCTTTCTTTTTTCTTTGGGTTTAATTTGCTTACCTTTAAGTTAGAAGATGTGTCCATTCATTTTAAGCTTTTCATCCTTTCTATCAAAACTTTGAAAACTATAAATTTTCCTCTAATGCACTGATTAGCAGCACCCAATTTTTTTGGTGCCATTTATTTTCATTATCATTCCTTTAAATATATTTTCTAATTTTCCTTGTGATCTCTTTTTTGACCAAATGGTTATTTTATGGTGAATGATTTTATTTCCACATATTTAGATCTTCTCTAGATATATTCTTGCATAGATTTATAATTTAATTTTATTATGATCAAAGAATATATCTTATATGAATTCACATTTTTAAAAATTGTTGAGATTTTTTTTTATGGCCCAGACTAAGTGTGTCTTGTGAAAGTTTCATTTGTATTAACAAAGAATGTGTGTTCTGCAGGTGTTAGATATAATGTTCTGTAATTTCAGTTTGGTCAAGATGGTTGGTAGTGTCATTCAGATCTTCTCCATTCTTACTGAATTTTTGTCTAGTTGATTTACCATGTACTAAATAGAGTGTGTTAAAATCTCCAGTTATGTTTGTGAATTTCTCTGTACTTCCTTTTTGTTCTGTCAGCATTCCATGACTCTAATTAGACACATACACATTCATCATTATTAGTTCTTAACCCTATTTAGCATTAAGAAATTTTTGTATCTCTGGTAATGCTTCATATCTTGCAGTTTGTTTTGCCTGATATTTCAATATTTCAGTATTTGCATGGTATAACTTTTTCCATCATTTTCCTTTCAAACAATTTTTTTCTTTTTCTTTAAATGACTCATAATAGCAGTTTGGTATTACTTTTTTATCAAGTTGGACAATCTGCTTTTTAATTGCGATCTACTTATGAATCCATTATTCCATTTATGAGTGTTTAGTACATATACTTTTTTTAAATAAATTTATTTATTTTATTTATTTTATTTTTGGCTGCATTGGGTCTTCATTGCTGTGCACGGGCTTTCTCTAGTTATGGCAAGTGGGGTTCTACCCTTTGTTGTGGTGTGCAGGCTTCTCATTGTGGTGGCTTATCTTGTTGTGGAGCACGGGCTCTAGGCACACAGGCTTCAGTAGTTGTGGCTCTTGGGCTCAGCAGTTGTGACTCGTGGGCTCTAGAGTGCAGGCTCAGTATTGTGGCTCACGGGCTTAGTTGCTCCACGGCATGTGGGATCTTCCCAGACAAGGGCTTGAACCCGTGTCCCCTGCATTGGCAAGTGGATTCTTAACCACTGCACCACCAGGGAAGTCCAGTCCATATACACTTAATGTAAGTACACTTAGGGTCAATTTGTTGCTGTTTGTTTTCTATTTATTTTATCTATTTTTTTAAAATTGAAGTTGTTGTTCCTCTATAATTTCTTTCTTGTCTTTTTTTTTTCAGAGTTAATCACATAGGTTTTAGTTTTCCATTAGTTTTCTCTGTCGCCTTTTGACTATACCTATTTGTGTTTTATATATATATATATATTTTTTTTTTTTTTTTTTTTAGGAAGAACTATATGTTTAACTTTCTAGGTTCTTCACTTCTGTGGTATTTTTTTTTTTAATTATTAGTACCTTTAATTATTATTTATTTATTTATTTTTGGCTGTGTTGGGTCTTCATTTCTGTGCGAGGGCTTTCTCTAGTTGTGGCAAGTGGGGGCCACTCTTCATTGCAGTGCGTGGGCTTCTCACTATTGTGGCCTCTGTTGTTGCGGAGCACAGGCTCCAGACATGCAGGATCAGTAGTTGTGGCTCACGGGCCTAGTTGCTCCACGGCATGTGGGATCTTCCCAGACCAGGGTTTGAACCCATGTCCCCTGCATTAGCAGGCAGATTCTCAACCACTGCACCACCAGGGAAGCCCTGTGTTTTATTTTTAGTAGTTGTCTTATGGATTACAAGATGTGTCTATAAATGGTCACAATACAGTTGACACTGTATTGTTTCACATTTAAAATAGAAACCTTGTAACAGTATAGTTCCATATACTCCCTCATCCATCACGCTGTTGTTGTCATGTATATTACACCTACATATGATATAATTTCCACAACACAGAATTATAACTTTTCTTTAAAGAGCCTTTTAAACTTTTTGTCTTAGACTTTTAAAGAACTAAAAGAAGAAAAGAATAAACATTTATAGTTTTCTTAGATATATATACCATTTCCAGGGATCTTCATTTCTTCCTATAGATCCAGATTACCTTCTAGTGTTATTTCCCTTCAATCTTAAGAACTTATTTTTGCATTTCTTGGTTTGCCAGTGATGGATTCTCTCAGTCTTTGCTTATCTAAAACATATTCACTTTATCTTCATTTTTGAAGGATGGCTTAGTTGAATATATACTTCTTGGCTGACAGTTTCCTTCTCCTATCCCCAGCTCTTTATAGGTTTCCATTGTTCCTGGTCTCTATTATTTCTGTTAGTAAATCAGCAAAAATTTATTTTGCTATCCTCATTATACAATGTTTTGGTTTTTTCTGGCAGCTTTCAGAATTATTTTCAAGATTTAGTCTTTTTTTCTGTGAATTACAACAATTTAACTCTGAGGTACCTAGGTGTGGTTTTCTTTATATTTATCCTGCTTGGGTTTTGTTGAGATTTCAGGATTTGTAAACTGATATTTCCCATGCAGATGGGAAGTTAAAATTTTTTTTCTATTTTCTTTCCTCTTGTTTGTAATTACATGCACATTGAAATTTTTGATATGTCTCACTGATCTCTAAATTTCTTTCATGTTTCTTCAATCTTTTTTTCCCTTTGTTTTTTTAGATTGAATAAGTTGTATTGTTCTGTCTTCAAGTTCACTGCCTTTTTCTACCATTCCTGATCTGCTGTTAAGTCTATCAGTGATTTTTTTTTTTTTTAATTTCAGTAGTGTTCAACTCTAGAATTTCCATTGGTATTTTTTGTATTTTCTGTATCTAATAATAAGATACCCCATCTGTTCAGCCACTATGTATATATTTCTTCCTAAGTGCTTGAACATATTTATAATCCCTACTTTAAAGTTCTTGTTTGCTAATTGCAACATCTGGGTCATCTCTGGCTTGGTTACTATAGACTGCTTTTGTTGTTTTTGTTTTCATGAGTATGTGTCACCATTTTTTTTACTCTGCTTATTAACTTTTTGATTGACTACTGAACATTATGAATGATATGTTGTAGAGATTCTGGATTCTGTTATGTTCCTCTGAACATGTGTTCTAGCACACAGGTATTATGGCTAGACTCAAATTCCCAGCTCTGTCTCCCTTGCCATGGACATTGACTGAAATCTCTGCTTAGTTTTTTCACTTTCTAGCTACTGTGATTTTACAGGACCCTCTGAGGTCTTTCCCATGCCATGCATAGATGAGCCAAGTGTTTGAGGTGGATTTTATATGCAGATATTGGGGTTCATGCCTTCTGCAGCTCTTCTCCAAATTTATTGGCTGATCTTCTAGTCCTAAACTCTATCTTCTGACCCCTCAAGCCAGTCTAGTAATGCTGCAGCCTTCTACTAAGCTGCACAGTTGGGGGAATTTCCTCAGGAAGAAGGCTACTAACTTGCAAATCTTCTTGGGTAAATATTCCCTTCTCAGGGTAGTGTTTGAGCCCTTCTGCCATCTGCCCAGATGGTTTCTCTCTATTGCTTTTGACATATAATTTTCTTCGTAAATATTATGGGAAAGAAAATTAAAATTTATTATCTATGCAAAAAAATCAAACTTCTTACATTATAATATCATCACCTTTAGATTAGAGTATTATTCTATAAAGAGATGTTTAATTTATGCACACAAATATAATTACTTCATTTCAGATATAATAATTATTTTAATTCAGATATAGGAATTTTGAGGAAAACTAAAGTGTATGAAATCTATGTAGTATTTTATCTAAAATATTTGGAAGTAACTGTCTACTTGGTTTTATAAATTGCTTTCATTTTGTAAACAAGTAATATTTGTTTGAAACTAAGGGTTTTTACCTACTATTTCCTTTATACTTTCTAAGAAAGTATATAATTAGGGAAAGAGATGTCAAATATTTACCTTAAATATTTCTGAGATTTGATTTTAGAACAGCAGGAGTTTTGAAAATATAGAGGTTTCAGTTAAAGAACTGGAATAGCTCTTAGTGACTGCTTTTAATGATCAAGATATAAAGGCTTGAAAGTAAAACATATTATAACCTCCTTTGACTTACTTTTGGTGTTTAGCAGAAAACTAATAATGCAGATTTCAGAGTTATGAAGTAGTTTTAATAATCCTATTGCCCCCCACAAATCTTGAGAACTAAACTTACTAGTAAATACATTTTCTTTAAATAGGATGCATGGTTAACAAGTCTATCATCATCATCCCTTAAAGAAAGTCTCGGAAATTCCTCTTCACCAGGATCTGGGGAAAAAGCCTCCATTACAGGTGATTATATCAAATTATTCTACCTTATTTTATTTGTGAACTCTGTATTGCTTAGAATGCTATTTGTAAAAGAAATAATACTTTACACAGTTATAGGAACAATATATGTTTGTGTTTGCCTGAGTTTTAATCCCCAAAATACAATTTATTAACCATGTGATTGTAGATGCAGAACTTGATCTCTCAATGCCTCAATCCCCCAAGTTATAGTAAGACCAATCTCATAAAGCTATTGTGAAAATTAAGTGATACTATGCATTTTAGCCACTAACTCAATTCCTGACACAAGTAGACTATTAACTAAATGTGAGCTATTATTATGTAGGTGTTGCTGAAATAGTCAGCATAATGGTTAGGTGAACTTTTAGAGTGAGACTAAGCTGGATTTGAATCTAGGTACAACTACATGAGAAAGTAACTAACCTTTCTGACCCTGTATGTTGCTCTTTAAAATGGCCTTAATAAGAGTAGGGTGGTTGTGAGAATTAAATTAGTTTTAATACATGTAAAGCATGTAGAACAGAACCATCGTTAGCACCTAGTAAGTGTGAGGTATGAGCAGTTAATATTGTTTCTTTCCTTAGTCTTATGACATATAACTTAATGAGAGCTAAAGGCATAGCTGATTTTAAGACTGGGATGTATAACTTACATTTATTAAGTGCTTACTATGTAGTATAATTTTTGTCATATTACGGGTGAGAAAAACTGAAGTGCAAAGATATTGGGAAACATACCCAAGGTCAGTGATGGAGCCATAATTTGAATCTTTGGCTCCAAAGTCTTTGTTCTTTTCACTGAGTACTTTGATTAACAGCTCTAAAGAATCCATTAATGATACTTTGAATCATGAGTAGTCTCCAAATATGAATGTATAACTGGAATTATAAAGTGATATTATATCTAGCTTACCTCAAAACGAGTTCCCCAGAAATGGCTGTAATGAAAGCCTCGTAATTAAGACTTTGACAATAAAGATACAGGTTGACCAGTAGGTGGATCCTAGTAGAACTGAAAGTTGATGATCAACGCAGAAAGCACTGATTTTCTGTTGAACATTCTAAAGTGTGGTAGAATCAGAATAATAGAAGTAATTCTGTAAATGCTAAACTGAATCCTCCATGCCAGAGCTTAAGCCTGTCCCTTGAGCACTGAGAGGGTAAGTACTAGGCCTTCCTTTCCTGCCCTTTTGGTATCAGAGGCAACACTGCATCTTAGTGGGAGTAAAACTCTAAAGGATGGCTTTATTCTCTGTGTGGTGGCCTCTTCTAGAACTGCATTGATTCTTGGTTCTCTCTACATCTGTACAATATTATAAGTTCATTGCTAGTAACTGTAGTATCGTAGAAATCTGTGCCTCTTGATCCAGCTAAGAAACACAGGCTTTTGAATAGAATAGATATTGCCATTTCACTTACTTGGTTTATACACAAGGGCTTGTGGCGTGTCTATGGTTTAGGGTTGTTATTCCATTTTCTAAGGTGTGTCAAATGCTTTAGTAGATTTAGTAGCCATTTTTTCTTTTGTAGCTCACTTGGGAAAAAAGTTTATTCAAGTTGAATATGATAGTTTTCTCCATTTATTATTTTGCAAGAAAGAGATTATAGACAGTTTTCATTTAGCAGAAAGCAAATGAATCTGTTATCCACCTTATTAATTCAGAAGGGAGATTTAGTTCTGTTACTCTGTCACAAAATAGATCAGAATGAAGAATGCACTGAAAACCATAATTCCTTGAAATCAATTGAAAGTGAAGAGAACTCATTTTTGATAGACTTTGTTACTGCACTTGAGAAACCCAAGGAAAGTCAAGTGACTACTGGTGACCTTGAAGAAGAAAAGGAGAAAGCTGAACTGATTATGAATGATGACTTAACAGTTGATGATCCACCACTATTTCAACTTCAGAGTATCTTATGCACTGAGTCTGCAAAGGTATTTATATAAAATCGTACTTTCTATACTATAGCTTAAAATTCAAAATACAACTTTCAAATATTTTATTTTCCATGTTAGGTACATCTGAATTATCTGTGGAAATAATATATTATACTATCAAGTGATTCTTTTTTTTTTTTTTTTAAACATCTTTATTGAAGTATAATTGCCTTACAATGGTGTGTTAGCTTCTGCTTTATAACAAAGTGAATCAGTTATACATATACAATATGTTCCCATATCTCTTCCCTCTTGCATCTCCCTCCCTCCCACCCTCCCCATCCCACTCCTTTAGGTGGTCACAAAGCACCGAGCTGATCTCCCTGTGCTATGCGGCTGCTTCCCACTAGCTATCTATTTTACATTTGGTAGTGTATATATGTCCATGACACTCTCTTACCCTGTCACATCTCACCCCACCCCCTCCCCATATCCTCAAGTCCATTCTCTAGTAGATCTGTGTCTTTATTCCCATCTTGCCACTAGGTTCTTCATGGCCTTTTTTTTTTTTTTCCTTAGATTCCGTATATATGTGTTAGCATACTGTATTTGTTTTTCTCTTTCTGACTTACTTCACTCTATACGACAGACTCTAACTCCATCCACCTCATTACAAATACCTCCATTTCATTTCTTTTGATGGCTGAGTAATATTCCATTGTATATATGTGCCACATCTTCTTTATCCATTCATCTGTCAATGGACATTTAGGTTGCTTCCATATCCTGGCTATTGTAAATAGAGCTGCAATGAACATTTTGGTACGTGACTCTTTTTGAACTATGGTTTTCTCAGGGTATATGCCCAGTAGTGGGATTGCTGGGTCGTATGGTAGTTCTATTTGTACTTTTTTAAGGAACCTCCATACTGTTCTCCATAGTGGCTGTATCAATTTACATTCCCACCAACAATGCAAGAGTGTTCCCTTTCCTCCACACCCTCTCCAGCATTTATTGTTTGTAGACTTTTTGATGATGGCCATTCCGATCGGTGTGAGATGATATCTCATTGTAGTTTTGATTTGCATTTCTCTAATGATTAATGATGTTGAGCATTCTTTCATGTGTCTGTTGGCAATCTGTATATCTTCTTTGGAGAAATGTCTATTTAGGTCTTCTGCCCATTTTTGGATTGGGTTGTTCGTTTTTTTGTTATTGAGCTGCATGAGCTGCTTGTAAACCATGGAGACTAATCCTTTGTCAGTTGCTTCATTTGCAAATATTTTCTCCCATTCTGAGGGCTGTCTTTTGGTCTTGTTTATGGTTTCCTTTGCTGTGCAAAAGCTTTTAAGTTTCATTAGGTCCCATTTGTTTATTTGTGTTCTTATTTCCATTTCTCTGGGAGCTGGGTCAAAAAGAATCTTGCTGTGATGTATGTCATAGAGTGTTCTGCCTATGTTTTCCTCTAAGAGTTTGATAGTGTATGGCCTTACACTTAGGCCTTTAATCCATTTTGACTTTATTTTTGTGCATGGTGTCAGGGAGTGTTCTAATTTCATACTTTTACATGTATCTGTCCAATTTTCCCAGCACCACTTATTGAAGAGGCTGTCTTTTCTCCACTGTATATGTTTGCCTCCTGTATCAAAGATAAGATGACCATATGTGTGTGGGTTTATCTCTGGGCTTTCTATCCGGTTCCATTGATCTATATTTCTGTTTTTGTGCCAGTACCAAACTGTCTTGATTACTGTAGCTTTGTAATATAGTCTGAAGTCAGGGAGCCTGATTCCCCCAGCTCCATTTTTTGTTCTCAAGATTGCTTTGGCTATTCGGGGTCTTTTGTGTTTCCATACAAATTGTGAAATTTTTTGTTCTAGTTCTGTGAAAAATGCCAGTGGTAGTTTGATAGGGATTGCATTGAATCTGTAGATTGCTTTGGGTAGTAGAGTCATTTTCACAATGTTGATTCTTCCAATCCAGGAACATGGTATATCTCTCCATCTATTTGTATCATCTTTAATTTCTTTCATCAATGTCTTATAATTTTCTGCACACAGGTCTTTTGTCTCCTTAGGTAGGTTTATTCCTAGATATTTTATTCTTTTTGTTGCAATGGTAAACGGGACTGTTTTCTTAATTTCACTTTCAGATTTTTCGTCATTAGTGTATAGAAATGCAAGAGATTTCTGTGCATTAATTTTGTATCCTGCTACTTTACCAAATTCATTGATTAGCTCTAGGAGTTTTCTGGTAGCATCTTTAGGATTCTCTATGTATAGTATCATGTCATCTGCAAATAGTGACAGCTTTACTTCTTCTTTTCCGATTTGGATTCCTTTTATTTCTTTGTCTTCTCTGATTGCTGTGGCTAACACTTCCAAAACTATGTTGAATAATAGTGGTGAGAGTGGGCAACCTTGTCTTGTTCCTGATCTTAGTGGAAATGGTTTCAGTTTTTCACCATTGAGGACAATGTTGGCTGTGGGTTTGTCATATATGGCCTTTATTATGTTGAGGAAAGTTCCCTCTATGCCTACTTTCTGCAGGGCTTTTATCATAAATGGGTGTTGAATTTTGTCGAAAGCTTTCTCTGCATCTATTGAGATGATCATATGGTGTTTCTCCTTCAATTTGTTAATATGGTGTATCACATTGATTGATTTGCGTATATTGAAGAATCCTTGCATTCCTGGGATAAACCCCACTTGATCATGGTGTATGATCCTTTTAATGTGCTGTTGGATTCTGTTTGCTAGTATTTTGTTGAGGATTTTTGCATCTATGTTCATCAGTGATATTGGCCTGTAGTTTTCTTTCTTTGTGACATCTTTGTCTGGTTTTCGTATCAGGGTGATGGTAGCCTCGTAGAATGAGTTTGGGAGTGTTCCTCCCTCTGCAATATTCTGGAAGAGTTTGAGAAGGATAGGTGTTAGCTCTTCTCTAAATGTTTGATAGAATTCACCTGTGAAGCCATCTGGTCCTGGGCTTTTGTTTGTTGGAAGGTTTTTAATCACAGTTTCAATTTCAGTGCTTGTGATTGGTCTGTTCATATTTTCTATTTCTTCCTGGTTCAGTCTCGGCAGGTTGTGCCTTTCTAAGAATCTCTCCATTTCTTCCAGGTTGTCCATTGTATTGGCATAGAGTTGCTTGTAGTAATCTCTCATGATCGTTTGTATTTCTGCAGTGTCAGTGGTTACTTCTCCTTTTTCATTTCTAATTCTATTGATTTGAGTCTTCTCCCTTTTTCTCTTGATGAGTCTGGCTAATGGTTTATCAATTTTGTTTATCTTCTCAAACAACCAGCTTTTAGTTTCATTGATTTTTGCTATTGTTTCCTTCATTTCTTTTTCATTTATTTCTGACCTGATCTTTATAATTTCTTTCCTTCTGCTGGCTTTGGGGTTTTTTTGTTCTTCTTTCTCTAATTGCTTTAGGTGCAAGGTTAGGTTCTTTATTCGAGATGTTTCCTGTTTCTTGAGGTAGGCTTGTATTGCTATAAACTTCCCTCTTAGCACTGCTTTTGCTGCGTCCCATAGGTTTTGTGTCGTCGTATCTCCATTGTCATTTGTTTCTAGGTATTTTTTGATTTCCCCCTTGATTTCTTCAGTGATCACTTCGTTATTAAGTAGTGTATTGTGTAGCCTCCATGTGTTTGTATTTTTTACAGATCTTTTCCTGTAATAGATATCTAGTCTCATAGCGTTGTGGTCGGAAAAGATACTTGATACGATTTCAATTTTCTTAAATTTACCAAGGCTTGATTTGTGACCCAAGATATGATCTATCCTGGAGAATGTTCCATGAGCACTTGAGAAAAATGTGTATTCTGTTGTTTTTGGGTGGAATGTCCTATAAATATCAATTAAGTCCATCTTGTTTAATGTATCATTTAAAGCTTGTGTTTCCTTATTTATTTTCATTTTGGATGATCTGTCCATTGGTGAAAGTGGGGTGTTAAAAGTCCCTACTATGATTGTGTTGCTGTCGATTTCCCCTTTTATGGCTGTTAGTATTTGCCTTATGTATTGCGGTGCTCCTATGTTGGGTGCATAAATGTTTACAATTGTTATACCTTCCTCTTGGATCGAGCCCTTGATCATTATATAGTGTCCTTCTTTGTCTCTTGAAATATTCTTTATTTTAAAGTCTATTTTGTCTGATATGAGAATTGCTACTCCAGCTTTCTTTTGATTTCCATTTGCATGGAATATCTTTTTCCATCCCCTCACTTTCAGTCTGTATGTGTCTCTAGGTCTGAAGTGGGTTTCTTGTAGACAGCATATATATGGGTCTTGTTTTTGTATCCATTCGGCCAGCCTTTGTCTTTTGGTGGGAGCATTTAATCCATTTACATTCAAGGTAATTATCGATATGTATGTTCCTATTCCCATTTTCTTAAATGTTTTGCGTTTGTTATTGTAGGTGTTTTCCTTCTCTAGTGTTTCTTGCCTAGAGAAGTTCCTTTAGCATTTGTTGTAAAGCTGGTTTGGTGGTGCTGAACTCTCTCAGCTTTTGCTTGTCTGTAAAGGTTTTAATTTCTCCATCACATCTGAATGAGATCCTTGCTGGGTAGAGTAATCTTGGTTGTAGGTTTTTCTCCTTCATCACTTTAAGTATACCCTGCCACTCCCTTCTGGCTTGCAGAGTTTCTGCTGAAAGATCAGATGTTAACCTTAGGGGATTCCCTTGTGTGTTATTTGTTGTTTTTCCCTTGCTGCTTTTAATATGTTTTCCTTATATTTAATTTTTGACAGTTTGATTAATATGTGTCTTGGCGTGTTTCTCCTTGGGTTTATACTGTATGGGACTCTCTGTGCTTCCTGGACTTGATTAACTATTTCCTTTCCCATATTAAGGAAGTTTTCAAGTATAATCTCTTCAAATATTTTATCAGTCCCTTTCTTTTTCTCTTCTTCTTCTGGGACCCCTATAATTCGAATGTTGGTGCATTTAATGTTGTCCCAGAGGTCTCTGAGACTGTCCTCAGTTCTTTTCATTCTTTTTTCTTTATCCTGCTCTGGAGTAGTTATTTCCACCATTTTATCTTCCAGGTCACTTATCCTTTCTTCTGCCTCAGTTATTCTGCTATTGATCCCATCTGGAGTATTTTTAATTTCATTTATTGTGTTTTTCATCATTGCTTGGTTCCTCTTTAGTTCTTCTACGTCCTTGTTAAATGTTTCTTGCATTTTGTCTATTCTATTTCCAAGATTTTGGATCATCCTTACTATCATTATTCTGAATTCTTTTTCAGTTAGACTACCTATTTCCTCTTCATTTGTTAAGTCTGTTGTGTTTTGACCCTGCTCCTTCATCTGCTGTGTGTTTTTCTGTCACCTCATTTTGCTTATCTTACTGTGCTTGGGGTCTCCTTTTCACAGGCTGCAGGTTCATAGTTCCTGTTGTTTCTGGTATCTGTCCCCAGTGGCTAAGGTTGGTTCAGTGGGTTGTGTAGGTTTCCTGGTGGAGGGAACTAGTGCCTGAGTTCTGGTGGATGAGGCTGGATCTTGTCTTTCTGGTGGGCACGTCCACGTCTGGTGGTGTATTTTGGGGTGTCTGTGGCCTTATTATGATTTTAGGCAGCCTCTCTGCTAATGGATGGGGCTGTGTTCCTGTCTTGCTAGTTGTTTGGCATAGGGTGTCCAGCACTGTAGCTTGCTGGTCGTTGAGTGAAGCTGGGTCTTGATGTTGAGATGGAGATCTCTGAGAGATTTTTGCTGTTTGGTATTACGTGGAGCTGGGAGGTCTCTTGTGGACCAGTGTCCTGAAGTTGCCTCTCCCACCTCAGAGGCATGGCCCTGATGCCTGGCTGGAGCACCAAGAGCCTTTCGTCCACATGGCTCAGAGTAAAAGGGAGAAAAAATAGAAAGAAAGAAAGAAAGAAAGAGGCTATAATATAGTGAAGTAAAATAAAGCTATTATAAAGCAAAGCTATACAGACAAAATCTCACCCAGAAGCATATACATATACACTCACAAAAAAAGGAAAAGGGGAAAAATTAATATATCCTGCTCCCAAAGTCCACCTCCTGAATTTGGGATGATTCGTTGTCTATTCAGGTATTCAACAGATGCAGGCACATCAAGTTGTTTGTGGAGTTTTAATCCACTTCTTCTGAGGCTGCTGGGAGAGATTTCCCCTTCTCTTCTCTGTTCGCACAGCTCCTGGGGTTCAGCTTTGGATATGGACCTGCCTCTGCGTGTAGGTTGCCTGAGGGCGTCTATTCCCCACCCAGACAGAACAGGGTTAAAGGAGCAGCTGCTTTGGGGGCTCTGGCTCACCCAGGCCGCGGGGAGGGAGGGGTACAGAGGAGGCGGGGCGAGCCTGTGGCGGCAGAGGCCAGCGAGACGTTGTAGCAGCCTGAGGCGTGCAGTGCGTTCTCCCAGGGAAGTTGTCCCTGGATCATGGGACTCTGGCAGTGGCGGGCTGCACAGGCTACCGGGAGGGGTGGTGTGGAGAGTGACCTGTGCTCGCACACAGGCTTTTTGGAGGCGGCAGCAGCAGCCCCAGCATCTCACGCCCGTCTCTGGGGCCTGCGCTGATTGCCGCGAGTCACGCCCGTCTCTGGAGTTCGTTTAGGCAGCGCTCTGAATCCCCTCTCCTTGCGTGCCGCAAAACAAAGAGGCAAGAAAATGTCTCTCGCCTCTTTGGCAGCTGCAGACTTTATCTCCGGACTCCCTCACGGCTAGCTGTGGTGCGCTAACCCCTTCAGGTTGTGTTCACGCCGCCAACCCCAGTCCTCTCCCTGCGATCCGACAGAAGCCCGAGGCTCAGCTCCCAGCCCCGCCCGCCCCAGCGGGGGAGCAGACAAGCCTCTCGGGCTGGTGAGTGCTGGTCGGCACTGATCCTACGTGCGGGAATCTCTCCGCTTTGCCCTCCGCACCCCTGTGGCTGCGCTCTCCTCCATGGCTCCGAAGCTTCCCCCCTCTGCCACCCACAGTCTCTGCCCGTGAAGGGGCTCCTAGTGCGTGGAAATCTTTCCCCCTTCACGGCTCCCTCCCACTGGTGCAGGTCCCGTCCCTATTCTTTTGTCTTTGTTATTTCTTTTTTCTTTTGCCCTACCCAAGTACAGGGGGAGTTTCTTGCCTTTTTGGAGGTCTGACGTTTTCTGCCAGCGTTCAGTGGGTGTTCTGTAGGAGCAGTTCCACGTGTAGATGTATTTCTACTGTATCTGTGGGAAGGAAGGTGATCTCCGCGTCTTACTCTTCCGCCATCTTCTCTCCTCCCCTCAAGTGATTCTTATTCAATAGAATTTTAACTTCAAGGAAGGTTTGCAGTGAAAATAATAAAACCCAATATTTCATTAAAAGTTATCAGAAGTATATGATCATAATATATTTTTAAATGTTTCAGAAATACATACCCAGAAGTGGGTAGGTTTCTATAGGTCTTCATATTATAAAAATGCAGCTGTCTGGAATAATTTCTAAGGTTTTGAGTTAGTGAAGGATATTCCTTTGGATATCATTTTAAAATATTTTATAAATTTTAATAAAAATCTTTAAGAAAAGTTTATCAACATCCATACCTATTTAAATGGATGGACAGGATCATTATCAGGAATATTATTATTATTACCTTGAGAACCAGATTTGTGATATGTAGGATTACTTGTCCCTACACTACATTGCACCAGAGTACTATACTGTTAAAATTTATGGGGAGCATTTTTAGTCTTTATTTCTCCTAAATTTTCTTTATGCAGTTTCTCCTGCAGTTAATTGGTGGCTATGTATACTTATTACTAGGGAAGATAACAGTTAGAGGAAAACTTGTGGTTGAATGGGACTTTTATAATACAGAGTATAAGTTTTTATTAAATTTTATGGAGAAGGTTCATTAAGCCACTTTCCAGGTATATTGTCCTTAACCAGTTTCCTTAGAAAAAAGCGCTAATGCCAAGTTAGGGATGTGTTTACATCTGCTCTCACTTTAGTGTTAGCACCTATCTGTCTGTGTAAAGTAGAAGAGTTATTCCTTAAAAGGAAGAAGGGTGTTCTGGAATTTATAGACAGGTCTTAGAAATGTTTAACAGAGGTAAACATTTAACAGATGATTTATATATAACAAGTAAGATTATAACATATTCCTTTTGAATGAATCCTTGGCTTTATTCTTATCCTCTACTGAGTGATCTTAAGTCTGATTAATCATTCCCCTCTAAGGTCTCTTTGTTGGATTCTCCCCATGGAATAAAATGCAGACTCCTCACCACTGGAGATCTCATACGATTCTTCCCGGACCTTATACTCCTCAGCTCTCCCTGCCATTCACGTGCCTCAGCATCATTCACCTTTTTTGGTTTCTCAAAATTATCAAGCTCTCCATAGAACGTCATGTGGCCCTTTGTTATTCATCATTTGTCTGAGCTCTAATGTCGAGCCTTCAGGGAGGCCTTCCCTGATCACATTCATTATTGTGGTTCATCAACTCCACTCTGTCACTGTCACTGGACCCTAGTTTACCTCCTTCATGAGTGACATTAGTTTACGTGTTTATTGCCAGTCAACCTCCCTAAAATGTAATATCCTTATTTGTTCCTGGTGACAGCTATACTTGACACATAGTAGATGCTTAAAAAACATCGATTTACTGGAAGATTGGCCTCTAAGTCTAACTGTGATAGATACAGTGAGTAATCCATCTTTGGCTTTTTCTATTTAATAGAAAATAATTGAAGATAGAAATATGAAGAATAAAAAGTCAACAAATAATAGAGCATCCAATGCATCTGGCAGGTAATAGAGTTATCATTTTCCCTCAGTTATGGGTTTACATTCCAAGAAAACTAGTTTTAGTTTAACTTCTGTAGAGTAAATTTCATTTGGTGTTACTTAATTTTCTTCTTATGAGAAGAATGAAGTAGTTACTTCATGGTAAATCCCCCTAGTTGAATATATTCATTTATAAAAAGGAATTGATTAAGGATCCTCTATGTTCTACATTGCTCCCAGGATACAATTTCTTTCTCCTATTTTTCCTGAGACAGTAGATATACAGTGGTAATAAAGCTGAAGTTCAGCATTCACTTTCTCTATTAAATGTCTTTGTCTAACACATGAAAAATTGTACTTTAAACTTAGAGGTTCTATGGACTAAGTTGGTTTATTAAAATGATAAGAACTCATAAATGCTATTCAAAACCTTCTGAATCTTTTAAATTATCATTAGTCAAATAGAACAGGGGTCAGCAAAAGTTTTCTGTAAATTTACCAGTTAGTACATATGTCAGGTTTTGTAGGCCATATGGTCTCTGTTGTAACTACTCAGTTCTGCTGTTGTAGCAGGGAAGACACTGTTGGCGTTGTGCAAATAAATGAAAAAGCCAGGGTGCAATAAACTTTATATACCAGAATAGATGGGGGGGTCAGATTTTCCCACCAACCCTGAAATAGAGGTTACTAGTCTAACTTTATATTTAAGATGGTTTATGTAGCAAAATGACATGAGAAACTATTAAAACTTACTTATTAATATCATCTTTTCCCATGTAACTTGAGTCCATGTTTGTTAAAAATGTTTTAATTACAAAACCTAAAAAGAAAAATTGCTTTGAAGCTATATAACTTAGAGTAATAAAATTTAAATTATGTTGAATAGGGGTCTTTGTATACTAAGAACACATCATTTTCAAAGTAATTATAATTTATTACATTATAATGTAGTTTTCAAATATAGTATTTGCAAAATCTAATGAATTTGTCTTCTACCAAGTGCAATTGTAATAGTTTATCTTGATTCATTTGGATCTTTTCAGATTAATGACCTCTGAGTTCTTAAAGAAACCTGGTTCTCTAAGAAGAACTCCGTTGACAGTTCCCACTTCTCACTATTTAGGGACTTTGAGAATCTTGGACCAAAAGCCCTCACAGAAACAGAACACAGAACCTGACAGAGCAGATAACATAAGGGCAGCTGTTTATCAGGTAAAAAGGAAAATATTGTTTTTAAAAATTAGAAGAATTAATCACTTACATAAGGTTTGTTTATCAGGAAATAAAATGACCCTGTCAGAGATGATGATTTAATGTTTAATTTATTTCCTTTATAATACCTGAGCAATCCAAAGCTTTTCTTTTTTTATACTAAATTATCTCCTTCCAGGCTTTGTTTAACTGATCATAGTTGTTTTTAAAGAAAGAGAATATGCCATGGCAATTGATAAAAATACAGCAAAAGCAAAATGTAGTTGAGGTAAACCTATGTTCTATACTTTTTCTCCTTAAAGTTTATATAGTTATGAACAAAAAGGGTTTTAATTTTTTTTTCTTTCCTGAGACTTTCTGTATTTGAGTTAAACTTACATAGAAGAAAGCTGTCCAAATTTTTTCACAATTCCAAAAAAGAAGTCTTTTTTTTTTTTTTTGTCTTATTTGTTGTACAGAATATAGTACACTTTGGAAAATTATCCATGTGAATTTCAGAGAAAAATGTTAATATATGTAGTTGTACAGAATATAGTACACTTTCAAAAATTGTTGTACAGAATATCGTACACTTTGGAAAATTGTCCATGTGAATTTCAGAGAAAAATGTTAATATATGTAGTCATTATATTACACATATATAAATCATATATACACATGATTTTCTTAATTCTTACTCATCTTTACATATTAGAATATTATCAGAAAAAGAATGATACTAGTGCATATAAAATCTATAAGTTTTTATGTTTTGCTTTTTTAAAGTTTTAATCATATATTTCAGAAATAAATAAGAATTCTAATTCATTTGCAAAACTTTGAATATTATATAGCCTTTTTCTTGTTCCCACAGGAGTGGTTAGAAAAGAAAAATGTTTATTTACATGAAATGCACAGAATTAAAAGAATCAAAAGTGAAAACTTAAGGATTCAAAATGAACAGGTATTCTGAATATAGAAGTGAAAAATATTCTGGATTTTTAAGTCAGTAAAATAGTCTGAATGTTTAATATTTCTAAATCAACTGTTTTTTAAATGGTGAAATAAATTGTATATAAAAGAATTGATTTCTGATTTTATTTCTCTGGTACTTTATACATTTTTAGTTTGATATAAATATAACTGTTTTACATGAAAACATGGATGCAGAGAGATTTTTATTATTTATATGTGAGCAATAGCTTTTTTTTTTTTTAAAACAGATTTATTGCATGGATTTGGTTTGTGCTATTTTTTTTTAATTATAATTATTTATTTATTTATTTTTGGCTGTGTTGGGTCTTCGTTTCTGTGCGAGGGCTTTCTCTAGTTGCAGCAAGCGGGGGCCACTCTTCATCACGGTGCGCGGGCCTCTCACTATTGCGGCCTCTCTTGTTGCGGAGCACAGGCTCCAGACGCGCAGGCTCAGTAGCCGTGGCTCACGGGCCCGGCTGCTCCGCGGCATGTGGGATCCTCCCAGACCAGGGCTCGAACCCGTGTGCCCTGCATTGGCAGGCAGATTCTCAACCACTGCACCACCAGGGAAGCCCTGAGCAATAGCTTTGGCACTACTGATTATGAACTTATTTTTTCTTGTGACCATGTACCTAATTCATTCTTAAAAATTGACTTTGATATTACAACTTAGCCAGTAATATAAAGGGTCATCAGACATTAACCTTTAGTTTTCCCCTTTTCTATCTTGAGTTTTGTATGTATCTTCAACACCAGCCTCTACCTGAGTGTTTGCCCCTATCCTTCCCACTGACTGGAGCTGGGCTCTCATTTCAGTCTCTCCTGTAATTCACCCTCTGCCTCTAACTCCTGCCTACAACATGCTCCAGTTCTTTCCCATCTTCTAAAGTAAAATCCCTGAAAAAAAACAAAAGAAAAAAAAAAAACAACCCTTCATTGTGCTTTTAATACTACCATGAATAGAAACTTATTTCCCCAGCGCACAGCACTGTGTGGAGCAGCCCTGCAGGGGATGTGCCTGGACACTAGCACTGCCTTTGCAGCATTATCTGCCACAGTCAGTGCCAAATACCTCATTTTCTCTTCACAACTCAGTGAGGGAGTTCATACTTTTATTTCTAAATTATGTTATCTCTGTAATAAAACTTTATATCATTTAATGCCAAGCAATATTATAAGGCAAACATAGAATATTATGGGATTAAATTGTAGTAAGTAAAGTAATAACATACTTGCTATATGTTCACCTACATATTTTCTAATCTGGCACATGTTTTCAACACTTGGGATATGTTTATGCAGTAAGAATTTTATGCTTTGATGTCGGTCAAAACTCAGGGTTAAAGCACAGATCTGTAGTTTATTCTGTGTGACTCGGCCAATTTACCTTACTCTGACTATAACTTTACCTTTCTGGCCTGCAACTTTCCTGATATTTTTCTTTTAGTGCAATATTGCATTATGAGCACTTTGCAGTACCAATTATCCTTTTACAGTTTATTTTCATAGCATTTGTTCAGTATACTTCCAAAAAAAAATTCCTTCCTATGCATGGTAGTAGATCAATATCTGATAAATGCTTAAGAAAGACATTTTAAAATGCAGTGAATAATTCAGATAATATTCTTTATCAATTAACTTCTCTAAATCTATTTTAAATAGATTGCTTTGAAACCTAATTTGATGAATATGAAGGGAATTAAAAATAAATGAATGTGTGTATATCTATATCTATCTATATTTGTCTACTTATACATATACATATAACTGTCTATTATTTTTCCAAAGTAGAAAAGAGCTGCTAAGAGAGAAGAAGCCTTAGCATCATTTGAGGCCTGGAAAGCCATGAAAGAAAAGGAAGCAAAGAAGGTGGCTGCAAAAAAAAGGCTTGAGGAAAAAAACCAGAAGAAAACTGAAGAAGAAAATGCTGTGAGAAAAAGAGAAGCACTGCAAGTATGCAATGGTTTTGAATATCTTAATTATTTTTAAAATATTTGAAAATTAATGATTGTGTTTTTACTATTTTATTATATTCACATTAAATAAGAAAGTAACTCTGAACTTTTTCAGTCTTTTGAAAAATGGAAAGAGAAAAAGATGGAATATCTTAAAGAGAAAAGTAAAAAAGAGAAAGAATATGAAAGAGCAAAGAAACAGAAAGAGGAGGAAACTGCTGCTGAGAAAAGGAAAGATAACTTAACTGCTGTTGAAAACTGGTAATCCAAAATAATAAATGTTTTGATAGATCTTAAATTAGTAACACTTTAGGCTTTTCTAAAATTCATTTACTTGAATGTTACTAATGCACTCAGTCTCATTATTGCAAAGGCACATTAGGGAATCTTTATTATATATTCTCCTTTAACTTGCCAGTGTTTTGGCTATCCTACATAGGAATGAAAAAAAGGAAGCTTTTTTCAAGGAAAAAGAAAAAGAGAAAATAAATGAGAAAAGAAAAGAAGAACTGAAAAGAGCTGAGAAAAAAGATAAAGATAAAAAAGCTCTTGATGAATATGAAAAATGGCTGGTAGGTGTTATTTGTTAATTCACTGTGTCTTTTTTTTTTAATTAATTAATTTATTTTTGGCTGTGTTGGGTCTTCGTTTCTGTGCAAGGGCTTTCTCTAGTTGTGGCAAGCGGGGGTCACTCTTCATCGTGGTGTGTAGGCCTCTCACTATCACAGCCTCTCTTGTTGCAGAGCACAGGCTCCAGATGAGCAGGCTCAGTAGTTGTGGCTCATGGGCCTAGTTGCTCCACGGCATGTGGGATCTTCCCAGACCAGGGCTCGAACCCATGTCCCCTGCATTGCCAGACAGATTCTCAACCACTGTGCCACCAGGGAAGCCCTGCACTGTGTCTTTTAAATGTACTTTTTTCTGACTTTTCTGTCCCTAATTCCAGTTCTATTTGTCCCATGCCTACTGACCATTTCTACCTGGAAGCTATATTGTTGAATTCATTCTCTCCTACATATATCATAATTGATTCGATCTATTTCTATTAATAGATCATTTCTATTAATGATTCTACTATTCCTTAAAACAGTCAGGCTTAAAACTAGTTATAATATTGTTCCTTACCTACATCCCCACATTTAGTCACTTACCAGTCATGCCTATTCGTCCTTCGTAATGATTCTCCTACCTAAAATTATAAAAAGCTGATAAGTGTATTACTGAAGGTATACCAGGTTAATTTAGGTGGAACTTGGTCCTGGCACACAGTAAAATTGTATTTAATGAGAAAGTTATTCCATTTTTCATTTTCTTTTGATCTTTCTGATGACCTCAAGGAGAAGGTCTTATTTAAGTGATTTTTTAATGAAAGCAATCAAGTATGAACGTTGGGAGAAATGATATCTAGCAGGACTTTATATTCTTTGTTTCAATGTACTTATGTTTATAGTTACTTTTCAGTGATGGCAAGCAAAATACTGTTTTCTGTTTTAAAATATCAATATAAATATGTATTTTATTCATTTATTTTTGAATAAGTAAATAAGTAATACATTTCAGATGCATAAGTACTTTATGTGAATAGTTAACACATTCAGATGATTCATCAATCAAAAAGTGCAAAATTTCTCCACAGGGCTTAGGGTCCAGTAGGGTTTCTTATCAAACTTTTTTTTGATTTCATATCTATCAGCAAGTTAAAAAAATGTCATCCAGAGTATTTTTTTATTTGCATTTCTCTGGTTAGGATTGAGCTTGAGTATCCTTTCATTTGTATGAGGATAATTTGTATTTTTTTTCCTGTAAAGTGTCAATTCATAAACTGAACATTTTTTCATTGGTCTTTTTCTTAGTGATTTCTAGAAGCTTTTTTATGTACTAGGGAAATTAGCCTATCATTGCTGATATGAGTTATAAATTTTTTCCCATTGTATTGTTGGTCTCTCAACTTTGCTTATATCATTATTTTAGTAAATCTATTTATTTATTATTTATTTTTGGCTGTATTGGGTCTTGGCCATGCACAGGCTTTCTCTAGTTGTGGCAAGCACAGGCTACTCTTCATTGCGATATGTGGGCTTCTTATAGCAGTGGCTTCTCTTGTTGTGGAGCATGGGCTCTAGGGTGCACGGGCTTCAGTAGTTGTGGCACGTGGTCTCAGTAGTTCTGGCTCATGGGTTCTAGAGAACAGGCTCAGTAGTTGTGGCACATGGGCTTAGTTGCTCTGCAGCATGTGGGATCTTCCTGGACCAGGGCTCAAACTCATGTCCTCTGCATTGGCAGGTGGATTCTTAACCACTGTGCCACCAGGGAAGTCTTATATCATTTTATTCCATGAGAAAATTAATTTTATTTTCAGGTGTCAAATCTATCAGTCTTTTTTTATGGCTTCTGATTTTCAGGTGTAGTTGAAAGGACTTTCTCCAAAATTTAGGGTCAAAGCTCCCATTTTTCTTCTAATGACTTTATGATTTTAATATCTTAACATTTTAATATTTGCTCTACTTAGAATTTATCCTAGTGTATGATGGGAAATATGATTCCATCTTTATTTTTTCCAAATGAATCTTTCATAAAACAGCACATCTTTTACCCACTGATTTGAGGTACTGCCTTTATTATATGATACATTAGATCATTCCCATATTTTCAGGTCTGTTTGTTTCTTAACTTTCTGTTCCATTGGTCAATCTCACTGTACATATTCCAGTACGACACTGTTTCATCATCAGGACTTTATATATTTTCATATATGTTTGGGTTGATCTCCCTTCATAACTCTTCATTCAAAGTATTTCTGCATATTCTTGGGGGTTTTTTTTCCACATAAAATTTAGAATCAGTAGTAGCTAGAGACACATACAGGACCCAAAGCAGGCTATTTAAAGATAGGATAAAAAGATGTCACACTTCGGAATAAACTCAGGAAATGTGCAATACCAATATAAAGAAAACTTTAGAACACTCCTGAAGGACACAAATGAATACTGAGAAATTAGAACAAAACTGTCCTTGTATAGAAACAATCTTATAATGATGCTATAAAGATGTCAGTTTTCCCTGAAGTAATTTACAAATTTAATGCAATCCTAATAAAAATACCAACAGAATTTATTGTTGTTTATGTGTTGACTTTAGTACTGCTATAATGCTAAATCCATGCAGAGAAACAGTAATAAGGCGATCAAAACTGGTTCAGTTGTTTGAATGAGGATAGTAGTGTTCTATGATGATTTCCTTAAACTCTTAAATAATGCTTTGTTCTAAGAAAAATTAAAAATCTTCTTATATTAAGGAGACGTATGCTAATTCTGCTAGTATCTTTTAGAGTAGTAACTGAATGTAAATGTTTCAGTTTTCAGTTTTATTTTCACATTGTCTTGAAAATGAGATAGAATTTCCTTAGTGACTAAGTCATAGTTAGGTACACAATGTTTTATTACAGTGGTTAGTCACTTTCTCATTCTAATCAATCCTCTGGAAAACAAAAACTAGTCAAAGACCTAAGACAAAATAACTTGTTTTGGTATACAATATATCCCTATAATACAGCGCTACCTAAAAAAAAAATCCATGTACAACATGTTACAGCTCTATTCCCCATCTTACCAATTTCTTATTGAAATTTGTTTGCAGAGAGAATGGAAAAATACCCTTATACAGAAGAGCGAATTACTTCAATCTTCATGTAAAGTAACATCTCAAAATTTTGATGTACAACCTAGTTTGGGGAGTGAGCAATTGATGGGTCACTGTTTTAGGTGAAAATTGTAGCCAAAGATCAGGTAGGATGCTTCGTCAAGCTGGTTCCCAGATTAATTCATAGTTACCTTTAATAAGAAAATAAGCAAAAGATTCAGACTCCAACAAACAACAGACAGAAGGACTTTTTAAGAAACCTCTTTTAATTATTACTCAAGATAACATTGAATCATGTAAATTGATATTAAGGTTGATAATTAATTGCCTATTTCCTGCCCTGACTTTTTAGCACCTGCCGGTAAACTCAAGGTTGCTTTCAGTTCCTCTCTCTCTCTATGCTAAATGGAATGGACAATGAGGTTTTTTCAGTTAGTTTCTGAGGACACAGCATGGTCACTGCTTTTCTTTCACCTAGCTAGAGGTCCTGCCTCTCTCTAAAGTAACAAGATGATTGACTGTGGTCCAATTACAGCTTTTATTTTCTCAGTTAGGATTCTGAAAAGAGGTTCTCTGTTTATTAGAAGTAGCAAGGATGAAAACATTCTCATGATGAAGAGCAAAATGTTAAGACAAAAAGAAGATTTCACACCTCTCTTCAATCCTTTTGTTGTATGTGAATAATTGCATGTTAATGGAACCTTACATTACCATATTCTCCTTGTGACATTATCAATTCCATTTATGTACTGATGAAAGAAGCATAGACACCTAATAATTTACCAAAATACCACTCCTCCCAAGCCATTCAGCCTGCAGAGGCAGGGTTGTCCAAGTGTTCCGTGACACCATTGCTCTTTGGAATACAAGGAAACCACTAAACTTTATAGTTTTAGCAGAAACTTGAAGAAACGGAGAGACAGTCCAAGCTGCAGGATGAAAGGCCAAATGCTATTAACATTTCAAGTATTCCTAGATCATTGTTTAGATTTCATATTAATCCTCAGATACTCAGTCATTTTTTGGAAGGGAGTATAGCAGGGAAGCCAAATGGTTCTAAAATTCACCTGGTATAATAAAAATGTGAGACTATGGAAGATAATATTTTCAAAATAATATGAAGCGGGACTGTACCAATCAAGCAATGAAATATGAACTTACCATTTCACTCTCCTGTGAATCTACATTCTTCTACCCTCCTGGATTATTCCCATCAAGTCTCAGGATAAGTAATCTTAATAAACATAAACTCTCTTAATTCTTCATTTCCCTCCAGCTATGATATCATCTTTTTTAATAGCTAAACTTCTGGAAAGTTTGTTTACACTTCCTTAGTTCTTCATATCCTTTTCATCCTCAATAAACCCCCATCTTATCCCTTTTCTGAAACTAAACTTTGAGAGTTAAGATTTTGCTAGAGCATCTAGCCTATGGTATGTATTCTTTTCTGCCCTGTTTCTTAGACCTCTAGGCATTCTGCACAGTCGATTTCCCCTTCCACTTGAGCTGTCTCCTCCTCTGCTGCCATGTTCCTCGGTTTACCTCTCAGCATTCTGCCTTTCTTCTCCAAATCACCTGTTGGCAGCTCTTTTTTTTTTTTTTTTTCAAACCTGTGTTCTAAATGTTACCGTGGCCTGCTAGGCCCCGTCTGATCTTACATGTATACCTTGTCATTCTCATCTGGGACCCTGCTCCCATCTCCCGCCAGGCTTTATTCACACTGGCTCTCTGGCTTCCTCTCCCATCCCAAGTTTTCCCCACTTGTCAGAGTCCTCACACACACTCTTCTGTCTGTGTGGGGTGCCCTCCCCTCAGTGCACATCACCAGTGGCTCCTCTTACCCATCACGTCTCAAAGTGACTTTCCCTGAATCCACTTTTCTTTGAAAGTAAGTACTTCCTTTCATTTTTTATCAATCACAACAGCTTGTTTATATGTTTCATAGAATTTCACACAATTTGGAATTATCTGTTGTTTACGTACTTGTTTATTAAGCATCTATTTTGAAAGTTCCCTAAGGGACAGGAACAGTAACCTGTGTGTTTGTATTTTATAATCACTTCATGCATTGCTCCCTGTATACTGCTTGACCCAGAGTAAGATCTCAGTGCTTAACATTGAATGAATGAGCACAAATTATAGTATAGTACAAGTAGAATAATAGCCTCAGAACCTGTTACCTGTAAGGACGTACTATATAATAAAGTAACACAAATTAATGGATGCAAGGCAATAACAATTGGGATTATTTGTGACATTTGGACATAAAATCACTTCAAACAATTACTTTACTGCAATACAAACTTCAAAAGATTTAAACATTAAATATAAAATGCCAAACAATAGAATACATCATATTAATAATACAAAATAAAAAATCAGTATAATTGCTGGCTGGAGGGTAATTTCCTACAACTTTGGAGAATAAATCATTATTGTCCAGCAAAGTCGAACATATTCATACCCTACAAACTGGCAATTTCATTCCTAGGCATATACTTGGAGAGAAAATCTTGGCTTATAAGCCCAAGGAATCAAACAGGGATATTTACAGCAGCATTGTCTTTGTGTGGAAAAAACATTAGAACATCATGTCTTCAACACCAAAATAGATTAGTAAACTGTGATATGTTGATATACTGGAATTCTGTGCATCAATGAACTAGAGCTACAGCTCCATATAGATGGATCTTAGAACTATGGTCATAAATAAAGGACAGATGCAAAAGAATATATAACATGGTACCTTTTAGCATAAACTCAAAAAACCTGCAAAACAAAATTATTTGTTGTTTGGGGATGAATATGTGTGTGTGATAAAGGTATTAAGGGATGCACTGCAACTTAAGCACTAAATTCAGTAATGGTTATCTCTGGATGGTGGAGAGAAAGCAAGTGTGGTGAGGGAGTGAATACAAGGGCTGCACAAGTATTGGTCATGTTTTATTTCAAAAGGCAGGTAGTGGGTACACAGATTTTGACTATATTACTCTTTAAACAGTTTAGTTGTCTATGGTTGAAATATTAATTTTTTGGTAAAAAATTAAGGACTAAAAATAATGTAGATAAAATGCTACAAGGATAATATTTATTATATGAAAATATGTAAGTTGCTAAAAATTACAAGCACCAATACCCATACAGTTAAAAGAGCCAAATAATAGAGCAAAAACTTCACAAAAGCACTAAAGAAATGAAAATGTGCTCAAGCTCAATAACAAGCAAAGAAACATGAACCTCAATATTCAAATATTTCTAAACACTGTGAAGTATCGTCTGCTGCCATCACGTATTCAACATTTGCACCCAGTAAATTTATTTCTGAGACTCTGTTCTCAGAAAGTCATCACTAACTTCTAATAATTATTCTCTTTGAATGATGGGATTACAGGTCTTTTTTTCCTATTTTACATAATTCTTTTAAAACATTATCACTTTTAATATTTAAAAAATAAAGTGGTGCGTTAACGCCTATTGATAGTATACTCATAAATTAACAATATTCCCTAGCTGCTATTACTTTATAACCAATTAAGCTAGCAAATGACATTTAAATACCTTATAATGATTATTTTGTTCTTCAGCAAGCAACTTGATTTGAAAATAATGGTCATATTTGTATATAAATTTATATATAAATAGTTTTCTATTTTCTCTTTAGGAAAAAAAAGAAAGGAAGGAAAGAATTGAACGAAAACAAAAGAAACATCATCCCTTTCTTGAAAATGAGGCACTTCCTCCATGGAGCCCTCCAAGCAGAACTGTGTTCTCAAAAATGTTTTGATAATTCTTATTCTTGCGTTATTTAGTTATTTATCAATTCACCAATTTTAGCCAAATTAAATTTAAAACTATTAATTAAATTATTTATAGTTAGAAGAGTCTATTTTAATTAAATGCTGGTCACTTCTGCTGACAATGAAAAAGATGCTTTAGAGTTTAATCAGTGAAAGCACTGAAAGCATTTTTGAACTGTAGATAAACTGCTTCAAATGAAGAGCTAATAATCAGATTGCTTTTACCATTGAAATACATAACCATTTATCATGTCCTGATAATTCTTTTTTTTTTTTTTTTTTTTGTTTTGTTTGTTTTTTTATACTGCAGGTTCTTATTAGGCATCAATTTTATACATATCAGTGTATACATGTCAATCCCAATCGCCCAATTCAGCACACCACCATCCCCACCTCACCGCAGTTTTCCCCCCTTGGTGTCCATATGTCCATTCTCTACACCTGTGTCTCAACTTCTGCCCTGCAAACTGGCTCATCTGTATCAATTTTCTAGGTTCCACATACATGCATTAATATATGATATTTGTTTTTCTCTTTCTGACTTACTTCACTCTGTATGATAGTCTCTAGATCCATCCACGTCTCAACAAATGACTCAATTTCGTTCCTTTTTATGGCTGAGTAATATTCCATTGTATATATGTACCACATCTTCTTTATCCATTCGTCTGTAGATGGGCATTTAGGTTGCTTCCATGACCTGGCTATTGTAAATAGTGCTGCAATGAACATTCGGGTGCATGTGTCTTTTTGAATTACGGTTTTCTCTGGGTATATGCCCAGTAGTGGGATTGCTGGGTCATATGGTAATTCTATTTTTAGTTTTTTAAGGAACCTCCATATTGTTCTCCAGAGTGGCTGTATCAATTTACATTCCCACCAACAGTGCAAGAGGGTTCCCTTTTCTCCACACCCTCTCCAGCATTTGTTGTTTGTAGATTTTCTGATGATCCCCATTCTAACAGGAGTGAGGTGATACCTCATTGTAGTTTTGATTTGCATTTCTCTAATAATTAGTGATGTTGAGCAGCTTTTCATGTGCTTCGTGGCCATCTGTATGTCTTCTTTGGAGAAATGTCTATTTAGGTCTTCTGCCCATTTTTGGATTGGGGTGTTTGTTTCTTTGATATTGAGCTGAATGAGCTGTTTATATATTTTGGAGATTAATCCTTTGTCCGTTGATTCATTTGCAAATATTTTCTCCCATTCTGAGGGTTGTCTTTTCGTCTTGTTTATGGTTTCCTTTGCTGTGCAAAAGCTTTGAAGTTTCATTAGGTCCCACTTGTTTATTTTTGTTTTTATTTCCATTACTCTAGGAGGTGGATCAAAAAAGATCTTGCTGTGATTTATGTCAAAGAGTGTTCTTCCTATGTTTTCCTCTAAGAGTTTTATAGTGTCCAGTCTTATATTTAGGTCTCTAATCCATTTTGAGTTTATTTTTGTGTATGGTGTTAGGGAGTATTCTAATTTCATTCTTTTACATGTAGCTGTCCAGTTTTCCCAGCACCACTTATTGAAGAGACTGTCTTTTCTCCATTGTATATCTTTGCCTCCTTTGTCATAGATTAGTTGACCATAGGTGCGTGGGTTAATCTCTGGGCTTTCTATCTTGTTCCATTGATCTATGTTTCTGTTTTTGTGCCAGTACCATATTGTCTTGATTACTGTAGCTTTGTAGTATAGTCTGAAGTCAGGGAGTCTGATTCCTCCAGCTCCATTTTTTTGCCTCAAGACTGCTTTGGCTATTCGGGGTCTTTTGTGTCTCCATACAAATTTTAAGATGATTTGTTCTAGCTCCATAAAAAATGCCATTGGTAATTTGATAGGGATTGCATTGAATCTGTAGATTGCTTTGGGTAGTATACTCATTTTCACAATGTTGATTCTTCCAATCCAAGAACATGGTATATCTCTCCATCTGTTGGTATCATCTTTAATTTCTTTCATCAGTGTCTTATAGTTTTCTGCATACAGGTCTTCTGTCTCCCTAGGTAGGTTTATTCCTAGGTATTTTATTCTTCTTGTTGCAATGGTAAATGGGAGTGTTTCCATAATTTCTCTTTCAGATTTTTCATCATTAGTGTATAGGAATGCAAGAGATTTCTGTGCATTAATTTTGTATCCTGCAACTTTACCATATTCATTAATTAGCTCTAGCAGTTTTCTGGTGGCAGTTTTAGGATTCTCTATGTATAGTATCATGTCATCCGCAAACAGTGACAGTTTTACTTCCTCTTTTCCAATTTGTATTCCTTTTATTTCTTTTTCTTCTCTGATTGCCGTGGCTAGGACTTCCAGAACTATGTTGAATAATAGTGGTGAGAGTGGACATCCTTGTCTCGTTCCTGATCTTAGAGGAAATGCTTTCAGTTTTTCACCATTGAGAATGATGTTTGCTGTGGGTTTGTCATATATGGCCTTTATTATGTTGAGGTAGGTTCCCTCTATGCCCACTTTCTGGAGAGTTTTTATCATAAATGGGTGTTGAATTTTGTCAAAAGCTTTTTCTGCATCTATTGAGATGATCATATGGTTTTTATTCTTCAGTTTGTTAATATGGTGTATCACATTGATTGATTTGCGTATATTGAAGAATCCTTGCATCCCTGGGATAAATCCCACTTGATCGTGGTGTATGATCCTTTTAATGTGTTGTTGGATTCTGTTTGCTAGTATTTTGTTGAGGATTTTTGCATCTATATTCATCAGTGATATTGGTCTGTAATTTTCTTTTTTTGTAGTGTCTTTTTCTGGTTTTGGTATCAGGGTGATGGTGGCCTCATAGAATGAGTTTGGGAGTGTTCCTTCCTCTGCAATTTTTTGGAAGAGTTTGAGAAGGATGGGTGTTAGCTCTTCTCTAAATGTTTGATAGAATTCACCTGTGAAGCCATCTGGTCCTGGACTTTTGTTTGTTGGAAGATTTTTAATCACAGTTTCAATTTCATTACTTGTGATTGGTCTGTTCATATTTTCTGTTCCTTCCTGATTCAGTCTTGGAAGGTTATACCTTTCTAAGAATTTGTCCATTTCTTCCAGGTTGTCCATTTTATTGGCATAAAGTTGCTTATAGTAGTCTCTTAGGATGTTTTGTATTTCTGCGGTGTCTGTTGTAACTTCTCCTTTTTCATTTCTGATTTTATTGATTTGAGTCCTCTCCCTCTTTTTCTTGATGAGTCTGGCTAATGGCTTATCAATTTTGTTTATCTTCTCAAAGAACCAACTTTTAGTTTTATTGATCTTTGCTATTGTTTTCTTTGTTTCTATCTCATTTATTTCTGCTCTGATCTTTATGATTTCTTTCCTTCTGCTAACTTTGGGTTTTGTTTGTTCTTCTTTCTCTAGTTTCTTTAGGTGTAAGGTTAGATTGTTTACTTGAGATTTTTCTTGTTTCTTTAGGTAGGCTTGTATAGCTATAAACTTCCCTCTTAGAACCGCTTTTGCTGCATCCCATAGGTTTTGGGTCGTCGTGTTTTCATTGTCATTTGTCTCTAGGTATTTTTTGATTTCCTCTTTGATTTCTTCAGTGATCTTTTGGTTATTTAGTAACGTATTGTTTAGCCTCCATGTGTTTGTCTTTTTTACGTTTTTTTCCCTGTAATTCATTTCTAATCTCATAGCGTTGTGGTCAGAAAAGATGCTTGCTATGATTTCAATTTTCTTAAATTTACTGAGGCTTGATTTGTGACCCAAGATGTGATCTATCCTGGAGAATGTTCCGTGCGCACTTGAGAAGAATGTGTAATCTGCTGTTTTTGGTTGGAATGTCCTATATATATCAATTAAATCTATCTGGTCTATTGTGTCATTTAAAGCTTCTGTTTCCTTATTTATTTTCATTTTGGATGATCTGTCCATTGGTGTAAGTGAAGTGTTAAAGTCCCCCACTATTATTGTGTTACTGTCGATTTCCTCTTTTATAGCTGTTAGCAGTTGCCTTATGTATTGAGGTGCTCCTATGTTGGGTGCATATATATTTATAATTGTTATATCTTCTTCTTGGATTGATCCCTGGATCATTATGTAGTGTCCTTCCTTGTCTCTTGTAACATTCTTTATTTTAAAGTCTATTTTATCTGATATGAGTATAGCTACTCCAGCTTTCTTTTGATTTCCATTTGCATGGAATATCTTTTTCCATCCCCTAACTTTCAGTCTGTATGTGTCCCTAGGTCTAAAGTGGGTCTCTTGTAGACAGCATATATATGGGTCCTGTTTTTGTATCCATTCAGCCAGTCTATGTCTTTTGGTTGGGGCATTTAATCCATTCACGTTTAAGGTAATTATCGATATGTATGTTCCTATGACCATTTTCTTAATTGTTTTGGGTTTGTTTTTGTAGGTCCTTTTCTTCTCTTGTGTTTCCCACTTAGAGAAGTTCCTTTAGCATTTGTTGTAGAGCTGGTTTGGTGGTGCTGAATTCTCTTAGCTTTTGCTTGTCTGTAAAGCTTTTGATTTCTCCATCAAATCTAAATGAGATCCTTGCCGGGTAGAGTAATCTTGGTTGTAGGTTCTTCCCTTTCATCACTTTAAGTATATCATGCCACTCCCTTCTGGCTTGCAGAGTTTCTGCTGAGAAATCAGCTGTTAACCTTATGAGAGTTCCCTTGTATGTTATTTGTCGTTTTTCCCTTGCTGCTTTCAATAATTTTTCTTTGTCTTTAATTTTTGCCACTTTGATTACTATGTGTCTCGGCGTGTTTCTCCTTGGGTTTATTCTGTATGGGACTCTCTGCGCTTCCTGGACTTGGGTGGCTATCTCCTTTCCCATGTTAGGGAAGTTTTCGACTATAATCTCTTCAAATATTTTCTCTGGTCCTTTCTCTCTCTCTTCTCCTTCTGGGACCCCTATAATGCGAATGTTGTTGCGTTTAATGTTGTCCCAGAGGTCTCTTAGGCTGTCTTCATTTCTTTTCATTCTTTTTTCTTTAGTCTGTTCCGCAGCAGTGAATTCCACCATTCTGTCTTCCAGGTCACTTATCCGTTCTTCTGCCTCAGTTATTCTGCTATTGATTCCTTCTAGTGTAGTTTTCATTTCAGTTATTGTATTGGTCATCTCTGTTTGTTTGTTCTTTAATTCTTCTAGGTCTTTGTTAATCATTTCTTGCATCTTCTCAATCTTTGCCTCCATTCTTATTCCGAGGTCCTGGATCATCTTCACTATCATTATTCTGAATTCTTTCTCTGGAAGGTTGCCTATCTCCACTTCATTTAGTTGTTTTTCTGGGGTTTTTTCTTGTTCCTTCATCTGGTATATAGCCCTCTGCCTTTTCATCTTCTCTATCTTTCTGTAACTGTGGTTTTTGGTCCGCAGGCTGCAGGATTGTAGTTTTTCTTGCTTCTGCTCTCTGCCCTCTGGTGGTTGAGGCTATCTAAGAGGCTTGATGGTAGGCTCTGGTGGTGGGTAGAGCTGACTGTTGCTGTCCTGATAATTCTTATAGTCTGATGATCCATGATCACTTTCCCTAACCTGTGCATGTTATTTAAGTATGATTATTCTCCAGCATAAAAAGAAAACCATCTAAGTACCATAATCATAGAAATAATTGATTTTGCAAGTGATTGCACATGTAGAGTCAGGTTTTAAAATGAATGGTCACTGGGGAGTATGCATATATTATTTATTCTAAAACTAATCTTTAGCTCAAAGTAGTTGCATTTGCACTGTGCAAGTTAGAATTTTGGTCAACTGAGGCAGTAGTTCAGTAGAATCATCCAATCACTGAGGCATTTTATTTAAGAATGTTGCCATATGTTTTAATATGAGTATACTTTATCTGTTCCTGCTTAAGTGACAATCATAGGCACTTTATAATGAGCAGACTTCTGAAATGTGTCTTCCTAAATTCTATCTCACTTTACTATTTCATTGATATCAAAAGATGTCTATTTCATGGTAATTATATACACTACTTATGGAAATTCCACAAGAGTCCAAGGTCATTATCACTATTATTATTTTCCAGACTAAAGCCATAAAGATGATAACGGTAAGTTTTGTCCTCTTAGCTAATCCAGTGTCATCTACCTTATATTTAGAAGACAGCTGTATGGGAAGGTAATTTGTAGAAAATGTCCAAAGAATCTATTTATTTATTTGATCTCTGCATATCCTCATTAATCGGACTCATACTTGAACTGGTCAACTAGTTTATCACAGACCAAATGTATGCTCTCAGAGTTGAAATGCTACTGTAGCCAATGATGCAATGCAATGATAGATGACAAAAAAGTTACTATTTATGAAGTACCTGTTGTATCCTCTCTACTAGATCTTTACAAGTATTATTTTTTGTCTTTACAACAACTATTCAGAGTACATGTTATTAGCTTCATTTTGCAGATAAAAATACTGAGACTCAGAGAAATCAAAGAACTTGCCACACATTTAGCATGTGACTGAGCTGGGATTAGAGCTGATGAAGTCTCTCTACCTCTAGAATTCAGATGCTCATGTTCATGCTCTCATGTGACCTCAGAGAATTGTAAATTCTCTCAAGACCTCTGTATTATATCAACCTTAAAAACATATTTTACTTCTCAGATCCTAAAATCATGTATTGTTATCCAGAGATTATCTTTCCTTTAAGAAATTGCTGTTTGTTATTAGAGACAGTTAACCTCATTAGATCTTCAAAATAAAAGAAAAGAATTCATAGTATTTAAGGAGTTAGTCAAATGCCCGTGTCTAGTATTATAATGTCAGAGCACCCAGCAGGTTATGTAACTTAGGCTTTCAGACAGTTACTCGGGAGGCTTCACACTCTGAGGATTAGCTTTCTTGCTGCAGTGGATGTGCAAGGTAAGAAAGGTGTCGTGGATCACTTTGTAAGATCACATCAGTGCTACAGATAAATTTAAAAATTTCATAAATAAAACTGGAAGCCTTTTTATACCACTGGAACTAGGAGAATCTGTCATGAAATTGAACTAATTACCATCAGTATCAGTATGGGATTTAGGGCCTCCCTTAGTTCATTCGTGTGTCCCCCACAGTACCAAACAGAAAAGATTAAGTATTTATTGTATTGAATTCTATTCAGAGCTTAAAAGATATTTGCAAACTCCAGGGAAGTAAAAGGAAAAATAGAAAAATGTACAGCTACTTTTATGAATGTGAGATCTTAAGTGTGTGTGTCATAGATTTCACATTAAATATTGACTTAAGCATTCTGAACATTTTCTTCTAATTTATCATGCATAGTGGATTAACTATTATCACCTCTGAGTTGTGAGAATTGAAGTTAGTTAATTAATATAAAGAATATGGCACATAAGAAAAGGCTTAATAAATGTTCATTGTTTTCACTTACTTCCTACCTTGAGCCGTTTGTTTCCCCACCTCATGTTTGTGAGAAGGTTAACATGGATGAGGCTGATAATGATGAGTTAACATTGCACTTGGTTAGCATATAAGAAGAAATCTCTGCTTTCCTCGCCAGTCTAGGTTGTAGCACTCAAGAGAAAATATAGAGGTGACCTGCGTTTGGGACCTTCTAAAAAGAAATCTAAATACTAATTCCTTAGCACTGCTTGTGAGGTCAATGAAAAGGGAAATTGAGGTGTTTTCAAAGACCCAACAAGTCATTTCCCTCAAATGGGATTTTCATCTTACTATGCTAAATAATATGTTATTTCCTGTTTACAGCAAGCTGTGCTGATTGAATTGTCTAGTTGAATGAAATCACCTCTTTGCCTATAGCAGAAATAAAGCTGAGTTCTCGGAGCTGGATGAAAATACAGTGCTATTTACTTTCTGAGATCCAAAGGGAGAATCAAGCCAGGTAATATTCTCCTGAATATATTTGTCTATTTAAAGTGTATGCTTTCCCCATATTTCCTTAGAAATTATCAGATATCAATATCATTAACTTTCATTAAGTTTTTGTTATAATATGAGGGAATGTTAATTCAAATTAAAGACACTAAAAGCCTATAGATTTTCAGATTAAACTTCTAGTTGTGTAAACTGTATTGAGCACTTGAAGAATGCTGACACTTAAATAGGAATTTAATGAATATTTTAAAACATTACTGAAAACAATTTCCCTAGCAATTTAAATAATAATACTAAAAAATAAAATTTTATTCAGAAATGAAGTTTCATAATAACCAAGAAAATTAGTGACATAAATAAAAAGAAACAATATGGCATTTTAGATCAGTAGGAGGTTAAAATTTTCTTAATGTAAGAAAATAAGAACTGTTCAGGGATAACAATATTCCAGTGGTTTGTATTGTACCACATTTTGAAAATGTTAGTAGTCCTTTTATTGTTTTATATAGTATTGAAACTGATATTTTTCATGTTGCCAAAGCCGTACCTGATAGTAGTTAGGTGTCCAAAGGTATATGTACCTTAGAGTTATATAACTATGAATCTGAAAGGAATTTTAATAAGCCTGGCCCAGACTTATTTCTAAATTGAAGAAACTGATTTCCAAAGCCTCTGACTTGCTCAAGCTCACACAAATGACCATAAGAAATCTAGAGTGACAACTCAGGTGTCAGGTTTCCCAGCTATAGACTGTCCACCATTCCACAATTTTGATAATCTTATAAAAGTTTTGCACTAACTCTTGTAACTGTGGTCATTATTAATGTCATTGATTTTTATCCTCTCAGATGTGCCCTTGCTCTTTCACGGCCTTCTCCATAACTATCCACCAGATCAGAGCCGTTTGTGCACCTACACTGTCACTGAAAATGTGGGGAAATACTGACGTTTTTTAAATCCTGAGTCATGGACTAAGATACAGTAGAGAAAAAGAATTTTACAAAATAAGAGAAATTGATGTTTGTCAAAATAGCTCCCAAGAATAAACTAATACAGAAAACACATTTTCCTGATTTAATTTTGACTCTGCTTTCAATAGTGCTCTATTAAAAAGTATTTAAACCCATATGCCTCCATTCTACACAAAGCAAAGATACTATCAATTATCCTGCTTCCTAGGTACATTGGCTGACAGAAATAATGAATACTATGTAACATTAACTGAAGACTTCTCTGAATTCTTTTTACTTTAAAATTTCATGTGATTTGGTTATTTTGAAACATGTGTTACATGTAGCTGTATAATGTTAACTTGGGTCAACCAAATTCTTGGTATTGGATTTAGGATGTTTTAAGAATTATTTTAGGAGATGTGTTTAATATCTGCTTTTTAGTAACATATTTTTCATGTAATGTTTAATTAAAGTGAACCATACAAGATTTATTTTATTGGGTGATATTATTTATTGACTGTGTCCAAATTTATTTCATAATGATAGAAAATATGGTATGAGTTTTATTTGTGGGCTAAAGGTGAAATAATCATATTTTGTTGATATATCTTTTATTAAAAATCACTGAAAATTTGGATATAAAACTTTTTTACTTAAAACACTACACAAATTACAAAGGTAATGTAAGTATATAATTATTAATAACTAGAAAATGCAAATAGCAAAAATTACCCACATTGTCTTTTCCCAAAGACAATCATAGTTAATATTTTGTTTTCTTCCAGTTTTTATTTTCTAGTTCATTTTCCTCCATACATGAAATTAAGCTGAGTCAATAATGTAGAGGTACAGTCCCCTCTCTCTTCCCTTCTCTCTATTTTTCTCTGTGTCTCTCTATTGCTCTACCATGCTGCTATATGTCTGTATACATATGTGTGTAAAGATATGTGTGTATATTATATAAAATACAACACATGCACATACATGCATATATTCAAACATACATATTTTTATTCTTTAAAAATGAGATCAAACTACATATTTGGTAACCAGATTTTTTCCACTCAACAGTATGTAATGAACATATTTCCATGTTATTACACCTTTCAAATAATCTTTGATGCAACTATAATTTATTTAACCTATTTTTGAGCAATTTGTTTCCTTAAGAATGTTGACTATAATAAGTAATAATACAGTCAACATTCTTGTAGTCAATAGACTTGTTATTAGTGATGGTAGACCTCATTAAATTTGTGAAATGAAAAAATAATTCAGAATATTTAAGAAGTTGGTCAAACGCCTGTATCTAGTATTAAAATGTCAAAATATCTAGTGGGTTATGGAACTTAGGCTTTGAGACAGTCACTCAGGAGGTTTCACACTCTGAGGATTAGCCTTCTTGCTGCAGTGCATGTACAAGATGAGAAAAGTGTCATGGATCACTTTGTAAGATCACATCAGTGCTACAGATAAATAAATTTCATAAGTAAAGCTAGGAACAGATTCATACTGCCAGGACTATAAGACATGGAATGGGAGTTTAATGGGTACAGAATTTCAGTTTTGCAAGATACAGAGTTCTGGAGATTGCACAACCATGTGAATATCCTCAAAATTATGTAACTGTACACTTAAAAGGTGATTACATTATGTTGGGAAAGCTTATGTATATTCTAATATTTACAGTTAAATAGATTGAGCCCTATCAAGAAAACTCTTTTCTTTTTTCTTGGTGTCCTTCTTTTAAGCAACAACAATGAAAAATAAAAAAAGAAAGAAAGAAAGAGAGGAAGGAAGGGGAAGAAAGGAAAGAGAAAGAAAGAAAGGAAAGAGAGAGAGAGAGAAAGAAAAGAAAGGAGTAAAGAAAGAAAAAGAAAAGGAAAGAGGGGAGCCAGACTAGGGCTCACTGGCTCATTCAGTCTAAAGCAGTGGTCCCCAAACTTTTTGGCACCAGGGACTGGTTTTGGGGAAGACAATTTTTCCACGGACTGGGGATGGGTATGAGGATGGTTCAGGTGGTAATGCGAGTGATGGGGAGCAGCAGATGAAGCTTTGCTCACTCACTGGTCACCTCCTGCTGTACGGCCCAGTTCTTAACAGGCCACTGACAAATACCAGTCTGCAGCCCAGGAGTTGGGGACCTCTGGGTTAAAGAATGAATCCTGAGTAGAATTATCTTTTAACTAGGGCTGAAATTCAGATATGCCCAAGTGTGGATGCTGAATCCAGACCCTGCAGCTGTGTCTCGACCCTGATGAGTGGAGGGAGTGGTCACTCTGTAGCTACTTGTTTCTCAGTAGATTTAGAGCTCAGAGTTACACTTTTAAAGCTTGTGATTGTGATCTCCACAAATGCTACCAGATGTTGATTGTTCCATATCAAAACTGTTAGTTCATCAAGTGGTGAACAAGCTGCCATATGCCAGGCTCTTTTGTGAAGCTTTTGGGATATGGCAGTAATAGACAGACATGGGAACTTATATGCAAGTTGGAAGGAGACAAACAGAAATCACTGAACAAATAAACAAAATAATTTTAGTCTGATAAATTCTATGAAGAAGTTAAAATAATTTAATGTGATAAAGCATGACTGGGATCTAGAAGATTTTTAGCAAATTTTTTAGCAATAAGAATAGAGGAGGCATCTCTGAAGAAACAATATTTGAGTTGTGACTTGAAATGATGAGAAGACAACCCCAGGATGACTGTTGGAAGAATGGTCCAAGCCGAAGGCACACTGAGTGCAAAGGCTTTGAGGAGGGAAAAAGCCAACATTGCTTGGTGATGAACAAGGAGCAGAGAGCAAGGAAATGAGGCCAGAAAGGTACGTAGGCTCTAGCATAAGCAAAGAGAAACCATTTTAAGGAGTCTGAATTTAATTCCAAGTGCAATGGGAGGGTTTTAGTTTGGGACCTAAGTGATCTGACATGTACTTTAAAAAGTTCCCTCAGGCTCCTATGTGGGGGATAGCTGGTTGGAAGATTTCTTTCCTGTCCTGGTAGGGATTGATGGAGACTTGGTCTGGGGTTGTAACAGTAGAGGTAATGAGAAGTGGTTGGATTTAAGATACAGTTAAGTGGTAGAAAAATAGACTTTTCTAATGGACTGAGTAGGAGATATGAAGGATAGAGAAAAGTCAACAACGACTTCAGGGTTTCATCATAGCCTGAGCCAATGGATGCATGATAAGCATGAAGGTGAAATATTTTGGGATGTGAGGGGTGGTGATAGATTTAAGGGAATTGGTCCTAGACATTTCAGAGCCTAGTGAAGAGATTAGGAGAAAGAGATGCTGATTGACCTGAGTATATGTCTGACTCTGCTTGCTCCTTAATTAATGTATACTATACAAAACCCCATGACACAGTTTCATTCAAGGGGCACTTCAAGCCTGGGCCATGATATTTACCAGGATGCAGTCATGTCTTATGACAACCTAGGCCTGGTATTAAGCCCAATCACACACAAGTCCAATAACCACTTCCCTTGCTGTTCGGTCAGTCTTTTCTGCCTTCTCCCACCATATTTAGTAGGGGCTACTTCAGTATATCATGTCCAGGGGTAATGGTAACAAAAGAGATTTCTCTGTCTTTTTACTTCTAGGAAGTTGCCTGCCCCATGTGACTATTTTTTCCACTATTTTTCCAGCAACTTTGTAATTTTGCATATCAATAAATATATGGGAAGATCAATGTTTGTCAAGCAAAACACAAACACAAACTTAATAGTCTATTCTAGAGCTAACAGCAGATAGATTCACAAAATACTGAATTCACAAGTGTTTTATTGTGATTTATAATAAGAAAAATACATACATATATAAGTATATATATATATATTCATATATATATATATATATATTTTAGTCTTCATCCCCATTTCTGGCAGAGAGCTCCTAAAACACTTGGAATTTTCTAATAAGTGATGACAGCAACATAGGTGTCTTGTGTAATGTTAATGAGGTCAGTTTTGGAAAACCCTTAGGTAACTTAAGGATGGGGGCTGGTTGCCAGGAGACCCAACCATGTGATTGGAGAATTGGAACTTTCAGTCCCACCCCCTGACCTCTGGGGAAGGGAGAGGGGTTGGAGGTTGAATCAATTGACTATGTCTAATAATTTAATCAATCATGTTTATGTAATGAAACCTCCATAAAACCTCAAAAGGACGGGTTCAGAGAGCTTCAGGGTTGGTGAACATGTGGAAATTTGGAGACAGTAGCATGCCTGGAGAGGGCATGGAAGCTCTGTGCCCTTACCCATATCTTTCCCTATGTATCTCTTGCATCTAGCTGTTCCTTATTTATATATTTTTATAATAAACCAGTAATCTAGTGAGTAAAATGTTTCTCTGAGTTCTGTGAAAACTCTAGAAAATTAAACCAACCCAAGAAGGGGGTCATGGGAACCTCCAATCTGCAGCCCATTGGTCAGAAGTACAGGTGATAACCTGGGCTTGTGATTGGCATCTGAACTGGGGTGGAGGACTGGGGTGTGAACACAACACAATCTTGAGGAACTGAACACTTATATTGGTAGAATGGACAATTCTTCCTTGATAACAGAACGATACTTATGTCTGGGGCAACAAGGTACCCAGTAAATATTGACTTTCCATCCTTCCTGTGGCTAGTTGTGACTAGATGACACACTTCTGCCAGTTTTGAGCAGATGTCTGCTGAGAAGTATATATGCTTTGACTTTCCTGATAAAAGGGGACAGATGCAGTGAGCTTTGCTATCTTCTTCCTGCCCTATACATGGACATGATAGTGGGAGCTGCAGCCGTAACATTGAAATCAGGAGGAAAAGCAAGAGATTTCCAGATATACCGGCTGCCGAAATAAGGGAGTAACTGCTACTTCTGGATCTCTGTTCTATAAGAAAAATAACCCCCTAGGTGTTAAAGCTGCTGGAAATTGAGTTTTTTACTACTAAGAACCAAACAAAATTCTGACTGACACCCTCTCCTGCTATTCATTCATACAACGAAAATCTGAAACTGATGTTCCGATGTGTTAGTGTGCCAGTCAAAGAAATGCTAGTTACTACCATAGGTGGATCCCAATTTTCAGTGGCCTTAATGCAATAGAAGTTTATTTTTCATGCACTTAAAACTTTTGGACACGGGGTCAGGGGAGTGGAGATGGTGGTGGTGGTGGCACTCAGTCCTTGCTGTCAGTAATCCAGGTTCTGCCATCCTTTAGCAAGTGACCCCTAACATTTAGCTGGCAGAAGGAAAAGAGAACATGTAGAGAAATTCATGGAAGGATTTCACATGCCAGGCCTGGAAGTGGCAGTGCACATCCCTTCTATTCATTCCAGTGGTAGGAATTCAGTACCTAGCATGAGTAACAAGTAAAAATTTGATGTATATCTGTCAAATCTGTCTCTTCTTTTGCCAAATATTTATAATTATGTATATATGCATGTGCATACATCTCTACCTATACTATATTTTATCACCTATTGGGCACTTACTCTATTCTAAGCATGGTGCTAAATGTTTTGTCTGCATTTTATCATTAATCCTCTCAAACACCCTATGAGGTAGGTGCTATTATCCATATTTTACTGATGGGGACACTGAGGCTCAGTAAGTAACTTGCCCAAGAAAACAGAGTCAACAAGTGTTGAAGCTAAAAATTTTTCTTTGTTCTGGGACATAACTTTATTTTTAGATAGTACTTCTGAAACTGTTGTAACAATGATTTATTGTGTCACATCAATTGGCCAGCTTAACAATATGTATTGATGTCACGTATCTAAATAGGCTAAATGTCAGGTCCTCCCTTCTAAATATCGCTTTCTTTATATACCTGCCAATTATCTTTGGCCTTTTAGGAACTGGAGTGATTTTCAAGATTGTTGTAGATGAAAATATTTTTATTTCTAAATATTTAGGTGTATAAACAGTTAGCTTCAGCTATTTCTGCTTTATCTTTTTAAAAATTAATTAATTAATTAATTATGGCTGTGTTGTGTCTTTGTTGCTGCACATGGGCTTTCTCTAGTTGAGACGAATGGACACTACTCCTCTTTGCGGTGTGTGGGCTTCTCATTGTGGTGGTTTCTCTTGTTGTGGAGCACAGGCTCTAGGCATGTGGGCTTCAGTAGTTGTGGCTCATGGGCTCTAGAGTGCACAACTAGAATAGTTGTGGCTCATGGGCTTAGTTGCTCCATGGCATGTGGGATCTTCCTGGACCAGGGCTTGAACCCGTGTTCCCTCATTGGCAGGCGGATTCTTAACAACTGCGCCACCAGGGAAGCCCCTCTGCTTTATCTTAATGCAGTTCATAGAGAATTGAGCAATACCCTGATGTGCTCTATGGTTTATATCACATCTGATTCTCTTTACCTTTCTGCTTTCTGTCCCTATCTAGATTTTCTCTATATTCTTCTGTGCCCGGGTAAGCATTATTGATCATAGGGACAATACTCCCCTTTAGTTCCATATGAAGTGGTACTTGGCCAAATGTCCTCATGATTCCATAAGTTTGCAGTTGATAACAATCTGTTGCCTCTCCCACCTTCTCACAGCTATCAACTCAATAAATTGGTTCCTTATTTATGACAACAAAGGCACTATGGTATTTACACAAATCAACCTCCAAGAAGTGTCTCAGATCACTGAAAATCAATTATGCAAAATAACAATGACCTGTTCCTCTTTTTACATACAGCCTACATAGCTTGACCTCCCTAAAGTATAGCAAAAATTACCATAACAACTGAAGAAAAGAATGATGATTTTCCATTTTACATGTCAAGATAAACTATATGGCATATAAAGAATGATTTGCTTTTATTGTTTTAGAGATCTTCAATCAATTTATTCTCCGGACATCACAATGAATTTGGTTAATTATTAGTATCTCATTTATACATTCTGACCTGACTGAAACAGATACTGAATGACTTGGATTCAAACTTATAAAATCATATTTTGACCCATTTATTTGATGTTTTCTATTCATGGGTGGTTATCATCTGTATATGTATTTTCAAAATCAACTGATAAGCAAGATCAAGTAGAATTTACAGGGGTAATTTTTAGTGAGCTTTAAAAAATATTTCCTTTTGAGGTATAATTTACACTCAATAAAATGCTCAGATCTTAAGAATATCATTCAATCAGTTTGAAAAATGCAAACTGACCCCCACACAGAACATTTCCACCATCTCAGAGAGTTCTCTCATGTCCTTTCCCAGCTTATATCCTCCTTCTGTTTCCCAAGTAATCACTGATCTGATTTTTATCCTCAGTGTTAGTTTGGGCCATTTCAGAATTACACAAAAGTATACATATCAGTAGAAATATACCCAACATAACATTTTTGAGATTCACCTATGTTGCTTATTTTATCATCAGTTTGGTCCATTTTATTGCTGAGTAGAATACTACTCAGTACTCTTTTGTATGAATATACACTTGATTTTTCCTTTGGACTGTTGATAGACATCTGGTTGTTTCCAGTTTTCGGTGATTATGAATAACGTTGTTATAAATATTCTTGTTCAAGGCATTTGGTGGACATATGTTTTCACTTCTCTTGTGCAAATACGTATGACTGGAGGGAAGGGTTCTGAGATGATGGCAGAGGAGAGAGCACCAGATATCTGTCTCCACATCTAGACAACAATTGCAGTGGCAGAATCTGTCTGATGTAAATATTTTGGAACTATGGAGTCTGTCGAAGGTTTATGAGTAAATTATATGATGACCCCAGACTTTAGTGCTAGGTCAAATGAGTTGCCCCTGAACCCTAACCAGAGAAAGGAGACTGGAGAATGTTTTTTAGGAGAAACCAAGACTTGAAGAGAGATAAGAGTACTTTACAGTCTTAGCAAATCTGGGTGAGGGTTTGAGGCCAATAACACTCTTACTGTAACCAGAGCTTTGGATGTCCTCCATAACTGTAAGAATCTGGAAAAACTCATTACATACGCCCTCACATCCTTTAAAGAGAACTAGACTTGGAGTCTGTAGGCTTGCATTTGGATCCCAAATCTGATCCTTCCTGTGTTGTCAGACCTTGAAAGCAAGGCATATAATCTTTGTTAAGCACTACCTTCCTTACAGTGTATTAAATACTAAAATTTGTGCATTAACTACTAAAAATTGTTATAACAGGTAAGATGGTATTAGTTTAAATGAATGAGAGTTTCAAGTCATTGTTAATCTTGGGTGAACCAAAGAGTTATTTGATTATCTAAATAAAGTGATCTCTCTTAAGCTATCTGTATATTTACATGGCTCCTATTACTGCAGTACTTGGATTCTAGAACAGACACATTAGGCTAAATTAATTACCCAGGAGTTGGGAGAAGGCCATCTTTTTTCACTTCACTAGAATCATGAGATAAACAGTTCTTTCACTTTTTGGATGCACTCTGTCAAGAATCAGGAGGGGGTGAGGGAGTAATGACTCTAGAAGCAGATCTTTCATTACCTGGTGAAGACGGTGCTCTCTGCCTCAAGTGAGACGAATGAAGGTACCTTTCTCAACAAAAGCTGTCCTCTAGAATGACCCTTGTTTCCAGTCCTTTTGTCTCTCCCCTGGGACACAGTCACAGAAAGTCTGCTGGAGGCAAAATCAAATCAGTTTGCAATCCATCCATTTAGGAGAAAACATAATAGGTTTTTGATCTATAAAAGAGTTAGAATCTGGTTAGATTTTACCCAGATAATTATGATGAAAATTATCATTCAGGAATTATTTGCTGTCATTTTCAGATTCTATTACCTCAGAGGTGCATTGCATTGTTTAACCACCCAGTCAAATCCTTTTGTGTTTCAGAGGTAACTAAGAAGTACTTTCAGAAGTTTGTCAAACAACTAGATTCTGGAGCCACTCAGAGAAATGCATTGTTACTGTGACAGGGAGATCTGCTTACCTAACAATCATCCCTGAGTGATACTAAGTAATTCTGAAGTCTGACAATGACTGTGATTTTTTTATGGCCCCATCTCCCTGTGAGATTGTATAATTCTACCACTCACATACACTAGGTACAGCTCTAGTACCTATCTTTAAACATCTCTTGAGATAGGGAGTTTTGTACATTCCCTCTAACTGATGCCATGATGGAGAACTCTATTGCTATGTGGCAGTATTAGGAGCCAGTGACAAAGAGAAGGGCTCATGACCTCAGTAGGCTCATGGCAGCAGCAGAACAGAATATCAGCAAGAACATAGCAGCCACAGCCCCATCTCCATGAATGCAACTTAGATGCATCTGTGCCTATCCAGGTACTTGGCTTTTCATCCTTCAAACCTCACTCTTATAGAGAAGATGTAGTCTTAATTTTCTGAAATATTCAGGATAAATTCTAGGTTGAGAAAGTGAAGGACAGAAGTGCAATGAGGCATGGCTCAGTTTTTCAAAGGGATGTACCAACTATTGTTCACCAAGCCAAGAATTAAAATCAGCCTCATAGTATAAGTACATGAAAGAGAAGTGAGGTGAATTGTGAAATAATGTGAAAGGAAAATTTACTCCTGCATTTTCCATTGTAATTTTTTAATAAGAAAAAATATCTTAAGCAAACAACCAAAACAAGGTAAAGTAGTTCATATTCTATAAAGTAATTAGAATTTGTCCTATACAGAAATAGAGACACAGATGTAGAGAACAAACGTATGACACCAAGGGGGAAAAGCAGGGTGGGGGTCAGTGGTGGTGGTGGTGGGATGAATTGGGAGATTGGGATTGACATATATACACTAATATGTATAAAATAGATAATTAAAAAGAACATGTTAGTTTGCACGCTGCAACTAAGGAGCCCACCTGCTGCAGCTAACCCTGCACAACCAAATAAATAAATAAATAAATAAATAAATAAATAAATAAATATGTTTAGAAAAGAACCTGCTGTATAAAAAATAAATAGTAAAAAAGAAAAAAAAAAGAATATTACCTATAGTACTCTGTTTTCTTCAGTATTCTTATCTCCAAACAGAACAAAACTAATTGACCTTATAAAGCCACAAAAGGAAATAATAAACTAGTAAAATAGTTCCTCTTAATGTTGAAATAAAAATGGATAATCAATAACATTTAGCATATTTTTTCTAACGATCTATTCCTGAAAGAACATTTGAATAGAAAACTCTGTTATAATTATTATAACTCAGGAAAAACTCCACATTAGACCAGAATAATATTTTTATGTTTCATTTTGATATCATTATAGATGTCTACATTTTTCCATGAAAAAATAAAAGCCATAGAATTTAGGTTTATCCTCATGATTAAAACTTGATTAAGTATGTAATAATGCAAAAAAAAATTGCAAAGAACACAGGCTTTGGAATTATGAAAATCTAGGCTTACATCTCAGCCCTTTGCTTAATAGTTATGTGGCTTGAATAAGAGTCTCAAAGTCTCAGTCTTCTTATCTATTAAATGTAGAGCTTTGTAACATTTTTGTGAGAACATAAAAAGAATAGGGATAGTGTAATGGAGTAGAGGTGCCCTGCCGGAGATTAAATTTGCTTTTTAGCCAGTTGCTTTTCCTGTCTTAGCTGGGGAGAGAGCTTCAGAAAAGTCTCCTTTATTAACCAAGGGGAAAAATGACTTCTGAGATGCTGAAGTGACTTCCTTGTCTTTTGGAGATTAAATGAAAAAAGCTATTGTCCAGAAAAATGTGTAAGAACACTTTCAGTTTAGGCTTATTTGGCAAATATGCCAGATTTAGAAGACATGAAGGGAGAACAGGCTAAAGTGACCCAGGATGTTTTCCCTCAGTAAAATGAGAGGATAGCCATGTTATCCAGGAGATGGTTATAATCAGGTCTTCAAGTTAGAGGATCTAGAAAGTTGGGGTAGGGAAAGATGATGAAGGTGATTGATAGTAGCCTAAATGCTAATGCCAAATTATGGCCCTGAAATTAATGATGAACATTAGGAATAATAGCTGGAAAAGCTCTGAGATCAGAGCTAAGCCAGAAGATGCAGCCTGTCAACACATTTTCTAGTAAACAACAAGTTGGTTGTTACATCTTTGTCATTAGGAGATGTTCCCCCTTATAATTATAATTCTAATTAGTTGCTCTATAAGTCTGGAACTGGGGGCTTAAGACAGCTATTCTTGATATGAATTGGGATAAAATCACATATACCCTGTAAAATAGCATCCTTATACAACCCAGCACCATTATTCTGCTTGGTGTTATACTTCTATGTATTTTTGTCTCTCTCTTGACCAAGATGAGCTTAATGTTCCCCTCAGCTTGACTAAATTTTAGAATGGTTTCTTCCTGACAACAGACTTCTCTTTTCTTAAAACATTTATTTTAGAAAACTTACTATTGTAAATTTTTTCCCTGTTCCTTTAATATGTAAATCTTCTCCCAACCTCTTGCCAGTTTTACAACCTAGAAATGTCTCTCTCAAAGACCTATAAGCCATCCTTTTGAAACATCATCAAGAGAGAGAGCACCCTATCTCCAGATCTATGGGAGAGTAGCAGTTTAACTTTGATAAGCATCAACTAACAAACAAGAAATGACCTAATCACATTGACCACCACCCTGAAGGTCCTCCAGTACTTTTCCACTAGCTCACCCCAGTGTTAAAAATCTCTCTTACACTGGAGGGCAGACAGCAGAAGCAAGAAAAACTACAATCCTGCAGCCTGTGGAACAAAAACCACATTCACAGAAAGATAGACAAGATGAAAAGGCAGAGGGCTATGTACCAAATGAAGGAACAAGATAAAACCCCAGAAAAGCAAATAACAAAGTGGAGACAGGCAACCTTCCAGAAAAAAGAATTCAGAATAATGATAGTGAAGATGATCCAGGACCTTGGAAAAAGAATGGAGGCAAAGGTCGAGAAGATGTAAGAAATGTTTAACAAAGGTCTAGAAGAATTAAAGAACAAACAAACAGAGATGAACAACACAATAACTGAAATGAAAACTACACTAGAAGTAATCAATAGCAGAAAAACTGAGGCAGAAGAACGGATAAGTGGCCTGGAAGACAGAATGGTAGAATTCACTGCCATGGAACAGAATAAAGAAAAAAGAATGAAAAGAAATTAAGACAGCCTAAAAGACTTCTGGGAAAACATTAAACTCAAAAATGTTCACATGATAGGGGACCCAGAAGGAGAAGAGAGAGAGAGAATGGACCCAAGAAAATATTTGAAGAAATGATAGTCGAAAACTTCCATAACATGGGAAGGGAAATAGCCACCCAAGTCCAGGAAGCGCAGAGAGTGCAAGGCAGGATAAACCCAAGGAGAAACAGGCTGAGACACATAGTAATCAAATTAGCAAAAGTTAAAGACAAAGAAAAATTATTGAAAACAGCAAGGGAAAAACGACAATTAACAAACAAGGGAACTCCCATAAGGTTAACAGCTGATTTCTCAGCAGAAACTCTACAAGCCAGAAGGGAGTGGCATGATATACTTAAACTGGTGAAAGGGAAGAACCTACAACCAAGATTACTCTACCCGACAAGGATCTCATTCAGATTCAATGGAGAAATCAAAAGCTTTACAGACAAACAAAAGCTAAGGGAATTTAATACCACCAAACCAGCTGTACAACAAATGCTAAAGGAACTTCTCTAAGTGGGGAACACAAGAGAAGAAAAGGATGTGCAAAAACAAACCCAAAGCAATTAAGAAAATGGTAATTGGAGCATACATATCAATAATTACCTTAAACGTGAAAGGATTAAATGCTCCAACCAAAAGACACAGGTTTGCAGAATGGATTTTAAAAAAAGACCCATATATATGCTGTCTACAAGAGACCTACTTCAGACCTAGGGACACATTCAGACTGAACGTGAAGGGATGAAAAAAGATATTCCATGCAAATGGAAATCAAAAGAAACCTGGAGTAGCAGCACTCATATCAGATAAAATAGACTTTAAAATAAAGAATGTTACAAGAGACAAGGAAGGACACTACATAATGATCAAGGGATCAATCCAAGAAGAAGATATAACAATTATAATTATATATGCACCCAACATAGGAGCACCTCAATACATAAGGCAACTGCTAACAGCTATAAAAGAGGAAATCGACAGTAACACAATAATAGTGGGGGACTTTAACACCTCACTTATACCAATGGACAGATCATCCAAACAGAAAATTAATAAGGAAACACAAGCTTTAAATGACACAATAGACCAGATAGATTTGATTGATATTTATAGGACATTCCATCCAAAAACAGCAGATTACACTTTCTTCAAGTGCACATGGAACATTCTCCAGGATAGGTCACATCTTGGGTCACAAATCCAGCCTCAGTAAATTTAAGAAAATTGAAATCATATCAAGCATCTTTTCTGACCACAAAGCTATGAGATTAGAAATGAATTACAGGGGAAAACACATAAAAAACACAAACACATGGAGGCTAAACAATACGTTACTAAATAATCAAGAGATCACTGAAGAAATCAAGGAGGAAATCAAAAAATACCTAGAGACAAATGATAATGAAAACACGACGATCCAAAACTTATGGATTGCAGCAAAAGCAGTTCTAAGGGGGAAGTTTATAGCTATACAAGCCTACCTCAAGAAACAAGAAAAGTTTCAAATAAACAATCTAACCTTACACTTAAAGGAACTAGAGAAAGAAGAACAAAGAAAACCCAAAGCTGGCAGAAGGAAAGAAATCATAAAGATCAGAACAGAAATAAATGAAATAGAAACAAAGAAAACAACAGCAAGATCAATAAAAGTAAAAACTTGTTCTTTGAGAAGATAAACAAAATTGATAAACCGTTAGCCAGAGTTATCAAGAAAAAGAGGGAAAGGACTCAAATCAATAAAATTAGAAATGAAAAAGGAGAAGTTACAACAGACACTACAGAAATACAAAGCATCCAAAGAGACTACTACAAACAACTCTATGCCAATAAAATGGACAACCTGGAGGAAATGGACAAATTCGTAAAAAGTTATAACCTTCCAAGACTGAACCAGGAAGAAATAGAATATATGAACAGAGCAATCACAAGTAATGAAATTGAAACTGTGATTAAAAATCTTCCAACAAACAAAAGTCCAGGGCCAGATGGCTTCACAGGGGAATTCTATCAAACATTTAGAGAAGAGCTAACACCCATCCTTCTCAAACTCTTCCAAAAAATTGCAGACGAAGGAACACTCCCAAACTCATTCTATGAGGCCACCATCACCCTGATACAAAACCAGACAAAGATACTTCAAAAAAAAGAAAATTACAGAACAATATCCATGAGGAATATAGATGCAAAAATCCTCAACAAAATACTAGCAAACAGAATCCAGCAACACATTAAAAGGATCACACACCATGATCAAGTGGGATTTATCCCAGGGATGCAAGGATTCTTCAATATATGAAAATCAATCAATGTGATACACCATATTAACAAATTGAAGAATAAAAATATATGATCAGATGCAGATTCAATAGATGCAGAAAAAGCTTTTGACAGAATTCAACACACATTTATGATAAAAACTCTCCAGAAAGTGGGCATATAGGGAACCTACCTCAACATAATAAAGGCTATATAGGACAAACCCACAGCAAACATAATTCTCAGTAGTGAAAAACTGAAAGCATTTCCTCTAAGATCAGGAACAAGACAAGGATGTCCACTCTTGCCACTATTATTCAACATAGTTTTGGAAGTCCTAGCTATGGCAATCAGAGGAGAAAAAGAAATAAAAGGAATCCAAATTGGAAAAGAAGAAGTAAAACTGTCACTGTTTGCAGAGGACATGATACTATACATAGAGAATCCTAAAGATGCCACCAGAAAACTACTAGAGCTAATCAATGAATTTGGTAAAGTTGCAGGATACAAAATTAATGCACAGAAGTCTCTTGCATTCCTATACACTAATGATGAAAAATCAGAAAGCGAAATTAAGGAAACACTCCCATTTACCACTGCAACAAAAAGAATAAAATACCTTGGAATAAACCTACCTAGGGAGACAAAGACCTGTATGCAGAAAACAATGAGACAGTGTTGAAATAGATTAAAAATGATACCAACAGATGGAGAGAGACACCATGTTCTTGGATTGGAAGAATCAATATTGTGAAAATGACTATATTACCCAAAACAATCTACAGATTCAATGTCATCCCTATCAAATTACCAATGGTATTTTTCACAGAACTAGAACAAAAAAATCTTAAAATTTGTATGGAGACACAAAAGACCACAAAGAGCCAAAGCAGTCTTGAGGGAAAAAAACGGAGCTGGAGGAATCAGACTCCCTGACTTCAGACTATACTACAAAGCTACAGTAATCAAGACAATATGGTACTGGCACAAAAACAGAAATATTGATCAATGGAACAGTATAGAAAGCCCAGAGATAAACCCACACACCTATGGTCAACTAATCTATGACAAAGGAGGGAAGAACATACAATGGAGAAAAGAGCCTCTTCAATAAGTGGTGCTGGGAAAACTGGACAGCTACATGTAAAAGAATGAAATTAGAACACTACCCAACACCATACACAAAAATAAACTCCAAATGGATTAAAGACTTAAATGTAAGACCAGCCACTATAAAACTGTTAGAGGAAAACTTAAGAAAAATACTCTTTGACATAAACCACAGCAAGATCCTATTTGACCCACCTCCTTGAGTAACAGAAATAAAAACAAAAATAGATAAATGGGACTTAAGTAAACTTAAAAGCTTTTGCACAACAAAGGAAACCATAAAGAAGACAAAAGACAACCCTCTGAATGGGAGAAAATATTTACATATGAAACAACAGACAAAGGATTAATCTCCAAAATATACAAACAGCTTATGCAGCTCAATATCAAAAAAACAAACAATCCAGTTAAAAAATGGGTGGAAGACCTAAATAGACATTTCACCAAGGAAGACATACAGATGGCCAAGAGGCACATGAAAAGATAGCCAACATCACTAATTATTAGAGAAATGCAAATCAAAACTATAATGAGGTATCACCTCACCCTGGTCAGAATGGTCATTATGAAAAAAGCTGGAAACAATAAATGCTGGAAAGGGTGTGGTGAAAAAGGAACCTGTCACTGTCAGTGGGAATGTAAATTGATACAACCACTATGGAAAACAGTATGGAGCTTCCTTAAAAAACTAAAAGTAGAACTACCATATGATCAAGCAATCCCACTACTGGGCATATACCCTGAGAAACCATAATTCAAAAAGAGACATGTACCCCAATTTTCATTGCAGCACTATTTACAATAGCCAGGTCATGGAAGCAACCTAAATGCCCATTGACAGACGAATGGATAAAGAAGATGTGGTACATATATACAATGGAATATTACTCAACCATAAAAAGGAATGAAATTGGGTCATTTGTAGAGACGTGGATGGATCTAGAGACTGTCATACAGAGTGAAGTAAGTCAGAAAGAGAAAAACAAATGTCATTTATTAACACATATATGTGGAACCTAGAAAAATGGTACAGATGAACCAGTTTGCAGGGCAGAAATTGAGACACAGATATAGAGAACAAACGTATGGACACCAAGGGGGGGAAGCAGAGGCAGGTGAGGGTGGTGGTGTGATGAATTGGGAGATTGGGATTGACATGTATACAGTGATGTGTATAAAATGGATGACTAATAAGAACCTGCTGTATAAAAAAATAAATAAAATAAAATTTAAAAATTAAAAAAAAAAAAAAACGAGTCCTGTACATATTTGTCAAAATCCCTCAATCTTTAACATTAAAAGGGTAAAATTTATTGTTTGTAAATTAAACCTATATAAATATAACTTGAAAAATCTGAAAAAAAATATCTCTTACCTTATGTCTTAGGGAAGTTGAATTCAGTCTCTCTCATAGTTTTGAATGAAGTTTTCTTTGTCTATCTAACTTGTCTGGGGCACTTTTTATTTGACACGCCACAAGAAGGTAAGCACCATGAGGGCAGTGATTGGTCTGTTTTGTCACTGTTGTGTTTCTAGCACCAAGGTACTCAATCCATATTTATTGGATAAATTAATCATGTCTTCTAGTGTCAATTAGAATAAGATTTGAATCCTTTCTTTTATTAGCTATTTGACCTTGAACAAGTTGTTACTCCCTCTAATTTTCAGTTTACCTTGGTAAAGTTGGGAAAGTAGAAGTACTCTATTATCATAAGTTTGTTATTTAGATTATATTAGTGTATGTAAAACCTTAGCAATATATGAATTTTTTATTGTTCTTATTTTTATTTGGTTGATATGGAATATATTTGAACATTTAAAAGTTTTTTCTTTTATAAATGCAAAAATGAATAATAGAGAAAGTCTAGGGAAAAGATAAAGGACAGAGAAGCTTAAAATAGTAATAAAAAAGGAGAAGGATAAGTTTCAGGGAAAAAACTAAAGAGTGTGTAATAGAACAGACTAAGTGGATTTCCACAGCTTTATCATGTTTATTTCTTTGGGAGAATGGGAGTGTGCCTCCACACAAATTTTTACCATGGCTAGATCTGTAGCTCAGTGAGAGGTGTAACAACACTCCCAGAAGGATGACTTCCTGGGGTTGTGTTTTCTGAGTGATCCAGTCATGTTGATTACAGGATCACCTGCCTGTGACCCATTACAATAAGTAACATCCGCTTAACCCCCACCTCAACACACACCCCTGACACTTGGTTCCCTAGCTCTCAAGGAAATAATATCTCTTATGAGAAAGAGAGAAGACAGGTTTAAACTTACATTTAAATAGTAAAATATTGTCCTGCAGCCAAGGGCCATGTTTAATGGTATTGTCTTAAAAAAAAAAAGTACGACGTGAGAGTTGAGAGTTAAGTTTTATTTGGGGCAAAATGAGGACTGCAGCCCAGGAGACAGCGTTTCAGATAACTCTGAGAAACAGCTCCAAAGAGGCGAGGGGGGAGCCAGGATATACAGGAGTTTTTGCAACAAAGGACAGGTAGTTGGGAACATCAAAAGATTATTGTTAATTAAAGAAAACCAGATATCTCAAGTTAAGTAATTTAGCGCTTTTCTATGTATGGGAAGATGCAAGAGTCTGGGCTCATTGAAATCATTCCTTTGATATGCACCTCAGCTATCTGGGGCCAGTATCCTGACACATCCTGAGTTTCCTCAGGGCTCACCACAGGGAGTGGCTGTTAGATGGCAGGCATTCTTTTCAGCCCTGAGTTTCCTTGGCTCACTGGCTCACATTGGATAGCTGCAATCATTATTGACTGTGACATCCTTTGTTTATTGATATGGCAGGAAATATTCCATTTCTCAGATATCCTCCTCTTGGTCAGGAATTTGACCAATATTGGAAGACATTTCATGACCAAATTTTGTCATATTGCAAAATGACTAAAAGAAAACAACAAATATGGCTCACTTAAGGGCACAGAAACTCACACAAGCTGCTTTATATATCTGCATGGTGTCTATTTCTCACGTGGAATTGTCTGGAAACAAAAAGTACAGGGTAAATGCAACCTCTCAGCAATGTCATTAAGAAATAATGTCCTACGTGTTTTCTGACATCACAATTATAACTTTCAGGATAGAGTAAGGAACACAGGGCTACTAGACATATTATATGAAGGTGTTCACTACACAAATTAGACCCAACACAAATATGGTAAGAACTGGAGAAAAGAGAGAATGTCAGAGAAGGTCATCAATCAAGAAAGTATAAAATTAATGGTGTGGGTGGACATGTTGGGCCTTGCAGGAAGATTAACATTGTAGACTGGAACATAATGATAATTCGAAACAAATAAAACTACCTCACATCACAATAGTTACATATTTTAAAATATACTTCAGGGGGACTTCCCTGGACAGAAACCATTTTTTTATTTTTTTATTTTTTATTTTTATTTATTTATGTATTATTTATTATTATTATTTATTTGTTTATGTATGGCTGCGTGGGTCTTCGTTGCTGCACATGGGCTTTCTCTAGTTGTGGCGAGCGGGGACTACTCTTCGTTGCAGTGCGCGGGCTTCTCATTAAGGTGGCTTCTTGTTGTGGAGCATAGGCTCTAGGTATGCGGGCTTCAGTAGTTGTGGCATGAAGGCTCAGTAGTTGTGACTCATGGGCTCTAGAGTACAGGCTCAGTAGTTGTGTTGCACAGGCTTAGTTCCGGCATGATCTGCAGCATGAGGGATCTTCCCGGACCAGGGCTCAAACCCATGTCCCCTGTATTGGCTGGCAGATTCTTAACCACTGCGCCACCAAGGAAGTCCCCAGAAACCATTTTAAACAACACAGTGGTCATCAAACAAGGCCACTGGGTATGATGGAGTAAGGCACAAGCAAGAGCACTCTGTGATCATGTCATCACACAGGATCAAAAGAGAATTATGAAATCACAAAAATGAAGAAATATTCTCCTAGTCTAGCTAACAAAAATGACTTGTTTCCTTACAAGTTAATTTTAGCTCCAGTCCAAATAAACCAACCAGTTCTAAGACATACTTTCTTTCTTTTTCCTCAGTAAAATGTAATTCCATTCCTCATACCTTCTTTACTGAAAACACACATTCTACTTTCCTACTGTACATTGAAATGTTTCATTATTATTCCTATTAGTTTTAATTACATGTTTAAATTAGAATCCTCAACTCTTAAGGACCTTAATTTCTAGTGAAATTTAAGAAGTAAGCAATTATGAACAGTTTTTTAAATTAGCATTCTGTAGATTGGTGAACATAAATATCAATGATAATTTCTAAAAACATTTGTTTTCTTATAGAGAATATCTCAGGGTGGTACCACACATTTTCATTAATAGTCCTAAATACCTTTAGTCTCTTTATTTAGTAATTGATGTCTCAGTATCTTATTTTTTTGGAAATTATCTATTCAATAAACTTCCATTACTTAACCTAGCATAACTCTAGAACTTTGGATTACCAAATATTTGTAAAGATAATTTTAAGTAGACATTTCAAAACTATAATTACTTTTAAACAGTTTACCCAAAACTTCTTATCTCATTTACATTTAAAGTCTCATCATATCAAGTTATTTTCCTTGCAACAGATATACTAAGGTCTTATTTGACTTCTGTCAAGCCTAGGCATAGTAAAGTATTACACTTCATGTTGATAACTCTAATTACATGTCTATATTCATTAGATGAACAAACTTAAATTTTAATACCAGGTATCAACTTAATATTGACTTTTTCTCAGTTCACGTGACCCTGAAAGTCATTTTGGCTGGTTTCTTTATATGTAAGCACTTTCTTTTAAATTCAATAGAGCTCTTTATAAATTCAATTTTGATAATATTGTTCAGTGGTAGAGATCTCATGTATAATGCGTTCACAGACATAATATAAACAGGCAACACTAGAGATCGCATGGCTTTACTTAGAAACAGTTATGAAACAGGTATTTCAATATGAAATTACTAGTTTACAAACAGTTGGAATACATTAAAGTTGCTTGCTCAGATGACTAAGGCTTTACTGTTTGTAAATTTTCCCTGAGGGAGCATTTTCAGTGGTTGAATTTTAAAATTGCCACTTTTTCTCCCTTGGTTTCAGGTTTTGTCTGATTGAGCTAATTAGGCTCAGTCTCAGGTCCTTGTGGCCTGTATTCACAATCTGGTTCTTAAAGATTTGCACTAGAAAGACAGTGGTTTTTAGTTCCCCAAGAACAGGTCTGTCACCTAAATGATACTAAAAGATTTTATCAGTGACAAGATTTCTAACTAAACTGAAACTTATTTTATGAGCTCTATGTTCTAGAACTTAGAGTTTAATTTATCATGCCTTCAAAGGTTTGTATAAAGCATTCAGCAAAGGCCTTCATTTTGAGTTCACAAGTTAAGCTCAGAGCAAAATCACTATTTTTATTTTTACTAGCCCTTGATTGTTAGTTCCCAGTTTTTACTTATTTGTATGGCTCAGGAAACCCTATTGGTTTCCTTTAGTATATTTAATATTTTCTGAGGGGCAATCTATATGTCTTGTCTTATAATACCATGCAGGAGAAGTACTTCCCAGTGAAACATGCCTATCCCACAATATAATTAAACAAAAGAGATGTAACCACCTTATATAAAGCCCATTTAAATATACCCAGTTCATACACTTTCATCTCAATTCTGTCAACTTTTATACCTTTAACTTAAACTTTTATTAGGATCCAATCAACAAGCTTTTATCTTACAGGAGGAGTTCTAAAAGTTTTTCTTCTTTTTGTTCCCTGTCCATTTTATCTATTTTTATATAAAAGGCTCTGGGATCCCCAGAGTAGGTTTGAGTCAAGGAACTCAGACACTTTTGCCTAACTGTTGTCCCAAATAATTGCTGGTCAGGTATGTCAAGTGTAAATTTTTTTTTTTCTAGCCTGTTAAATATATTTTAAAACTGGGGTAAATAGAACAGGCTCCTTTGGCTTTTAATGTTGGGGACCAGTAGGGGGTCCCTTTCGGCCAATTTAACCTTAGGTAGTATAAAATCAAAACCTTCTGTTTAAATCACATAAATGTCCATTTTATTTATCCCATTTTAAATAACTATCTACAGATTTTTTTATTCATTTGAGAAAATTCCTTTAAAATTTCAATCTTGTTGGAAATAATATCTAGACTTTCCTTACAGGATTTTTTCCTGTTAACATTAATTATTCTAATGCTTTTATTAGCATCTGTAGGACCCACTGAGGGACGGCAAAGACCGCAAAAGAAGCTTCCCAAACCAGTTCTTCTTACTTGTTACAAACTAAAGAAGTTCTTAGGTATAGATATATTTCTTTTTTTTCCACCTTTAATTTGATTTTTGTTTTTATAGGTACTGATAAAACAGCTGTTTATAATGAGAGCACTCTAGATTCACCAATTTGTTAGTTTCTCCAATTTTAAAAGGATCTATCATTTGACCATTAATAAGGTATATATATTTATAGTGATTCAAACCATTAAGATGCAAGAGGTTTCCCTATAAAAGTGTGGGTGAGGATGTCACCTAAGTAAAATCCAGAGAGTTTACTCTCAAATAGCATGGAAGGGGCCAAGTTTTCAAAACACAGGCACACAGAATGTCCTAGGAAGATCAGGTAGAACATTTACATCTTAAAGACACAGGAAGAGAAATGCAAGTTTCCCCCTGAAGGCCTTTGTTAAAGTCAGAATTCTGAGAAGACATTTTTATCAAGCCAGCTTTTTTTTTTTTTTAACCTTAATTTAATTTAACTGGGTACGCAATAAAAGATCTGGGGTGTTAGTTGGAGGTTGGTTTTCTGACGTCCCTTGTTTCTGTGTTTGAGAGATTATCTCTAATTTTAAGTTGAATTTGTCACGGATAAAATTTACTAGTGAAGTTGTGTGGTGGGCCAGTGTGCTGCTTGTGATCTTAACTCCCCTAGGAGTTCCCCCAGAGTCATTTTAGCCCTCTTACACGTCTCAGTTTCTCCCTTCAGTGGTCTAAGACCACCGCGGGTGCTGGGATCACTGAATGGCCAATTTTTATCTGGGACCCCTGGTCAAGCAAGTGTTTTAATTAATGAGTGGGTTCCCCTATGGGACCACTGCACGGTATGAGGCCTCTGCCTCTGCCACTCCCATAAATTTCTGTCACCTGAGAAAGCTGTAACTGGCTAGGAACAGTCTTGTTCCTTTTCTTCGGAGCAAAGCTCTCATGTAATATCTTCACTTTTATCCTAACAAATTCTTCCTTCCTTCCTTCCTTCCTTCCTTCCTTCCTTCCTTCCTTCCTTCCTTCCTTCCTTCCTTCTTTCCTTCCTTCTTTCCTTCCTTCCTTCTTCCTTCCTTCCTTCCTTCCTCCTTCCTTCCTTCCTTCCTTCCTCCCTACCTTCCTCCCTCCCTCCCTCCCTTCTTTCCTTCCCTCTCCCTCTCTCTCCCCCTCTCCCTTTCTCTCTCTCTCTCTTTCTTTCTTTCATTATTTTTTAATTGGCTGCATTGGGTCTTCATTGCTGCACTCGGGCTTTCTCTATTTGTGGTCAGTGGGGGGCTACTCTTTGTTGTGGTGCACGGGCTTCTCATTGCAGTGGCTTCTCTTGTTGCAGAGCACGGGCCCTAGAGTGCCTGGGCTTCAGTGGTTGCAGCATGTGGGATCTAGGGTGCGTGGGCTTCAGTATCAGTAGTTGTGGTTTGTGGGCTCTAGAGCACAGGCTCAGTAGTTGTGGCACACGGGCTTAGTTGCTCCGTGGCATGTGGGATCTTCCTGGACCAGGGATCAAACCCATTACCCCTGCATTGGCCAGTGGATTCTTAAGCACTGTACTACCAGGGAAGTCCCAAGAGTACATTTATAATTACAAGTTGTGATAAGTGCCATGAAAGAAAATGATAGAAAGAGAATCTCAGGAACTTTAGGTTGAATTATCAGGGGAGGCCTCTGAGGAAGTGCCAGTGAAACAGAGACCTGTGGATGAGAAGGAGCTAGCTGTTCAGGGTGTGTGCACATGTGTGTGTGTATGTGTGTGTGTCTGTGTGTGTGTCTGTGTCTGTGTAGAGCAAGAGAGGCTGGAGGAGAGGAGAGTCTCAGCAGAGGGACGATCCTGAGGGTTTGCTTTGTTTTAGGAAGTGAAGGAAGGTGTGTGTTCTGGCATGTAGTAAGTGAAGGGGAGAGTGCTGTAAGATAATGTTGCAGAGTTAATCAGGGAGCCAATTGTGCAGGATCCTAGAGGCCATGACTGAAGGTTGGATTTTATTCTCAGTTCAGTGGGAACACTTGTTAAGATGAACACTCTAGTTGCTGTTTGGAGAATGGACTGCAGAGGGGAAAGACCTGAAGCAGGCAACTAGTTAGGAGATTCCATTATATTTCAAAAAAGAGGCAGTGAGGGTCAAGGTGATGGTTTTGGCAATAGAAGTGGATGGATTCCAGATATGCTTTGAAGACAGACAGTAGAGGATTTGTTGGTAGACTGGAGTAGGGATCAGGGAAAGGGAGACTGAAAGGTGATTCCTAGCTTTCTGGAGTCACTGGGGCAATTTTCTCAGTCTGCATGGGGTTGAGAGAGATTGAGTGGGTTGAGAATCAACTTCCATTTGGGCATGTTAAATTTGAGATGTCTTTGGTTACTTTAATTGGAGTTGTCAAGGAGAAAGTTGGATTTGTGAGTATGGTGTTTCGAAGAGAGGTATGAATTAAAAATAAGCTCACACAGACCAGTGCTTCTCAACTCTGTGAGGCCCAGTCCTGCCTTTATATAGCATATCCTGACAAATTCTATTAAGCCAGCCTAACTGAGGAAAAGCGTCAGATCAGCCTCCTACCCAACCACTTAACCAAGTCCACTCAGTCTCTTACAACTGAGCAAACCCTGGTATCTTTCAGCCAGGCCCACCTCCCGCCCCGCGCCATTATCTTTCACCTGGGTGGGTATTTCCCTGGTATCTTTCAACCAGCCCCACCCCCACCAGTATCATTCAACTGGGAGGAGGCAGGTACCTGCTACACCGCCAAATAAAACTCAGGATCATCAACCAACACTGGAGATCCAAGAACCAGGAGAGACTTTGTCTGGACTCTCCCAGGAGGTGGATGGACACAAGTAGCCTCTGCTGGTACCAAGGGTCTGGTTCTTCGTAGAGTTCCTCAGGCGAAGGAGAGAAGTCCACTCTGAGCCCCTTAGTGGTCACCATAACTGTTGACTTAAAAGAAATGTACAATGTGACAGTTGTGAGTTAAGTTTTTTGGGGGGCAAAATGAGGACTGCACCACTGGAGACAGCGTTTCAGATAGCTCCGAGAAACTGCTCTGAGGAGGTGAGGGGGGAGCCAGGATATATAGGAATTTTGAAACAAAGGACAGGTAGTCGGGAAGGTCAAAAGATTATTGCTAATTAAAGAAAACCAGATAGCTCAAGTTAAGGAATTTAGCACTTTTCTATGTATGGGAAGATGCAAGAGTCTGGGCTCATTGAAATCATTCCTTTGATATGCACCTCAGCTACCTGGGGCCAGCATCCTGACACACCCTGAGTTTCCTCAGGGGTCACCCACAGGGAGTGGCTGCAGTCTGATGGCTGCTAGATGGCAAGCATTCTTTTCAGCCCTGAGTTTCCTTAGCTCACTGGCTCATGTTGGAGGGCTGCAATCGTTGATGACTGTGACATCCTTTCTTTATTGATATAGCAGGAAATATTCCATTTCTCAGTATTATAAAAAATGTGAAGTATGCAACTAGGAAGCAAGTTTTATATCAGACTTACTCTGGAAATCTTTCCCCCACCAAAAGGAGAAAGATAAAATGCCCCCTTCCCACTGTGGAAGCATGGCAGAGAGACTTACAAGAGCTGACCAGAGATATTTAGGAATTTAAAAAGAAAGACCAGAGCAACTGAGCCACTTGCATAGAAGTACGCTATCTCTGAGGCAACAAGCAGGCAACGGAGGGGAGGGCTATTGAAGAGGGAAATGCCAGTAGAACCAATTTATATACACAGGTCTGTGTGTGCAGGAGCAGCAGTGACAAGGTTTCTAGAAAGAGATGAAGAGATGTACCTAAAATATAAATGTAAAATTTCTGCCACTGATTCTATGTTAAGGATATGAAATGTAATATATTGAGACTCAAGAAGACAGAATTTGTGAACCAGATGGTGAAAGCCCAATAATAGGTAATAAGATACAAATTTTGCCAGGACAGATATGTCATGTAGTCAAATTCAGCTGAGGATGTGTCATCCATTTCCAATGATTCTCTATATGTGTGTGTTTGGGAATAGAGGGGCAAGGAGGGAAGATGGAGTGCTGAGGATTAATACCAGAAATACACTGTGTAGTAATTATGGCTGTTATACATATTTGATATTTAAATCTACTGTAAATTATATGTAGTTTTATAATCAAGAAGGACCCTATGGGGTCTTCCCAAAACAGACCCCCCCAACCCAAACCCCACCACCCTGACCCCATGTCCTCCACCTGCCTCTTGTCTGTAGAAAAACTGTAGCCTCCTAGGTCTTCCCTGAGTTCCAAAGAGTAAATTTAATCAGAGAAGTGAGAAAATGCAGAAAGAAAGGAAAACAGTCAAGCAAGACAAAATAATAATACTTTAGCCATTAAACAAAGTGAAGGACATTTAGTTCCTCCTCAAGGACTATAGATAATATTCTGAGCCATGTCCTTTGAGCTGTTTTTCAGATACTAAAACACCCGCCAGGTGGGCGAAGTTAATTGTATGCTGCCTGCAAGCATGTAGACACCAGATCAGCTAGAAGCAGAAGGTTGATGATGTTGACTCTTGATTAACTCATCACCAACCAATCAGAAGAGTGTCCATGAGCTGATCATATACCCCACAACACATTTCCCTGTCTTTAAAAACCTTCCCCTGAAAGCCTTCAAGGAGCTTGGGTCTTTTAAGCACTAGCTGCCCTGGACTCCTTGCTTGGCACCCTGCAATAAATGCTGCACTTTCCTTCACCACAAGCCAGTGTCAGTAGATTGGCTTTACTGCACATGGGCAAGTGGACCCAAGTATGGCTCCATAACAGTTTCATTCAGTTGTGTAGTTTCACTCATTTAATTTATTGTTTTATTTTCTTTATCCAAGTAAATGAACCTCTCCTGAGATTTGTACATATTAATATCCAAATCAAGTAGATACCAGATGCCCATTTAGCCAAGAAATACCCCTACAGATTTTTTTCTTTGACAAAGCTTATTTCTCCCTTACCCTAGAATTCCAGACTCCTTAAATCTTATTATAGAGGAAAGTAAGACATGGAACCATGGATGGTCCCTGGGGTTATAACTTCCATTCTTGATCTATTTTACTCAGTACACTACTCTTTGGAATCTCACCTGAGTCAAAGAATTCATCTCCTATTGCATGTTGATGCCCTACACATATGTGCATGTCTCTCTTTTGCTCTCAAGGCCCACAAAAATGCCCATAACTTACTGGATCAATGCCCCCTCTTCCCTCCTTACTCCTGTCTCTGAAACTGAGTCCCCCTAATACCAACTTACTCTGCTGAGTTTATGATTAACCTCTCTATCCAAAACGTTATTCCTTTCTTGTCAATTCTAATCTTCTCTCAACATTGAAGAATATCAAGAAAAAGGGGGATTGAAACTGAGCAGGACCCTGTGGGGCCCCTGGGTACAAACCCTTTCAGTGTCCCCCTTTTCTTGTATGTAGGAAATAAGCTTCATTCAGCCTCCTTAAACTTCCCTGAGTTCCAAAGGGCAGATTCAAACAGTTGCTAATCAGGGAAGGGAGGGGATGCAGAAACAAAAGAGGAGCAGGTAAGAAAGAAGAGTGCAGCAGTTGAGTTCCTCTGCAGAAACTAAGGACCCCACCCAGGTGAAAGATGGTAACTTCAGGCTGAGCACAGGATTCTTGGAGCACTTCCCTGTTATCTCACCACCAACCAATCAGAAGAAAGCCACACACCCTGAATCACTCATCCCAAATTTACCTGTAAAAACTTCTCCCCTAAAGCCATCAGGGAGTTCAGGGGGGGGTTTGAGCACAAGCCACCTGGTCTCCTTGCTTGACCCTGCAAGAAACCTTTCTCTGCTCCAAACTTCAATGTTTCAGTTTGTGTGTCGGGCACATGAACTTGCATTCAGTAATATCTCCAGACCCATTTCCTCACCTACCCTCACAACTCATTCCCAGACCTCAGTCTCTCCCCTCATTTCTTATCTCAGCAAATAACTTGGCACAACAGCCTCCAGGTCCCACAAGCCAGATCCTTAGAATTCCTCATTGACTGCTCCCTCTTCATCATTTTTTATTGGTGTCCAAGTTGAATTGATTCTGTTACCAAAATCTGAATTAAGTTGTGTAAGCCCTGCTGGGTTCATACCTGGTCAAGGCTCTCTGCCTTTGTTGGAGAGGGTTTTTTTCCACTTGGGTTCGATCAGCCAAATAATGAAACAGAAGCTGAGATGGACACTGCACAAGATTTATTCAGTGGCCAAAGAATGGAGAAGTGGGAACTAAGTTCACAGATCAACTTCTTTCCCACCTGAAAAGAGGGATTTAATTTTAAAGAGTAAAGATTAAGGGAGGAGGAGTGAAGGTGATAATGGGGAAGTATGTGCATTAGTCTACCAGGGAAGGGGCAGGGCTTTTTTTGAGTGAGTGGTGTGCCTCCTTTCTATCCTTTTTTGGTCATTTAGTCCAGTCCTGGCCACTGGTACGTGTATCATTTAATATGTTAATGTAGTAAAATTAGCATGTAATGAGACTCAGGGTCTGTTGGAGGTCAGATATGTCTCCATCTTGGTTCCAGATGGTTCCATCTGGGTTTTTTTGTTTGTTTGTTTGTAGATTCCTTTCTTATCTCTGGACCCTTTAACTTAAAAATTTATGTTAACTCCTACTAAAAGTGGGGTGACAGGTTTTGAGCAAAGACCTGGAGCAGCTCTGGAAAAGATTCTACTATCTTTATGGTCTTCAATTTGTCCACTTCTCTTTCTCCTTTTCTATTATTATCACGTTTCTTATCATATGTGCTTCCAATCTCCCTCTCCAATCTATTCTCCTTATCTCCCCCAAAAGAAAACTTTCCTTAAATGTAAGTCTGATCATGTTACTCCATGATTAAAATTATTCAGTGCTTCACCATAATTTTAGGATAAATTCTAAATTCCTTGGCAGGGTACGCAAGACCATGCATAATTTGCATTCATAATTTGAATTATCCATCTCTTTTTACTTTTCTCCTTCTCCCTACATTCCAACAGTGCCCTAAGAATGCCATACTTCTTATTCTTTTGAACATTTTCTTGTGCCATTTTTTTCTGCTTTGAAAGAAATCTCTTCTCCCCGTTTTTGATTGTGCAATGTCTAATGTCCCATTAGGAGTTGGCTTAGACTAGATAAAGTGCTTCTACTCTGTTTCCACATAACACCAGGAGCTTAGATTTGTCATGGTATTTATCATACGGCATTGTAATTGTTGCTCTACTTATCTGTTTCCTTCATTAGACAGTGAGTTCTCTACAATCAGGGATTATACCTTGTCTTAATCTCCTAGCATTCAGTAGATTGTCACATTGTAGGTATTCAAACATTTTTAGTATCATGTGACAGTGGTCAAGTAGTATAGATTAATTCTTGACTAGCATGCAAAAGTTTCAGGAAGGGCTCCCTAATCCCATTAATACAAGGACAAATTAGGCATAATTTAACTGAAATATATATTGCATACATATTCAGTGTATCATAGAATTTAAAAGGCAGACAATATTGTTCTATATATTCTATATATATATTTTTTTCATTGCAGTTTCAATTGAAGACGTAAATAATAAGTGTCTAATATGTACAAAATATTCTAGAGGTTGTATGGATGAGTAAAACAGGATCTTACAATCTAACTGTCTAGGAGAATTAATACAATCATGGTGACAGCACTGATGTCACACAAAGGAAGCATGCACTGGGTCATGAATCAACCAAGTGATGGTACCAAGATGACCACTAGGGAATTAGGACCCAGACACTAGAATTATTCAGGTAGGTGATAAGTAAGGACATTCATCCTTAAAAGAAAGGACTGCATCCAGTGGAGGTGTGTACATTAGGATAGGATCAGAAGGCAACTGATGCTTGGGGGACAAGTTTGCAGTCAAGAGTCTGGGGTTACGGCTAAGACTTAGGTCCATCTCTGTGTATCAGAGACATTGATGCTAAGCAGAAAATCCAATCAGAGCACAAGAGGAGCCTGGGCAGAAGTTTAGAACTGGGGGCAGTGTAACAATGCATCAGACAGGGCAGATGGTGCTAAAATAGGAACCTCATGAGGACTTGGCATGAAAAAACTTTCATGAGCTTGGCGTGAAAAAAAGTAAGAATTAATAAAAATGATCTCACCTTCTTTATCAACACACACACACATGCACACATACTTACATTAACGCTTAAGAAAATAGAATGAACAATCTTTGGAGTTTAAGTGATGGAGAATACTTTTGATAATGTGGTGTGAATCCTCCAATTAGTTGTAGACCTTAAAAACAAAAACTTTACCTATCTATTTATATTTATATATTATCTCTCTATCTGTCTATCTATCTATCTATCTACCTACCTCTTCTATTGGTGCTGCTTCTCTGGAGAACCCTGACTGTTATACCAATGAATTTGATTTCCTTCTGTACCTGTTAAAACAGATGCCTGGATTGTTGAATAGGTCTTTACATAAATGACTCCTATAATGTTCTGAGAACTAGTTGTTAAGTAAAGTAAGTGTTAATTAAAAAAAAAAGTAGGAAAAGGAGAGATTGTTTTCCTAACCATTGAATAGGCACTTAGAAATAAATAGAATCCTACATAATAGTATATTTACCCACATTTAACAAACACACAAGCACACACACACCAAAGCTCTGCTAGTACCACTACCAAAAGGAACCCACCTATATTTTACCAATTTGAAAAGTCTTCCCTTAGGGCACCTCCTAGGTTAATGTAATTATACAGAGCTGTCAGAATACCTGCGTACAAACCCCAGTTCTGTAACTTAATAGATGTGACCTTGGACAAGTTATATAACCTTTTAAAACCTCAATTAGCTAATCTATATAATGGGTATTATAATAGTAGCGAAATCACCAATTTTACTGAAAGATTATATGATGTAATCCACATAAAGTGTAAACTGTTTAGCAGTATATAAGTAGCCAATTAATGCTAGTTTTTGTTATTGTTGTTATAATTAAACATTAATTTTATTCTCTTTCAAAGATACAACAATAATATTCTTCATATCAGTTAAAAGGATGCAGTGCCCTGAGCTAAACATTGATAGGTTAAAATGCAAAATGTTGACATGAAGTTTGTATACAGATAAGGTAAGAATATCCTCGTTTTGTCACTGCAGCATAAAGGTAACAGCAAAAATGTAAATAGAATAAAGGCAATAAATGGAAATGTTGGGAAATAATACTTAAATTGCATGATAACTGTTTTATTATTGTCTGGAAAAGAAAAGAGAACTCTGCTAATAAGTCACAAACATATCATTAAAACTAAGTGATTATTTAATTATCTTTGGGGAGTGTCTGGAAAGTACTCTTTGAAGTGATCTACAATTCACATTATAAATGAGAGGAGATCTGTGTCTTAAAACCTCCCTAAAATTGCTCCCCTATAAAGTTTTTTTTATAGGTTTTTAAAAAATCCATAAAACAGAATTTGAAAGTAATCATAAGAGAATTCTCATAAACTCCCTTTACCACCATCTACCACCCATGCCAGCATTTTGTGTACCCATACATTTTGCCTTACTTCCTGTTATTGAGATGAAATGCCTGCCTTTCCACTTGTTATCAAGATGAAACATCTCATCAACTGGCCAATTCCTATCTTGTGCACTAGACCCTGTGTTCTCATTCATCGCAACTACTCAGGGACATCACTGCATGTCTCTACCAATTCTCCCCTCTCTCTTTATCTTATGTCATCAACCTCTCTAGTGTATCATTCTCACCATTATAAATGTGCTTTTATTTCTTTCATCCCTAATATACAAATAAGCAAAACCAAAAAACCTCTTTACCCCAGTTTTCCCTCTAGATATCGACATGTTTCTCTGTTCAATTTTATGTCAAAAGGTCTTACTAGACTCATTTTCTCCAAACCCCTCCTCCTATTCTCCTTAACTTACTCCAGTCTAGCTTTTTTTCCCAGCACTCTAATTAAATGACACTAGTCAAGGTCACCAATGACCTCCAAGTTGTTGAAGCCTATGATCAATTCTCAGTTTGCATCTAACAGCATTTGGCAGAGATGATCATTTGCTCCTCCTGGAAACCCTTTCTCCTCTCTGCTTCCAGGCAGCTCTTGGACTCTCTTGAGCCTCTCTCCAATCCAGGAGGCACTTTCTCAGTCTCTTATTCTCAACCACTGGCTAAGGTAATGGCTCAAAGTTCAAAGTTCAATCTTTAATCTTCTCCTCTCTATCCACATGCTTTACATCCAATGATTGATTTGATATATGGTCTGTGTTTTAAGAAGCCCACTTCTTCATGTCTGACCTACTTTCTGAACTCCAGATTCAATATCCAATTGCCAACTGTACAGTCTAATTGACATCTCAAACTCAGCATGCCCAAAACTGAACTTCTCAAACCCATCTCATATGCCCAAACCACAGTGTTCTCCATGTCAGTCAATGACAACTTATTTCTTTTATTTGCACATTGACTCCTTTGATATTGCTCTTAATTCTTATATTTTTCTTACCTTCTACATCTACTTCATCAGAAAATTCTAGCTTCAAAATATATCCAATGGTCACACCTATTGTGTTAAACAAAAATTGCACTGGACAAAGCTAAACAGAAAAGAAGACTTTATTCAAGACTACTGCATTAAGAGTGGGAAGCTGCTAAGAGCTCCTGAGAGAGCTCAGTCTGAGCTCAAATCTTCTGAAAAGGCTAGAAAACATTTAAGAGCTGGAGTGAGGGAGGATGAGATTGTAGGACACATACGTTTGCTAACTGGCCTTACCCAAAGGAAAAGTAAACTTTCTCATATCTTCATGACAGGTGGTGAAACTGAGAAGGATGCTGTGGAGCTCCTGGGCACAGAAACCTTTCTGTCCCTTATTTCTTATTTGTAGGAAATATACTCCAGCCTCCATGGCCTTCCCTAAGTTCCAAAGGGCAGATTCGAACAGTTGCTAATAAGGGAAGAGATGGGATGCAGATACAAGGGAGGAGCAGCCAAGAAACAATAGTGTAGCCTTGGGCAGTGTTCTGGTTCTGTCTCAAGGGATACACATAACAATATCTTTGAGTTTTTCTGCAGACCTAAAAACCCCAACAAATGGAAGATGTTAGCATTCTTCATTCAAGAGAAAGTCACAGTTTGATAACCTCCAGAAGCTCCTCAAGAGAACACCTGAGGCCAGATTAAAGAAACCACAAAAACAAGCTGTTAGATAGCCTCATCCACCAGAGGGCAGACAGCAGAAACAAGAAGAAATACAATCCTGCAGCCTGTGGAACGAAAACAACATTCACAGAAAGACAGAAAAAATGAAAAGGCAGAGGACTATGTACCAGATGAAGGAACAAGAGAAAACTCCAGAAAAACAACTAAACAAAGTGGAGATAGGCAATCTTCCAGAAAAAGAATTCAGAATAATGATAGTGAAGATGATCCAGGACCTCGGATAAATAATGGAGGCAAAGATAAAGAAGATGCAAGAAATGGTTAACAAAGACCTAGAAGAATTAAAGAACAAACACCTAGAAGACATAAAGGACAAACAAACAGAGATGAACAGTACAATAACTGAAACGAAAACTACACTAGAAGGAATCAATAGCAGAATAACTGAGGCAGAAAAACGGATAAGTGACCTGGAAGACAGAATGGTGGAATTCAGGGTCGTGGAACAGAATAAAGAAAAAAGAATGAAAAGGAATGAAGGACAGCCTAAGAGACCTCTGGGACAACATTAAATGCACCAACTTTCACATTATAGGGGTCCCAGAAGGAGAAGAGAGAGAGAAAGGACCCAAGAAAATATTTAAAGAGATTATAGTTAAAAACTTCCCTACCATGGGAAAAGAAGTAGCCACCCAAGTCCAGGAAGCACAGAGAGTCCCAGGCAGGATAAACCAAGGAGAACAGTACGAGACACATAGTAATCAAAATGACAAAAATTAAAGACAAAGAAAAATTTTTTAAAGCAACAAGGGAAAAAAGACAAGTAAAATAAAAGGGAACTCCCATAAGGTTAACAGCTGATTTCTCAGCAGAAACTTTATAAGCCAGAAGGGAGTGGCACGATATATTTAAAGTGATGAAAGGGAAGAACCTACAATCAAGATTATTCTACCTGGCAAGGATCTCATTCAGATTTAACAGAGAAATCAAAACCTTTACAGATAAGCAAAAACTAAGAGGATTCAGCACCACCAAACCAACTCTACAACAAATGCTAAAGGAACTTCTCTAAGTGGGAAACACAAGAGAAGAAAAGAACGTGCAAAAACAAACCCAAAACAATTAAGAAAATGGTAATAGGAACATACATATCAATAATTACCTTAAACATGAATGGATTAAATGCTCCATCCAAAAGACACAGGAGTGCTGAATGGATACAAAACCAAGACCCATATATATGCTGTCTACAAGAGACCCACTTCAGACCTAGGGACACATACAGACTGAAAGTGAGGGGCTGGAAAAAGATATTCCATGCAAATGGAAATCAAAAGAAAGCTGGAGTAGCAGCACTCATATCAGATAAAATAGACTTTAAAATAAAGAATGTTACAAGAGACAAGGAAGGACACTAAATAATGATCAAGGGATCAATCCAAGAAGAAGATATAACAATTATAAATATATATGCACCCAACATAGGAACACCTCAATACATAAGGCAACTGCTAACAGCTATAAAAGAGGAAATTGACAGTAACACAATAATAGTGGGGGACTTTATCACCTCACTTACACCAATGGAAAGATCATCAAATTAATAAGGAAACACAAGCTTTAAATGACACAATAGAGCAGATAGATTTCACTGATATTTTTATGACATTCCATACAAAAACAGAAGATTACACTTTCTTCTCCAGTGCACATGGATCATTCTCCAGGATAGATCATGTCTTGGGTTACAAATCAAGTCTTGGAAAATTTAAGAAAATTGAAATCGTATCAAGCATCTTTTCTGACAACAATGCTATGAGATTGGAAATCAATTACAGGAAAAAAGCTATGAAAAGCACAAATACATGGAGGTTTAACAGTGCACTACTAAATAACCAAGAGACCACTGAAGAAATCAAAGAGGAAATCAAAAAATATCTAGAGACAAATGACAATGAAAAAATGACGATCAAAAACCTATGGGGAAAAACAAAAAAACCAAAAAACCCCCAAAACAACAACAACAACAAAAAAACCCTATGGAATGCAGCAAAAGCAGTTCTAAGAGGGAAGTTTACACCAATTCAATTTCACCTGAAGAAACAAGAAAAATCTCAAATAAACAATCTAACCCTACACTTAAAACAGCTGGAGGAAGAAGAACAAAGAAAACCCAAAGCCAGTAGAAGGAAAAATATCATAAAGATAAGAGCAGAAGTGAGTGAAAAAGAAATGAAGAAAACAATAGCAAAGGTCAATAAAACTAAAAGCTTGTTCTTTGAGAAGATAAAAAAATTGATAAACCTTTATCCAGACTCATCAAGGAAAAGAGGGAAAGGACTCAAATCAATAAAATTAGAAATGAAAAAGGAGAAGTTACAATGGACACTGTAGAAATACAAAGCATCATAAGAGACTACTACAAGCAACTTTATGCCAATAAAATGACAACCTGGAAGAAATGGACAAATTCTTAGAAAGGTATAACCTTCCAAGGCTGAACCAGGAAGAAACAGAAAATATGAACAGAACAATCAGAAGTAATGAAATGGAAACTGTGATTAAAAATCTTCCAACAAACAAAAGTCCAAGACCAGATGGCTTCACAGGTGAATTCTATCAAACATTTAGAGAAGAGCTAACACCCATCCTTCTGAAACTCTTCCAAAAAACTGCATAGGAAGGAACACCACCCCCACTCATTCTATGAGGCCACCATCACCTTGATACCAAAACCAGACAAAGATACTAAAAAAAAAAAAGAAAATTACAGATCAGTATCACTGATTAATATGGATGCAAAAATCCTCAACAAAATACTAGCAAACAGACTGCAACAACACCTTAAAAGGATCACACACCATGATCAAGTGGGACTTATCCCAGGGATGCAAGGATTCTTCAATATATGAAAATCAATCCATGTAATACTCCATATTAACAAATTGAAGAATAAAATACATATGATCATCTCAATAGATGCAGAAAAACTTTTCACAAAATTCAATGCCCATTTATGATAAAAACTCTCCAGAAAGTGAGCATAGAGCGAATCTACGTCAACATAATAAAGGCCATATACGACAAACCCACAGCAAACATCATTCTCAATGGTGAAAAACTGAAAGCATTTTCTCTAAGATCAGGAACAAAACAAGGATGTCCACTCTCATACCTATTATTCAACATAGTTTTGGAAGTCCTAGCCATGGCAATCAGAGAAGAAAAAGAAATAAAAGGAATCCAAATTGGAAAAGAAGAAGTAAAACTGTCACTGTTTGCAGGTGATATGATACTATACATAGAGAATCCTAAAGATTCTACCAGAAAACTACTTGAGCTAATCAATGAATTTGGTAAAGTTGCAGGATACAAAATTAATGCACAGAATTGTCTTGCATTCCTATACACTAATAACAGAAGATCAGAAAGAGAAATTAAGGAAACACTCCCATTCAGCATTGCAACAAAAAGAATAAAATACCTAGGAATAAACCTACCTAAGGAGACAAAAGACCTGTATGCAGAAAACTATAAGACACTGATGAAATTAAACATGACACAAACAGATGGAGAGATATACCATGTTCTTGGATTGGAAGAATCAGTATTGTGAAAATGAGTATACTACCCAAAGCAATCTACAGAGTCAGTGCAATCCCTATCAAATTACCAGTGGCATTCTTTGCAGAACTAGAACAAAAAATCTTAAAATTTGTATGGAGACACAAAAGACCCCAAATAGCCAAAGCAATCTTGAGGGAAAAAAACAGAGCTGGAGGAACCAGACTCCCTGACTTCAGACTATACTACAAAGCTACAGTAATCAAGACAATATGGTACTGGCACAAAAACAGAAATATAGATCAACAGAACAGGATAGAAAGCCCAGAGACAAACCCATGCACCTATGCTCAACTAATCCATGACAAATGGGCAAGGATATATAACGGAGAAAGGACAGTCTCTTCAATAAATGGTGATGGGAAAACTGGACAGCTACATGCAAAAGAATGAAATTAGGAAACTCCCTAACACCATACACAAAAATAAACTCAAAATGGATTAAAGACCTAAATGTAAGACCGGACACTATAAAACTCTTAGAAGAAAACATAGGAAGAACACTGTTTGACAAAAATCACAGCAAGATCTTTTTTGACCCACCTCCTAGAGTAATGGAAATAAAACCAAAACTAAACAAATGGGACCTAATGAAACTTACAAGCTTTTGCACAGCAAAGGAAACTATAAACAAGATGAAAATATAACCCTTTGAATGAGAAAAAATATTTACAAATGAATCAACAAAGGATTAATCTCCAGAATATATAAACTGCTTGTGCAGCTCAATATTAAAAAAACAAACAACCCAATCAAAAAATGGGCAGAAGACCTAGATAGACATTTTTTCCAAAGAAGACATACAGATGGTCAAGAAACATGTGAAAAGCTGCTCAACATCACTAATTATTAGAGAAATGCAAATCCAAACGACAGTGAGGTATAACCTCACACAGGTTAGAATGGCCATAATCAGAAAATCTACAAACAACAAATGCTGGAGAGTGTGTGGAGTAAAGGGAACCCTATTGCACTGTTAGTGGGAATGTAAATTGACACAACCACTATGGAGAACAGTATGGAAATTCCTTAAAAAATCTAAAAGTAGAATTACCATATGACCCAGCAATCACACTACTGGGCATATAACCAGAGAAAACCATAATTCAAAAAGACACATTCACCCCAATGTTCATTGCAGCACTATTTACAATAGCCAGGTCATGGAAGAAAGCTAAATGTCCATCAACAGAGGAATGGATAAAGAAATTGTGGTACATATATACAATGGAATATTACTCAGCCATAAAAAGGAACAAAATTGGGTCTTTTGTAGAGACGTGGATGTATCTAGAGACTGTCATACAGAGTGAAGTAAGTCAGAAAGAGAATAACAATATCGTATATTAACACATATATGTGGAATCTAGAAAAATGGTATAGATGAACCAGTTTGCAAGGCAGAAATAGAGAGACAGATGTAGAGAACAAACGTATGGACACCAAGGGAGGAAAATGGGGTTGGGGTAGTGTGGGGTGATGGTGCGATGAATTGGGAGATTGGGATTGACATATATATAGTAATATGTATAAAATAACTAATAAGAACCTGCTGTATAAAAAATATAATAAAATAAACTTAAAAAAATACACCTGGGGACTTCCCTTGTGACACAGTGGTTAAGAATTCTGCTGCCAATGCTGGGGACATGGGTTTGAGCTCTGCTCCAGGAATATCCCATGTGTCGTGGAGCAACTAAGCCCGTGAGCCACAACTACTGAGCCTGCACTCTAGAGCCGGTGAGCCACAACTACGGAAGCTCACATGCCTAGAGCCCATGCTCCACAACAAGAGAAGCCACCACAATGGAAGTCCGCACACCACAATGAAGAGTAGCCCCCGTTTGCCACAACTAGAGAAAGCCCACACATGGCAACGAAGACCCAATGCAGCCAAAAATAAAATAAAATAAATTAATTTAAAAAATAGCTGGAGGTAAACGAAAAGAAAAGAAAACCACAGAAACTCATCAGGAGACCACCTGAGGCCAGATTAAAGGACTGCTGGCCTTGCGCACACCCTAATCCTTATCAGCAACCCTGCCCTTGAACTATAGGTCTATAAAACTCCTCACCAAATCCCCCTCAGGTTGGGGCACACAGTTTTTGAGGCACGAGCTTCCTGTTTTCTCCTTTGCCTGGCAAAGCAATAAAACTATTATTTTCTACTTCACCCAAAACCATGTCTCTGAAATTTTATTTGGCACCAGTGCACAGTGGCTGAGTTTCAGAAAGACATTCCTGGATTGTAAAACTAATAAGAAGTTCTTATTTTAAAAGATGTACATTTCAAAGGGGCAGAGAAAGCATTTACAAGTTTTTCAAGGTAAATGCTCTCAGAAAAAGGAGATGAGAGACTGGAGTCAGAAAGAAGCCTATTTAAAGTTTGGTACAGCAGAGGGAATCCTTAAGGATGTCTTTGGGCAACTGCTATAACCTTAGTGAAATCTACCATCACCTCTCACCTGGACGATTGCAATAACCACCCTATTCATCTCTCTGCTTCTCCCCTTACATCTTGTTAAGTCTGTTCTTAATAGAAGCAGCCAGAAGGAGTCTTTTAAAATGTAAGTCAGTATGAAACCAAGCGAGGTCCTGTGGGGCTCCCAGGCATGGAGGCTTTTTTTTGCGTACACCCCCTCCCCTCACCCTGTTTCTTGTAGGCAAGACTCCAGCCTCCATGACTTTCCCTGAGTTCCAAAGGGCAGATTCAAACAGTTGCTAATCAAGGGAGGAGCAGCCAAGAAACAACCTGAAGCATGATTAAAGGGATCAGAGAAGCTCATCAAGATTAGTAGACTGACTACCTGAGATGAGATTAAGGGAGTGCAAGCCCTGCACACACCCTAATCTTGTTAGAGATCCCAACCTTGAACCATTGTTGTAAAACCCCTCATCAAATCCTCCCAGATCGGGACACATAGTTTTTTGAGGCAGAACTGATGTGTCCCCCTTTGCCTGGCAAAGTAATGAAGTAATCCTTTTCTACTTCACCCAAAACTCTTATCTCTGAGACTCGATTTGGCACCAGTGCAGAGAGGCTGAGATTTCGGAATCAAGTATACATCACTCAATCTAATGCAACCCTCCAGTGGTTCAGAGCAGGAATGCACCTCAGCCTCCAAGGGGCAATAAGGAAGCAGGTGGGGTGGTATTAAAATGTAAGTTGGAAAATGAATGGATAAAGAAGATGTGGCACATATATACAATGGAATATTACTCAGCCATAAAAAGAAACGAAATTGAGTTATTTGTAGTGAGGTGGATGGACCTAGAGTCTGTCATACAGAGTGAAGTAAGTCAGAAAGAGAAAAAAAATACTATATGCTAACACATATATATGGAATCTAAAAAAAAAAAATGGTCATGAAGAACCAATGGGCAAGACAGGAATAAAGACGCTGACCTACTAGAGAATGGACTTGAGGATACAGGGAGGGGGAAGGGTAAGCTGGGACAAAGTGAGAGAGTGGCATGGACATATATACACTACCAAATGTAAAATAGGTACCTAGTGGGAAGCAGCCGTATAGCACAGGGAGACCACTGTGATCTCCCTGTGATCACCGAGATCACTTGGTGCTTTGTGACCACCTAAGAGGTGGGCTAGGGAGGGTGGGAGGGAGGGAGATGCAAGAGGGAAGAGATATGGGGATATATGTATATGTATAACTGATTCACTTTGTTATAAAGCAGAAACTAACACACCATTGTAAAGCAATTATACTCCAATAAAGATGTTAAAAAAAAAATGTAAGTTGGAGAGTGCTGTTAAATAAAGCTACGGATTACATGGAAACAGGCTTTGAATGCCTAGGTGAAATATTTGTAATTTTATTATAGAATATGATTCAAGGGAGGACCCAGGTTGAGTTATAAATTGAGTATACTAAAGCCCAGGTAAAGAGAGAATTTATTAATCTAACAAATTAGTATCAAATTTAGTACTAAACACACAAATTTAAGTTCAAAAAGATAAGATACAGAATAACATGCAGAACATGTTAACATTTGGTAGGGACAAAAGATTTATACATGGATATATATTTACATATCCATAGGAATATTTATATATTTACATCTTCATAGGAATGCACAAATACAGTGGTTATTTCTGGGAAGGGGAAGTGAGTGATGGGGACACAGATAAAAGAAAGGCATAATTTTCATGCTATATGCCATTTTGTATCTCTGGAATTTTCTACCATGAACTTGTATTAGCTATTGCAAAGTATAAATTATTTTATAAAGTACCAGCAACATGAGCAAAAACAAAGAGGTTCGAAAGAACAGATGTGTCTGAAGAGACATTTGGTAAGGCTGATCGAGTAGAGGAATGGTGGGATGTGTGGCTGGACAGATGTGTGAAGATTCCTTTGTGTTTTCCTCAGGATTTGTTTAAAATTACATCTCTGCCAGCTGACAAGACTGGGCCACAGCAAGTGGTTCATATTTTAATGAATGAAACCAAAAAGCAAAAAACTGCAATCCATGAAGCTGCTCCTGTATGACATTGAGTGTTCTATACTACTCTCCGAGCCTAACTTCTTATCACTAAAAGAAGGGAGTCGGGCCAGGATATTTTTTAAGATCCCTTCCTGTTCTTATAGTCTATGATTTTGATGCACAATTCTCTTCCTTTTGGCTAAATACAACAGCTCTGATTATTTCACATCACTGAAGCGATGATCAAGAATCAATTCTCTTTTGTCAGAAGATTTCCTCAAAACTAAAATATTTCATCCAGACTCTCACATACTTATTATCTTCAAAATACAGTGAGTATCTTCTGAAGAGAGTGTTTTCAATGGTAATTTATTATGATAATAGTGATATGAGGCTATGAAGGATGTAAACGTTTTACTTGGATTCTGTTTACTAAAATTCATAAGTAGGTATGTAGTTACTAAGGACAGGTACTACCTTGAGAAAGTACAGTTTCCAATCTGAACAGCATATATCCAAGACTCAGCTTCCTATGTCTACAACACTTTCATTGCCCCCACCAAATGCTGCCTCTCCCAATGTAGATCATCTTTTTCCTCAGTCCTGATGAATAAGTCATAGAAGTTCTAAGACTTTCCTTATTTGGGCTGTTAGATTAACTCTACAGTCTCTTCTTCCTTTCTTTTCTCCCCAGACTAAGGTATGTGTCCACAGTGTAAATACCAGTAGGATTGGATATCCATGAAGATAACTGTGTTCACTAAAGGCTGTTCTTTTGCACTGTTTGCAAAAGACAGGATGTTTTTGGAATCTAATCTCATACTCTCATAGTTTGTTTGTTGAATCTTAGACTATTCAGTTAGTCTTTTTCTGACTTTTTCAATTAGTCTCAGCTTTCTCATATCTTTGAAGAAGGGAGGTTAACATCTGTGCAGGAATATTTCAATGCCTCTATCTCCAAATTATTTCCATGTCCAATAGTAAAACTTAACCCAAACTACATCAGTCTGATACAAACAGGGCCACTGAAGACAGAGACCACTCAGGAATAAAGGTGTGGATAAAGCTAATAAGTGATTATGACCATGTTCTAAAACATAGACGCTAAAATGTTCTGAAGAGGTGAGTAAAAAATTCTATAACTAATAAATAAATTATGCAGTAGATTCCTTGAGCTAGTTTTTCTTTCTAACAATATATATTTCATAGGGAATGTACTACCTGTTCATTCTGATTAGTATAGTATGCATCCACTCTGAGCCTTAATTTACTCACATGTTTCAGTTCTTTAAGCAAACAATGTCCAGAACTCTTAGAAGAGTCCTTCTTCATACACCCAACATTATCAGACATGCATCAGCAACTTGGCAGTGAACTAGATCCATGCTTGTTCTACCCAGAAAAAGAGCCACCCTACCACTAAATGCCAGGCACTGGAACTAAAGATAGGCTCCCACATACTTCACCCAGGACTGGTGCTATGAGGGGCCAGGATTCTAAACCTCAGAGCAACACAACATCAATATCCAGCTTTAGCACCAAATGATAAAATGGAAAAGAAAAATAAGGAGAAACTCTTCAAAGTACATTGATCCAGGACTCCCAGTTTTAAAAAGCTATCCTACCAGTGGCCTGCAAATGCATTAGTGAACCTAGTGAAGATCAGCTGAACCTGACACAGGTCAGGAGATCCATAGATTCTTTATGAATAATACTTGGTTTTAAACCACTAAATGTTGCAGTTATATGTTATGAAGCAATAGGTAGTGATACAGTTCTTCCTGTTCTAAGGCTATTCCTTACCTTCCCCTTCCTTATTGGTAGAGCCTACCTCCCATATATTTGCCTTTTACAGGTCATGCATATGACACATGCTGGCCCATGGGGCCTGAAGGGAAGGCTTCTGCAAACTTCTCACAAGAATCCTCTCCCTTCCTCCATCCTTTGAACTTTTCTGGGAGGCTATGAGCCTTGCTGTTGCTAAAACCACTCTGTAACCATTAATATCCATAGGGAGGATTTAATCAATATGCCTATGTAATGAAGCCTCCATAAAACCCCAAAAGGACAAGGTTCAGAGAGCTTCTGGGTTGGTGAACATGTGGAGATTCAGAGAGAGTGGTGTGCCTAGAAAGGGCATAGATTCTCTGTGCCCTTTTCCCATTACTGTGCCCTATGCATCTCTTCCATCTGGCTATTCCTGAGCTATATCTTCTTAAAATGGACTGGTCATCTAGTAAGAAAATGTTTCCTGTGTTTTGTGAGTCACTCTAGCAAATTAATCAAATCCAAAGAGGGAGTCATTGGAATCTCCAATTTATAGCCAGTGGATCAGAAGCACAGGTGACAACCTGCAGAAGTGGGGGAGGGCAATCTTGTGAGACTGAGCCCTTAACCTGTGGGATCCAGGTAACATTCTATCTACTTTTTTTTTTTTTTTTTTTTTTTTTGGCTGTGTTGGGTCTTCATTGCTATACTCTAGTTTTCTGTAGTTGTTGCCAGCGGGGGCTACCCTTTGTTGTGGTGCGTGGGCTTCTCATTGTGGTGGCTTCTCTTGTTGCAAAGCATGAGCTCTAGTGCACATGGGCTTCAGTAGTTGTGGCATGCAGGCTCAGTAGTTGTGGCTCACAGGCTGTAGAGCGCAGGCTCAGTAGCTGCGGTGCACGGGCTTAGTCGCTCCACAGCATGTGGGATCTTCCTGGACCAGGGCTCGAACCCATGTCCCCTGCATTGGCAGGCGGATGTTTAAACACTGCACCACCAGGGAAGTCCTGGTAGCATTCTATCTACTTGAAGATAGTATCAAAATTGAGTTGAATTGTAGGATGCCCAGCTGGTGTCAGAGAATTGCTTCCCCACCAGTGGAATTGGGTGCAGAATCTTTCTATCTAAAATACAACTTTTCTTGTTTCTGATCATTATTTATAGTTGCTTCTCTCTGAAAACAAAGGATATCCTTAATTTTTAATGCAACACTCTTTACATTTTGTGATCTTTAATGTTGGCATTGTTAATGTGAATAAACAAAATTACTGCAATGATAACAGACCAAAGTGGAAAAAAGACTGAACTAGTAACCAGGAGAATGGAGTGTTTTTGTTTTTTTTGTTAGCTCTTCCATTTGCAAACAGTGTGGCCTTGACACATCTTTGAGATTTCTGCTCCTCAATTTATTCATTTGCAAATTGAGGTGATTGATTAGATTATTTCTAAGACATCTTTCAGATAGAGTTTATGACTTAAAAAATCTTTTAAGTGAATCTTCATAAAACAGTACATTAATAACTGGTTGAAAAAATCTCATAACACATTGGTCATTAACTGTTTTTGTAGATCTCCTTGTCCTTATTATTGTAGAACCCTTGGAGCAACTGTTCTAAGCACTGAAGTCTCTCTACTGGAATTGAGCACTTGGGGGAAAAGTGCAGGTTCAGGCTAGTACAACTCATTGCATTACTTCTTTACTTGCTCTTAGAAGAGACAAACTTAGGCCTTGGCAGGGACAAAACCCATAAAAATGTCACTTAACAGAACATTTTGTGTGAGATATTTGTCCTTTCCAGAAAAAGAAATGAAGCATCAACATTCAGAGGAAGTACAAGTTTATTGCAAGGATTTACAAAAACTTCTACTTAAAATAGAAAGAGTACCTTTAATATTGTCAAGACTTTCATAGAATAACTGTCAATCTTTAAAGTTCTATCATGCTCTAGTACATTTTATATAGTACATGACAATTTCTTTACATCTACTGTGTGATATATTTAGTCCATGCATGCGTGTTTTCCTATTTTTTCTGTCTTAGAAAGAAGTCCACAAATTTTTTTTTCTTTTTTTTCTTTTTTAGCAATTATACATATAAAATATTTACATGGACTGGGGAGAAATTTTAGTGACCCTGTTTCTGCTCTTTTTATCAGCATTCAGTGTGAAAGACCGTGTACTTGCCAGTCCCACAGTTAGATTTCCTGTCTTTATTTTATTGCTGATACAATACCACTTAAAAAAGATTTTTGGCATCCACATACTTTTTAGGCCCCTCCCTAGTCCCCAGGGAGGAGTATAGTTTTGCCCAAGCCAATCAAGACAATTCCATCGTACTTGTCAAGGATTCCTTTAAGCATGGGTGTCCTGGCCAGAGGAGTTTAAAGGGAAGTATTGGTGGGGTTTCTGGGGCAGTGTTTCCGTTCCTGCCTTTGTACACTGAGTGCCTGATGTTGGGAGCTTCTGCAACCATCTCAAGACTATGAGGGAAAAGCCAAGAGGATCACAGAATTTTGAGCTAGAGTGCTGACTCTGTTGAGTTGTTGAGGTAACTAACCTACCTTAGAACCAGGTACTTCCAGACCTTTTGTTATATGGAATAACATGTGTTTCTATTGATTAAACCACTTTGGGTAAGCTTCTCTGTAATTTGCAAGTGAAAGCATCCATATTATTTCCATGCACTCCTCTCATTGTCCTTATGTGGTCCAGTCAGGAGTTGGGAAAGAACTCTCAGTACAGATTCTGTATTCCCCCAAAATGGGCCTGAGATTGTATCCATCAAATAACAATGTTGGAGTGTACTATCATCTCATATTAGTCATAAACAAAATGCTATTGGAGGACTCTGACCTTATTTTACAAAAGAAACAGCACAGGAAATGCACATATGGCAATTTTGTTTTATATGAACAAATATGAATACTTTTTCAGATTCCCCAGCTATCTGTGATACAGAAAATTCTGTACTTTAAACCACTTTCTTTTAATCATTTCTTCTGTATTCAAAATCTCTTCTGGTATCTTAAATGGTTATTAACATTGATTTACAAGATTTCAGAATTTTCCTGAAAGTTGCATATAATACTTCTATTTGTATGTCATTAGCCAGAATTTAGTCACATGGCCATTTGCTGCATGGAAAACTGGGAAATGAAGTATTTATTCTGAATTTTAATGCCCAGCTAAATAAACAGGGTTTATTACTAAGAAAGAGAGATGTAACAGACCCTGGGAACTGCTAGCAGTCTTTGTCATGTAAACTTAGAGTGGTGTAAGACAGTTTTATTTTCACTTAATATTTTTCTGCTCATTAAAAAAAATTAAATTAAAAATATTAAATATCAAGTTTTCAGAACACTTGAAAAACATAGAAAAATACAAGTGTAAAAATAACAATTATAATCCAGCAAAAGGTAACTACTGCTGGCATTTTGAGATATGCCTTTCCAGAGCTTTCCTATTTACTAATATATTTTTCTACACAATAGCACTTAAATATCGTTGGTGGTCATCTTTTGTCTCTCAGCAATGTGCCATTGATATTTTCCCCTGTAAATAAATTTTTTTTATGGATTCTCTCTTAGAAAAGTGCGATGGTTAAGTTAAATGTTTCCCTATGGTAGGTGACTGATTGCTTCCAGGCTGTGGCTATTGTGAATGTCTTATGATGAACATTGTTTTATTTAAGAAATCTTCTTATTAATCTATTTCATCATGATCAATTCCTAGAAGTGGAATGCAGATCATATGTCCAGCAGCAGTTTTAATGACCATGCCTGTATCTCCACATTTTCAGTTGCTCAAGCATCCTCAATTCTCTACCAGTTGGCAGGTAAATATAATTGCTATTAAGGACTTCCCTGGCAGTTCAGTGGTTAAGACTTAGTGCTTCCACTGCAGGGGGTGTGGGATTGATCCCTGGTTGGGGAACTAAGATCCCTGCATGCAGTGTGGTCAAGAAATTAAATAAATAAATAAAAAGTTAGAGGGAAAAAAGAAGCTTGACTTAAAAAAAAAAAAGATATCTATTGTTATTGCTTTTATTTCTTTTATAACTAGTGATGATAAACTTTTTCTTCCAAATTCTTTAGTCATAATGTAATGATTTCATTACATTTACCAGTGCAGGATCATATATTTAAAATCATAGATAGGCTTAGGTCTTTGATGCTGTATGCAAGGCTAGATAAAATTTCTTCTTACTGTGATTTTTAAGCTTTTCGATGGTAGGAAAGTGACTTTATATTTTGTCATTTATCTCTGTGATGTGGAACCACAATCCATGCTGAAAAGATAATGAACAAATAAAGGATTATATGTCTTAGGTTATTTCCTTGATTCTGCACTTTCTGACTGTCTCAGCTAATTATTTACATGATTAGAAATAGAATTCATATAAATTTCCACTTTTTAAAGTGCCAGCACTATATCTAACATACAGGAAGCACTAAACCATTCATTGAATGTATACATGAATGAAGAAATAATAGCTAGCACTGATTTTATTGTGAATGGAATCTGTGCAAATTGTGTGAACAGATTTGTTTCCACGTGTTTTCAACATTTTTAATGTTATTTTATTATAATCTCAGTAATGCTAGAAATATTTTCTCCATTTTCTTTCAGTTTAACAGGAAAATTAGAAAATTTTGCTCCATGTTTAGAATTTTGCAATTCAGTTTTATATATGAATTAAGTTATGATTGTAGAAGGTGTAACACTAAACATTAACGCAAATAATATCCTTAATAGTAAATTATTTGGGCCTTCTATTCTGACTATCAGTAAGAAACGAAAAAGGCATCTCACTATCTAAACATTATTTCTGAAAATATTTCATAATATTCTTAGGATAAATCATACCCTGTATAATATTAATTTTATTTCTTTTCTGTTCTCACAGAGATAAATTAATTTTGATCCCATGAATTATACACATATGATAATGGCTTTGGTTTTTCTGGGTTTAATTTTATTTTCTCCTGGGAATGTTGCTAATTTTATAAAATTTTGTGCACTAAAAATAAGCTGAATTGTTTTAAATGTTAGATAGCTACACAGAACTTTTTAATATTATAAATATTTATTTAATAACTGATGAGGCTGCCTGTGGAATTTATAAGATTGTATTTATTACTAACCGAATATAATTGGTAGATTTTGTTAAAACAATACCTTGGATTTATGAACTTAACTTGTCTTTGATTCCATACTTCTTAAGGGCAAAAACTACTTTTTTTTACTCATCCATAAGATGGGTAAATAATCACAGCTACCTCAGGATCACTGTAAATAATTTAAGACAAATTAATTGTTTAGAACAATGACTGGAATGTACAAAGTGTTCAATAAACATTAGCTGATTCGTTTTCTTCCCATTTGTGTTGTTATTATAAACTTTTGCCTATGTTAACTGTTCAATGTTTACTAAATGAATTAAAAATATTTGGGGAGACTTCGCTGGCAGTCCAGTGGTTAAGACTCCATGCTCCCAATGCACAGGGTATAGGTTCAATCCCTGGATGGGGAACTAAGATTCCACATGCCGTACTGTGTGGCCAAAAAAAAAAAAAAAAAAAAAAGAATTAAAATATTTGGATATTATATCATAGAACTTTAGAAGTGTGAACAGAGACCATGTTTTATACATCTTTTGTGTTCTGCACAGGGCCTCTCATAGGGACTGGGTATTGTGTCAAGTGTTAATTTGAGTTATCTCTTTGATTCCATGTTCAAGTTTGCTAGATCATCTTCATTCATCTTATAAAAATAATTGTCAAACTTTATATGTCACACACCTTTTCCCAGCATAAAGATAAGGATACAAAAAGAAATGGACCTAGATTTTATTGGACCTATGAGATACCTATGAGTATTTTTCAGAGACCTTTTCAATAAGGTTGAAGAGATACCAGGGTATGGCTTTTAAGCTTTATAATAAATGTGAGAGTTGAAAAATACTGTCTCATAGGTGCATTTTAAATGGACCTATGAATATATGGGAACCTACAATAATTGTTAAGAATGTCCAAATATTTGTAATACAGAACATTATCCTTTATCTTAAAAAATTTTCTTATAGTCATCTCTCTCCAATGTTTAATAATTGTCTATTATTTATGAAGAAACACAAATTTTAAAACATCTACAATATAGCATTAGAATGTCTGTCTTAGAACTTTAAAAAGTGTAACAGATCTATTACATAAGAGTAACAAACTATCTGTACTTATTAACAGAGAAACAAGTGGGGAAAGGACTCAAATAAATTAGTTTATCAATATATAAAAATTATTTTAAACAGAGAAAAATAACGTTTTTGTACTTTCATCATTATCATCACAAAAATTTACACAGCTCACAGCATAGATACATAATGAAATGTCATTAGCATATGTAGAAAATATTCTCTTCTAACGCAGTAGGATCCTATGGGGCCTTCCCAGAACAGGCCCTCCACCATATCTTCTGCTTTGTTTCCTCTCTGAAAGACCTAGATAACAGTATTTGATGCACATTTCCTGAGTTGTTTTACAGATATGAAAACCCCCCACCAAATGAAAGATGTTAAGTAGTTGATGACCATAAGCACAGATCCCCAGGCCTCTTGGGTCCTAAGGACTGATACTGTTAACCCCTGTGACACCACCCTGTTACCTCACCATCAGCCAATCAAAGAATTGTGCATGAGCTGATCACATACCCTGAGACCCCCTTCCCTCACCTGGCTTTTAAAAATGCTTTGCCAAAACCCTTTGGAGAGCTTGGGGTTTTTTAAAGCATGAGCCACCATCCCCTTGCATGGCCCCACAATAAACCTTTCTCTGCTCCAAATCTGACATTCTGGTTTGTTTGGCCTCACAGTGTGTCAGGCACAGGAACTTGTGCTAACACTCTGACTTCACGTGACCTATGGGGGTGGTGTAAGGTTGAAGAGATACCAGGGTATGGCTTTTAAGCTTTATAATAAATGTGAGAGTTGAAAAATACTGTCTCATAAGGGAAATGACAAAATTAATGTGTTTGACATAAGTTCATCAATTCTTATTTGAGACTGTTTCATGTAAGAAATGCATATGCATGAAAAGCACATAATACTCAAATTTGCTGCAAGCTATTACTTTAATGACAAATCAGCAAATGCCACGGAATACATCTTATTGCATCTGCCCCAAGAGGGAGGGTGACTGGGTAAGAAATAGGTTCACTAAGGAGAACAGTCTCCAGTGGTTCCATTCAAAACTTTTGTGATTGGAAATCCTATCAACACTTTACCAATAAGTGGGTTATTATATGAAGTAACTAGGGTGAAGTATTCTAGAATTATTATTCCTTGTAGGACATGAATTAACTAATTTTTTATTTTTTTTATTTTTTGGTTGTGTTGGGTCTTCGTTTCTGTGCAAGGGCTTTCTCTAGTTGCGGCAAGCGGGGGCCACTCTTCATCGCGGTGCACGGGCCTCTCACTATTGCAGCCTCTCTTGTTGGGAGCACAGGCTCCAGACACGCAGGCTCGGTAGTTGTGGCTCACGGGCCTAGTTGCTCCGCGGCATGTGGGATCTTCCCAGAACAGGGCTCGAACCCGTGTGCCCTGCATTGGCAGGCAGATTCTCAACCACTGCGCCACCAGGGAAGCCCAATTAACTAATTTTTATTCAGGTTTTAGCTGGGTTATAAATACCATAATCTTTTCTCAACACCTGGTGGTAGGATATTCTATTTCTCTTAAACTGTCCATCAGCTAAAATTCAAAGCCTGGGATTGTTCCCGGTGAATTTGAGGTTCTTGATGTCTCATCACAGAAAGAATTCAGTGAGAGACAAACTGATAGGTAAGAAGTGGAGAGAAACACAATCCACAGACAGAGTGTGGGCCATCTCAGAAGGCGAGAGGCCTCAAAATATGGTGTGGTTGGTTTTTATGGGCTGGGTAATTTCATAGACTAATGAGTGGGAGGATTATTCCAAGTATTTTGGGGAAGGGGAGAAGATTTCCAGCAACTGGGCCACTGTCTACGTTTTGGCCTTTTATGGTTAACCTCTAAACTGTCATGGCGCTGGTGGGTGTGTCATTTAGATGCTAATGTATTACAGTGAGTTTTTAATGAGGCTCAAGGTCCACTGGAAGTGGAATATTCCGCCATCTTGGACCTAGTTGGTTTTAACCAGTTTTTGTCATGTCTTATGGCTATGTCATTCTTTTAAAGGTTGTGCTCTGCCCCCTTCCTTCCTGTTTCAGGATATCATCCAAATTCATCTTTTGGGTGACTATCCAGATAAACAAAGCAAAACTGAGAACATTGGCCTGAATTATTAACCATTAGGGAATATTTTTCTCGACTCCGCATTTTGCAAATTGGGTTTATAATGGGTAGTTTACAGGACACAGCAGGCTTCCCAGCTTGAATCTCAATTCACTCTCCCTCACTGAAGGAGTAAGACATGTCTGGGCATGCCCAGTGGGTAAGCAGGTTGGGCTCTTCAGAGGACTCTTGGTGTAAAGGTTTGAGACCTACTGGAGGAGAAAGGGGATGCACAAGCTTTGCCTAAGAGTGAGAAGTGGAATATTGCCTGCCATATCAGTAAACAAAGGATGTCACAGTCATCAGCGATTGCAGCCACCAGCCGAAGGTGAGCTGGTGAGCTCCGAGGGACCTCAGGAAAGAAACAAAGAATACCTGTCATCTATCAGCTATCAGACTGCAGTCACCCCCTGACGGTGAGTGAGCGAGCCCTGAGGAAACTCAGGATGTGAAGACACAGGATACTGGACCCAGATAGCTGAGGTACATATCAAAGGAGTGTTCTCAGTGATCCCAGACTCTTGCATCTTCATATACATAAAAAAGCGCTGATTTCCTTAACTTGAGATATCTGGTTTTCTTTAATTAACAATAATCTTTTGATGTTCAGACTACTTACCTTTTGCAAAACTCCTATATATCCTGACTCCCTCCTTCGTCTCCTTGAAGCAGTTCTCTCAGGATTATTTGAGATGCAAGTTGTAGGGAGAGAAAACTTTTCCTCCACCAACTTATGATCTGGTGTCTGTGTGTGTGTGTGTGTGTGTGTGTGTGTGTGTGTGTGTGTGTTGGGGGTGTGCAAATTAATTGACAATACACAGATTAACAGAAAAAAAGACAAAGTTTATTCACATGTATACAAGAGCACTCATAGGAGAGTAACTCACTGAATAGGCAGAGGTAAAATTTTATATAGCAACATATCAAAAGTAGGGGAGGTGATTAGGGCTTCAGTGGGATAGTATGGATAGCTCTATTAGGCTAATTTTGTTGCTAATGGGAATTGGCTGGAAGCTCCCCCGGAAGGGGTGGTTTATAGCAACTGAATTTCCTCTACTGGTGCCAAGGGTCAATCTCCCAAACAGGAAACTCTCTCAGTGTGGGTCAATGGCAGCTGTACTTTCAGAAGGCTCTGCTTAAGTTTAGTTAATGCTTCTTTTCCTGGTTGTTGATTGTTCAGATATTTTCAGCTTAAAGTAATCTTCATAAGACTTTGATGGGCTATTAATCCCTTCATGGTTAAATGGGGTCATTAGGGTGGACCCTAATCCAATATGACTGCTGTCCTTATAAAAAAATGAGACATGGATACACAGAGGAAGAACACCATGTGAACAGGAAGACAGCCTATGTACAAGACTGAGAGGCCTCAGAAGAAGCCAACCCTGACAGCACCTTGATCTTGGACTTCTGGCCTCAAGAACTGTGAGAAAATTAATTTCTGTTGTTAAGCCGCCCAGTCTATGGTATTTTATTATTGCAGCCTTAGAAAACTAGTATACACAATTTTGCTTTGTTTTGTTTTTTCTTTCTGATTCTTATGAATTACATCAAAAAGAAACGAAGTCTGTATGCAAGGATACAATAAAGGAAGTGTTTACTCATAAGTCTCTGTGAAATTTAGGGTGTTCAAAGAGACATTTTCTAAGGTCAAGTGAAAAGGTGGCAAGAAATAATTAACCCACTTTAGTACAGGACTGTCAGTACTGTAAGGCTCTGCTAGAGTACAACTTGGTGGGAAGGGGTTATTAATAGCCAGAGGCACCATCTCCAGCAATAGATCCATCTTCCAGAGGCCATGCCTTTAGATAATGCATCAGAGCCTTCAGCGGGTGAAACTATAGCAAAGCGCAGCAAGGCAGAGCTCAGGAGACACTGAATGCTAAGAGGACTTGCTTGTGGCCATGTATGAAGCCCCTCTAGAAACACCTGGAAGTAATTTGGAGAAACACTAATGGTGGGAGATGGGATAGACGGATATGGGTTAATAATCTACCATAGTTGGATGGTGTCAATCAGCACCAGAGAATTCTTTCTCTTTTCTCTTCTTCCCTTTCTCTTCCCTTCCCTTCCCTTCCTCTCTCTCTTCTTTCCTTCCTTCCTTCTTTCCTTCCTTCCTTTCTTTCTTTCTTTCTTTCTTTCTCTCTTTCTTTCTCTTTCTTTCTTTCTGCCTCTCTTTCTCTCTTTCTTTCTTTCTTTCTCTCTCTCTCTGCCTCTCTTTCTCTCTTTCTTTCTTCCCGGACCAGGGCTCAAACCCATGTCCCCTGCATTGGCAGGCAGATTCTTAACCACTGCACCACCAGGGAAGTCCCCAGAAACCATTTTAAACAACACAGTGGTCATCAAACAAGGCCACTGGGTATGATGGAGTAAGGCACAAGCAAGAGCACTCTGTGATCATGTCATCACACAGGATCAAAAGAGAATTATGAAATCACAAAAATGAAGAAATATTCTCCTAGTCTAGCTAGCAAAACTGACTTGTTTCCTTACAAGTTAATTTTAGATCCAGTCCAAATAAACCAACCAGTTCTAAGACGTACTTTGTTTCTTTTCCCTCAATAAAATGTAACTCCATTCCTCATACCTTTTTCTACTGAAAATACACATACTACTTTCCTACTGTACATTGAAATGTTTCATTATTATTCCTATTAGTTTTAATTACATGTTTAAATTATAATCCTCAACTCTTAAAAACCTTAATTTTTAGTGAAAGTTAAGAAGTAAGCAATTATGAACTGTCTTTTACATTAGCATTCTGTAGATTGGTGAACATAAATATCAGTGATAATTTCTAAAAACATTTGTTTTCTTATAGAGAACATCTCAGGGTGGCACCAAACATTTTCACTAATAGTCCTAGATGCCTTTAGTTTCTCTATTTAGGAATTGATGTCTCAGTATCTTATTCTTTTTTGGAAATTTATCTAGCTATTTAAAAACCTTTCATCACTTAAAATTAGTACAACTCTAGAACTTTAAGTCACCAAATACTTGGAAAGATCATTTCTAAAATATAATTATTTTTAAACAGTTTACCCAAAAGTTCTTATCTCATTTACATTTAAAGTCTCATCATATGAAGTTATTTTCCTTGCAACAGGTATACTAAGGTCTTATTTGACTTCTATCAAGCCTCGGTACTGTAAAGTATTACACTTCATGTTGATGACTCTAACAGCATGTCTATATTCATTAGATCAACCAAGTTGAACTTTAATACCAGGTATCAACTTAATATTTCTCAGTTCACGTGAATCTGAAAGTCATTTTGGCTGGTTTCTTTATTTGTAAGTGCTTTCTTTTATATTAAATAGAGCTATTTATAAATTCAATTTTGATAATAATTTCCAGAGGTAGAGATATCTCATATGTATAATGTGTACACAGACATGTAATATAAACAGGCACAACTAGAGATCTCACGGCTTCACTTAAAAACTTAGATATGAATCAGGTATCACAATGTAAACTTATTAGTTTACAAAGAACAGTTGGAATACATTAAAGTTCCTTATTTAGATGACTAAGGCTTTGCTATTTGCAAAGTGTGCCTGAGGGAGCATTCCCAGTGGTTCGAATTTTAAAACTGCCATTTTTCCCCTTGGTTTCATGTCTTGCCTGATTGAGCTAATTAGGCCCAGTGCCAGGTCCCTGTGGCCTTATTTACATTCTGGTTTGTAGAGATCTGTACGAGAAAGACAGTTGCTTTAAGTTCCCCAAAGAATATTTCTGTCACCTAAATGATACTAAAAGATTTTATCAGTGACACAATTTCTTACTAAACTGAAATTTATTTTATGAGTTCTATGTTCTAGAACTTTAGAGTTTAATTTATCATGCCTTCAAAGGTTTGTATAAGGCATTCAGCAAAGACCTTCATTTTGAGTTCACAAGTTAAGCTCAGAGCAAAATCACTATTTTCATTTTTATTAGCCATTGAATGTTAGTTCCCAGTTTTTACTTATTAGTATGGCTCAGGTAACACTATTGGTTTCCTTTAGTATGTTTAATATTTTCTGAGGGGCTTTGTCTTCTAATACCACGGAGGGGAAGCATTCCCCAGTGAAACATGCCTATCCCACAATATAATTTAAAAAAAGGGATGTAACCATCTTATATAAAGCCCATTTAAATATACCAATTTTATACACTTTCATCTCAATTCTGTCAAATTGTATACCTTTAACTTTAGCTTTTATTAGGATCCAATCAACAAGCTTTTATCTTACAGGAGGCGTTCTAAAAGTTTTTCTATTTGTTCCCTGTCCATTTTATCTATTTTTATATAAAAGGCTCTGGGATCCCCAGAGTAAGGTTGAGCCAAGAACTCAGACCATTTTGCCTAACTGTTGCCCCAAATAATTGCTGGTCAGTATCACAGTGTAAATTTTATTTTTCAGCCTCTTAAATATATTTTAAAACTGGGTAAATAGAATGGACTTGTTTGGCTTTTAATATTGAGGACCAGTAGGGAGTCCCTTCTGGCCCATTTAACCTTAGGTAGTGTAGTAATATCAAAACCTCGTGTTTTAATCATATAAATGTCCATTTTATTTATCCCATTTTAAATAACCATCTACAGATTTTTTTATTCATTTGAGATAATTCCTTTCAAAATTTCTACCTTGTTGGATATAGTATCTAGACTTTCCTTACAGGATTTTTCCTGTTAACGTTAATTATTCTAATGCTTTATTAGCATCTATAAGACCCATTGAGGGGACACAAAGACCCCAAATGAAGCTTCCCAGACCAGTTTTCTCATTTTAAATTAAAGACATCCTTAGGTTAATTATTAGATATAATTGTTCCACCTTTAATTTGGCTTTTGTTTTTATAGGTACCAATAAAACAGCTGTTTATTAGAGTGCTCTAGATTCACCAGTTTGTTAGTTTCCCCAATTTTAAAAGGATCCATCATTTAGCTATTAATAAAATATATATATTAATAGTGATTCAAACCACTAAGACGCAAGTGTTTTCCCCATAAGAGAGTAGGAGAGGATGCCCCGTACGTAAAATCCAGAGAGTTTACTCTCAAAAATAGTATGACAGAGGTCAAGTTTTCAAAACATATACACGCACATTCACACAGAATGTCCTACAAAGATCAGGTAGAACACTTACATCTCAAAAGACACAGAGAAATGCATGTTTCCCCTTAGAAGGACTTTGTTTAAAGTCATAATTCTGGAAGGATGTTTTTACCAAGTAGGCTTTTTAACCTCAATTTAACTTAGTTACATATGCCATAAAGGAGCCCCCTCATTTTTAGGGTGAAATTTCCAAGTAAGTAAATACTTGTGAGTTTTGTACGTACATTAACTTGGCTGCAGTATTAGTTGGAGGCTGGCAATCTGTCGTTCTTTTTTAAATTTTGAAACCTTTATTTCCATTCTGTTTGTCAAGATAAAATTGCTAGTGACGATCGTGTGGTGGGCCAGGGTGCTGCTTGAGAGCTTAACTACTCTAGATTTTGCCCCAGAGTTGTTTCAGCCCCCTCTTATGTGTCTTGGGCTCTCCCAGTGGTGTATAAGACTACCACAGGTGCTCAGCTCGTGGAATGGCCAGTTGTTATGTGTACCCAGTTGAGCAGGTTGTTAATTAAATGAGTGGGTTTCTCTATAGGGACAGCTGCACAGCATGAGGTCTCACCTCCACCACTCCTGCAAGTTTCTCAGTTGTCTGAGAAAGCCATTGCCAGCCAGGAGGAAAGAGTCTCTTCTTCGGAGCTCAGAAGGTCTCATAAGATTTTAGTTTTTATTTCGACAAACTCTATTAAGGTAGCCAATTCAAGGAAAAATGACAGTACGGTCTTCTCCCTAATAAGTCAATTCCATCTTACTCAGTGTTTAACTGAGCAAAGTTTTCCCAGTCTCTAAACTGAGGATAACTACTCAGTATCCTAACTGAGTCTGTCTTCCCAGTGTCTTTTACACTGAGGATAACCCACTCGAGCAAAATCTTCCCAGGCCTTTGACTGAGGATTACCCAGGTACCTCTTCTTGAAACCAAGTTTCAAGGATAACCTATTCCCTCACTGGATAACACTTAGGATCATCAACCAATAATGTGAGATCCTAGAACCAGGAGAGACTCACCAAATTCGTCTGGACTGGCCGAGGAGGCAGATGGGCACAAAAGGCCTCTGCTGATACCAAGGCTCCGGATCCTCGTAGAGTTCAGGAGAAGGAGAGGAATCTGCTCTGGTCCCTTCTTCAGTCGCCGTAACTGTGGACTTAAAAAATTATTCACAACCTAAAAGTTGAGAGTTATGTTTTATTTGGCAGGAATTTTTAGGACTTCAAGCCTGGGAGGCAGCGTTTCAAGTAACCCTGAGAGAACTGCTCCAAGGAGGCGAGACGGGGAGCCAGGTTATATAGACGTTTTGTAACAAAGAGCAGGTAGTCGGAAACATCGAAAGGTTATTGTTAATTAAGGAAAACCATGTATCCCAAGTTAAGGAATTTTGAGCTTTTCTATGTATGGGAAGATGCGAGAGTCTGGGCTCACTGAAATCATTCCTTTGATCTGCACCTCAGCTATCTGGGGCCAGTATCCTGTGTTTTCACATCCTGAGTTTCCTCAGGGCTTGTGTAGGGAGTGGCTGCAATCTGATGGCTGCTGATGGCAGGTGTTTTTCCTTCCTGAGTTTCCAGGGCTCACTGGCTCACATTGGAGGGTTGCAAGTGCTGATGACTGTGGCATCCTTTGTTTACTGATATGGCAGGAAATATTCCATTTCTCAATAGGAAAGAAGCAGGTTCTTACATTAACGTTTGAATAAAGCAGGCAAAACTATAGATGCATCAGAGATCACACTTTGTGGTCAATGAATTATTCTGTCTCCAGAATAGAATTTTAATTGATTAGATCCTTCTCCATTAAATCCACCTGGATTGTATATAAATAATAATTTATCCTTCCCAGATCTGTGTTGATTTAATAAGGGACTACAAATCTCTATCTTTATTAAGGACCTGAGCATCCTATGAAAAGTAACTGGTTAACTAATGCAGAAAAGTGTCAAGCAAACTTCATTGATTTAGTAGAAATCTGCCTTTTAGAAAATACTAGCCATGAAAATGATTTAACAAAAGGAAAAGAAAAATGCTAATTCAATAGTTTTGAACAATAACCTTGATTTATCTAAAGAATGTTCCTTGAATTAAAAAACTATAATACAGTATTACATTTTAAAATTATCATTTTTGTCAAAGGACTTCGAATCATGTATTGAGGTGTTATTTTATATATTCTAGCTCAGCATACCCATGTGTCAATATCATCACTGTCTTGTTTTATGAAGAATCAGAATTCTTCACTTGCTGTTTACAAAGAAGCTACATCAATGTCTTGAAACCTAAAAGATGACAGTAGTGTGTTTGCAAACCACAACCAAACCGTTTTAGAGATTTCAGCTGTGATACAGAAATGACTTTTAAATAACATACAGGTAATTAGTGGAAAGAAGGGAGTAGAAACACCTCGATAAAGTTTGCTTCTTGATTAAAGGCATACAGCCTGTGTGCAACTTCAAATCTGTCTCCTGCACTGGCTCCTCACCTGGAGGCTCCTTCTCCATGGCTTGCCCACCCCTGCATCTCACTCAGGTGTCAGTTCCTCAGGCAGACATTGCCTGGCACCTTATTTAAGAGAGTACTCTCATCCTTCATTACTGTTTTTTGTTACAGCACCTATTCCACCTGAATTTAATAATACATGTTTATATTTCCTTAGCAAAAATATTTGAGAACAATTAATTTTAGAAAGAAAGTGTGTGGTTTTTACTGTATATTTGTAACACCCTAATACCCCTCACCCTAATGCCCAGATAGTGGTCTGGGCCACCATCTCATAATGAAATTCATTAATATTAATTTCTAGTAGGATAAATAAAGACTGTAGATAGCTTCATGTCAGTTCAAGGGAGCTATTGTCATGAGATAAGTTATAAAAATTTATATCTTTGGCTTTCAGGCCTCTTGGAGTTTAGAATTGTAAATAGAGGATTTGGAGAAATATATATATTTCTATATATATATATAGAAACAAACATATATTTATTAAACAAATTTTATATATATATATATATATATATATATATATATATATATATATATATATATATATATATATATTGTCTTCCTCTCCCACAAAATGTAAGTTCCATATTGGGGCAGCAGGGCATGTCTGTAAATACACAATAAATTTTTTATGACTAAATTAACAAAACCACTTTCCATATGATGATTGCTTTGGACCACAACCAGTAGACAATAATTTAGACTTTCAAAAATCTTTCAAGTGGATGTGAGAGTTGTTGATCTGAGTAGCACTGGAATCTGACATAGCAGAGGCAGTGTCATATAGTGGATAAAATTATGAACTCTGAGACCAAGCCAAACTAGCTTCCTAGGATGACATTGGTCCTATCATATTCTGTCTTCATCTGTAAAAAGAGTTTCAATGTCTTCATCTGTAAAAATAGAGAAGATAAAGTATTGTGGATAAATGAGTGCACCAAAGAGTTAGGAAGGAATAGGGAAAGGATTCCCAGAGTTATCAGGAATCTCAATCCTTTTCTAAGTGAAGGAAGAACTCTGCTAATTATCTTTCTCTAAATTTTAAGTGATTCCTTCCTTTTAAAAAAAAAATATATTTATTTGGCTGTGCAGGGTCTTCATTGCAGCACTCAGGATCTTTAGTTGCAGCACGTGGGCTCTTTAGTTGTGGCTTGCAGGCTCTTGTAGTTGCAGCATTAAGGATCTAGTTCCCTGACCAGGGATTGAACCCAGGCCCCCTTCATTGAGAGGGTGGTGTCTTAAGCACGGGACCAACGGGGAAGTCCCTAAGTGATTCCTTCTTTCCTTTTTGTACCTAGCCAATCAATCCTGCCCCAGTAATAGATATGAAGTTCTAGCAGACTGTCCTCTTTGTTGTTGAGGTAAAAACTGTGTTATATTGCTTGAGGAAAAAATGTTGGAAATTTTACATTTTTTGAGGTTTGCAAAAAATCTGTATGCCAGTAATCAAGATAGTGTGGCATTGGCAGGAGAATAGATATATAGATCAATGCAACAGAATAGAAAACCCAGAAATAGACCCTCACAACTACTCCTACCTCATTTTTGACAAAGGTACAAAACCATTCAGTGAAGTAAGAACAATTTTTTCAATAAATGTTGCTGGAGCCATTATACATCCGAAGACAAAAATATGAACCTCAACCTAAACTTCATACTTTATACAAAAATCAACTAAGAATCAATCATGGGCTTAAATGTAAACTACAAAACTTTTAGAAAAAGTTATATAGGAGAAAATCTTTGAGACTTTAGGGCTAGGCAAAGAGTCCTTAGACTTTTCACCAAAAACATGATCTATGAAAAGAAAATCTGATAAGTTGATCTCATCAAAATTTTTTTTAGAAAGACCAAGTTTTGCTCTGTGAAAGACCCTGTTAAGAGGATGAGAAGACAATTTACAGACCTGGAGAAAATATTTGCAAACCCCATATCCAAGAAAGGCCTTGTATCTATACATATATTAAAAACTCTTAAAGTATATTCTTGAATTATATTTATATTGAATATATTAAAACTCTCAAAACTCAAGTATAAAACAAGCAATCCAATTAAAAAACAAAAGACATAAATAGACATCCAACTGAAAAGAATATATAAAAATGATAAATAATCACATGAAAGGATATTCAACATCATTAACCATTAGGTAAATACAAACTTAAAGCCACAATTATTAGATATCCCTACACATTTATCACAATAGCTAAAATTAAAAACAATGATAATATCAAATGCTGGTGAGAATGCAAAGATACTAGATCATTCATATATTGCAGGTGGGAATATAAGTAATACAACCATTCTGGGAAAGAGTTTTGTGGCACTTAGGCAATGCCCCAACAGTTGTATTCATGAACATTTATCCCAGAGAAATAGAAAACATATGTTCATACAAAAACATGTACACACATATTTATAGCAGCTTTATTTATACTAGCCACAAGCTGTAAAAAACCCAGATGTCCTTTGATAGGTGAATGATTAGACACATCCATACCATGGAAAATTACTCAACAATAAAAATGAACAAATTAGTGATACATACAACTACATGAATTCCTCTCAAGACAATTATGCTGAGTGGAGAAAACAAGTCACTGTCAAAAGTTCATACACTATGTGATTCTATTTATAAAACATTCTTGAAATGACATTATAAATATGGAAAACATATTGTGGTTGCCAGGGATTAGGAAGACGGCAAGAGCACAGGTGGAGGGGTGTGTGACCATGGTGGGATACTTGTGCTGATAGGATTGTTATGTATCTTGACTATGGATGGGCTTCAGGGCCCACTACCCCACAATACAGCACCTTGGCATATTGAATACTGTATCTTAGCCGAAGCTGTTTGAGAAAACGGCAAAACCAGAGAGGTTATTCTGACCTCCCCCTGCCCTTCTTCCCTAAAATCAGGAGATAAATCTCCCATGTGATAGGTATCCTTCTGGACCAGAGATAAAGGAGATATTCTTATCACCAGAGACAGGGAACTAGGGCTTGAGAAATCTATGCAAATAGACCTTGTTGAACTAACCCTTGTCTTCCTAGTTACTTCTTCATTATTTACTACTCCCAGCCCAAACCCGTTTGCCTCTTCACAAATTTATTGTTTTTGGTCTAAAACATGTAAAAGTTACTTCTTCAGGTCTTCATTCTCTAATTAAGGCTCCCATGTACATATAAAAATTTAAAGTTGGTATGCTTTTCTCCTGTTAATCTGTCTTTGTCTGTTAAATTTTCAGACCCAGGCAGGAATGCAAAGAGGCTCATGGAAAACTTTTTCCTCTTCTGTACTGTGATGGTGGTTAAATGACTCTATACCTGTGACAAAATTGAATAGAATTAAGCTCATGGGTGCACACACACACACACACACACACACACACAGGTGCATGTAAAACTGATGAAATCTGAATAAGTTTGGTAGGTTGTATCAATTTCCTGTGTCAATTTCTTGTGTCAATTTCCTGGCAGTGATTCTACACCACAGTTATGCAGGACACTTCCTTTGGGGAAAACTGAAGGGTACTCAGATTTTTCTGTATCATTTCTTACAACTGCCTGTGAATTTACAGTTAGCTCAAATAAAACAATAATTAAAAAAATGGCTGCTCATGAACACTTTTTTCTCTTAGAATGAACCAGTAAGTGGGATATATTTTTTCTGATTCTTAATAATTTAACAATTTTTTATCCTTTTGTAGTCTGGAATTTTTCCATCACTAGATGATAAATGATTCATGTAAAAGGGTTAGCAAGCAATTGGAATTCATTAATTAGAAAATTAATATTATGAACATGAATCAGCTTGAAATGGAAATATTTACCCTTTGTGTCTGGAAAATTTATCTTTCTACTTTAGTCAGCAGTTGGATTTAAAATTCATGCATTCATAACCAGATAAAAGTCAAAATGTTCAGAATCTTGGCAAACATGATCATTATTTCACAGAAATGTTTGGTTTAGATTTCCCTGTAAAGCCAATAGGCAATGATAATTGTACTCACAACTAATGACTCAAATTCCTGTTTAATAAAAAGGTAGATATGCCTGTCAGAGATAAATATAATTTTTAATAAATGTTTTATTTTATAATTGTTTTAGATACTCCACATCCAATTTCCCATGTTTTTCACATCTTACATTATTATGGTACATTTGTCACAATTAATCAACTAATACTGATACATTATTATTCATTATTATTAACATGAATTTATACTTTATTCAGATTTCCTGATTTTTTGTCAGTGTCCCTTTTCTGTCCCAGCATCCCATTCAGGACACCACATTACTACATTCAGTTATCATATCTCCTTGGCTTCTCTTGGCTGTGATGGCTTTTCAGAGGTTGCTTGGTTTTGGTGACCTTGTTTTGGACAGTTTTGAGAAGCACTGGTCAGATATTTTGTATGATGACCTCTAAGTGGTATTTTTCTGATTTTTTTTTCACAGTTAGACTGGGGTTATGGGTTTGGGGGAGGAAGACCAGAGGTAAAGTGACATTCTCATCACAGTATGTCAAGGATATTATATGATTTTGACATCTGGACATTTAACATGAGGGAATCTACCAACAGCTCTGGAGAAAAAACCAGGAGGAGTGGGCTCTGGTTCAGTCCTAACAGAAGCAGCTGGATGACTGTGACCCACGAGCTTGCCTTCTCTATGTTCTTGTTCACCCATCTGAAGACTACATTTTCTTCCATTCCTAAAGTTCTGCTATTCACACCAGCCAAGGGCATTGGGACTATTCTGTGGGGTAGAGCTCATTAATTCCTTTGGAATCTGGGCCATCTCCATGAACAGACATTTGTGATTCATGCAATGCTGGTAAGAAGAACAGTCTAAAGGCCTGCATCCTAAGTCATGTTGCCTGAGCCATAGTGCAGAGCACCTGCTTTTTGCTACTGGAAAACTTTATCAGTGCCAAATCAGGAATTTAGTTCAAAAAATGAAATGCATCCCTCCTCCATACCTCCTCTGCCTTGCCACCCCTCCTGCTTCTCTATCACCACCATTACAAATCCAGGCCTGAGTTAAGTCAACTTTCAGTTACTGCAAGTTTAAGAATTGTTATAATACTTAATTGATACATATGTAAAGCTCTTGTATCTGTTTCCTTTTACACACAGAAGCTAAAATCAGATTTTTCAGAAGCACCACAGCTAAAAATTTTAGTATTTCTTTTTTTTTCTATTTTTTAAAATTCCTCCTCTCATCATTTGCTGTAGTTTCCCAAAAGCACTAAAAAGGTAGCAGGACAAGGGAAAGGAACTTGGGTGGTCCACAAATTGGGTCATGTGTCTTTGACAAACTGAGAATTTAACTGTGGTGAGCGGTGTCCTGTGTCCTCACCTCTTTCCCCTCAAACTTGCAGGACTTAGGAGGCTTTGTCCTTGGTGTGCGATCATTGATAGCAAGTCACCAGGAGAAATCTAAGCAAGGCATAAATCCCAGATCCCTGCAATGTTCAAAAGTTTGACAAATACAGATGGTTCCTTCTAAGAGATAGGTAATACATCAATTTTCCACTAGTGGAAAACTGCTATACTAAAGCAGAAAGAAAATTCTCCCTGACATTTGGAAAATATCAGTGTCCACAGGTGGGAGGAATAGTCTATTGGCAGTAGAATTAAACTTCTACATTTTAAATAGGCAAACACCAATCCCAGAGTGTACACTATGCATGTATGCATTGTTTGCTAATTGTTATTCTAAAATAGAATATTTTGTATATTTCCATTAAAATTTTATTTCTCAACTTTCTGTATAACATTAAAAAAAAAATTATCCAGAATTAACCATTGACCTTGAGGAATGACTTTAATGTTTGGGAGAAAGGAAGCTGAGTCATGGCAGGAAAATTTCTGCCTTGACAGCTTAGCCTTTTTTTTTTTTTTCCTTTCTTTAAAAACAAATTTGCTTATTATCTCAAACTGTTCGTGTTCCCCAGAATTCCACGTGTACCCCTATTACTTTATCACTGAACCTGAAATCTCTGAAAATCAAATGGAAACCTAAATGTTCAGCTGAAACTTCAGTACATTTACACCCTGTTCACCCCTTAGCTCTCCAGCCCTCTACAAATCACAAACTATGACTCAGTAATGCAGTGTTTAAAATGAAAATTCACTTCCAGGTACCTGCACTCCAGAGACTCATTTCTGTACACTTCCTCATTGGCCAAAGCCCAGCAATATCAAGATTGGGGAAAATTTTGAATATTTGCTCATAACAAAACTTTATTCTCAACACTTTTCAGTATTTCCTTTTTTCCCTAAAAATGTGTGTTAGAAAAAGATTACTAAACAATCCTTTTCATAGTAAAAATAAAATCATAACAATTAAGGAGTATTTGTGTTTTGAGTGCTGCCCACATGTAGGGAGAAAGTTCCTATGTACCATGTTTCTCCTATTTTTCATCTTCCTTGTCCAACAATAAAAATTACTTGTCCTCAAGACCAGGAAATGCCTTTTAGTTAAAAAGAATATGGAAGAAGTTGGTGCTTTAACTAGAATTTCTTTAGAGGGATGACAAGTATTTACTTAGGGAAATGTATGGGAGACTGAGGAAAATCTAGGTATGTATTTAGGAAGTACTAAATTAGATGTTAATAAACTGGTTTTACTCACACTTCTGACATCAAATATGTGGGTTTTCCACAGCAAGCAATTCTTTAATTCTCTGCAGGTACCAATTGGATGTCTTATAATTTAATTCGATTCTTACACTACCCAGAGTTAGAACAAACCCCAAAGGGTAAGGACTCAGTCCCACAAGACTGTCCCCCACTTCAGATGCCAGTCCCAAGTCCCAGATTGTCACTTATATTTCTGACCAACTGGCTGTAAATCAGGGACTCCCAGAACACCCTACTTGGGTTTGATAATATGCTGTAACAACTCACAGATTCTTGTTACTTAAACTTTACTTATGTTTATCAGTTTATTATTAATAATATTATTAATATTATTATTATAAAGGCTACAAATGAGCACCCAGATGAAGAGGTACATAGGGCAAGGTCCAGAAGGACCCTGAAGACAAGAACTTCTGTCCCTGTGGAGGTGGGTGCACCACCCTCCTGTCATGTGAATGTTTTCACCAACTTAGAAGCTCTCCAAACCCAGTCCTTTTGGGTTTTTATGGAGGCTTTATTGCATACACATGACTAATTAAATCATTGGCCATTGGTGATTAACTGAAAGATTCAACCCTCCTTGGTCTTTCTGGCAAGGTGCCTTATCCTGAAGCTATCTGGGGGACCCCACTATCAGTCCTTAGTATACAAAGAGATATTCTTAACAAAATGGAGATTCCAAGGGTCTTAGAAACTCTTGTATAGAAACCAGAGGCTAGGACAAAATATTTATTTAAAAAAGATGCTCCTATCATCACCCCTATTATTTAGAAAGTTACAAGGGTTTTAGGAGCTCTGTGCCAGGAACCAGAGACAAGACCAAATATATATTTACTTCTTATTATATTACATTTTCATACATGTTATGACAGAAAACCACATGTATTAAAGGGAAATCATGTGTGAAATATCCCAGTTGTCATAAAGTATCTGACAGAAGATGAATAAACTTTAAGTAGGCAGGTGTCAGCATGGTGAGCCCTCCTTCAACCACAGTCTCCTGTTCTCTTTGCCCTTCCAGAATTTCTGAATGGGGAGGGGGCTCTTGTTGTCCATATGTCCCCAGGAACCAAGCCAAGTCTGATAATTCATGCAGGGGGAAGAAGAAACCCCCTAATTCCTTAGGCCTACATTTGGCATGTAAGCTTTAGAGGTCAGCATGGAATAAAGAGAGATTCAAGATAGTAAAAATAAGTTCTAAGTTAGTAAGACTAAAATTTTGAAATTTGAATAGTTGCCCCAAAATTATCCACTTAATTACTCTTCTCTGAGTTTTTTTTTACCTTCTTCCTCTGCCTTCCTCTTGTGTTCCCACCTTTTCTCTGACATACAATCCTTTCTCCACCCAGATAATTATTTAGAGTGTTCATTCAACTCAATTATGCCAAATAAAGAAGCAAGCATCTCAGACTTTGGTTATCTGCAGAGCATTTTGGGGTTTTTTTGTTTTGTTTTGTTTGTTTTGGCCACAACGAGTGGCATGGGGGATCTTAGTTCCCCAACCAGGGATGGAACCATGCCCCCTGCAGTGGAAGCACAGAGTCCTAACCACTGGACCATCAGGGAATTCCCCAAAGCATTCTGTTATTGAGTTTAGAAGAGATATTAGTTTTCTATTGCTGCACAACAAATGACCACAAATTTCGTGGCTTAAAGCAGCACACATCAATTATCTCATAGTTTTTCATAGTTAGGAGCCTGGTAACCGTTTGAGTCTTTTACTTAGGGTCTCACAATCAAGGTGTTGGCCAGGATGTGTTCTCATCTGGAGGCTCTGTGAGGGAAGGATCTGCTTCAAAGTTCATTCAGGTTATTGGCAGAATTAATTCCCTTCCCAAGACTGAGGGCCCAAGATGCTTGCTAGGTATGAACTGGTGATGTAATGTAAGAGGCTGCCCTTAGCTCCAGAGACTAGGCATGGTTCCTAGAAGCTGCCCATAGTGCCTTGCTATGTGGTTTTTCCAACAAGGCCACTTACTTGACCAGACTAATAAGGAGAATTCCTAGCACGAGTCTGCTAGCAAGAGTCTTATATATTGTAATATAATTAATCACAGAAGTGACATTTCATCACTGTTGCCATATTTTATTGGTTATGAGAAAGTCTGAGGTCCTACCACCCACAAAAGGAGGGGATTACACAGAGTAACACAGAGTAACAAACACTAGAAGGTGGCCCTCATGGGGAGGCATCTTATTTCAGCCTATCACAGTAGAGGTTGGGAACACTAAAGAATTATATATACAAATTACAAATTTACAAATTATATATATATATATATATATATATATATATATATATATATATATAAAATATATATATATAAAAAGTAAGTTACATATATATAAAACTTATGTGCCTTACTTGAAATTGATCTCCAGAATGGCTACAGGTTAACAGGAAGCTTAAAGGTAACCTAGCATGTTGATACATGCCACATTGTATAGGCATAATAGAAGTGCTCAGGGCTGACCCTTTATTAAAAATTATGATTCCTTTCAAAGAAGTACACATAGGAGTGTACAATGGACTCCTTGCTACTCTTATGTACTGCCCATTAGCTGTCTTATGCCCAAAAACATTCAATACCAGTGTTTCATCCACTGAACTCTCACATCAATCTGAGTCCAGAGACTAGGATATCAAGTGCCTATATTTAACAAATACATTTCCTACTAGGAAAGATACACCATGTCTACTGAAAAGTTAAACTCCAGAGGATTCCAAAAGAATTCTTGCAAGCTGTGCTCCTAATTCTACCCATTTTTCATAATCTTTACCCAGAGATGGTAAAGCCGAACAGAAAATATGTACTGAAATTCAAATAAATAATTTATATCCTCTGCAGAAATATATAACATTTTTTCACCAAAGACATTACATTTTAAACTTCTTTCTTTCTCACAGCTATCTGTACTAGCACAAAAGAATTCAGTCTACACATTAATGGTTTCAAAGACCATGTATAAAGTATTTCAAAATTAATAGCTGGCAAATGATATACATCAACACACACTGATCACATGTCCCTACAATGCTCAAATCCCAGAGAGTAGGTTCAGAAAATGAAATTTTAATTTAAAGGAGGATGCAAAGATTTAATCAAGATTATCATGGGTTCTTTTGCCTACATTACCTTCTCTTTGCATATCTGGGGGTGGGGGTGTGCAATTATACCACCTAAATGCTGCTCTGATTTTCTCCTCCTCTCCGTCTAGTGATCTCATCTGGGCCACTTTTACTGTCCATCTCTCTTTATCCAGTTTTTCCACCCGTAGTCTACGTTTTGTAATGTAATCTTTTCTAATTAAAAACCTTCAGTAGCTCCTCATTACTTGCAAGGGAAAGCCCAGATTACTTAGCAGAACATGCAGACTCTTCCATTATCTAGCCTCAACCTGCCTTTCCAGGATTAGCCTTTGCTACTCTCTGTCTCCCCACTGAGAACTATGCTCACTCATCTCTAAATGCATATGTTTTTGCAAGATCCTTTCCATTTATATAAATAGTATTTCTATACAATGTTCACAAAACCAGTTCTCTTCTCCTCATTCTCTTGATGTTGATCTCCTGTGCATCTGTCAAGACCAAACTGGAAAATCTACTGTCTTGTTGATATAATATACCTTACCCAGCTTTCCGAGGAATTACAAAAACGCTTTATTCTTATTGCAATTTAAAAAGAAAGACATAATTGAACTATTGTGTAATTATTTGTTCCCTAACTAGACTGTGAACTGTTCAAAGTCAGGGATTATATCTTATATTTTTTATTCTAAGCACTTTCCATGGTGGTGCTCCGTGATGTAAAGGCTCTCTAATTGTTTATTAAATTAATGTTTTGTTTTATACACATTTTAAATCTGTTTTTTTGAACGACTATTCATTTTAATTATTAAATTAATACATGTATCTCTATTTATTTAGTCAACTGTGTTGTTTTTTCCTATTAAGAAAATAGAGATGTTTCAATAAACACTTTAAAATTCTTCAAATATAAATTCACCAAACATTTATTGGACTCTCACTATACTTAACATGCATTTATTGTACCTTTACTACACTTAAGACACTGCTTAAACACTGGGAATGATCTCATAATCTAAAAATAAAGAGATTAATATAAATGAGAAAAACTACACTATATTTAGTGCTGTGCTAGAGATATTTATAAAATGCATGGGAACATAGAAGAATAAGTAATTAATTATGATTAAAGAATTCAGAGAATAATCACTGGAGTGTTGGCATTCAGGCTGAGTCTTAAAAGATATGCCACCAAGTTTGAAATATGGGAGTGGAGGATCCTAGAGAATGCCATGTACAAAGATGTATAAACATGAAAGAAGCAGGAGACAGTTACAAGACAGAGTTTAGAGTGAAAGGAATACAGGTGGGAAAGTCAACCAACATAAGTCTGTAAAGATAGGTTGTGACTTTGGTTATGTAAGAGGAAAGCACAGAAGGGAGTGGGAATTGTATTAAGTTGCCAGTAGGAAAGTTTCAGAATCTACTCCATTTGACTTCCATTTGTTATCTATTCCTGTTTTTATGCCCATGTTAAACTTCCAAACAACAAAAAGAATAACATCATGCTTCCACTTAAAATGATGCAATTCTTCCTGTACAAACCAAGATGAGCTTAACTATTGTCCCCAAAATAAAATCAAAGTCCCAAAAGACACAGTATTCATATCTACAGTACGTTATTTCCTCTTTTAACTAGTCACAGTCCTGAATATTTTATAACTTAGAGACTGAGTTATTAATTTAACTACTATCAACACTCCCTATGTAAGATACTTAGTTAAACGAAGAGGGAAAATGCATACATAACAAATACATACATAACAAAGAAAGGAAGAAACCATGGATAGCTGCTACAGTTCTCATCTCTGTAACTGGTCATAGATCGTAGATGATATTAACTGCATCCCTGGGACCTAAGAGCTCTTAACTAGTAGAACCCAAGGTTGCATTGATGGTAAGTAACCACACATTTTGTGAATGTGTCATTAGGTGTTGGACAGGCTTATCAGCCTTAACACTATTGACATTTTGGAATGGATTATTATCAGTTAAAGGGGGCTGTCCTGTGCACTGTAGGATTTTTAGCAGCATCCTTGCCCTCTATCTCTAGATGTTAGTAGCACCCTCACAGCCATGAAGATAAAAAATGTCTCCAGACATTGCCAGATATTTCTGGCTGGTATGAGAGGTTAGGGAGGAGAAAAAATCCTGCCCAACTAAGAAAACTACAGAGAATGGTAAAAATCACTTTTTTACACTTCTTCTTTCCTGAACCTTTATGTACTGCTGTTGTCTCAAAACATACATCAAAACTTTATTTACAGCTCAGCATCCTTGCAGGGTTTGCCATCCAGGTAGGGATGTGACAAACCATTATTAAGTTATTCCTCCATTTCATCATGCCAGCTGATGGGGTATGTGACAATACCTGTGACTCTCATGAGTGTTGGCCTTTTCCTCACCTATTTTACTGTAAAATGAGTTCTTTGCTGAGTGTTGTGTCAGACACCATAATGGCATTCAGTAACTCCACAGATGGTAATACTGATGGAAGCACTGAAGGTAGGAAATGCAAATTTATACCCAGAATAAGTGTCTGTTTGAGAACAAATCCTTACTGCTGCCTCTATTTGATCAATCCACCACTGAATATTTTGTTGGTTTTCTGATGAATGGTGCTAGCTAACGGGAGGGCTCAACAATGACCTGTACTCTTGACAGGTTTGACACTCAGCTGGCCACTTACTAGCCAGATGAGCCATCATGTCTCCCTCATGACTTCAGACTTGGTGAAAAGACAGATCAAATGCTCTCTGCTCCTGAGTGCACTCTAGTTGATTATGGTAGGAAGAAGAGCAGCCAAAGCAGCAAGTGAGGGAGAAGGTCTAGAGTTCTGACAATCCTATTTCATTGACTCTTTCCAAGGCCCAATCTTTATTTTACTTGTTTCCCAAGTCCTTGTGTTTGTTTTCACTAATTTGAGATTGTAAAAAGAATTCAGGATTTGCAATTTGTTTGGATATATGGCAGTCTGACTTTCAGAAGTCCAAGATCACAGTTATAAAAGCTTCATTATTGCTGCAAGATAAGTAGTTTGAGATATAGTAGCTCACAACTCTAAATAACTCAGATGTTTTTTGACTAGTTAATAGATAAACCAAACAGGTTATCCTCATACAGTGGATTACTATGTATCAATGAAAAGGAACAAACTATTGATATACACAATAATATGGATGCATCTTATATCTCAAAAAACAGTATACTGAGAGGAAAGAATCCAGAAACAAAATTGGACACTCTGTATGACTTCATCAAAATGAAATTCTAGAATTGACAAAACTAATCTGCATTTAGCAGAAACCAGATCAGTGGTCTCTACAGCTGGGAATAGGACAAATGAAAGTAAAGGAACAGGAGGGACTTCTTTGGGATGATAGGAAGGGATATCTTGAGTAGGGTGGTAGTTACATACTGTGTATGTATTTTTCAAAATACTTTAGTTTCTACACTAAACATGTTGTATTTTTAATGTAAATTTGCCTCAACTGTGTTGGTTTGTAAAGAAAAAAACAGAAATACAGAAGGAAGAGCAAGTTTCAGCGATGAAGGCAATGAACTCAGGTTTCTCAAACAACCTACTAGGCAGTTGAAAAAAATTGACTTCAGGTTCTCAGACACATATTTAGCAGAGGTTTGAGTTCAGGATCTTGAATATTTAAAGCAGTGATTCCCAACCACAGCTGCCTGTTAGAGCCGTTAGAGGAGATGCTGGGCACACTAATGCCTGGCCTTTCCCAGACATTAGTTAGTTTGGAGAGAAGTGCAGAATGCAGCATTTTTAAAAAAGCACATAGGTATTTCTCATGTGCCATCAGGCTTAGATACTGTTGCTGTGAAAGGTTATTGAAATTATGGCATTAGATCAGAACTTTTTTAGGTAGCTCATAAAAGAAGAAAAGAGGAGGAGTAAAGATCATAGTCTACAGGATAACACTATTTAAGTCTAAAAAGTTAAAAAGTAATGAATCTTTAGTAGAAGTCTTAGGATGGTATACTTATCAACAAAGACATTAAAAGGATAATAAAATAATACTATGAAAAAGTTTATGCAAACAAATTTGACAACTTAAAAAAAAAAACCAGACAAATTTTTGGAAAATACAACTTACCAAATCAACATAGGAAGAAGTATATCTATATCTATTACAGAAATTAATTTTTTTAAAACAAAACCCTCTGAAAAGGAAACTGCTGGCCCATATGGTTTCACTGGTGAATTATATAAAAATATTCAAGGAGGAAATAGCACTAATCTTGCACAAATGATTTAGAGCAGGTAGAATAAATGCCCAGCTCATTTTATGAGGCCAATATAACATTAATACTAAAATCTGACAGACATTATTAAAAACCAGAAGAATATTACAGATCAATAGGCCTCATGCAAATAGACAAAAAAGTACTTTTTAAAAATTAGCAAATCAAATCCAAAAATCCATAACTAATGATAAATTGTCCCTTGAGCACAGGGATTGACCATCACAGAAGAACCATATGGGATGTGGGAGGAGCAGCTTCAGAGTAAAAATGGACATTTAGAAAACAAACAAACAAACAAACAAAAATAACTAGTGACTACTACAAAAGGTACAATTTCTGATTATTTCTAATATAATTATGCATATTTTTGGTAAGGGTGATTAACCCAGAATTTAAGGGTATTATTTTTTCTTGAGTAAATGAATGTACCTCCCTGAATATCAATGGAGAAGAGCCTAAGACAGAGGGAAGAATATGTTTCATTAAAAAGACCCCTAAACCATTAGAGAGTGGTAGGAATACAATTTTTAACCTTCATTCCATAACACTCCCTAGTTAGCATAATTAAACTTTCAAAAATGAGTTCTAAGCTCTAACAGTCTTGCTTATTCTCTACTATTAATGTGCACTTAATATACTCATTATAAATCTGATCATAGTGACCTAATTACTACACAATACCTTGCTTCTAAAGCGGGACATATTTAGATATTTCTATCATCTCTGTAGGATGTAATCATCATAAAAACCAGTGGAAGATATTACTTGTCTCGACTTTAAAAACAAACCATATTCATGATATCTAAATAGAGCAATATATAGCCAATTAAGCCTACTCTAAGTAGAATGTGTGAAGCTTCAAGAAATATGCTCTTTTATGTCATTTCAATTACATTTGAAAACTTATGCCTTGTGATCTGGCATCCACTTTCCTATTTATTCTTTGCATTCTTGGCTGCTACCATAGAAATTTAAATTAAAACCATTATTTTCTTGCTGAGCTATGATCAGGTTTAATCATGCAACAAAATTACCTGGAAGAGACTTCTTTTTGTACTAATCTTCAATCTTATCCACAATTTGGAAGGAAAAGTGGAAAAATAAGATCATTTGAGATGCTGGACAGGGCACTTGGCTTGTCAAGGCTTACTGCTTTAAGATGTTCTAAGGAGAGGAAGATAGAACCACGGTAAGTTATGCTGTCATATTATAGCTCAGAGGAAGTAGCTCTTTCTATCTCAGTGACAATAATCAAGCTAGATGGTATTCAGAAGTGCTACTCACTTGGAAAGAGATGATGGGGTTCTGTGTGGAGAGATCAGTGAAAGGAAGGAGAAGAAAGGGAAAAATGACATACAAGGAGAAAATGATGTAAAGATTGATAAAGAAATAGAAATGACCAGATACTCTCTAGGATCTAGTGCTAGAAAACAACTGTCATGGTAGGTTAGATCACGTGATAGTAAAAAGTAACTTCTGAATTGCTGTGGCTTGATGCCACACACAAACTGCATACTCCTTGCCTATCATGATCAGCTAAGGAACTCTGCTCTTTGTAATCACACAGGGGTCCAGGCTGGTGAAGCAGCTACCATCTAGAACATTACCAGTTCTGTAGCAGATAGCAAATGCACACCAGATCTTTGTTTTCCCTATGAAATGACACATATCATTTCTCTCAATTCTATTGGCCAAACCAAGAAAAATGGCCCCACCTATTTTCAAGGTGGTGTGGAAGCACTATCCTGACAATGTGTCTTGTAGGGGAATCATAAATATTTGGTCAAGTAACAAGCATATATGATACTATATCGCCCTGCCAGAGAGTGAAGTATATACCCAACAGAGCACTATGTTCAATTTACTACACAGTATCCAATCTCCCTTTATTTCCAATCAACAATATTGTTTTTCTTCAGACGGTAATCTGAATAATCTGAACATTTAAAAACTACATTTTCCATTTTCCTTTGTATATAGAGGTAGCTTTTGACACAGTTCTGGCTAACAATACATGGTGGGGCTTCTAGGAAGACTGTAAAACAGGTACAGACTTAGCCAGCTCATGCCTTTCTTCCTTACTTCTGGGAAATGGATGTGATGCCAGAGGAATGGGGAAAAGAGATATCTTGCAACTATGAGGACAAGAGCAAGCCTGGGATGCTAATGAGACTGTGATCTTAATGGATTACCAAATTTCAAACTCCCAGGTGTGTAAAAGAGAAAAAAAAAAAAACCCTCTATTTTGTTCAGCCACTTTAAACGTGATTTTATTTTATATATGTTGCTGAATCTATTCGTATGTGATCCAGAATTTGAAACCAGTAGTATGGTGATACAAGTAATGCATTCTAAAGTACAGATTTGACTTTGTTTAAAGAGACCTTGCAGTAGTAGGAGTTAAGATTCTACCCACTTGTATTTCCCGGAATCTCATTAAGCACTAGGGCAACAAAACAGAAACAACAACAACAACAAAAGAAGTCATAAGGATCTCCAACGTCATATCTTTTTTTCATTCCTCTTCCTTCATTCATTGATTTCCATACTTATTCATTAAGTAAATATTTATTGAGTTACCAACAGATGCTAAACAGTGTTAGACGGTGAAGCTGCAAAGTGAGATAGAACCCAGTAGACCATTTTCTCTCTCTAGAGTCTCATGTCACCATTTCCATACCAACTTCTATATGAGGATTAGAAGAGAAACAGAGTGAGTTTCTTCATTATTCTTATGGAACTTGATGCTCTTTATTTAAATATCAATAAGTTAAAAAAATCTAATATAGAGTTTTATCTTCCTAATGTTTTATTGAAAAAGAATGTTATGAATGGATTTTGGTTTTATTATACATACCATTTAACCCCACTAACTAAACTTAAAAAGGATTCTCTATACCCACTTAACAATATTTTTTAAAAGATAACATCCCTTTGCCCTTTCCTTTTGTTTTTGTTTTTTTTTTTTAAAACATCTTTATTGAAGTATAATTGCCTTACAATGGTGTGCCAGTTTCAGCTTTATAACAAAGTGAATCAGTTATACATATACATATGTTCCCATATCTCTTCCCTCTTCCATCTCCCTCCCTCCCACCCTCCCCATCCCACCCCTCTAGGTGGTCACAAAGCACCGAGCTGAACTCCCTGTGCTATGCGGCTGCTTCCCACTAGCTATCTATTTTACATTTGGTAGTGTATATATGTCCATGACACTCTCTAACCCTGTCACATCTCACCCCTCCCCCTCCCCATATCCTCAAGTCCATTCTCTAGTAGGTCTGTGTCTTTATTCCCATCTTGCCACTAGGTTCCTCATGGCCATTTTTTTTTCCTTAGATTCCATATATATGTGTTAGCATACTGTATTTGTTTTTCTCTTTCTGACTTACTTCACTCTGTATGACAGACTCTAACTCCATCCACCTCATTACAAATACCTCCATTTCATTTCTTTTTATGGCTGAGTAATATTCCATTGTATATATGTGCCACATCTTCTCTATCCATTCATCTGTCGATGGACATTTAGGTTGCTTCCATGTCCTGGCTATTGTAAATAGAGCTGCAATGAACATTTTGGTACATGATTCTTTTTGAACTATGGTTTTCTCAGGGTATATGCCCAGTAATGGGATTGCTGAGTCGTATGGTAGTTCTATTTGTAGTTTTTTCAGGAACCTCCATACTGTTCTCCATAGTGGCTGTATCAATTTACATTCCCACCAACAGTGCAAGAGTGTTCCCTTTCCTCCACACCCTCTCCAGCATTTATTGTTTCTAGATTTTTTGATGATGGCCATTCTGACCGGTGTGAGATGATACCTCATTGTAGTTTTGATTTGCATTTCTCTAATGATTAATGATGTTGAGCATTCTTTCATGTGTCTGTTGGCAATCTGTATATCTTCTTTGGAGAAATGTCTATTTAGCTCTTCTGCCCATTTTTGGATTGGGTTGTTCGTTTTTTTGTTATTGAGCTGCATGAGCTGCTTGTAAATCTTGGAGATTAATCCTTTGTCAGTTGCTTCATTTGCAAATATTTTGTCCCATTCTGAGGGTTGTCTTTTGGTCTTGTTTATGGTTTCCTTTGCTATGCAAAAGCTTTTAAGTTTCATTAGGTCCCATGTGTTTATTTGTGTTCTTATTTCCATTTCTCTGGGAGCTGGGTCAAAAAGAATCTTGCTGTGATGTATGTCATAGAGTGTTCTGCCTATGTTTTCCTCTAAGAGTTTGATAGTGTCTGGCCTTACACTTAGGCCTTTAATCCATTTTGACTTTATTTTTGTGCATGGTGTCAGGGAGTGTTCTAATTTCATACTTTTACATGTATCTGTCCAATTTTCCCAGCACCACTTATTGAAGAGGCTGTCTTTTCTCCACTGTATATGCTTGCCTCCTTTACCAAAGATAAGGTGACTATATGTGCGTGGGTCTATCTCTGGGCTTTCTATCCTGTTCCATTGATCTATATTTCTGTTTTTGTGCTAGTACCAAACTGTCTTGATTACTGTAGCTTTGTAATATAGTCTGAAGTCAGGCAGCCAGATTCCCCCAGCTCCATTTTTTGTTCTCAAGATTGCTTTGGCTATTCGGTGTCTTTTGTGTTTCCATACAAATTGTGAAATTTTTTGTTCTAGTTCTGTGAAAAATCCCAGTGGTAGTTTGATAGGGATTGCATTGAATCTGTAGATTGCTTTGGGTAGTAGAGTCATTTTCACAATGTTGATTCTTCCAATACAAGAACATGGTATATCTCTCCATCTATTTGTATCATCTTTAATTTCTTTCATCAGTGTCTTATAATTTTCCGCATACAGGTCTTTTGTCTCCTTAGGTAGGTTTATTCCTAGATATTTTATTCTATTTGTTGCAATGGTAAACGGGACTGTTTTCTTAATTTCACTTTCAGATTTTTCGTCATTAGTGTATAGAAAAGCAAGAGATTTCTGTGCATTAATTTTGTATCCTGCTACCTTACCAAATTCATTGATTAGCTCTAGGAGTTTTCTGGTAGCATCTTTAGGATTCTCTATGTATAGTATCATGTCATTTGCAAATAGTGACAGCTTTACTTCTTCTTTTCCGATTTGGATTCCTTTTATTTCTTTGTCTTCTCTGATTGCTGTGGCTAACAGTTCCAAAACTATGTTGAATAATAGTGGTGAGAGTGGGCAACCTTGTCTTGTTCCTGATCTTAGTGGAAATGGTTTCAGTTTTTGACCTTTGAGGACAATGTTGGCTGTGGGTTTGTCATATATGGCCTTTATTATGTTGAGGAAAGTTCCCTCTATGCCTACTTTCTGCAGGGCTTTTATCATAAATGGGTGTTGAATTTTGTCGAAAGCTTTCTCTGCATCTATTGAGATGATCATATGGTTTTTCTCCTTCAATTTGTTAATATGGTGTATCACATTGATTGATTTGCGTATATTGAAGAATCCTTGCATTCCTGGGATAAACCCCACTTGATCATGGTGTATGATCCTTTTAATGTGCTGTTGGATACTGTTTGCTAGTATTTTGTTGAGGATTTTTGCATCTATGCTCATCAGTGATATTGGCCTGTAGTTTTCTTTCTTTGTGACATCTTTGTCTGGTTTTGGTATCAGGGTGATGGTGGCCTCGTAGAATGAGTTTGGGAGTGTTCCTTCCTCTGCAATATTTTGGAGGAGTTTGAGAAGGATAGGTGTTAGCTCTTCTCTAAATGTTTGATAGAATTCACCTGTGAAGCCATCTGGTCCTGGGCTTTTGTTTGTTGGAAGGTTTTTAATCACAGTTTCAATTTCAGTGCTTGTGATTGGTCTGTTTATATTTTCTATTTCTTCCTGGTTCAGTCTCGGCAGGTTGTGTATTTCTAAGAATCTGTCCATTTCTTCCAGGTTGTCCATTTTATTGGCATAGAGTTGCTTGTAGTAATCGCTCATGATCTTTTGTATTTCTGCAGTGTCGGTGGTTACTTCTCCTTTTTCATTTCTAATTCTATTGATTTGAGTCTTCTCCCTTTTTTTCTTGATGAGTCTGGCTAATGGTTTATCAATTTTGTTTATCTTCTCAAAGAACCAGCTTTTAGTTTCATTGATTTTCGCTATTTTTTCCTTCATTTCTTTTTCATTTATTTCTGACCTGATCTTTATGATTTATTTCCTTCTGCTAGCTTTGGGGTTTTTTTGCTCTTCTTTCTCTAATTGCTTTAGGTGCAAGGTTAGGTTGTTTATTCGAGATGTTTCCTGTTTCTTGAGGTAGGCTTGTATTGCTATAAACTTCCTTCTTAGCACTGCTTTTGCTGCGTCCCATAGGTTTTGGGTCGTCGTATCTCTATTGTCATTTGTTTCTAGGTATTTTTTGATTTCCCCCTTGATTTCTTCAGTGATCACTTCGTTATTAAGTAGTGAATTGTGTAGCCTCCCTGTGTTTGTATATTTTACAGATCTTTTCCTGTAATTGATATCTACTCTCATAACGTTGTGGTCAGAAAAGATACTTGATACGATTTCAATTTTCTTAAACTTACCAAGGCTTGATTTGTGACCCAAGATATGATCTATCCTGGAGAATGTTCCCTGAACACTTGAGAAAAATGTGTATTCTGTTGTTTTTGGGTGGAATGTCCTATAAATATCAATTAAGTCCATCTTGTTTAATGTATCATTTAAAGCTTGTGTTTCCTTATTTATTTTCATTTTGGATGATATGTCCATTGGTGAAAGTGGGGTGTTAAAGTCCCCTACTATGATTGTGTTGCTGTCGATTTCCCCTTTTATGGCTGTTAGTATTTGCCTTATGTATTGAGGTGCTCCTATGTTGCGTGAATAAATATTTACAATTGTTATACCTTCCTCTTGGATCAATCCCTTGATCATTATATAGTGTCCTTCTTTGTCTCTTGTAATAGTCTTTATTTTAAAGTCTATTTTGTCTGATATGAGAATTGCTACTCCAGCTTTCTTTTGATTTCCATTTGCATGGAATATCTTTTTCCATCCCCTCACTTTCAGTCTGTATGTGTCTCTAGGTCTGAAGTGGGTCTCTTGTAGACAGCATATATATGGGTCTTGTTTTTGTATCCATTCAGCCAGTCTGTGTCTTTTGGTGGGAGCATTTAATCCATTTACATTTAAGGTAATTATCAAAATGTATGTTCCTATTCCCATTTTCTTAAATATTTTGGGTTTGTTATTGTAGGTGTTTTCCTTCTCTAGTGTTTCTTGCCTAGAGAAGTTCCTTTAGCATTTGTTGTAAAGCTGGTTTGGTGGTGCTGAACTCTCTCAGCTTTTTCTTGTCTGTAAAGGTTTTAATTTCTCCATCAAATCTGAATGAGATCCTTGCTGGGTAGAGTAATCTTGGTTGTAGGTTTTTCTCCTTCATCACTTTAAGTATATCCTGCCACTCCCTTCTGGCTTGCAGAGTTTCTGCTGAAAGATCAGATGTTAACCTTATGGGGATTCCCTTATGTGTTATTTGTTGTTTTTCCCTTGCTGCTTTTAATATGTTTTCTTTGTATTTAATTTTTGACAGTTTGATTAATATGTGTCTTGGCGTGTTTCTCCTTGGGTTTATCCTGTATGGGACTCTCTGTGCTTCCTGGACTTGATTAACTATTTCCTTTCCCATATTAGGGAAGTTTTCAACTATAATCTCTTCAAATATTTTCGCAGTCCCTTTCTTTTTCTCTTCTTCTTCTGGGACCCCTATAATTCGAATGTTGGTGCGTTTAATGTTGTCCCAGAGGTCTCTGAGACTGTCCTCAGTTCTTTTCATTCTTTTTTCTTTATCCTGCTCAGCAGTAGTTATTTCCACCATTTTATCTTCCAGGTCACTTATCCTTTCTTCTGCCTCAGTTATTCTGCTACTGATCCCATCTAGAGTATTTTTAATTTCATTTATTGTGTTTTTCATCGTTGCTTGGTTCCTCTTTAGTTCTTCTACGTCCTTGTTAAATGTTTCTTGCATTTTGTCTATTCTATTTCCAAGATTTTGGATCATCCTTACTATCATTATTCTGAATTCTTTTTCAGGTAGGCTACCTATTTCCTCTTCATTTGTTAAATCTGGTGTGTTTTGACCCTGCTCCTTCATCTGCTGTGTGTTTTTCTCTCATCTCCTTTTGCTTATCTTACTGTGTTTGGGTTCTCCTTTTCACAGGCTGCAGGTTCGTAGTTCCCGTTGTTTTTGGTATCTGTCCCCAGTGGCTAAGGTTGGTTCAGTGGGTTGTGTATGCTTCCTGGTGGAGGGAACTAGTGCCTGTGTTCTGGTGGATGAGGCTGGATCTTGTCTTTCTGGTGGGCACGTCCACGTCTGGTGGTGTATTTTGGGGTGTCTGTGGCCTTATTATGATTTTAGGCAGCCTCTCTGCTAATGGATGGGGCTGTGTTCCTGTCTTGCTAGTTGTTTGGCATAGGGTGTCCAGCACTGTAGCTTGCTGGTCGTTGAGTGAAGCTGGGTGTTGATGTTGAGATGGAGATCTCTGAGAGATTTTCGCCGTTTGGTGTTACGTGGAGCTGGGAGGTCTCTTGTGGACCAGTGTCCTGAAGTTGGCTCTCCCACCTCAGAGGCACAGCCCTGATGCCTGGCTGGAGCACCAAAATCCTTTCATCCACATGGCTCAGAGTAAAAGGGAGAAAAAATAGAAAGAAAGAAAGAAAGAGGATATAATATAGTGAAGTAAAATAAAGCTATTATAAAGCAAAGCTATACAGACAAAATCTCACCCAGAAGCATATACATATACACTCACAAAAATAGGAAAAGGGGAAAAATTAATATATCCTGCTCCCAAAGTCCACCTCCTGAATTTGGTGTGATTCGTTGTCTATTCAGGTATTCAAGAGATGCAGGCACATCAAATTGTTTGTGGAGTTTTAATCCACTGCCTCTGAGGCTGCTGGGAGAGATTTCCCTTTCTCTTCTTTGTTCGCACATCTCCCGGGGTTCAGCTTTGGATTTGGACCCGCCTCTGCGTGTAGGTCACCTGCGGGCGTCTGTTCCCCGCCCAGACAGGACGGGGTTAAAGGAGCAGCTGCTGCGGGGGCTCTGGCTCACTCAGGCCGGGGGGAGGGAGGGTTATGGAGGAGGCGGGGCGAGCCTGCGACGGCAGAGGCGTCGTGACGTTGCAGCAGCCTTAGGTGTGCCGTGCGTTCTCTCGGGGAAGTTGTCCCCGGATCATGGGACCCTGGCAGTGGCAGGCTGCACCGGCTCCCGGGAGGGGCAGTGTGGAGAGTGACCTGTGCTCGCACACAGGCTTTTTGATGGCGGCTGCAGCAGCCTTAGAGTCTCATGCCCATCTCTGGGGTCCGCGTTGATCGCCGCGGCTCGCACCCATCTCTGGAGCTCGTTTAGACGGTGCTCTGAATCCCCTCTACTTGCACGCCGTGAAACAAAGAGGCAAGAAAAAGTCTCTTGCCTCTCCGGCAGCTGCAGACATTTTCCTGGACTCCCTCCCAGCCAGCTGTGGTGCGCTAACCCCTTCAGGCTGTATTCACGCCGCCAGCCCCAGTCCTCTCCCTGCGATCCGACCAAAGCCCGAGCCTCAGCTCCCAGCCCCGCCCGCCCCGGCGGGTGAGCAGACGAGCCTCTCGGGCTGCTGAGTGCTGCTCGGCGCCGAGCCTCTGTGCGGGGATCTCTCCATTTTTCCTTTGTGCCCCTGTTGCTGTGGGATCCGCGCTGATAGCTGCGGCTTGAGCCCGCCTCTGGGATCTGCGCTGATAGCCGCGGCTCGCGCCCTTCTCTGGAGCTCATTTAGGCAGCGCTTTGAATCCCCTCTCCTCGCGCACCAGGAAACAAAGAGGCAAGAAAAAGTCTCTTGCCTCTCCGGCAGCTGCAGACTTTTTCCTGGACTCCCTCCCAGCCAGCTGTGGTGCGCTAACCCCTTCAGGCTGTATTCACGCCACCAGCCCCAGTCCTCTCCCTGTGATCTGACCGAAGCCTGAGCCTCAGCTCCCAGCCCTGCCCACCCTGGTGGGTGAGCAGACAAGCCTCTCGGGCTGGTGAGTGCTGCTCAGCGCCGAACCTCTGTGCGGGAATCTCTCCGCTTTGCCCTCTGCGCCCCTGTTGCTGCGCTCTCCCCCGTGGCTCCGAAGCTTCCCCCCTCTGCCACCCGCAGTCTCCACCCATGAAGGGGCTTCCTAGTGCGTGGAAACCTTTCCTCCTTCACGGCTTCCCCCCACTGGTGCAGGTCCCGTCCCTATTCTTTTGTCTCTGTTATTTCTTTTTTCTTTTGCCCTACCCAAGTACGTGGGGAGTTTCTTGCCTTTTGGGAGGTCTGACGTTTTCTGCCAGCGTTCAGTGGGTGTTCTGTGGGAGCAGTTCCACGTGTAGATGTATTTCTAATGTATCTGTGGGAAGGAAGGTGATCTCCACGTCTTACTCTTCCACCATCTTCCTGTATTTTTTCCTTTTGTTTTTTTAAAGTATTTATTTATTTATTTAGGCTGCACTGGGTCTTAATTGCAGCACGTGGGATCTTTAGTTGCGGCATGCATGTGGGATCTAGTTCCCTGACCAGGGTTCAGACCGGGGTCCCCTGTATTGGGAGCACGGATTCTTACCCACTGGACCACCAGGGAGATCCCCACTTTAGCAATTTGATTAGACCTTATGTCATAAATATTTGAGTTGAAACTTTACCCTTCACTTTTATTTCTTTCAATAGAAGTTTCCTTCACCCCTAACTCTTTCAATTATTTGACCTTTCCTTGTAAAACTGATACATTTCTATGAGCCACTTTAAATCTTTTCTAGATGAAGGTTTAGTGTAAAGAACAAAATTGTCTAATGTGTCTCTTGGAGAATAAAGGTGAGTGTAGCTCTTTTTGTGGATCATAATATTTAAGTTGTTTTTAATAGCTAGCCTATTAAAAACAACTTTAAAAAAAATTTCGTATGCAATTCCATAGTTAAAATGAACTCTAAGATCTTAAAAACTAAGAGTATATCATGGTCTAAAGAAGAGGTGGTATATATATATAATGGAATATTACTCAGCTATCAAAAAGAATGAAATCATGCCATTTGCCGCAACATGGATGGACCTAGAGATTATCATACTAAGTGAAGCAAGTCAGAAAGAGAAAGATAAACACCATATGATATCACTTATATGTGGAATCTAAAATATGATGCAAATCAACATATCTATGAAACAAAAACAGACTCACAGATAGAACAGACTTGTGGTTGCCAAGGTTGGGGGGTAGGGGAGGGAAGGATTGGGAGTTTGGGATTAGCAGAGGTAAACTATTATATACAGGATGGATAAACAACAGGGTCCTACTGTATGGCACAGGGAGCTATAGTCAGTATCCTGTGACAAACCATAAAGGAAAAGAATATGAAAAAGAATATATATATGTATATTTATATGTATAACTTTCACTTTGCTGTACAGAAGAAATTAACACAACATTATAAATCAACTATACTTCAATAAAACTTAAAAAAAGAGTATATCATGGTCTATCAAATATTTTGAAAAGAAATGGAAGGGTAAATAATAACTTTTATCAGCAATTTATTCATCTGTCAATGGACACTTAGGTTACTTCCATGTCCTGCCTATTGTAAATAGAGCTGCAGTGAATATTGTGGTACATGACTCTTTTTGAATTATAGTTTTCTCAGGGTATATGCCCAGTAGTAGGATTGCTGGGTCATATAGTAGTTCTATTTTTAGTTTGTTTGTTGGTTTTTTTTGAATTTTATTTTATTTATTTTTTATACAGCAGGTTCTTATTAGTCATCAAATTTATACACATCAGTGTATACATGTCAATCTCAATCACCCAATTCATCACACACACCCCCCCCACCACTTTCCTCCCTTGGTGTCCATATGTTTGTTCTCTACATCTGTCTCTCAATTTCTGCCCTGCAGACTGGTACATCTGTACCATTTTTCAGGTTCCACATATATGCGTTAATATACGATATTTCTTTTTCTCTTTCTGACTTACTTCACTCTGTATGACAGTCTCCAGATCCATCCACGTCTCCACAAATGACCCAATTTCGTTCCTTTTTTATGGCTGAGTAATATTCCATTGTATATATGTACCACAACTTCTTTATCCATTCATCTGTCGATGGGCATTTAGGTTGCTTCTGTGACCTGGTTACTGTAAATAGTGCTACAATGAACATTGGGGTGCATTTTCTTTTTGAATTATGGTTTTCTCAGGGTATATGCCCAGTAGTAGGATTGCTGGATCATATGGTAATTCTATTTTTAGTTTTTTAAGGAACCTCCATACTGTTCTCCATAGTGGCTGTATCAATTTACATTCCCACCAAGAGTGCAAGAGAGTTCCCTTTTCTCCACACCCTCTCCAGCATTTGTTGTTTGTAGATTTTCTGATGATGCCCATTCTAACTGGTGTGAGATGATACCTCATTGTAGTTCTGAATTGTATTTCTCTAATAATTAGTGATGTTGAGGAGCTTTTCATGTGCTTCTAGGTCATCTGTATGTCCTCTTTGGAGAAATGTCTATTTAGGTCTGCCCATTTTTGGATTGGGTTGTTTGTTTTTTTAATACTGAGCTGCATGAGCTGTTTATATATTTAGGACATTAATCCTTTGTCCATTGATTCGTTTGCAAATATTTTCTCCCATTCTGAGGGTTGTCTTTTCATCTTGTTTATGGTTTCCTTTGTTGTGCAAAAGCTTTTAAGTTTCATTAGGTCCCATTTGTTTATTTTTGTTTTTATTTCCATTACTCTAGGAGGTGGGTCAAAAAGGATCTTGTTGTGATTTATGTCATAGAGTGTTCTGCCTATGTTTTCCTCTAAGAGTTTGATAGTGTCTGGCCTTACACTTAGGTCTTTAATCCATTTTGAGTTTATTTTTGTGTATGGTGTTAGGAAGTGTCCTAATTTCATTCTTTTACATGTAGCTGTCCAGTTTTCCCAGCACCACTTATTGAAGAGGCTGTCTTTTCTCTATTGTATATTCTTGCCTCTTTTATCAAAATTAAGGTGACCATATGTGCGTAGGTTTATCTCTGGGCTTTCTATCCTGTTCCATTGATCTATATTTCTGTTTTTGCGCCAGTACCATACTATCTTGATTACTGTAGCTTTGTAGTATAGTCTGAAGTCTGGGAGCCTGATTCCTCCAGCTCTGTTTTTCTTTGTCAAGATTGCTTTGGCTATTCGGGGTCTTTTGTGTTTCCATATAAATTGTGAAAATTTTTGTTCTAGTTATGTGAAAAATGCCATTGGTACTTTGATAGGGATTTCATTGAATCTGTAGATTGCTTTGGGTAGTATAGTCTGTTCTTCACTCAGACTGGACGGGGTTAAAATAGCAGCTGATTAGGGGGCTGTGGCTCACTCAGGCCAGGGGGGAGGGAGGGGTACAGAACGTGGGGCGAGCCTGCAGTGGAGAGGCCAATGTGACATTGCAACAGCCTGAGGTGGGCCGTGTGTTCTCCTGGGGAAGTTGTCCCTGGATCACGGGACCCTGGCAGGCACAGGCTGCACAGGCCCCCAGGAGGGGAGGTGTGGATAGTGACCTCTGCTTGCACACAGGCTTCTCGGTGGCTGCAGCAGCAGCCTTGGTGTTTCATGCCCGTCTCTGGTGCCCATGCTGATAGCCACGGCTCGCACCCATCTCTGGAGCTCGTTTAGGCGGAGCTTTGGTTCCCCTCTCCTCGCGCACCCCAAAACAATGGTCTCTTGCCTCTTAGGCAGTTCCAGACTTTTCCCCAGATTCCCTCCTGGCTAGCTGTGGTACACTAGCCCCCTTCAGCTTTTGTTCACACAGCCAACCCCAGTCCACTCCCTGGGATCTGACCTCCGAAACCAGAGCCTCAGCTCCCAGCCCCCACCCGCCCCAGCAGGTGAGCAGACAATCTTCTCAGGTTGGTGAGTGCTGGTTGGCACCAATCCTCTGTGTGGGAATCTGTCCACTTTGTCCTCTGCACCACTGTTGCTGTGCTCTCCTCCATGGCTCAGAAGCTTCCCCCTCACCACCCCCCGTCTCCACCAGTGAAGGGGCTTCCTAGTGTGTGGAAACTTTTCCTCCTTCACAGCTCCCTCCCAGTGGTGCAGGTCCCATCCCTATTCTTTTGTCTCTGTTTTTTCTTTTTTCTTTTACCCTCCCCAGGTACGTGGGGAGTTTCTTGCCTTTTGGGAAGTGTGAGGTCTTCTACCAGCATTCAGTAAGTGTTCTGTAGGAGTTGTTCCACATGTAGATGTATTTCTGATGTATTTGTGAGGAAGAAGGTGATCTCCACGTCTTACTCCTCTGCCATCTTGAAGGTCTCCCTGCCCCAGAAGGCCGAAATTAACTTTAAGTGCCATTTCAGTATTTGTAGTTTGTGAATGTATATGTACTGGGTATTACATAGATAAGAAAGAGACAAGGAATAGGAACTTGGCACAACCATGCAGGGGGAACAGATTGCTATATAATCAAGTTCTGTAAGAGGAAGGGAAGTAGTGGTAGATATATGGTGGGAAACGAAGGTTATCTACTATAAAGTATAAAACAATACTATAGAAATCAAGAGCAAAATAATCTTCATTCTCTAATATGTATTGTTAACGAGCTGCTTTAGCTTTCCTTCTACCTACAAATATGGGATCTCTCACAACATGAACCTGGTCCTGACTGCCACAATGCAAGTTTTGTTTTATTTTTAATTTGACATATCTTTACTGCCAAGAATGGGTGAGAACAAATTCTCTCACTACTTCTCCCTATTTGAACTCCTTTGAAGATCTCATTTATACAGAACATTGTGATATCAGTTAGTCTTAACATGGAACAACTATATTTGTATAAGTAAATACAAATCAATTTTGTGGCAGTATTAGGTTATAAAGTGATCCTGATATGCTTTTTATTATTTTAATTTTATAATACAAAAAAAAAAGTAAAAATTCCCATAGAATACTCTTAGGCCAACTAGAATATTTTCAGAAACTCTCAAACTCAATTTGAGAAATAAGTTATGGTGAGAGACATATGGAACAACACTCTAGGATTGTTGTGGCCGAAGCAGAGATCAAAGACAAATGAGATTGACTAAACAGAATGCTCATTTACTGGAGGAGAGATGAGTGAGGGTACACAGAAAGGTCTGGGGAGAAAAAAACAAGTCAAACAGGACTTCTCTCTGACCACACATTTCTAAATGATTTTTTTATATTTGCAAAACAAAATCTTGAATGGGTTATTATTTACAGAAGCATTGGAAGATGAAATTCTGCTCAAGAATAAATGGTTTTCTATGCTCTTTATAGTGACTCAGAAATAACTCCCCTAGCACTTGACTTAAACAGCTCATGAGTAGTTCCAGGCTAGATAACTGGAAGAGGTACAGGGAGAATGAGGCAATGGAGAAGTCACATCTCACCTTAGTTCTCTGCTTTCAGCCTTCCTAGCTTTGTGAATGATGGCTGAGTGACCACTGCTGACTGTGCTAGCATAGCAGACAGAGACACACCATCAACCAGAGACTTGTGCCTCTTTTCTCTGAAAGCCGACTAGGAGGATTGAAGTGCTTTGGGTTCAACATAAGAAGTTTAAAAAAAAAAATTTCTGAATATAAAGGACTGATTTTGGTTGCTTTAGGTCTCCTTAGTTGGATTATGTGTTTTACAAGGTCTACAAATGAACAGAGAACCATCTGTGTGAGCTGAAAGGGCTAATACTCAGCCCAAATGTCTCCTTTGCAACTATAGGTGATTTTCAGTGGGGAAATCTGGACACTCGAATTATAACTGTTCAAACAGATTTTATTAGTGAGAGTATTAAAGGTCACTAGAACCTTACATTTATGAAGATAGTATTTTACCTTGGCTTTTATACTGACACCAAGAACACAGGGTGGTGACATGTGGTCAGCCTGGCACAGAATGTCAGTAGTCCTTCAGGAATATTTTTCATATCCCTGACAAAATATTGTATTTTCTATAAGCAGTGGTCCCTCCCTTTCAAATCTGAAGCAATGGCTTGTCAACAAAATTTCATAAACTTATGAGTATGCATGCAAAAGCAAAGGGGGGAAGATTCAGCATTCCCTTTGTGAGTGGGAAATAAGTCATGAGCATTTATGAAATGACTGTGTAAGAGTAGTTAATCATTTGGGAAATGTGGGTTGAGGTTACTTAGCTAAGACCTATTATTAGAGCTAATGCCATACCCCTGTGGCTTCATTCACCCCAAAATATATCTAATACAGCCCAATGTGGTCAAGAGTGTACTTACTGCTGCTTCCCCCACTACTGAATTTAAGATGACTTGCAGCCCGGGTATCTTTTGATTCTGACATGTGGCTCTAATGGGAATTTACGCAGCTTAATCACTACTCACCTTACTGAAAATAGAATGCTATAAAGCCGAGTGGTGAAACCAGCCTCACATATTCTGACTGCTGCTACCTGGGGTAATTAGTGGTGGTTCCAGTTTTTGCAAGAGGTGGCTCTGTTATGTTTCTATGTGCAAGGAAAGGAGGTCTGCCCACAATGGCATGCTTGGGGAGCGCAAGTTCTCTGAACGACTTGAGATTTACTTCTTAGTCTTTAAAAATACATTAAGATTGGTATTTTCCAAGTTAAGTGGGCTGGGAAGATTTTATTGCTTTGGTCAGTTAAAATTAAGAACATAAATTATTGAGCCTATACTTTAATGTGCTCTTGCTTTAAATAGTTGACAGGCAGATTGAGAGCTGAAAATCTCACTTATTGGTAACGAACCAGTGCTGCAAAATTACATTAGATATGAAACACAGATTTTCTATAGGGTTACGTAACTTTAAAAGTTAGCATTACTATTGATTTATCTACAATATCAAAGGTAAAACATAAAATAAATCGTTTTCTATTTTTTCTTTATATGGTGATAATGAATAAAATCTATTAATACTAATGACTTTCTGCCCTTTATATATTCCACAACAGAAACAGGTGTACAGGTATACACACAGAACCCAGAACACCATTTATTTTTGCTAAGAAGATGTATGCTTCTTTGAAAATGGTATATTCCTGAGCATTTACCCATAAAACAAATTATTTTGAGTTAATCAGTTATATTTTGAAAGCTGGAGTTTTTTTTTTTTTTAAATAAAGAGATAAATCTATTTAGGCTGAAAGGGGGAAACAAAATCAGGCAGTAGATGAGCAAGTTGGTAAAATCACAATTGAGACTGGTCAATTGTGCTTTGGAGTCAGATCTATCTGGTTTACACACCAGCTGTGCAACTTTGGAGAACTTAACATCTCCATCTCCATCTCAACATCATCATCTTTAAAGTTAGATAATAATTCTTACTTTACAAGTTTGTATAAAGATTAAATAAATCTTATAAATAATGTAGCTCAGAATTTTACACACAGTATATTTTTAATAATTTGTACCCATTAGAGTTACTCAGTCAAAATTAATTTTAAAAATATTTATGAGGTCTATTTTGTGTTAAGTATTTAGGGATAAACTGGTGAGCAAAAGCAAACATAGTCTGTATTAAAAACAAAAAACAAGCACAGTGCTAACCCTCTTGGAGTTTCCCAGTCTAACGGGGAACATAGTCAGTCAAATAATCCCATAAATAAATTTAAAATAATTATGACTGTGAAAAACATATGACACTGTCAAAGCATGTAATGAGGAAGACGAATTAGTTAAAGAACAGAGGCGATTTCCTTGAGAAAATGATGATTCAACTGAAATATGAAGGAAAAGAGGAAGAAAATAAGTGAAGAGAGAAGTGAAGGATTTTCCACGTAGCATTTATGAAGCATTGTTCTTTAGAGGAACTGAAAAGAAGCTGTTGTTACAGAACCACTTCAAGTGAGGGAGGAAGGAGTTGAGGTGAGGCTCTCCTAGGAAGGGCTGTTTCCATTCACAGGAGTCTTGGAGAGTTTTAAACAGAGGGCAACATGAATAAACCTGAACTTGAAAAGATGCCCCTGGCTGCAGTGATAAGAATGGATTAGAGAGGAGCAATAGTGAATATGTATAAGCCAACTAGGAAGCCAACTTAGTAGTTTAGGCAAGAGGCAGTGGTTGTTTGGACTAAGGTAACAGTGGAAATGGAGAGAAGTAGATGAATTTGAGAAAAATTTATGAGTTAAAATTTATATGGCTTGGAGTTGAATTATATATGGGCTTTATTGCTAAAGACGTATAGCACTACAACCCATCCCTTGTCCACTCACTCTCTTTCTTTTCTAGATGTCTATTTCATACCTTCTCCTTTATTTTCAACACCCTATACTTATCTCCCCATACTCATTCTTAGCTGATAACCTTTTCCCTGAGTCACTAAGGAAATGGAAGCAATCAGAAGACAAGTCCTGAACTCTAAACTGCACCTACCTACTCACATACCAGCATCTGCACCAGCATCTTCTGTCTCCCTGCTTTTAACCTGGTTATATTACCCAAGCTCTGCCTCAAGCTAGTTTGTCCACATGTCCACTTTATCCCATCTACTCTCAACTTCTTCAGTAATTCTCCTCTTACTGTACTCCATCATCTCTGTCTCTCTGTCTCTCTCTCCTGGATCATTATCATTAGTTTTTTTTTTTTTTTTTTAACATCTTTATTGGAGTATAATTGCTTTACAATGGTGTGTTAGTTTCTGCTTTATAACAAAGTGAATCAGTTATACATATACATATGTTCCCATGTCTCTTCCCTCTTGCATCTCCCTCCCTCCCACCCTCCCTATCCCACCCCTCTAGGTGGTCACAAAGCACCGAGCTGATCTCCCTGTGTTATGCGGCTGCTTCCCACTAGCTAGCTATCTGTTTTACATCTGGTAGTGTATATATGTCCATGCCACTCTCTCTGTCACAGCTTACCCTTCCACCTCCCCATATCCTCAAGTCCATTCTCTAGTAGGTCTGTGTCTTTATTCCCGTCTTGCCCCTAGGTTCTTCATGACCTTTTTTTTTTTTCTTAGATTCTATATATATGTGTTAGCATATGGTATTTGTTTTTCTCTTTCTGACTTACTTCACTCTGTATGACAAACTCTAGGTCCATCCATTAGTGTTCAAAGATGCCCTTTTATCTCATATTTTTAGAAAAAATTCTTGACTCTATTTTTCCCCATAGCTAATGCTCTAATTTTTTGGAGGGGGAGGACAGTGACCTTGGTTTTAAACAAAATTCCTCAAAAGAGTTATTTGTACTTTTTTCTCCAATCCCTAGTAGTCTTTCTTTAAACCCACCCAACAGACCTGTACCATTCCACCAAAACTATAAGAAATTATAACCAACACAGTTTAGTCATGCAAATTTATGTAGGGTGGGCCTAGGAAACACAAGAAAAGGGTTAGTCACACTAGATCATCATGTTAACTAATCATTATTACAAACTAGCAACCTAAACCTTTTGTGCAAATTCACATCCATTAACCTTCTAGCTGAGATACTGGGGGCTGGTGGGGGGGAGATGTTATGGACAAGCATTAGCATGAACATTTACAGCCTGTTGTGTCCCTTTCTCTTGACTTACTTCAGCCTCTTACTTCAGCTATCTCAAAATTTTAAGTATTAATTTTTCAACTATATTGCATCTATAGTTTTTTGTGAAATAATCATACAGGTTCTTGTCTTTATAGGATCATTGCAAATATGAAAAGTAAAAAAAAAGATGCCATTATTGATCACAAGAACAGCAGAATTTAGAACATATCCAGGCAGAGAGAGAGAAAGAAAGAGAGTGAGAGAAATCTTAGAACTCATTTCCTGAAACGATTTGTCTCAATCGGAATGTGTCTCATAGTGAAACAAATGAAGGCAGAAAACACTACAGTACAAGAAGTGAAATGAACAAAGATTTATTTTAACTGGAGTTTTGAGATCAGAGTTGCAAATGTCACAAAAATAAATGGTCTGAATGAATGTATTTTATCTGGGAAAATAATGAATTAAATAAAATAAATAAACTGTAAGACATCTTATATTTCTGTTATTATAGACTTCCTCAGCATTTCCATTTAAATTCTACATTAGGTATTCAAATTCTCATTTATACATCTGGCATAAATCAAAACTCATGAATCTTTTTAAGGATTTTTGGTGTTGCTATTCAAGCAAATGAGTTTATTCATAATATCTTACAACTTGTTTCTGGTGGTTTAAAATATTGTTATTTTGGTGTTGAATAATAATAAGGATCTCAGCATGAAGAAGCTGAAGATGTTTGCATATCATTCAAAAAATACGTTAATATAGCAACTCAGCTAGGCTTAAAGATAGGTACCAAAATATGTGCTAGAAAATGTTCTATTGACCAAACTTAACAAATTTTCATCTCAGCTATTATCATTAACACTCCCAATAGCTTTCAGTTTACAAAAAAGTAAGGCAGTTAAGGTATATAATTAAGATATTACGGCATTTGGCTTACTTCTATGCTCAGATTGAATGACCACTTAGAAAATACTAAGAATAATTTTTAAAAAGTCATGAAAAAAATCAAAATATAAACTTTTCACTGCTCATAGGACAAAGTCCAGTAACATTAGTATTAAAATATACACATCATGACTATGATGTGCACAGTATTCAGTAGCCATAAGTTTAGAGCTGCTCTGTCCAATATGGAAGCCCTAACTGAATGTGGCTGTTGTGCACTCAAAATAGGGGTGATCCAAACTGAGATACACTCTACGTGAAAAATGCTCACCAATCTTGAAGACTCGGTATTTGAAAAAAGAAGGTAAAATATCTCATTAAAGACTTCTAGAATCCTCCCTAGAATGTAGAGGGCAGGGCAGAACATTACTTCCATCTTTATAAAAAATGGCTAGAATAACTTCAAATTCATGACTCTTTTATATCTATTAAAGAACTGAGGTTGCAAAACAACTACCCAAACACTAAAGAGAGACAGGCATCTTCAGGGAGAGAGGAGACACAAGCACTCACTTACCAGATGCTGCTGAACACCAACAGGAAGAACTCAGCTATAACAGTTGACAAATGGGCGAAGGCCCAGGGCACACTGGCAGGACAGTGACGAACCCTTGGGAGCTCTAGAAATGGGAGGAGTCCACACCATCTTGCTGGATTTTCTCTGTGAATCCCACCATGTAATCACAGAAAAGATCAGAGAGCCTGAAGAATGTGTTGATTTTGGTGCAGTCCTGGGGGAGGGGATAGCACCTCTGCAGGAGGGCCAAGAAATGCCACTTGACCTTTCCTCCATCTCCTCATAAGGAACCAATGCCTGTGGGAGGGAAGGCAACAAACCATTTTCCCCTAGAGCACTGAAGGAGGGGAACAGGAAAAACACACTCCCGGGAGGAGCAGGAATATACTCTGGGCCCACACAGCTAGGAAAGGGGCAGAAGAACAGAGTGGACCATGCTTCTGACACCCAGGGACTTGGTTCCTGCTATGGCTGAGGCTTCGGAACAGACAACAGCCACCACCAGCAGTCCAACAAGCTTCAGGTAACAACAGTGTGCAAAGAGCCCCTTTCTGAAGTGTAGCTACAGCTGAGGGCTGCACAGATCTAATGCCGTGAATGAATCCTCATCCTACACAAAACGTATCACTATAGGAATCAAAGGGCACTTTGGGTTTAATCATAGTAACATCAAGCCTCAAATCTAGCCCAACTTCTACTCAAACTCCTACACTAAAGGCCTAGCAGATGGAAAAGTGTGCCCATTTCCATATATATACATACATGTATAATGAAAAAGCATACTCCCAAGAAACAATCATCAGAACCAAACTCAGATATGACACAGGTGTTGAAACTATATAACAGGAAATTTAAAATTACTATGATCAATATGTTTATGGCTCTAATGGAAATGATAGACAACATGCAAAATCAAATGGGTAACTTCAGCAGAGAGATGGGAACAATAAGAAATGATTAAATGGAAATGGCATAAATGAGAAAAACAGTAAGAAAGATAAAGAATGCCTCCACTCTGTTCATGAGTACACACAACACTGTGAGGGAAAGCATAAGTGAACTTGAAAATAGGCCAATAGAAATTACCTAAACTAAGCACAAAGAGAAGAAAAAGTGAGCAAAAATAGAATAGAGCATCTATAGCACCTGAAAATATCAAGAAGTGTGACATACACGTAGTTTGAATTCCAGAAGAAAAAGAGAGAGAATTTGGCAGAAGAAATCTTTTTAAAATTAATGAAAAGATAATGGCTGAGAATTTTCTAAAATTAATGACATATGCCAAACAGTAGATCCCCAAACTCAACAACAAGTGGGAAAATACCAAAAGACAAAAACAAAACAAACTAAACAGAGCAAAACATAACATACACAGGCATATCATATTCAAACTATTGAAAACAAAACTCAGAAAATCTTGATGACATGCAGAGGAACAAAAATAAAAATTATTGCTGAATTTTCATGAGAAGCCATGAAAGCATGAGACAATGAAATGATACTGTTAATGTACTGAAGAATAAAACAAGGATATCAACCCATAATTCTATAGTCAGTATTCTGTATAATTCTACAGCAGTATTAGACAAGAAAAGTTTAATAAAGACTTTCAAGGAGAAGGACTATATTATGAAACAGAAACTTGGACCTACATGAAGAAATGTAAGAGGGCTGGACTAGGATAAAGATAAAATAAGTTTGTATTTCTTAGTTTAAACAAATCTAAAAAATAACAGACAGTCTAAAGCAGAAATAACAGCAAAGTAGTTTGTGTTTACAACAAAAAATTAAAATAAGTTATATCAGTAGCATAAAGGATGGGAGAGAAAGATTGAGAATATACTATTTCGAGATCTTCATGCTACACATGAAGTGGTATAATGTTTAAAGGGAGACTGATTAATTAGGAAAGCATATAGTAATAAAGACAAAGGGAACAAATAGAACAAGTAGTGAGACGACTCTAAGCTGTCCCAACCACCAGCCTTTGCGTCAACCCAACTGAGGGCCCAGACATTATGAAACAGAGACGGGCCACATTTTGTGCACTCTGTTCAAATATTCTGACCAAAAAAAACAATAGTGAGATAGAATAATAACAAATTTTTGTTTAATCCATTATGTTTGGGGATATTTTATTATGTAGTGATAAATAATGCAAACAGTCAGGAATTATTAAAGTGCAAGAAACAAAAAGGTCTACCCAAATTAGCCCAAATAAAAATATATTTATGATAAGTATACAGGGATGTCTCAAGCACTTAATTTATTTTTTCATTTAACAAATATTTATTGAGCACTTACTGAAGATATTATAGTGCTTGGTAATTTACATGTATTATTTCATTTGATCTAAATATTTTACAGATGAAGAAACTGAGGTCTGAAGCTAAGTTATTTGTCAAAGACTCATAGCTGCTAATAAGCAGTTGAGCTGGGATCCAGATTTAGGTCAGATTGTAGCTCTTATAATCATAAAGATATTCTCTTTTCACATAACACTTGATTTTAAGAAACAGTTCTGCCTCACATGCCATCAAAAGTGTTTAGGAAGTAACTCACCTGTCCCTCTGTCTGGTGCCACATGGCCCCTCGTCTATACATAGTTCAGGTCAATAGACTAGAATGTCAGCCATGACATTGTCACTGACTCCTTTGTGGAGAGTCAGTATGAAAAGACAGTAAAGAGACAGCTGATTTCTGGTGAGAATGAAGGAAAGAGTGATTCAAGGATTCTAGTTCAGCATAGCCATTATGAACAGAGGCTTAAGGGTCAGGCAAACTGATTCAAATCCCAGCTACTCTATTTTCTAACTCTGAGGCAAATTTCTTGATCTGGCTAAGTCTCAATATTCATATATATATATTTGGGATAATAAAAATTCACAGATATATATTAAGATTCAAATGAAATAATGTAAATAATGTCCCTGGTTCTCAATTAAGCTATTATTATTTGGGGGCCTTTGGATAACAGGGTGGTCAGTGGATTTATTCACTGAGACATAACCATAGGAAAAAGAATGAATTTTGGAGGGTGAGAGTCAAATTTGGTACATGTTGAGTTTGAAATACTTGTGGGACATTCCACTAAAGATTAACCATAGATAGTTGGACACACAGTTATGTAGGGAGCAAAGAACAATGAACTCAAATAAGGTAATGGCCAGTTTCTAGAGGCACTTGAATCCCAAATTGAGACTTCTGAATCAATAGAAAACACAGGAAGTTTCTGAGCAGGAGAATGAATTCTGCTGCTAAAAGAAAAAGTTCTGTACACAAAAAATCCTTCCTTATCTGACTCTCTAATAATAAAATATTAAAATGTTGAATATTACAATATTTTTAAAAATCACATAAATTAAAACTTTTAATTGCTCTAATCACTTTATGTGTAAATACTTTTTAATATTACTAAGCAGTGGAGAATGATATATCCCCTAATGTCAATATCATCTGGAAAATAATGATTTTTTTTTTAGAGAAGTCAATATTAAAGCTTTGTATTATTCAGGGAATGTGTAGAGATGGATCTCATTTGTAACCTGGCACTAGAGTTCAGCAAGTTCAGACAATGAAGTGTCAAGTGCATCCTGATGATTATGCAAATCCCTCTAATGGCTGCCACTGTGCCTTACTCTCCTCCCACAGGTTGTCCACTTCCAACTCTAACCTGCTGATCTCAAGTGCCTTTCAGTGTTGGGAAGGGAGTGCTGCTTATCATTGGTATTGAGAACATCGTTCATGGTAATGCTAGGCACAACTGAAAATATTTTTTAGCCTGACAAAGCATACATTGGTAACCTTGTTAAGGACTTCATATAAGCCTTGCAATGATTTGCTGAGATGAGAAGCACAGAAAGGCATGTAACAGGCAGATGGTTGTCTTATTGCATAATATCTGAATAAGAACAATCCAGACTTAGTAACTTCTTAATACCATCATTTTAAGAAAGGAAAGTAAAAACAAAGAGCAGACTCATGACAAAGACGGTATTGGTAAAGCTAAGAACTTTGGAGCTGCAAATACATTGGCATAATATCAGTTCCAGAAAAGGAACTCAGTTCCTCTCATTAGTGGATCCGTATTAAAAGTGCAGTCAATTATTATGATTATATTTTGTTAATAAACAGTTTTGAAAATTTGTTTTTTCTATTTTTAGGTAAGTACTTGCATAATATCCTTGAAATAACCTCTGTGCTCACAAAGCCTAAAACATTTAGTATCTGGCCCTTTACAGAAAAAGTTTGTTGATTAATCATAATTTATTCTTTTAAGTGGGGAAGAGTGTCCTTCCTGGACCACATATTTCCAGAAGGTCAAAATTGACTCTGCTGGTAAGAGAGGTGGAGTAGGGTGTATAATTGTTGGAATGAAACCCACTACATTAACTTAAAGTATGAACCAGGATGACATATATTAAAAAAAACTTACTCCTAATTTGGAATGGCTGGAAGATTGTGAAGAAATGGATAGAAGATGTTGTTTAAAGGTATTTAGTGATCAGATTATCAAGTCATGTATATCATATTAAATAAATTGTTTTGTTGCCTGTAATTTTGGTGTCCTATCCAAGAAATTGTTGCCTAGGCCAATGTTATGAAGCTTTCCCCCTGTGTTTTATGCTACGATTTTACACTTGTGAAAGGTCAGTTGCTATTATTTGCATGGGTTTATTTCTGGACTCTATATTCTGTTCCATTGGTCCATCTGTCTGTCTTTTGTCAATACCATACTGTTTTAATATACTGTAGCTTTGTAATATATTTTGAAATCAGGAAGTGTGATATGTCTTCAGCTTTGTTCTTTTTTCTCAAGATTGGTTTGGCTCTTTGGGGTCTATTGTGTTTCTATATGAATTTTAAAATTGCTTTTCCTATTTAGGTAAATAGAAATGCTTTTTGACCATCTGTATGTCTTCTTTGGAGAAATGTCTATTTAGATCTTCTGCTCATTTTTTGATTAGGTTATTTGTTTTCTTGATATTGAGCTGCATGAGCTGTTTGTATATTTTGGAGATTAATCCCTTGTCAGTTGTTTCATTTGTAAATATTCTCTCCCATTCTGAGGGTTGTGTTTTTTGTTGTTTATGGTTTCCTTTGCTGTGCAAAAGCTTTTACGTTTCACTGGATCCCATTTGTTTATTTTTGTTTTTATTTTCATTACTCTAGGAGGTGGGTCATAAAAGATCTAACTGTGATTTATGTCAAAGAGTGTTCTGCCTATGTTTTCCTCTAAGAGTTTTACAGTGTCCGACCTTATATTTAGGTCTTTAATCCATTTTGAGTTTATTTTTGTGTATGGTGTTAGGAAGTGTTCTAATTTCATTTGTTTACATGTAGCTATCCAGTTCTCCCAGGACCACTTATTCAAGAGACTGTCTTTTCTCCAATGTATGTTCTTGCCTCCTTTGTCATACATTAAGTGATCATAGGTGCATGGGTTTATCTCTGGGCTTTCTATCCTGTTCCATTGATCTATATGTCTGTTTTTGTGCCAGTACCATACTGTTTTGATTACTGTAGCTTTGTAATACAGTCTGAAATCAGGGAGCCTTATTCCTCCAGCTCCGTTTTTCTTTCTCAAGATTGCTTTGACTATTTGGGGTCTCTTGTGTCTCCATACAAATTGCAAACTTTTTTTTGGTCTAAATCTGTAAAAAATGCCATTGGTAATTTGATAGGGATTGCATTGAATATGTAGATTGCTTTGGGTAGTATAGTCATTTTCATAATATTGATTCTTACAATCCAAGAACATGGTGTATATCTCCATCTGTTTGTGTCATCTTTCATTTCTTTCATTAGTATCTTGCAGTTTTCTGAGTACAGGTTTTTGCCTCCTTAGGTAGGTTTATTCCTAGGTATTTTATTCTTTTTGTTGTGATGGTAAATGGGATTGTTTCCTTAATTTCTCTTTCTGACATTTTCTTGTTAGTGTATAGGAATGCAAGAGATTTCTGTGTATTAATTTTGTATCCTGCAACTTTGCCAAATTCATTGGTGAGCTCTAGTAGTTTTCTGGTAGCATTTTTAGGATTTTCTATGTTTAGTATCATGTCATTTGCAAACAGTGACAGTTTTACTTCTTCTTTTCCAATTTGGATTATGTTTACTTCTTTTTCTTCTATGATTGCCATGATTAGGACTTCCAAAACTATGTTGAATAAAAGTGGTGAGAGTGGACATCCTTGTCTTGATCCTGATCTTAGGGGAAATGCTTTCAGTTTTTCACCATTGAGAATGATGTTTGCTGTGGGTTTGTTGTAAATTGCCTTTATTATGTCAAGGTAGTTTCCCTCTGTGCCCACTTTCTTTTTTTTTTTTAATTTTTGAATTTTATTTATTTATTTATTTATTTATTTAATAAATTTATTTATTTATTTATTCATTTATTTTTGGCTGTGTTGGGTCTTCGTTTCTGTGCGAGGGCTTTCTCTAGTTGCGGCAAGCGGGGGCCACTCTTCATCACGGTGCGCGGGCCTCTCACTATCATGGCCTCTCTTGTTGTGGAGCATAGGCTCCAGACGCGCAGGCTCAGTAGTTGTGGCTCACGGGCCTAGTTGCTCTGCGACATGTGGGATCTTCCCAGACTAGGGCTCGAACCCGTGTCCCCTGCATTGGCAGGCAGATTCTCAACCACTGCGCCACCAGTGAAGCCCTATTTATTTTTTTATACAGCAGGTTCTTATTAGTAATCAATTTTATACCCATCAGTGTATACATGTCAATCCCAATCGCCCAATTCATCACACCCCACCCCCACACCCCTGCCACTTTCCCCCCATGGTGTCTGTACGTTTGTTCTCTACATCTGTGTCTCAATTTCTGCCCTGCAAACTGGTTCATCTGTACTATGCCCACTTTCTGGAGAGTTTTTTTTTTATCATAAATGGGTGTGAAATTTTGTCAAAAGCTTTTTCTGCATCTTTTGACGTGATCATATGATTTTTGTTCTTCAATTTGTTAACATAGTGCATCCTATTGATTGATTTGTGTATGTTGAAGAATCCTTGCGTTACTGGGAGAAATCCCACTTGATGATGGTATATGATCCTTTTAATGTGTTGTTGGATTCTGCTTGTTAGTATGTTGTTGAGGATTTTTGCATCTATGTTCATCAGTGATACAGGTGTGTAATTTTCTTTTTTTGTGATATCTTTATCTGGTTTGGGTATCAGGGTGATGGCAGTCAAGTAGAATGAGCTTGGGAGTGTTCCGTCCTCTGCAATTTTTTGAGAAGGATAGCTGTTAGCTCTTCTCTAAATGTTTGATAGAATTTGCCTGTGAAGCCATCTGATCCTGGACTTTTGTTTGTTGGAAGATTTTAAATCACAGTTTCAATTTCATTACTTGTGACTGATCTGTTCATATTTTCTATTTCTTCCTGGTTCAGTCTTAGAAGGTTTCTAAGAATTTGTCCATTTCTTCCAGGTTGTTCATTTTATTGGCATATAGTTGTTTGTTATAGTCTCTTGTGATCCTTTGTATTTCTGCGATGTCAGTTGTAACTTCTCCTTTTTCATTTCTAATTTTATTGATTTGACTACTCTCCCTTTTTTCTTTTTTTTTTAAAGTCATTAGATTAGCACCTTTTTCTTTTTTTAAAATTAATTAATTTATTTATTTTTGGCTGTGTTGGGCCTTCGCTTCTGTGCGAGGGCTTTCTCTAGGTGCGGCGAGTGGGGTCCACTCTTCATCGCAGTGCGCGGGCCTCTCACCATTGCGGCCTCTCCCGCTGCGGAGCACAGGCTCCAGTTGCGCAGGTTCAGCAGCTGTGGCTCACGGGCCCAGTTGCTCCGCGGCATGTGGGATCCTCCCAGACCAGGGCTCGAACCCGTGTCCCCTGCATTGGCAGGCAGATTCTCAACCACTGCGCCACCAGGGAAGCCCTCTCCCTTTTTTCTTAATGAATCTGGCTAAAGGTTTATCGATTTTCTATATCTTCTCAAAGAAAGAGCTTTTAGTTTCATTGATCTTTGCTATTGTTTTCTTCATCTCTATTTCATGTATTTCTGCTCTGATCTTTATGATTTCTTTCCTTCTACTAAGTTTGGGTTTTGTTTGTTCTTCTTTCTCTAGTTGCTTTAGGTGTAAGATTAGGTTGTTTATTTGGGATTTTTCTTGTTTCTTGAGGTAAGATTATATTGCTATAAACTTCTCTCTTAGAACTGCTTTTACTGCATCCCATAGGTTTTGGTCGTCATGTTTTTGTTGTCATCTTTTTCTAGGTATTTTTTCTTATTTCCTCTTTGATTTCTTCAGTGATCCATTGGTGATTTAGTAGTCTATTGTTTAACCTCCATGTGCTTGTGTTTTTTTACAGTTTTTTCCCCTGTGATTGACTTCTAATCTCATAGTATTTTGGTTGGAAAAGACGCTTGATATGATTTCAATTTTCTTAAATTTACCAAGGCTTGATTTGTGACCCAAGATGTGCTCTATCCTGGAGAATGTTCTGTGTGCACCTGAAAAGAAAGTGTATTCTGCTGCTTTCAGATTTAATGTCTTATAAATATCAATTAAGTCTATCTGGTCTAATGTGTCATTTAAGGCTTGTGTTTCCTTATTAATTTTCTGTCTGGATGATCTATCCATTGGTGAAAGTGGAGTGTTAAAGTCCCCCACTATTATTGTGTTACTGTCAATTTCCCCTTTTATGGCTGTTAGCATTTGCCTTATGTATTGAGGTGCTCTTATGTTGGGTGCATAAATATTTACAATTATTATATCTTCTTCTTGGATTGATCCCTTGATCATTATGCAGTGTCCTTCCTTGTCTCTTGTAACAGTCTTTATTTTAAAGTCTATTGTATCTGATATGAGTATTGTTACTCCAGCTGTCTTTTGATTTCCATCTGCATGGAATATTTTTTTGCATCGCCTTACTTCCAGTCTGTATGCCTCCCTAGGTCTGAAGCTGGTCTCTTGTAGATAACGTTTATATGGATCTTCTTTTTGTATCCATTCAGCCAGTCTATGTATTTTGATTGGAGCATTTAATCCATTACATTTAAGGTAATTATCAGTATGTATGTTCCTGTTGCCATTTTCTTAATTGTTTTAGGTTTGTTTTTGTAGGTCTTTTTTCTTCCTTTCCTCTCTCGTTTTCTTTTTTGTTTCTTGCCTAGAGAAATTCCTGTAGCATTTATTGTAAAGCTGGTTTGGTGGTGCTGAATTCTCTTAGCTTTTGCTTATCTGTAAAGCTTTTGATTTCTCCACTGAATCGGAATGAGAGCCTTCCTGGGTAAAGCATTCTTGGTTGCAGATTTTTTTCCTTTCATCACTTTAAATATATCCTGCTACTCCCTTCTGGCCTGCAGAGTGTCTGCTGAGAAATCAGCTGATTACCTTATGTGGATTCCCTTGTACATTATTTGTTGCTTTCCCCTAGTTGCTTTTAATATTTTTTCTTTGTATTTAGTTTTTGGTAGTTTGAATAATATGTGTCTTGTCATGTTCCTCCTTGAGCTTATCCTGTATGGGACTTTCTTTTCTTCCTGAACTTGGGTGACTATTTCCTTTCTCATGTTAAGGAAGTTTTCAACTATAATGTCTTCAAATATTTTCTCAGGCCCTTTCTCTTTTTCTTCTTTTTCTGAGACTCCTATAATTTGAATGTTGGTGTGTTTAATGTTCTCCCAGAGGTCTCTGAGACTTTCCTCAATTGTTTTCATTCTTTTTTCTTTATGCTGTTCCATGGCAGAGATTTCCACCATCCTGTTCCAGGTCACTTATCCATTCTTCTCCCTCAGTTATTCTGCTATTGATTCCTTCTAGTGTATTTTTCACTTAATTTATTACCTTATTCATCTCTGCTTGTTTGTTCTTTAGTTCTTCTATGTCTTTATTAAACTTTTCTTGATCTTCTTGATCTGTGTCTCTATTCTGTTTCTGAGATCTTGGATTACCTTTACTTTCATTACTCTGAATTCTTTTTCAGATAGATTGCTTATCTCCTCTTCATTTAGTTGTTCCTGTAGTTTTTTATCTTGCTCCTTTGTCTACAACATATTTCTCTGTTGTCTCATTTTGTCTCACTTACTGTGTTTGTCGTCTCCTTTCCACAGGCTGCAGGATCGTAGTTCCTCTTGCTTCTGTTGTCTGCCCCCTGTTGGTTGAGACTGGTCAAAAGGCTTGTGCCTTTATCTCCTTGATAAGGCGTTTGATTGCTGTGGTGATGATCAGATCCTGCCCTAGATATTGAGCAGGACTTCCCCTTTGTTTGTAGTTGTCACTGCCTTGTCAGGGGTGGGATCTTCTACCCAGCTGTTGGAGTAGAGGCCTCCAGATCTGTTTCTTAGCTGTGCTTCTGAGCTGTAGTGCAAGGTAGGTGGGATTGGAGCACTCCCACTGGGAGAGAAGCCACTGAGTATTCCTCTGGAGCAGTTCACCTGTGAACGTGCTCTGTTGTGTCCCCTTTCACCTGCTGTGTGTGCTCACAAAGTATACTATTGTTGGCACTGCTCTCAGTCCTGCCTTAACTGTGGGTATGCTGGCAATTGGTCCTGGTGACTCTCAGGCATTGTTTTCACCTGGTCACTGGAACAGTCCACTGAGGTCAGGTCCCAGGACTGTAGTAGTTGTGCACCTGGACCCACTGTGGGATCTATGGAGGCAGCTCAAACTCTGGTCTGACCCAACCTCCATGTGCACATGCCCACAGAGCCCAGAACTGCTAACAGACCCATCCTAGCTGCAAAAGCACTTGTTGTCCTTCCAGATGTTTCACAGGTGCTGAATTTGGGAAACCATCAATGAAGGTGTAACTCCACAGTGTGCACAGCTGCAAGGAGAGATTTCAGCTCTTCTTCCTTAGTCACACAGCCCCTGGGGCTTAGCTGTCATTTCAGCCCCTCCTCTGGGCAGATTTCCTAGTACAGGGAGCTATCTGTGGCCTCCCAGGACAGTGAGGCAGGTCCCAGCACCCACTGGTGGATTTCCTAGTAGTGCGAGGTTTCTGCATGCTTCTTGGATGGTGGGGCAGCTCCTGGCACCCACTGACCGATTTCCTGGTGGGCACAGTAATCCGCACCCTCCTGGGACAGTGGGGCAGGTCCTGGGGCCCACTGGTGAAATTCCTAGTGTCTGGATCTGTCCACAGCCTTCCAGGTCAGCGGGGGTAGGTTCTGTGACCTGCTGGTGGAATTCCTAGTTTTGTGAATTTTCTGCGCCTTTCTGGGTCAGGAGGGGTGGGGCCTGGCATCTGCTCACGGGTCTGGAAGAAGTGGCCTGTGCCTGTCTCTGGAGCTCAAGATGGCGGCAGCAATTTGCACCTTCCCCCCGAGCTCCTGTAGGAGGTGTCCTGTTGCCCAGGAGTGCTCACAGCATTAGAAATTCTTTTGGTGGTCCTGCCTCTCTCCTCGTGCACTTCCCAAGAATGGTGCCTTGCCTCTCTGGTGGGCCCAGGCTGCTTCCTAGTACACCCCCAGTTGCCGTAGCCCAACCTCTTCAGGCTCTTCCTGTACCTAACCATGGTCCTCTCTCTGGGACTGAGCTTCAGAGTCTGAGTTTCAGCACCCGACCCCCACTCTGCTGGGGAGCACAGAGTGGTGGTGCCGAACCTCTGTGCAGGTTACTCTCTGTTTTGCCTTCCACAAACCAGTTGCTGCCCTTTCAGCCCTTTTAGGCTCTGAAACCCCACACCCCCGTGTCCAGTCTATCTTCTCTGCTGGTGAGGAGCCTTCTCAAGGTGTGGGAATCTTTCCTCCTTCACAGCTCCCTCCCTGGGGCTCGGGTCCCATCCTGATTCTTTCTTTTTCTTTTTCCTTTTGCCCTACCCAGTTACATGGAGGTTTTCTTGTCTTTTTGGACATCTGTGGTCTTATGTTGGAATGCAGTAGCTGTTCTGTGTGAATCATTCCACCTGTAGATGTATTTTCAATGCTTCTGTGGAGGGAGGTGAACCTTGTTTCCTTCTCCTCTGCCATCTTGATCCCTTCCCTGCTATTGTGATTTTGATAGGGATTTCACTGAATCTGTAGATCAAGTACTTTGAGTAGTATGGACATTTTAACAATCCATGAGCATGGAATATGCTTGCATTTATTTGTGTCTTCTTTATTTTATCACTAATTTATAATTTTTAGTGTACAAGTGTTTCACCTCCTTAGTTAAGTTTATTCCTAGGTATTTTATTTTTGTAATGCTATTTTAATTAGCTTTCTTAATTTCTTTTCCACATAGTCCATTGTTAGTGTATAGAAACACAACTGATTTTTATATGTTGATTTTGTATTCTGCATCTTTACTGAATTTGTTTATTTGTTCTAACAGGTTTTTTGTGTGTGCTGTGTCTGTAGAATCTAGTAATCCCACCTCTGGGTATTTATCCAAAAGAATTGAAATCATGATCTCAAAGAGGTATTTGCACTATTGTGTTCACTGCAGCATTATTCACAATAGCTAAAATGTGGAAACAACATAAATGTCCATTGATGGATGAATGAATAAAGGTAATGTGGTATATACATACAATGGAATATTATTCAGCTTTAAAAAGAAGGAAATCCTGCTATATGTAACAACATGGGGAACCTAGAAGACATTATGCTAAGTGAAAGAAGTCAGTCATTGAAGAACAAACACTATATGAGTCCACATAAATGAGGCATTGAAAATATAGTCAAACTCATAAAAGGAGAGAGTAGAATGGTGGGGGAAGGGAAAATGGGGAGTTGCTATTCAATTCCTATAAAGTTTCAGTTATACAAGATGAGTAAGTTTAGAGATCATGCCTATAGTTACCGATACTATATTGTCCACTTAAAAATTTGTCAAAAGAACATGTTAAGTGTTCTTACTACAGTTAAAAAAAGCAGGGCAGAAAAAAATGAATTTGAATTTTATCCACCAAATAATGGGGATCAGTTGAAAGATTTTAACAGTGGATGAGGTGATAGAAATTGCATTTTATATGCTAAAAAATCCAACTGAGTACATTTTTTCCCCCTTACTCACTCCCCCATGAGTAAATTTTAAAGATCTTATTGGTTTTATTCAGTGATTTGTGAATCAGACAGCCTCCAATCTAGGAGACAGAAAAGAGCTCTGAAGAGCTGTACAAAGCAAAATATTTTGTAGGCAGAAGAAAACAGTAACAAGGAAGTTACACTAGGCATTTGCTGGTGGGCTAAAGCAGAGTTATGTCCCTTATATGGAGCAAAGGGGAGTCTTGGAGCTGGTCAGGTAACTTGCGCTGAGCAGGCAATGCTGATTGGTTGCTCTAGGACTTTCTTTTCTGGGAGAGTCAAATATAGAAACTTAGTTAAGTTTTGGTTTGCTGATGTGGGGCTTAGCCTGAGTGACTCCCATCTTGAGCCTAATCTGGTTACTTTTAACACTATCTTAGCAGAGTATGGGGTATGTATTGGAGTGGGGCAAGGCTAGAAGCAAAGGTCCATTTAAGAGGGAGTTTCAGTGCTCCTCATTAAAGCAAAAAATGGAGCAGATGTGGCAGGGATGAAGATAGATGGACTCTTGGAAGAATTTTTATTGTATTCTTGATGGGAGAATTCAAGATCCCTCTCAGGTCTGAGCTATAGGGTGAATGCCAGTACTATTAAATATGACAGTAAATATGACCAAGAGGAAAGAATTGTAAGGGAAGAGTTTTAAATTTGTTAAGTGCAAGAAGAAAAGCTCAGTCAAAAGTTGAAAGTTCTCTGGGCCAGGTCTGGGTATCTTACTTTAGGCCGTTATACATGGCTGAGGTTGATTAGTTATTTAGTGATAAGATCTGACAAATCTGGTTATTTGAAACTGAATTGTCATTAGTTGGAGCCTAATATAAAATGTTTAACTTTGAAGGTATGGTTTCTAGCCATTTCTTGTGTGAAAATTTATTGACAGGGTCTAAAAAAATTATGGATCCTGCTGGAATAAAATTATGCTTTTGGTAGGTATGCATTAATAAAATACATATTGATAAAATGCCACCCTGAATTTTTATTTATCAAAACAGAATCTCATGCATTTAAAATAGAATATTCAATAGAAATACTGCATTTGTGTGTACAATGCATTATTTGTTCAATCAACAGACAACATTTGGTGTGCATATGGTGTTACAGACCCTTGAAATTAATCCAAGGACTCAAGAGGCCTGCAGCCTACCATGTGGTGCTGGATTTTTTTCTTTTAACATCTTTATTGGAGTATAATTGCTTTACAATGGTGTGTTAGTTTCTGCTTTATAACAAAGTGAATCAATTATACATATACATATGTTCCCATATCTCTTCCCTCTTGCATCTCCCTCCCTCCTGCCCTGCCTATCCCACACCTCTAGGTGGTCACAAAGCACAGAGCTGATCTCCCTGTGCTATGCGGTTGCTTCCCACAAGCTATTTTAGTTTTTTTTTTTTTTTTTTTTTTTAATTTTATTTATTTATTTATTTTTGGCTGTGTTGGGTCTTCGTTTCTGTGCAAGGGCTTTCTCCAGTTGTGGCATGCGGGGGCCACTCTTCATCGCGGTGCGCAGGCCTCTCACTATCGTGGCCTCTCTTGTTGCGGAGCACAGGCTCTAGACGCGCAGGCTCAGTAGTTGTGGCTCACGGGCCTAGTTGCTCTGTGGCATGTGGGATCTTCCCAGACCAGGGCTCAAACCCATGTCCCCTGCATTAGCAGGCAGATTCTCAACCACTGCGCCACCAGGGAAGCCCTATTTTACTTTTGGTAGTGTATATATGTCCATGCCACTCTCTCTCTTTGTCACATCTTACGCTTCCCCTTCCCCATATCCTCAAGTCCATTCTCTAGTAGGTCTGTGTCTTTATTCCTGTCTTGCCACTAGGTTCTTCATGACCTTTATTTTTTTTCCCTTAGATTCCATATATATATGTGTTAGTATACTGTATTTGTTTTTATCTTTCTGACTTACTTCACTCTGTATGACAGACCCTAACTCCATCTGCCTCACTACAAATAACTTCATTTAGTTTCTTTTTATGGCTGAGTAATATTCCATTGTATATATGTGCCACATCTTCTCTATCCATTCATCCAATGATGGACACTTAGGTTGCTTCCATGTCCTGGCTATTGTAAATAGAGCTGCAATGAACATTTTGGTACATGACTCTTTTTGAATTATGGTTTTCTCAGGGTAGATGCCCAGTAGTGGGATTGCTGGGTCATATGATAGTTCTATTTTTAGTTTTTTAAGGAACCTCCATACTGTTCTCCATAGTGACTGTATCAATTTACATTCCCACCAACAGTGCAAGAGTGTTCCCTTTTCTCCACACCCTCTCCAGCATTTATTGTTTCTAGATTTTTTGATGATGGCCATTCTGACCAGTGTGAGATGATATCTCATTGTAGTTTCGATTTGCATTTCTCTAATGATTAATGATGTTGAGCACTCTTTCATGTGTTTGTTGTCAATCTGTATATCTTCTTTGGAGAAATGTCTACTTAGGTCTTCTGCCCATTTTTGGATTGGGTTGTTTGTTTCTTGTTATTGACCTGCATGAGCTGCTTGTAAATCTTGGAGATTAATCCTTTATCAGTTGCTTCATTTGCAAATATTTTGTCCCATTCTGAGGGTTGTCTTTTGGTCTTGTTTATGGTTTCCTTTGCTGTGCAAAAGCTTTTAAGTTTCATTAGGTCTAACATTTTTATTTTTGTTTTTATTTCCATTACTCTAGGAGCTGGGTCAAAAAGGATCTTGCTGTGATTTATGTCATAGAGTGTTCTGCCTATGTTTTCCTCTAAGAGTTTGATAGTGTCTGGCCTTACATTTAGGTCTCGAATCCATTTTGAGTTTATTTTTGTGTATGGTGTTAGGGAATGTTCTAATTTCATTCTTTTACATGTACCCGTCAAGTTTTACCAGCACCACTTACTGAAGAGGCTGTCTTTTCTCCACTGTATATGCTTGCCTCCTTTATCAAAGAAAAGGTGACCATATGTGCGTGGGTTTATCTCTGGGCTTTCTATCCTGTTCCATTGATCTATGTTTCTGTTTTTGTGTCAGTACCAAACTGTCTTGATTACTGTAGCTTTGTAGTATAGTCTGAAGTCAGGGAGCCTGATTCCTCCAGATCCATTTTTCTTTCTCAAGATTGCTTTGGCTATTTGGGGTCTTTTGTGTTTCCATACAAATTGTGAAATTTTTTGCTCTAGTTCTGTGAAAAATGCCAGTGGTAGTTTGATAGGGATTGTATTGAATCTGTAGATTGCTTTGGGTAGTATAGTCATTTTCACAATGTTGATTCTTCCAATCCAAGAATATGGTATATCTCTCCATCTATTTGCATCATCTTTAATTTCTTTCATCAGTCTCTTATAATTTTCTGCATACAGGTCTTTTGTCTCCTTCGGTAGGTTTATTCCTAGATATTTTATTTTTTTTGTTGCAATGGTAAACGGGAGTGTTTTCTTAATTTCACTTTCAGATTTTTCGTCATTAGTGTATAGAAAAGCAAGAGATTTCTGTGCATTAATTTTGTATCCTGCTACTTTACCAAATTCATTGATTAGCTCTAGGAGTTTTCTGGTAGCACCTTTAGGATTCTCTATGTATAGTATCATGTCATCTGCAAACAGTGACAGCTTTACTTCTTCTTTTCCGATTTGGATTCCTTTTATTTCTTTTTCTTCTCTGATTGCTGTGGCTAACACTTCCAAAACTATGTTGAATAATAGTGCTGAGAGTGAACAACCTTGTCTTGTTCCTGATCTTAGTGGAAATGGTTTCAATTTTTGACCTTTGAGGACAATGTTGGTTTTGGTTTTGTCATATATGGCCTTTATTATATTGAGGAAAGTTCCCTGTATGCCTACTTTCTGCAGGGCTTTTATCATAAATGGGTGTTGAATTTTGTCAAAAGCTTTCTCTGCATCTATTGAGATGATCATATGGTTTTTCTCCCTCAATTTGTTAATATGGTGTATCACGTTCATTGATTTGCGTATATTGAAGAATCCTTGCATTCCTGGAATAAACTCCACTTGATCATGGTGTATGATCCTTTTAATATGCTGTTGGATTCTGTTTGCTAGTATTTTGTTGAGGATTTTTGCATCTATGTTCATCGGTGATATTGGCCTTTAGTTTTCTTTCTTTGTGACATCTTTGTCTGGTTTTGGTATCAGGGTGATGGTGGCCTCGTAGAATGAGTTTGAGAATGTTCTTCCCTCTGCTATATTTTGGAGGAGTTTGAGAAGGATACGTGTTAGCTCTTCTGTAAGTGTTTGATAGAATTCGCCTGTGAAGCCATCTGGTCCTGGGCTTTTGTTTGTTGGAAGGTTTTTAATCACAGTTTCAATTTCAGTGCTTGTGATTGGTCTGTTCATATTTTCTATTTCTTCCTGGTTCAGTCTCAGCAGGTTGTGCATTTCTAAGAATCTCTCCATTTCTTCCAGGTTGTCCATTGTATTGGCGTAGAGTTGCTTGTAGTAATCTCTCATGATCTATTGTATTTCTGCAGTGTCAGTTCTTACTTCTCCTTTTTCATTTCTAATTCTATATTTTTAAACTTTTATTTATTTATTTATTTATTTTTGGCTGTGTTGGGTCTTTGTTTCTGTGCAAGGGCTTTCTCTAGTTGTGGCAAGTGGGGGCCACTCTTCATCATGCTGCACGGGCCTCTCACTGTCGCAGCCTCTTGTTGCGGAGCACAGGCTCCATACGCGCAGGCTCAGTAGTTGTGGCTCATGGACCCATTTCCTCCGCGGCATGTGGGATCTTCCCAGACCAGGGTTCGAACCCACGTCCCCTACATTGGCAGGCAGATTCTCAACCACTTCGCCACCAGGGAAGCCCCATTTCTAATTCTATTGATTTGAGTCTTCTTCCTTTTTTTCTTGATGAGTCTGGCTAATGGTTTATCAATTTTTTATCTTCTCAAAGAACCAGCTTTTAGTTTTATTGTTCTTTGCTATTGTTTCCTTCATTTCTTTTTCATTTATTTCTGATCTGATCTTTATGATTTCTTTCCTTCTGCTATCTTTGGGGTTTTTTTGTTCTTCTTTCTCTAACTTCTTTAGGTGCAAGGTTAGGTTGTTTATTCGAGATGTTTCCTGTTTCTTGAGGTAGGCTTGTATTGCTATAAACTTCCCACTTAGAACTGCTTTTGCTGCATCCCATAGGTTTTGGGTGGCCGTGTCTCCATTGTCATTTGTGTCTAGGTATTTTTTGATTTCCCCTTTGATTTCTTCAGTGATCACTTCGTTATTAAGTAGTGTATTGTGTAGCCTCCATGTGTTTGTATTTTTTACAGGTCTTTTCCTGTAATTGATATCTAGTCTCAGAGCGTTGTGGTCGGAAAAGATACTTGATACGATTTCAATTTTCTTAAATTTACCAAGGCTTGATTTGTGACCCAAGATATGATCTATCCTGGAGAATGTTCCCTGAGCACTTGAGAAAAATGTGTATTCTGTTGTTTTTGGGTGGAATGTTCTATAAATATCGATTAAGTCCATCTTGTTTAATGTATCATTTAAAGCTTGTGTTTCCTTATTTATTTTCATTTTGGATGATCTGTCCATTGGTGAAAGTGGGGTGTTAAAGTCCCCTACTATGATTGTGTTACAGTTGATTTCCCCTTTTATGGCTGTTAGTATTTGCCTTAGTATTGAGGTGCTCCTATGTTGGGTGCATAAATATTTACAATTGTTATACCTTCCTCTTGGATCAATCCCTTGATCATTATATAGTGTTCTTCTTTGTCTCTTGTAATAGTCTTTATTTTAAAGTCTATTTTGTGTGATATGAGAATTGCTACTCCAGCTTTCTTTAGATTTCCATTTGCATAGAATATCTTTTTCCATTCCCTCACTTTCAGTCTGTATGTGTCCCTAGGTCTGAAGTGGGTCTATTGTAGACAGCATATATACGGGTTTTGGTTTTTTATCCATTCAGCCAGTCTGTGTCTTTTGGTGAGAGCATTTAATCCATTTACATTTAAGGTAATTATCGATATGTATGTTTCTATTCCCATTTTCTTAAATGTTTTGGGTTTGTTATTGTAGGTGTTTTCCTTCTCTTGTGCTTCTTGCCTAGAGAAGTTCCTTTAGCATTTGTTATAAAGCTGGCTTGGTGGTGCTGAACTCTCTCAGCTTTTGCTTGTCTGTAAAGGTTTTAATTACTCCATCAAATCTGAATGAGATCCTTGCTGGGTAGAGTAATCTTGGTTTGGTAGGTTTTTCTCCTTCATGACTTTAAGTATATCCTGCCACTCCCTTCTGGCTTGCAGAGTTTCTGCTGAAAGATCAGCTGCTAACCTTATGGGGATTCCCTTATGTGTTATTTGTTGTTTTTCACTTGCTGCTTTTAATATGTTTTCTTTATATTTAATTTTTGATAGTTTGATTAATATGTGTCTTGGCGTGTTCCTCCTTGGATTTATCTTGTATGGGACTCTCTCTGCTTCCAGGACTTGATTAATTATTTCCTTTCCCATATTAGGGAAGTTTTCAAGTATAATCTCTTTAAATATTTTCTCAGTCCCTTTGTTTTTCTCTTCATCTTCTGGAACCCCTATAATTCGAATGTTGGTCTGTTTAATGTTGTCCCAGATTTCTCTGAGACTGTCCTCAGTTCTTTCCATTCTTTTTTCTTTATTCTGCTCTGCTGTAGTTATTTCCACTATTTTATCTTCCAGGTCACTTACCCGTTCTTCTGCCTCAGTTATTCTGCTCTTGATCCCTTTTAGAGTATTTTTAATTTCATTTATTGTGTTTTTCATCATTGCTTGGTTCCTCTTTAGTTTTTCTAGGTCCTTGTTAAATGTTTCTTGCATTTTGTCTATTCTATTTCCAAGATTTTGGATCATCTTTAGTATCATTTTTCTGAATTCTTTTTCAGGTAGACTACCTATTTCCTCTTCATTTGTTAGGTCTGGTGTGTTTTTACCTTGCTCCTTCATCTGCTGTGTGTTTTTGTGTCTTCTCATTTTGTTTATCTTACTGTGTTTGGGGTCTCCTTTTCCCAGGCTGTAGGTTCGTAGTTCCTGTTGTTTTTGGTATCTGTCCCCAGTGGCTAAGGTTGGTTCAGTGGGTTGTGTATGCTTCCTGGTGGAGGGAACTCGTGCCTGTGTTCTGGTGGATGAGGCTGGATCTTGTCTTTCTGGTGGGCACGTCCACGTCTGGTGGTTTGTTTGGGGGTGTCTGTGGCCTTATTATGATTTTAGGCAGCCTCTCTGCTAATGGATGGGGCTGTGTTCCTGTCTTGCTAGTTGTTTGGCATAGGGTGTCCAGCACTGTAGCTTGCTGGTCGTTGAGTGAAGCTGGGTCTTGGTGTTGAGATGGAGATCTCTGAGAGATTTTTGCCGTTTGGTATTATGTGGAGCTGGGAGGTCTCTTGTGGACCAGTGTCCTGAAGTTGGGTCTCCCACCTCAGAGGCAGAGCCCTGATGCCTGGCTGGAGAACCAAGAGCCTTTCATCCACACAACTCAGAATAAAAGGGAGAAAAAATAGAAAGAAAGAAAGAAAGAAAGAGGATAAAATAAAATAAAATAAAGTTAAAGTAAAATAAATCTCTTATAATAAAAATAAGAAAAAAATTATTAAGAAAAAATTTATTAAAAAAAAAATTTTTTTTAAGTAAATACAAAAAAAACGGAGGGACCAAACCCTAGGACAAATGGTGAAAGCAAAACTATATAGACAAAATCTCACACAGAAGCATATACATATATACATATACTCACAAGAAGAGGAAAAGGGCAAAAAATAATATATTCTGCTCCCAAAGTCCACCTCCTAAATTTGGGATGATTCGTTGTCTCTTCAGGTATTCCACGGAGGCAGGTACATCAAGTTGTTTGTGGAGCTTTAATCTGCTGCTTCTGAGGTTGCTGGGAGAGATTTCCCTTTCTCTTTGTTCGCAGAGCTCCCGGGGTTCAGCTTTGGATTTGGACCCACCTCTGCTTGTAGGTCGCCTGAGGGCATCTGTTCTTCACTCAGACAGGATGGGGTTAAAGGAGCAGCTGCTTCGGGGGCTCTGGCTCACTCAGGCCAGGGGGAGGGAGGGGTACGGATGCGGGGCAACCCTGCAGCGGCAGAGGTCAGCGTGACGTTGCAGCAGCCTGAGGCACACCACACGTTCTCCTGGGGAAGTTGTCCCTGGATCACGGGACCCTGGCAGTGGTGGGCTGCACAGGCTCCCGGGAGGGGCGGTGTGGATAGTGACCTGTGCTCACACACAGGTTTCTTGGTGGCGGCAGCAGCAGGCTTAGCGTCTCATGCCCTTCTCTGTGGTCTGTGCTGCTAGCCGTGGCTCGCGCCTATCTCTGGAGCTCGTTTAGGCAGCGCTCTGAATCCCCTCTCCTCACGCATCAGGAAACAAAGAGGCAAGAAAAAGTCTCTTGCCTGTTCGGCAGCTCCAGACCTTTTCCCGGACTCCCTCCTGGCTAGCTGTGGTGCGCTAACCCCTTCAGGCTGTGTTCACGCCGCCAACCCCAGTCCTCTCCCTGCGATCCGACCAAAGCCCGAGCCTCAGCTCCCAGCCCCCGCCCGCCCCAGCAGTTGAGCAGACAAGCCTCTTGGGCTGGTGAGTGCTGCTCGGTGCCGAGCCTCTGTGCGGGAATCTCTCCGCTTTGCCCTCCACACCCCTGTGGCTGCGCTCTCCTCCGTGGCTCCGAAGCTTCCCCCCTCTGCCACCCGCAGTCTCCGCCTGCTAAGGGACTTCCTAGTGTGTGGAAACCTTTCCTCCTTCACAGCTCCCTCCCACTGGTGCAGGGCCCGTCCCTATTCTTTTGTCTCTGTTATTTCTTTTTTCTTTTGCCCTACCCAAGTACGTGGGGAGTTTCTTGCCTTTTGGGAGGTCTAACGTCTTCTGCCAGTGTTCAGTGGGTGTTCTACAGGAGCAGTTCCACGTGTAGATGTATTTCTGATGTATCTGTGGGGAGGAAGGTGATCTCTGCGTCTTACTCTTCTGCCATCTTGCCCAGACCCCCGTGGTGCTTGATTTTATGGTTTAATTATCATATAATAGAAATAAAAGCAGGAAAATCTTAGATAGTCCGATAGAACCATCCAGCTACTAATAATTGAAATGCTTTATAAACTTCAAAATCCAGTCCTGCTTAAAATTTTTTTATCAGTAAAATTCTGACGTTTCACTGGGAAGAACATCACTTCTTCTAAAACCACCTATAACAAGAGATCCTTCTGTTGAACAAGAGTTCTCTTGGCTCAAGGCTAAATCTTTGTTAAACTGATTTTCCCTTCATCCCATTTTAGCATTTTATTAATCTCTAGGTTTACTTGTTTGCAATGCCTTACATTGCAAAAAAGATCTGATCTCAGCATCATTCTTAGTCTGGGCTACATATATTTCTATACAATTAAAAATTTTTCTTTCATTACTGTAAGCACAAATTTGTTAAATCTTAAACAATTTATGCAAGTCTCACTTTCTCATTAGCAAACCCTTATCATTCTATAAGCTGGTGCTAATATTTGCTTAATACATAAAATATTCATTCTCTAATTTAATAATTAACTGTGACTGCCTACAAATGTGTTACAAAGATGTCTGGGTCAAGAGATACCAGAAATGAGAATAACAGTAATTCTAATTTAGCTACAAAAAACATGTATTACCCCACCCCATGTTATTTAATGTTGTAATTAACTCCCCTATAGCCAAATTCTGAATAAAATCTTTTTAAAAAACTTTATTTGTTGGTCTACATTTCAGGTACCTTTTTCACATGTAGAAATAGGGTATACATGATATATTATAAAACAAATGGAACCATTGTAAAGCAATTTACTCCAATAAAGATGTTGAAAAAAACCCAAAAAACAACAACAACAAAAAAACAAATGGAATTACACAAATTTTTTCTAAATGCCACAATTGGATTACTTTCATCAAAGTGACTATATTTGTGTTGCTTCATGTGCTCTCTAAAAGGAGTGAGTTACTTTTAATTTATTTCCTTAATAATGTTCTTGGGCTCTCTGTCAGCCAGAATAAAATAAATTTAATTTAGTTAATAGTTTGTCTAATTAATAATTTTACATCTTTCATAAATTCCCAGAAAGAAAACGAAATGACTATATACTGATCTGCAGTTCACTTCTGCAAAGAAACCAAAGGAAAAACACCTCTTTAAAAATGTCTTGATTTTTAACAAAAATCATGTGGGTGAGGGCACCAATCAAGCCAGAAGTGTCCTAGTGTGAGGGAGTAAAAGGTGAAGTCAGGACTCTAGGACTGGGGTCAGGATCGCTAAATATTCCTTACTCTTTATGATATCTCTTGCCCTGCTTAGCTATGCCAAGTTGAAAAGACTAATAAACATTACCCAAATATCTTCCTGTTACATTTAAGCTACTGTGAGTCTCTGAAGCCCTGGTAGGAATCTAAAGAGTCATTGTGCCTAAAAGAAAATGGGCCAGTTTACAAGTATGTATAGACCCTTACACATATTCTGATCATACTCTGGGAAAACATATGCTAAAGAGGTACAGCCTGAAACCTCACTAAAGGCCACATTTTTGTCCTTTACAGAGCTTCCTTTACAGGGTTTAAGTAGTAACAGAACAAAGAACTGGCCCCTGTTTCTCTGCATAGCAGGCAGTATATTTAGGCAGAAACTGCAAGTCCCTATATGCAATAAATTCAGGATGAGAAATGCCCTGTGATGATTACAAAATGTCCTAAACTTTATTCCTCACTGATACCCAAAAGTTTAGAAGTGATCATTCTTCTCACTGAGTTAAAATTTTTCCTATTGAAGTGAAAACACACTATCTCAGTGTTATCATTTATCCCATATTGAGACTCCATTAACTCGATCTTTTCCAGTGGACCAGGCAGCTAAAAATAAATCTTCGATGAAGGAGACGTATACTTGATGTGATAGTTTCAAGGTGTTTATGAAATTAGCAAGAGAAGTTATCTGTTGGACATGTAGGATTGGAGCTAAAATGAGACAGATAATTTGGAGATAAAAATTCAGTTTAGTCAGGATGTCATTGATAGTGGATGACAGAGGGAACTAAGGATACTGGAAGAATAACAGCATTTTTTTTTTGAAGAGTACTATTTAAAAAAAAATTATTTATTTATTTGGTTACGCCAGGTCTTAGTTGCGGCTCGTGGGATCTTTGTTGCTGTGTGAGGGATCTTCGTCGTGGCATGAGGGATCATTAGTTGTGGCATGCAGGCTCTTAGTTGCTGCATGTGGGAGGGATCTAGTTCCTTGACCAGGGATTGAACTTGGGCCCCCTGCATTGGGAGCACGGAATCTTAACCACTGGACCACCAGGAAAGTCCCATAACAGCATTTTATATTTTATTTCATTTATTTTATTTTATTTTATTTTATTATTTTATTTTATTTTATTTTTAGGCCACTCCATGCAGAATGTGGGATCTTAGTTCCCTGACCAGGGATCAAACCTGTGCACCCTACATTGGGAGCACAGAGCCTTAACCACCGGATGGCCAGGGAAGTCCTGGAATAACAGAATTTAAATACAACATTGTGTTTTTCTCTGAATGCATAAATCAAATATATTTATGTCATAAAAATTAGAAAATATAGAAAAAAAGAACAAAAGTTCTGCAATGCAGAATCATTTTTAATACTTTGAATTATAACTCTCTAGTAGTTTCTATGCATATCTATACATTCTTCTTCTAAATAGAGTTAGTATTGTACTGTTTAAAAATAGCTTTTATTACCTCTTAACAATAAATGGCAAGCACATAGTAAAATCTGGGCAAGAACATAGATCAGGTTCATAGACCGCTGGAACCTCTTTTACACTGAGATTATTCACAAATATATCTGTAGGACACAATGTGTAGAATTTAGATTAACTGAATAAAGGATCTGTGCATTTAAAAATTGATGCGCATACATTGTCAAATTTCATTACATAGAATTTACACTTAAATTTACAAAACATCATCAACTGTGTTTACTAAAGTGTGCATGATCAAACTTTTCGAACAGGTAAAAATCATAATCTTGCATTTGAATGTGCATATCTTAACAAGGAGTAGTTTTGAATATCATTGCCTGTATCAGTACAGTTCTCCCTATATCTCAAAGAAGTCTTTAGCCATTGTTATTGATTTACCCTTTGCCTGTTACATGCATTTTTCAACTTTATTGAGATATAACTGACATACTGTACAAGTTTAAGGTATATAGTGTTGATTTTGTACACATATATTGCAAAATGATTACCATGAAAGTGTTAACTAACACTTCCATCAAGACACATAATTACCATTTCTTTTTTTTTTTTTTTTGGTGGTAAGGTTTACTCTCTTATTGACTTTCAAGTATGTAATACAGTGTTGTTAACTCTAATCACCATATTGTACATTAGATCCCCAGAACTTAATCACCTTACAGCTGGAAGTTTGTACCCTTTGACCACCATTTCCCCATTTCTCCAACCTCCAACTCCTAATAACCACAATTCTGTCTCTGTTTCTATGAGTTCAGCCTTTTCAGATTTCACATATAAGTGATACCTTACAGTATTTGTCTTTCTCTGTCTGAGTTATTTCATTTAGCATAATGTCCTCAAGAGCCATCCATGTGGTCGCAAATGGCAGAGTTTCTTTCTTTTTCATGGCTGAATAATATTCCATTGTGTACCTATGTCAATATATCATACCTTTTTTATCTCTTCATCTGTTGACAGACACTTAGGTTGTTACCGTATCTTGGCTATTGTGAGTAATACTGCAATAAACATGGGATTGCAGGTATCTCATCAAGATTCTGTTTTTTCATTTACGTTGTAAATATTTTCCCAATTTATTATTTTTTTATTCTTCTGATGTTATTTTTCCTTGAAAAAAATTAAATTTCTCAGCTTTGTTTTCTCTTCTGAATTTTATTTCTTGTATCAAAAAGTGAGATTCTCAAGGATTTAAAACTACCCACATTTTCCTCTAGTTCTTTTACAATTTTATTTTTAATATATAAAATATTAATTCAGTTAAAATATACTTTGACATCATAAGTGAGGTAGCAATTCAACATTATTTTTTCCAAAAAAGTCACTCTTCTAGAGCATAGGCTTTCTGAGAAAAAATAAAGCAAACAACAGAAGATATTGTTTAAAGAAAACGATTTTGATTGTTTATTCTGTCCCAAGAATAGTAAAGCTGGTTTCTGTTCAAGTTCCAGAAAAGCCTGATATTTGCAAACATTTTCCCAAATACAAGCATGTGCTTTGCCAGTAGAGTTTCTTGCAGAATGAAATAGCAACCTGGATTACAAAGGGCAATGATATTACAAGAATTAAGCTTTCCAGATTGTCAGGGTGCTGTCTTATTTGCACAGTATCACTGGCAGCTTCTTGCCCAAGTTAGGACCATGGGGGCCCAGGGAGGCTGTGTTTCATCTGTTCCTGCCATGTGTGGCCGCTATGCTTCTCCTAGAACTTTCTGTCTTTCGCTAAATGAATTTGGAATGGAGTATCTATGTATATATGTTTTCTTTCCCCAAATCTATAACCCAATGAAAAACCAGATTATCTCTATACCATTTGTTGTACAATTCATTTCCCACCACTGATTTGAAATCCCACATTTATCAAATTTTAAATGTAATGACATTTCTCACTGGACCCTCAACAGGTTCTATTGCTATCTCAGCCTATTAATTTGTTAATATAAAATAGTTTTAAGTGGTATAACTTGATATAATATTTAATATTTGATGGAAAAGGGTTTTGTCATTCTTTTACATAAAATTCCAGGTTATTCACGCTTTATTTTCCAAATGAAATTTAAAATTGTTGTTATCAGGATTCTCCAATCTAATTAGAATTTAAGGAGGATTAACATTTTTTTAGTTTTGGGTATTTTTCTGTATTAGCAAACTATATTTCTATTTAAACTTTAATTCCTTCTGTAGCCATTAAAATTTTTCTTCACATAGTTCCTGTACATTTGTTGTTTAACATACAAATTATTTTTGATGATGTTACGAATTGGATATTTTCTTCTCTTTTATCTTCTAGTTTTATGTTCATTACATTATTGTATCTAGCAAAGCTACTGATTTTGTATATTAAATCTGCACCAAACAATTGTTTGTCTCTTCTATCATTTTTTATGTTAAATCTCTGGGTTTTATGCATATAATTATATTGTTTACAAATAAAACTATTTTTGCCTTTCTGTTTCATTTGTCTACTTTATTTCATCTTCTCTTGGCTAATGCATAGCTACTAAACATATAGAATAATGTTAAAATGAGTAGTTTCCCTGTCTTGTTCTAACCATAATGAAAACTTTTCTAGTATTACATGGTTAAGTATGATACTAGAATTTGATTTCAGTTAAATATATTTTAAAAATTTAATGTATCTATTCTAAATCCTAATCCATTCAAGTACTGAAGTACATTAAAATAATCATGCACCATGACCAAATGGTATTTTTCCAGACATATTATCAAATTGGGAAATTTTAATATTAGCATTTTGAAGATACAAGGAGAATAAGGATGAGAATATTGTAGGAGATGCTAGAGAAGCACTGACAAAATCACACAAATATTCTTCATTTAAAAAAAATGTCAAGTGGGGCCTCCCTGGTGATGAAGTTGTTAAGAATCCACCTGGCAATGCAGGAGGCATGGGTTTGAGCCCTGGTCCAGGAAGATCCCATGTGCTGTGGAGCAAATAAGCCCATGCACCACAACTACTGAGCCTGTGCTCTAGAGCCTTTGAGCCACAGCTACTGAAGTCTGCGCACCTAGAGCCTGTGTTCTGCAACAAGAGAAGCCACTGCAATGAGAAGCCCTTGCACTGCAACAAAGAGTAGCCCCCATTCGCCACAACTAGAGAAAGCCTGCACACAGCAATGAAGACCCAACGCAGCCAAAAATAGATAAATAAATAAATTTATTAAAAATAAATGAATAAACAAAAACGTCAAGTATTTGTAATCAATGTCATGCTAGATTTGATAAAAGAAAAATTCTTAAGGTTCTTCTATTATTCACTTGTGAAACCATCTCGGGCCTAGTCAGGAGTAGGATTCACAATATGAACAACCAACAGAGCAAGAGTACTGGTGAATCAGGATGGACAGAGCTTGTAATCTGTAACTATGGGGTTTCATCTTTTCTGGGTGGGTAGAGGGTAGGGAATGGCTCTTTGTTAATTTTCTCAGATTATTTTTTCCTCCTTGGCCCATTGATTTGTGTTTAGATTCTATATATTTACTGAGCCAAATTTTGGTAATGAATATTTTGCTAGAGTATCATCCATTTTATTTTTTCAAGTTCATTTGCACATATTTGAAAAAGTATTTTTGGAAAGTTATTTTAAAGTTATATGTGGTTTTTACTCCATTGGTTGTTATAATTTTGCTTAGTTGCACTTCACCTTCCTGTCATGATTATCTATTATGCCTTCTAATGGAGGTTTTAGCCAAAGAATATTTCTTCTTTTTTTAAAACTTTTTATTTTATATTGGAGTATAGCCAATTAACAATGTTGTGATAGATTCAGGTGCACAGAAAAGAGACTCAGCCATATATATACATGTATCCATTCTCCCCCAAATTCCCCTCTCATCCAAGCTGCTACATAACATTGAGCAGAGTTCCCTGTGCTATACAGTAGGTTCTTGTTTGTTATCCAATGTCGATCCCAAACTCCTTACCTATCCCTTCCCCCACCCTTCTGCCCTGGTAACTATAAGTTCGTTCTCTAAGTCTGTGAGTCTGTTTGTTTTGTAGTTAAGTTCATTTGTATCATTTCTTTTTAGATTCTGCATATAAGGGATATCATATGGTATTTCTCTTTCTCTGTCTGACTTACTTCACTCAGTATGACAATCTCTAGGTCCATCCATGTTGCTGTAAATGTCATTATTCCATTCTTTTTAATGGCTGAGTAATATTCCATTGTATATATGTACCACTTCTTTATCCATTCCTCTGTACATGGACATTTAGGTTGCTTCCATGTCTTGGCTATTGTAAACAGTGTTGCAATGAACATTGGGGTGCATGTATCCTTTGGGACCATGTTTTTCCAAAGAACATTTCTTGACAACACTTGTAGTTTTGTTTTCTTGTTCTGATATTAATTTTTTCAGTTATTATTATTATTAACTCCTTTGTTCTAGTAACTTAGTTTTTTTTCTAATTTCCTGGGTTGAATTCTTAGATTATTTATTTTTATTTGTTCTCTTCTTCCCATTTTCTGTTACTATATATGCATTTTAATTTTTAATTTGAGTTAATTCAGAAAATTATAGAAAGTACACATGAGGTAAATGACTAAAACACTAATACCACAACTATAGATAGCTACCTTTAATATTTTGAGGTATATTACTCAGGTAATTTTTATATTCATCTAAAATTATAAATAGGTGGGATCATGTCATAATGCTGTATTATAACCAGAGATCTTCCTTAACAATTAAATAATACACATTATTTTATGTTCAAACACAGACACGTCCCATAATAATCATCACTTTCATCATTTTTAGTGACACCAGATAATTTTATTTAACTTACACTCCTTATATGAACAAAGACTTACTTTCAAGGTTTCACCTTTGTGTGTGTATATCTGTGTGTGTATGTATGTGTATATATATATATATATATATATATATATATATATATATTCTTTCTCAACTTATTTTCTTTTCTCCCTGCTCTTTCCTTTTCCACCTATTCCCTGTAGGTAAACAATGTTAATAATCTGGTTATATCTTGAAATGCACATTTGAAGACATTTGTGTGTATTTGCTTTAGGAATCTCTCAATTAATAACACATAATGGAAATTCCTCATCAGTTATATATCCAGTTCGTCAGTTATACATAAAACACATTCTATTTAATAGCTGCATAATAAACCATGGCTAGCTTATTCAACCATTTTCCTAATCATGGATATTAGAATCATTTCCAGTTTTTGAGCACTTCAAATATCTCTTTTTCATGCATCCTTCTATACTGCTGCTTTTTTGTCACAGAACAGATTCCCAAAAGTGAGTTGCTGGTTCAAATTATGCATTTATGTTAAACTTTAATAACAATTGCCAGATTGCTTTCCAAAATTATTGTAGTAATTGACATTTCCATCAATGATGTAAGATAGCCTTAGTTTTCCTAATCTCACCAGCATTGAATGCTGGCATTCAACATCTGCAACATCTTATTGCAGAATAATATATGTACACAAAAATATACAAATTGTAAATACAGTTTGGAGAACTTTAAAAATATAAACACATGCAATCAAAAAAAAAAAAAGAACATTAGAAACATTACACAGCCAAGGGGGGAAGGCCGGGAGTGAAGGGTGAGTGGTAGGATGAATTGGGAGACTGAGATTGACATATATACACTAATATGTGTAAAATAGATAACTAATAAGAACCTGCTGTATAGCACAGGGAACTCCACTTCTCTGTACAGTAGAAACTAACAAAACATTGTAAAACAACTATATCCCAATTAAAAAAAATAAGTTACAGAAGCCTCCCTTGTGACCACTTCTGGTAAACCAAGGTAACCATTATACTGACTTCTAACAAAATAGATTTATTTTGACTGTTTATTATCTTTATATAAAATTAATTATATAGTATGTAATCCATTGTGTTTGGCTTCTTATGCTATCATGTTTTGTGAGATTCATTCCTGTTATTTCATGCAGCAAGAGTTCATTCCTACTGACACAGAAAACTTTTGAAGATGATTAATATGTTTATTACCTTGATTGTGGAGATGGTATCATTGGGTTAGATGTATGTCCAACTCACCAAATTGTACACATTAAATATAAGCATTTTTTTTGGATATCAATTATACCTCAATAAAGCTGAAAGATTGCTCTATAGTACTTAACTATGTGAATGTATAATTATGTATTTATCCAATGTACTGTTGATACATACTTATGTTGTATCTCAGTTTTCAGCTACTAAAATCTCTGCCTTCTAAATTGGAGTATTAAGACTAGTCACATTTAATGTGATTGCTGATAAGATTATATATAAGTTATCTTGCTATTTGTTTTATAATATTCCCATTTGTTTTTTTGTTGTTTATCCTTATTTGTCAACTTTTGGATTATTGAGTATTTTTATGAATCCATATTATCTCTTTTTTAAGATTATTATCTATATGTAAGGCCCCTTGAAGTTGTCCCACAGATCACTGATGCTCTTTACATTTTTAAAAATTCTTTTTTCTTCGTGTGTTTCCTTTTGAATAATTTCTATTGCTATGTCTTCAAGTTCACTAATTTTCTCTTCTGCTTCCCTAATCTACCACTCAGGGGAGTTTTTATCTTAGCCACTGTAATTTTCATCTATGAAAGTTTGATTTGAATAATTTTCTATACTTTCATATCTGTAGCTGAAATATTTAATATATGGAATTGTTATAACAAGTGTTTTAAATGTCCTTGTCTGCTGATTCTAACATCTATGTCAGTTATGGGTCAGTTTGGATTTATTTATTTTTCTTGTCATCATGGATTATATTTTCTTGTTTGTCATATGCCTGGTAATCTTTGATTAGATGACAGAATTTGTTAGTTTTACCCTGTATAGTCCTGTATGTATTTGGTATAAATATAAGCATTTTGAGCTATATTTTGTAATGCAGTTAGGTTACTTGGAAAGAGTTTGATCCTTTCAGGTCTTGCTTTCAAGATTTGCTGGGAAGAACCACAGCAGAATTTTGGCTGAGTCTAATTATTCCTCACTACTTAGGCAAGAATATTCTGGGTACTCTACCCAGTGCCCTGTGAATTATGAAGTTCTTCAGTCTGGCTGATGGGAACATCACACTTTTTTGCATGTTCCCAGGGTACTATACCTCTAATACTCTAAGGTAGTTTTTTTCTCTAACCTTGGATATTTTCTTGACAAGCTTACTGATCTATAGATGAATATTCAAAGGAAACCTATGTTTCTCTGTAGGCCTCTCTGTGTGCAGCTTTTTACTATCTTGTACTCTGATCTACAAATTCTATCCTTTTTTTCCTCTCCCAAATTTCAAATTAATTTCTGAACTCAAGGAATCTCTTGGTCTCTATCTGTGTTCCCTCTCTATGTGCTGTACACTGAGGACTTTCTAAAGACAGTAATCTGGGACAATTGTCAGGCTCAACTTATTTTTTTCCCCATCTCTCAGTGATCATTACCTAATGCTTAGTGTAAGCAACTGAAGTCATACAGTATATGTTTTCAACAACAAAAGAATTATATTAGAAATCAAGAGCAATAATAGGTTTTAAAAAGTTCCAAATATTTAAAGATTAAATAACACATGCCCCCAAAAGGCATAGGTCAAAAAGGGATCATAAAAGAAAATAATCTAATTGAAGGTGGCCATTCTGACTCGTGTTAGGTGATATCTCATTATAGCTTTGATTTGCATTTCTCTAATAATTACCCATGTTGAGCATCTTTTCATGTGCCTCTTGGCCATCTGTATGTCTTCTTTAAAGAAATATCTATTTACAACCCTCAGAATGGGAGAAAATATTTGCAAACGAATCAACAGACAAAGGATTAATCTCCAAAATATATAAACAGCTCATTCAGCTCAATATTAAAGAAAGAAACACCCCAATCCAAAAATGGGCAGAAGACCTAAACAGACATTTCTCCAAAGAAGACATACAGACGGCCACGAAGCACATGAAAAGATGCTCAACATCACTAATTATTAGAGAAATGCAAATCAAAACTACAATGAGGTATCACCTCACTCCTGTTAGAATGGGCATCATCAGAAAATCAACAAACAACAAATGCTGGAAAGGGTGTGGAGAAAAGGGAACCCTCTTGCACTGTTGGTGGGAATGTAAATTGATACAGCCACTATGGAGAACAATATGGAGGTTCCTTAAAAAACTAAAAATAGAATTACCATATGACCCAGCAATCCCACTACTGGGCATATACCCAGAGAAAACCGTAATTCAAAAAGACACATGCACTCAAATGTTCATTGCAGCACTATTTACAATAGCCAGGTCATGGAAGCAACCTAAATGCCCATCAACAGACGAATGGATAAAGAAGTTGTGGTACATATATACAATGGAATATTACTCAGCCATAAAAAGGAAAGAAATTGAGTCATTTGTTGAGAAGTGGATGGATCTAGAGACTGTCATACAGAGTGAAGTAAGTCAGAAAGAGAAAAACAAATATCGTATATTAATGCATGTATGTGGAACCTAGAAAAATGGTACAGATGAGCCGGTTTGCAGGGCAGAAGTTGAGACACAGATGTAGAGAATGGACATATGGACACCAAGGGGGGAAAACTGCGGTGGGGTGGGAATGGTGGTGTGCTGAATTGGGCGATTGGGATTGACATGTATACACTGATGTGTATAAAATTGATGCCTAATAAGAACCTGCAGTATAAAACAAAAAAACAAACAAACAAAAAAAAGAAATGTCTATTTAGGTCTTCTGCCCATTTTTTGATTGGGTTGTTTGATTTTTTGATATTGAGCCACATGAACTGTTTGTAGGTTAAAAAAATCTACAAACAATAAATGCTGGAGAGGGTGTGGAGAAAGGGAACCCTCTTACACTGTTGATGGGAATGTAAATTGGTACAGCCACTGTGGAGAACAGTATGGCAGTTCCTTAAAAAACTAAATACAGAGTTACCATATGATTCGGTAATCCCACTCTGGGGCATATATCCAGAGAAAATCATGGTTCAAAGGATACATGCACCCCAATGTTCATTGCAGTACTGTTTACAATAGCCAAGACATGGAAACAACCTAAATGACCATTGACAGATGAATGGATAAAGAAGAGTTAGTACATATATACAATGGAATATTACTCAGCCATAAAAAGGAACAAAATCGTGCCATTTGCAGAGACATGGCTGGACCTAGAGACTGTCAAACAGAGTGAAGTGAGTCAGAAAGAGAAAGACAAATATCATATGATAGTGCTTATATGTGGAATCTTAAAAAAATGATACAAATGAACTTATTTACAAAACAGAAACAGACTCACAGAGAACACATTTATGGTTACCAGGGGGGAAGGGTGGGAGGGAAGGATAGACTGGGAGTTTGGGATTGACATGTACACACTACTATATTTAAAATAGATAACCAACAAGGGCCTACTGTAAGCACAGGGAACTCTGCTCAATATTCTGTAATAACTTAAATTGGAAAGGAATTTGAAAAGGAATAGATACATGTATATGTATAACTGAATCACTTTGCTGTACACCTGAAACTAACACAACATTGTTAATCAACTATGCTCCAACATAAAATAAAAATTTCAAAAAAGAAAATAATCTAACTGAATAATAGGGAATATACTGCATATCAAAATTCAGGAAAGGGATATAACTGAAAAGGGAAAATTTTAAATTCTAAATGCTTACACTACAAAACAAGAAAGACTTAAGATAATCGATCTAAGCTTCAAATTTTAGAAGGTATAAAAACTGACAATTCAACCCAAAGCAAATAAAGGAAATAATAAAATAATGGCAAAAATCAATGAACTAGAAAACACCTAACAATAGAAAAATGAACAAAGTCAAAAGTTGGGTTTTTGAAAAGATTGATAAAATTGGTAAATGCTTGGCAGAATGATCAAGGAAAAAAGAAGAGAGAAACCTAATTACCAATGACCAATATTAAGTATGAAACCTAATTACCAATATCAAGTATGAAAAACAGGATAACAATATACACCTAAGAGAAATTAAAAGAATAAGGAAATATTATGACCAATTTAATGTCAAAAATTTTAATAACTTAGATGAAAGAAAAAAAAAACCTTTGAAAGACAACCATCTTACACCAAACACAAAAATTAACTCAAAATGAATTAAAGACTTGAACATAAGACCTGAAACCATAAAAAAACATAGATGAAAAGATAGGCAGTAAGCTCTTTGACATTGGTCTTAGTGATGAAATTTTGAATCTGACACCAAAACCAAAAGCAACAAAAGCAAAAATAATCAAGTGGGATTACATAAAACTTAAAAACTTCTATACAGCAAAGAAAACTACCAAGAAAATGAAAAGGCAACCTACTGAATGGGAGAAAATAATTGCAAATCATAAATCTGATAAAAGTCTAATATCCAAAATATATAAAGAATTCATATAACCAAATAGCAAAAAACATCCAATCTGATTTTTAAAAGATGGGTAGAAGGTTTGAGTGGACATTTTACCAAAGTAGACATACAGACGTCCAACAGACACATAAAAAGATGCTCAGCATCTCTGATCATCAAGGAAATGCAAATTAAGACCACAATGAGATATCACCTCACACATGTTAGAATGGTTATTGTCCAAAACACAAGAAATGAAAAGTGTTGATGAGGCTGTGGAGAAAGGAAACCCTCATGCACTGTTGGTGAGAATGTAAATTGTTGCAACTGCTATGGAATACAGTATGGAGTTTTCTCAAAAAATTAAAAATAGAACTACTATATGATCCAGCAATTCCACTTCTGGGCATTTATATAAAGAAAATGAAAACACTAATTTGAAAAGAAATATGTGGTACATGACTCTTTTTACAGCTCTATTTACAATAGCCAGGACATGGAAGCAACCAAGGTGTCCATCAACAGATGAATGGATAAAGAAGATGTGGCACATATACACAATGAAATATTACTCAGCCACCAAAAGAAACAAAAATGAGTTATTTGTAATGAGGTGGATGGACCTAGAGTCTGTCATACAGAGTGAAGTAAGTCAGAAAGAGAAAAACAAATACTGTATGCTAACACATATATACGGAATTAAAAAAAAATGGTTGGGTCCTCGGGAAGATGGCGGAAGAGTAAGACGCGGAGATCACCTTCCTTCCCACAGATACAGTAGAAATACATCTACACGTGGAACTGCTCCTACAGAACACCCACTGAACGCTGGCAGAAAACGTCCGACCTCCAAAAAGGCAAGAAACTCCCCCCGTACTTGGGTAGGGCAAAAGAAAAAAGAAATAACAGAGACAAAAGAATAGGGACGGCACCTGCACTAGTGGGAGGGAGCCGTGAAGGAGGAAAGATTTCCACGCACTAGGAAGCCCCTTCGCGGGCGGAGACTGCGGGTGGCAGAGGGGGGAAGCTTCGGAGCCACGGAGGAGAGCGCAGCCACAGGGGTGCGGAGGGCAAAGCGGAGAGGTTCCCGCACGGAGGCTCGGCGCCGAGCAGCACTCTCCAGCCCGAGAGGCTTGTCTGCTCACCCGCCGGGGCGGGCGGGGCTGGGAGCTGAGGCTCGGGCTTCGGTCGGATCGCAGGGAGAGGACTGGGGTTGGCGGCGTGAACACAGCCTGAAGGCGTTAGTGCACCACAGCTAGCCAAGAGGGAGTCCGGGAAAAAGTCTGCAGCTGCCGAAGAGGCAAGAGACTTTTTCTTCCCTCTTTGTTTCCTGGTGCGCGAGGAGAGGGGATTCAGAGCGCTGCCTAAACGAACTTCAGAGACGGGCGCGAGCCGCAGCTACCAGCGCGGATCCCACAGCAACAGGGGCGCAGAGGGAAAAACGGAGAGATTCCCGCACAGAGGCTCGGCGCCGAGCAGCACTCTCCAGCCCGAGAGGCTTGTCTGCTCCCCCGCCGGGGCGGGCGGGGCTGGGAGCTGAGGCTCGGCTTCGGTCGGATCGCAGGGAGAGGACTGAGGCTGGCAGCGTGAACACAGCCTGAAGGGATTAGCGCACAACAGCGGGCTGGGAGGGAGACCGGGAAAAAGTCTGCAGCTGCCGAAGAGGCAAGAGACTTTTTCTTGCCTCTTTGTTTCGCGGCGCGCAAGGAGAGGGGATTCAGAGCGCCGCCTAAACGAACTCCAGAGAAGGGCGCGAGCCGCGGCGATCACCGCAGACCCCACAGCAACAGGGGCACAGAGGAAAAAAACGGAGAGACTCCCGCACAGAGGCTCGGCGCGGAGCAGCACTCACCAGCCCGAGAGGCTTGTCTGCTCCCCCGCCGGGGCGGGCGGGGCTGGGAGCTGAGGCTCGGGTTTCGGTTTCGGTTGGATCGCAGGGAGAGGACTGGGGCTGGCGGCGTGAACACAGCCTGAAGGGGTTAGCGCACCACAGCTGGCTGGTAGGGAGTCCGGGAAAAAGTCTGCAGCTGCCGAAGAGGCAAGAGACTTTTTCTTGCCTCTTTGTTTCGCGGCGCGCAAGGAGAGGGGATTCAGAGTGCCGCCTAAACGAACTCCAGAGAAAGGCGTGAGCCGCGGCGATCAGCACGGACCCCAGAGACGGGCGTGAGACGCTGGGGCTGCTGCTGCCGCCTCCAAAAAGCCTGTGTGTGAGCACAAGTCACTCTCCACATCGCCCCTCCCGGGAGCCTGTGCAGCCCGCCACTGCCAGGGTCCCGTAATCCGGGGACAAGTTCCCCGGGAGAACGCACTGCCCGCCTCAGGCTGGTGCAACGTCACGCCGGCCTCGGCCGCCGCAGGCTCACCCCGCCTCCTCTGTACACCTCCCTCCCCGCGGCCTGAGTGAGCCAGAGCCCCCGAAGCAGCTGCTCCTTTAACCCCGTCCTGTCTGTGCGGGGAATAGACGCCCTCAGGCGACCTACACGCAGAGGCGGGTCCAAATCCAAAGCTGAACCCCAGGAACTGTGCAAACAGGGAAGATAAGGGGAAATCTCTCCCAGCAACCTTAGAAGCAGCGGATTAAAACTCCACAAACAACTTGATGGGCCTGCAGCTGGTGAATACCTGAATAGACAACGAATCATCCCAAATTCAGGAGGTGGACTTTGGGAGCAGGATATATTAATTTTTCCCCTTTTCCTTTATTTGTGAGTGTATATGTATATGCTTCTGGGTGCGATTTTGTCTGTATAGCTTTGCTTTACAATAGCTTTATTTTACTTCACTATATTATAGCCTCTTTCTTTCTTTCTGTCTTTCTTTCTATTTTTTCTCCCTTTTATTCTGAGCCGTGTGGACGAAAGGCTCTTGGTGCTCCAGCCAGGCATCAGGGCCGTGCCTCTGAGGTGGGAGAGCCAACTTCAGGACACTGGTCCACAAGAGACCTCCCAGCTTCACGTAATACCAAACGGCAAAAATCTCTCAGAGATCTCTATCTCAACATCAAGACCCAGCTTCACTCAACGACCAACAAGCTACAGTGCTGGACACCATATGCCAAACAACTAGCAAGACAGGAACACAGCCCCATCCATTAGCAGAGAGGCTGCCTAAAATCATAATAAGGCCACAGACACCCCAAAATACACCACCAGACGTGGACGTGCCCACCAGAAAGACAAGAGCCAACCTCATCCACCAGAGCTCAGGCACTAGTTCCCTCCACCAGGAAGCCTACACAACCCACTGAACCAACCTTAGCCACTGGGGACAGATACCAAAAACAACAGGAACTACGAACCTGCAGCCTGTGAAAAGGAGACCCCAAACACAGTAAGATAAGCAAAATGAGACGACAGAAAAACACACAGCAGATGAAGGAGCAGGGTCAAAACACACCAGACCTAACAAATGAAGAGGAAATAGGTAGTCTACCTGAAAAAGAATTCAGAATAATGATAGTAAGGATGATCCAAAATCTTGGAAACAGAATAGACAAAATGCAAGAAACATTTAACAAGGACGTAGAAGAACTAAAGAGGAACCAAGCAATGATGAAAACCACAATAAATGAAATTAAAAATACTCTAGATGGGATCAATAGCAGAATAACTGAGGCAGAAGAAAGGATAAGTGACCTGGAAGATAAAATGGTGGAAATAACTACTGCAGAGCAGGATAAAGAAAAAAGAATGAAAAGAACTGAGGACAGTCTCAGAGACCTCTGGGACAACATTAAACGTGCCAACATTCGAATTATAGGGGTCCCAGAAGAAGAAGAGAAAAAGAAAGGGACTGAGAAGATATTTGAAGAGATTATAGTTGAAAACTTCCCTAATATGGGAAAGGAAATAGTTAATCAAGTCCTGGAAGCACAGAGAGTCCCATACAGGATAAACCCAAGGAGAAACACACCAAGACACATATTAATCAAACTGTCAAAAATTAAATATAAGGAAAACATATTAAAGGCAGCAAGGGAAAAAAAACAAATAACACACAAGGGAATCCCCATAAGGTTAACATCTGATCTTTCAGCAGAAACTCTGCAAGCCAGAAGGGAGTGGCAGGATATACTTAAAGTGATGAAGGAGAAAAACCTGCAACCAAGATTACACTACCCAGCAAGGATCTCATTCAGATTCGATGGAGAAATTAAAACCTTTACAGACAAGCAAAAGCTGAGAGAGTTCAGCACCACCAAACCAGCTTTACAACAAATGCTAAAGGAACTTCTCTAGGCAAGAAACACAAGAGAAGGAAAACACCTACAATAACAAACCCAAAACATTTAAGAAAATGGGAATAGGATCATACATATCGATAATTACCTTGAATGTAAATGGATTAAATGCTCCCACCAAAAGACACAGGCTGGCTGAATGGATACAAAAACAAGACCCATATATATGCTGTCTACAAGAGACCCACTTCAGACCTAGAGACACATATAGACTGAAAGTGAGGGGATGGAAAAAGATATTCCATGCAAATGGAAATCAAAAGAAAGCTGGAGTAGCAATTCTCATATCAGACAAAATAGACTTTAAAATAAAGACTATTACAAGAGACAAAGAAGGACACTATATAATGATCAAGGGATCGATACAAGAGGAAGGTATAACAATTGTAAATATTTATGCACCCAACATAGGAGCACCTCAATACATAAGGCAAATACTAACAGCCATAAAAGGGGAAATCGACAGCAACACAATCATAGTAGGGGACTTTAACACCCCACTCTCACCAATGGACAGATCATCCAAAATGAAAATAAATAAGGAAACACAAGCTTTAAATGATACATTAAACAAGATTGACTTAATTGATATTTATAGGACATTTCATCCAAAAACAACAGAATACACATTTTTCTCAAGTGCTCATGGAACATTCTCCAGGATAGATCATATCTTGGGTCACAAATCAAGCCTTGGTAAATTTAAGAAAATTGAAATCGTATCAAGTATCTTTTCCGACCACAACGCTATGAGACTAGATATCAATTACAGGAAAAGACCTGTAAAAAATACAAACACATGGAGGCTACACAATACATTACTTAATAACGAAGTGATCACTGAAGAAATCAAAGGGGAAATCAAAAAATACCTAGAAACAAATGACAATGGAGATACGACGACCCAAAACCTATGGGACGCAGCAAAAGCAGTGCTAAGAGGGAAGTTTATAGCAATACAAGCCTACCTCAAGAAACAGGAAACATCTCGAATAAACAACCTAACCTTGCACCTAAAGCAATTAGAGAAAGAAGAACAAAAAAACCCCAAAGCCAGCAGAAGGAAAGAAATTATAAAGATCAGGTCAGAAATAAATGAAAAAGAAATGAAGGAAACAATAGCAAAAATCAATGAAACTAAAAGCTGGTTCTTTGAGAAGATAAACAAAATTGATAAACCATTAGCCAGACTCATCAAGAGAAAAAGGGAGAAGACTCAGATCAATAGAATTAGAAATGAAAAAGGAGAAGTAACCACTGACACTGCAGAAATACAAAAGATCATGAGAGATTACTACAAGCAACTCTATGCCAATAAAATGGACAACCTGGAAGAAATGGACAGATTCTTAGAAAGGCACAAACTGCCGAGACTGAACCAGGAAGAAATAGAAAATATGAACAGACCGATCACAAGCACTGAAATTGAAACTGTGATTAAAAACCTTCCAACAAACAAAAGCCCAGGACCAGATGGCTTCACAGGTGAATTCTATCAAACATTTAGAGAAGAGCTAACACCTATCCTTCTCAAACTCTTCCAGAATATTGCAGAGGGAGGAACACTCCCAAACTCATTCTACGAGGCCACCATCACCCTGATACCAAAACCAGACAAAGATGTCACAAAGAAAGAAAACTACAGGCCAATATCACTGATGAACATAGATGCAAAAATCCTCAACAAAATACTAGCAAACAGAATCCAACAGCACATTAAAAGGATCATACACCATGATCAAGTGGGGTTTATCCCAGGAATGCAAGGATTCTTCAATATACGCAAATCAATCAATGTGATACATCATATTAACAAACTGAAGGAGAAAAACCATATGATCATCTCAATAGATGCAGAGAAAGCTTTCGACAAAATTCAACACCCATTTATGATAAAAGCCCTGCAGAAAGTAGGCATAGAGGGAACTTTCCTCAACATAATAAAGGCCATATATGACAAACCCACAGCCAACATTGTCCTCAATGGTGAAAAACTGAAACCATTTCCACTAAGATCAGGAACAAGACAAGGTTGCCCACTCTCACCACTATTATTCAACATAGTTTTGGAAGTGTTAGCCACAGCAATCAGAGAAGACAAAGAAATAAAAGGAATCCAAATCGGAAAAGAAGAAGTAAAGCTGTCACTATTTGCAGATGACATGATACTATACATAGAGAATCCTAAAGATGCTACCAGAAAACTCCTAGAGCTAATCAATGAATTTGGTAAAGTAGCAGGATACAAAATTAATGCACAGAAATCTCTTGCATTTCTATACACTAATGACGAAAAATCTGAAAGTGAAATTAAGAAAACACTCCCATTTACCATTGCAACAAAAAGAATAAAATATCTAGGAATAAACCTACCTAAGGAGACAAAAGACCTGTATGCAGAAAATTATAAGACACTGATGAAAGAAATTAAAGATGATACAAATAGATGGAGAGATATACCATGTTCCTGGATTGGAAGAATCAACATTGTGAAAATGACTCTACTACCCAAAGCAATCTACAGATTCAATGCAATCCCTATCAAACTACCACTGGCATTTTTCACAGAACTAGAACAAAAAATTTCACAATTTGTATGGAAACACAAAAGACCCCGAATAGCCAAAGCAATCTTGATAACGAAAAATGGAGCTGGGGGAATCAGGCTCCCTGACTTCAGACTATATTACAAAGCTTCAGTAATCAAGACAGTTTGGTACTGGCACAAAAACAGAAATATAGATCAATGGAACAGGATAGAAAGCCCAGAGATAAACCCACACACATATGGGCACCTTATTTTTGATAAAGGAGGCAAGCATATACAGTGGAGAAAAGACAGCCTCTTCAATAAGTGGTGCTGGGAAAATTGGACAGGTACATGTAAAAGTATGAAAATAGAACACTCCCTGACACCATGCACAAAAATAAACTCAAAATGGATTAAAGACCTAAGTGTAAGGGCAGACACTATCAAACTCTTAGAGGAAAACATAGGCAGAACACTCTATGACATACATCACAGCAAGATTCTTTTTGACCCAGCTCCCAGAGAAATGGAAATAAGAACACAAATAAACAAATGGGACCTAATGAAACTTAAAAGCTTTTGCACAGCAAAGGAAACCATAAACAAGACCAAAAGACAACCATCAGAATGGGAGAAAATATTTGCAAATGAAGCAACTGACAAAGGATTAATCTCCAAGATTTACAAGCAGCTCATGCAGCTCAATAACAAAAAAACGAACAACCCAATCCAAAAATGGGCCGAAGACCTAAATAGACATTTCTCCAAAGAAGATATACAGATGGCCTACAGACACATGAAAGAATGCTCAACATCATTAATCATTAGAGAAATGCAAATCAAAACTACAATGAGATATCATCTCACACCGGTCAGAATGGCCATCATCAAAAAATCTAGAAACAATAAATGCTGGAGAGGGTGTGGAGGAAAGGGAACACTCTTGCACTGTTGGTGGGAATGTAAATTGATACAGCCACTATGGAGAACAGTATGGAGGTTCCTTAAAAAACTACAAATAGAACTACCATACGACCCAGCAATCCCACTACTGGGCATATACCCTGAGAAAACCATAGGTCAAAAAGAGTCATGTACCAAAATGTTCATTGCAGCTCTATTTACAATAGCCAGGACATGGAAGCAATCTAAATGTCCATCGACAGATGAATGGATAAAGAAGATGTGGCACATATATACAATGGAATATTACTCAGCCATAAAAAGAAATGAAATGGAGGTATTTGTAATGAGGTGGATGGAGTTAGAGTCTGTCATACAGAGTGAAGTAAGCCAGAAAGAGAAAAACAAATACAGTATGCTAACACATATATACGGAATCTAAGGGGAAAAAAAAAAAAAAAAAAAAAAGGCCATGAAGAACCTAGTGGCATGACGGGAATAAAGACACAGACCTACTAGAGAATGGACTTGAGGATATGGGGAGGGGGTGGGGTGAGATGTGACAGGGTAAGAGAGTGTCATGGACATATATACACTACCAAATGTAAAATAGATAACTAGTGGGAAGCAGCCGCATAGCACAGGGAGATCAGCTCGGTGCTTTGTGACCATCTAGAGGGATGGGATGGGGAGGGTGGGAGGGAGGGAGATGCAAGAGGGAAGAGAAATGGGAACATATTGTATATGTATAACTGATTCACTTTGTTATAAAGCAGAAGCTAACACACCATTGTAAGGCAATTATACTTCAATAAAGATGTTAAAAAAAAAAAAAAAAAAAAAAAAAAAGAAATGAATAAAAAAAAAAAAAATGGTTATGAAGAACCTAGGGGCAGGACAGGAATAAAGACGCAGACATAGAGAATGGACTTGAGGACATGGGGAGTGGGAAGGGTAAGCTGCGACGAAGTGAGAGAATGGCATGGACATATATTCACTACCAAATGTAAAATAGATAGCTAGTGGGAAGCAGCAGCATAGCACAGGGAGATCAGCTTGGTGCTTTGTGACCACCTAAAGGGGTGGATTAAGGAGGGTGGGAGGAAGAGGCGAGAAGGAGGAGATATGGGGATATATGTAAATGTATAGCTGATTCACTATGTTACAAAGCAGAAACTAACACACCATTGTAAAGCAATTATACTCCAATAAAGAAAAAAAAAGAAAAGAAATACAGACCCCCATGTTTATTGCTGCATTGTTTACAGTAGCCAAGATATGGAAACAACCTAAGTGTCCACTGATGGATGAATGAATAAAGAAGTGGTGATTATATATATATATATATATATATATATATATATATATATATCTCAAAACATGCAATGGAATATTATGCAGCCATAAAAAGAATGAAATCTTGCCATTTGCAATAACATGGATGGGCCTTGAGGGCATTATGCTAAGTGAAATAAGTCAGAGAAGACAAAAACTATGATCTCTCTTATATGTGGAATCTAAAAAAAACAAAAAAAAAATAAACCCAGGCTTATAGATACATAGAATAGATTGCTGGTTACAAGAGGCAGAGAGGGGGAGTGGGAGAAATGGGTGAACTGTTTTTTAGTTTAAATAAACTAATTAAATTAAAAAAATATATCTAGTATCAATACAGTCAATCTTTAGATATGGGGACCCTACTTTAGGATGTATTGACAGAAGGAAAGTTATAGAATACAAAACAATTCTTGTCTATTCCATTTCTTAAATGTTTCTAATTTATTCATCTCTCTAATGAACACACTAGATTAACAAAAACCAGGCTCTGATCATCACTCATTAGATTGACTTCTTAACAGATTTCTCTATTTGGGCTCTTGCCCCTTTTGAGAGAGCAGTCAGAGGGATTGCTATTAAAAAAAAAAAAGTAAGAGGGAATACTATAATCTATTTAATGTCAAAATGTCAACAACTTAGATGAAAGAAACAAATTCCTTGAAAGATAAAATATACCAAAACCAAGTTAAGAAGAAAGAGAAAATATGAACAGTCCAATATCTAACATAGACATTGGAATTTAAAGGAACAATCCTTCCTGCAGAGAAAACCTCTAAGCCTAGATGATTTCATTGGTGAATTTTGTCAAACACTTCAGAAAGAAACAATACTAACTATGCAAACTCCTTCATAAAATAGAAAAGGAGGAAACACTAACCAAAATGTTTTATGAAATGTTTTCAAGATAATAATTTTATAGACTAATATTCCTTATGAGCATAGATACAAAAATCTTCAACGAAATATTAGCAAAGTGGCTTGAAGAACACCTTAAAAAAAGAATACATCCAAACCATGTGAGATTTATACTAGGAATGTAAGGTTGATGTGACATTAAAAACCCAATATAATTCATAACATTAAAATACAAAAGTGAAAAACATATCAAGAGATGCAGAAAAATTATTTGAGAAAATTGAAAACCCATTAGATATTTCAAAAAGAAAAAAGAAAACCTTAGCAAACTACAACCTTAATCTGGTAAACAGCATCTACAAAAAACCCCAATGGTTATTATACTTAATGGGCAAATATTAAATATTTTCACCCCAACCATCCCAGAGGTTGGAAACAAATGAGATATTCACTATCAACACTTTTATCACCATTTTACTAGAGGTCCTAACTAGAAAAATAATGCATGAAAATGAAATAAATAGCATTAAGATTTGGCAAGAAGAATAAAAACTGTCTTCATTCACAAAGGGTAGAATTATTTACATCACATATCTTGTCACTTGCACAAACAGTGCTAAAACTAATATGAGAAATTTTCAATGTCAAAAAAATGTTAAATGTATACTAGTAATGCCTAGTTGGGACATGACATTGAAAACAATTCCAACTTTAATAGCATCTAAAAGCATAAAATACATAATAAGTTTTACCAAAATGTATGTTAGACAGCTACACTAAGTATAAAATATTAAGAGAAATTAAATAATACAAATAAACACTTCTATTGTCATGTATTAAAAGACTTAATATACTAAAAGATATACTATGGTCATGTGTTAAAAGACTTAATATTGTTAGGACGTCAATTCTCCCTAATTTGATCTACAGAGTCAATATAACCTCAGGCATAATGCTGGAGCGTTTGTCTACAGAAATTGACAAGCTGGTAAAATTTATATGGAAATGCAAAGTCCTGAGAATAGCCAAAATAATATTGCAAAAAAGAACAAATTTGGCAGATATAATTACCAGATTTTAAGATAAAAAGTAATCTAGAGAGTGTGGAATTGGTTTAAGGAGAGACAAATAGATCTAGTGGATATAATAGCCAGAAACAGTTCAAAGCATTTACAGTCAATTGATTTTTAACAAAGATGCCAGTGTAATTCAATGTGAGAAAGTAAAGTATTTTTTTTATTTTTGAATTTTATTTTATTTTTTTATACAGCAGGTTCTTATTAGTCACCAATTTTATACACATCAGTGTATACATGTCAATCCCAATAGCTCAATTCATCACACCACCACATCCACCCCCCTTCTGCTTCCCCCCTTGGTGTCCATACGTTTCTTCTCTACATCTGTGTCTCAACTTCTGCCCTGCAAACTGGTTCATCTGTACCATTTTTCTAGGTTCCACATATATGCATTAATATACGATATTTGTTTTTCTCTTTCTGACTTCCTTCACTCTGTATGACAGTCTCCAGATCCATCCACGTCTCCACAAATGACCCAATTTCATTCCTTTTTATGGCTGAGAAATATTCCATTGTATATATGTACCACATCTTCTTTATCCATTGGTCTGTCGATGGGCATTTAGGTTGCTTCCATGACCTGGTTATTGTAAATAGTGCTGCAATGAACATTGTGGTGCATGTGTCTTTTTGAATTATGGTTTTCTCTGGGTATATGCCCAGTAGTGGGATTGCTGGATCATGTGGTAATTCTATTTTTAGTTTTTAAAGGAACCTCCATACTGTTCTCCATAGTGGCTATATCAATTTACATTCCCATCAAGAGTGCAAGAGGGTTCCCTTTTCTCCACACCCTTTCCAGCATTTGTTGTTTGTACATTTTCTGATGATGCCCATTCGAACAGGTGTGAGGTGATACCTCATTGTAGTTTTGATTTGCATTTCTCTAATAATTAGTGACGTTGAGCAGCTTTTCATGTGCTTCTTGGTCATCTGTATGTCTTCTTTGGAGAAATGTCTATTTAGGTCTTCTGCCCATTTTTGGATTAGGTTTTTTGTTTTCTTAATATTGAGCTGCATGAGCTGTTTATATATTTTGGAGATTAACCCTTTGTCCGTTGATTCATTTGCAAATATTTTCTCCCATTCTAAGGGTTGTCTTTTCGTCTTGTTTATGGTTTCCTTTCCTGTGCAAAAACTTTGAAGTTTCATTAGGTCCCATTTGTTTATTTTTGTTTTTATTTCCATTACTCTAGGAGGTGGCTCAAAAAAGATCTTGCTGTGATTTATGTCAAAGAGTGTTCTTCCTATGTTTTCCTGTAAGAGTTTTATAGTGTCCAGTCTTACATTTAGGTCTTTAATCCATTTTGAGTTTATTTTTGTGTATGGTGTTAGGGAGTGTTCTAATTTCATTCTTTTACATGGAGCTCTCCAGTTTCCCCAGCACCACTCAGTAAAGAGACTGTCTTTTCTCCATTGTATATCTTTGCCTCCTTTTTCATAGATTAGTTGACCATAGGTGCGTGGGTTTATCTCTGGGCTTTCTATCTTGTTCCATTGATCTATATTTCTGTTTTTGTGCCAGTACCATCTTGTCTTGATTACTGTAGCTTTATATTATAGTCTGAAGTCAGGGAGTCTGATTCCTCCAGCTCCGTTTTTTCCCTCAAGACTGCTTTGGTTTTTCAGGGTCTTTTGTGTCTCCATACAAATGTTAAGATTTTTTGCTCTAGTTCTGTAAAAAATGCCATTGGTAATTTGATAGGGATTGCATTGAATCTGTAGATTGCTTTGGGTATTATAGTTATTTTCACAATACTGATTCTTCCAATCCAAAAGCATGGTATATCTCTCCATCTGTTGGTATGATCTTTAATTTCTTTCATCAGTGTCTTACAGTTTTCTGCATACAGGTTTTTGGTCTCCCTAGGTAGGTTTATTCCTAGGTATTGTATTCTTTTGTTGCAATAGTAAATGGGAGTGTTTCCTTAATTTCTCTTTCTGATTTTTCATCATTAGTGTATAGAAATGCAAGAGATTTCTGTGCATTAATTTTGTATCCTGCAACTTTACCAAATTCATTGATTAGCTCTAGTAGTTTTCTGGTGGCATCTTTAGGATGCTCTATGTATAGTATCATGTCATCTGCAAACAGTGACAGTTTTACTTCTTCTTTTCCAATTTGGATTCCTTTTGTTTCTTTTTCTTCTCTGATTGCCATTGCTAGGACTTCCAAAAGTATGTTGAATAATAGTGGTGAGAGTGGACCCACTTGCCTTTTTCCTGATCTTAGAGGAAATGCTTTCAGGTTTTCACCATTGAGAATGATGTTTGCTGTGGGTTTGTCATATATGGCCTTTATTATGTTGAGGTAGGTTCCCTCTATGCCCACTTTCTGGAGAGTTTTTATCATAAATGGGTGTTGAATTTTGTCAAAATCTTTTTCTGTATCTATTGAGATGATCATATGGTTTTTATTCTTCAATTTGCTGATATGGTGTACCACATTGATTGGTTTGCATATACTGAAGAATCCTTACATCCCTGGGATAAATCCCACCTGCTCATGGTGTATGATCCTTTTAATGTGTTTTTGGATTCCGTTTGCTAGCATTTTGTTGAGGATTTTTGCATCTATATTCATCAGTGATATTGGTCTGTAATTTTCTTTTTTTGTAGTATCTTTGTCTGGTTTTTGTCTCAGGGTGATGGTGGCCTCACAGAATGATTCGGGAGTGTTCCGTCCTCTACAATTTTTTGGAAGAGTTTGAGAAGGATGAGTGTTAGCCCTTCTCTAAATGTTTGATAAAATTCACCTGTGAAGCCCGCTGGTCCTGGACTTTTGATTGTTGGAAGATTTTTAATCACAGTTTCAATTTCATTACTTATGATTGGTCTGTTCATATTTTCTATTTCTTCCTGGTTCAGTCTTGGAAAGTTATACCTTTATAAGAATTTGTCCATTTCTTCCAGGTTGTCCATTTTATTGGCATAGAGTTGCTTGTAGTAGTCTCCTAGGATGCTTTGTATTTCTGCGATGTCTGTTGTAACTTCTCCTTTTTCATGTCTAATTTTATTGATTTGAGTCCTCTCCCACTTTTTCTTGATGAGTCTGGCTAATGGTTTATCAATTTTGTTTACCTTCTCGAAGAACCAGTTTTAGTTTTATTGATCTTTGCTATTGTTTTCTTTGTTTCTACTTCATTTATTTCTGCTCTGATCTTTATGATTTCTTTCCTTCTGCTAACTTTGGGTTTTGTTTGTTCTTCTTTTTCTAGTTCCTTTAGGTGTAAGGTTAGGCTCTTTATTTGAGATTTTTCTTGTTTCTTGAGGTAGAGTTGTATAGCTATAAACTTCCCTCTTAGAACTGATTTTGCTGCATCCCATAGGTTTTGGATCGTCATGTGTTCATTGTCATTTGTTTCTAGGCATTTTTTGGTTTCCTCTTTAATTTCTTCGGTGATCTCTTGGTTATTCAGTAACGTATTGCTTAGCCTCCATGTGTTCGTGTTTTTTACATTTTTTCCCTGTAATTCATTCCTAATCTCATAGCGTTGTGGTCAGAAAAGATGTTTGATATGATTTCAATTTTCTTAAATTTACTGAGGCTGGATTTGTGACCCAAGATGTGATCTATCCTGGAGAATGTTCCATGCTCACTTGAGAAGAAAGTGTAATCTGCTGTTTTTGGATGGAATGTCCTATAAATATCAATTAAGTCTACCTGGTCTGTTGTGTCACTTAAAGCTTCTGTTTCCTTATTTATTTTCATTTTGGATGATCTGTCCATTGATGTAAGTGCGGTGATAAAATCCCCCACTACTATTGTGTTACTGTCGATTTCCTCTTTTATAGCTGTTAGCAGTTGCCTTATGTATTGAGGTGCTCCTATGTTCGGTACATATATATTTATAATTGTTATGTCTTCTTCTTGGATTGATCCCTTGATCATTATGTAGTGTCCTTCCTTTTCTCTTGTAACATTCTTTATTTTAAGGTCTATTTTATCTGATATGAGTATTGCTACTCCAGCTTTCTTTTGATTTCCATTTACATGGAATATCTTTTTTCATCCCCTTGCTTTCAGTCTGAATGTGTCCCTAGGTCTGAATTGGGTCTCTTGTAGACAGCATATATATGAGTCTTCTTTTTGTATCCATTCAGCAAACCTGTGTCTTTTGGTTGGAGCATTTAATCCATTCACGTTTAAGGTAATTATCGATATGTATATTCCTATGACCATTTTCTTAATTGTTTTGGGTTTGTTTTTGTAGGTCCTTTTCTTCTCTTGTGTTTCCCACTTAGAGAAGTTCCTTTAGCATTTGTTGTAGAGCTGGTTTGGTGGTGCTGAATTCTCTTAGCTTTGGCTTGTCTGTAAAGCTTTTGATTTCTCCATCGAATCTGAATGATATCCTTGCTGGGTAGAATAATCTTGGTTGTAGGTTCTTCCCTTTCATCACTTTAAGTATATCATGCCACTCCCTTCTGGCTTGTAGAGTTTCTGCTGAGAAATCAGCTGTTACCTTATGGGAGTTCCCTTGTATGTTATTTGTCATTTTCCCCTTGCTGCCTTCAATAATTTTTCTTTGTCTTTGATTTTTTCCAATTTGATTACTATGTGTCTCGACATGTTTTTCCTTGGGTTTATCCTGTATGGGACTCTCTGTGCTTTCTGGACTTGGGTGGCTACTTCCTTTCCCATGTTAGGCAAGTTTTCAACTATAATCTCTTCAAAAATTTTCTTAGGTCCTTTCTCTCTCTTCTCATTTTGGGACCCCTATAATGCAAATGTTGTTGCATTTAATGTTGTCCCAGAGCTCTCTTAGGCTGTCTTCATTTCTTTTCATTCTTTTTTCTTTATTCTTTTCCACAGCAGTGAATTCCACTATTGTGTCTTCCAGGTCACTTATCCATTCTTCTGCCTCAGTTATTCTGTTATTGATTCCTTCTAGTGTAGTTTTCATTTCAGTTATTGTATTGTTCATCTCTGCTTGTTTGTTCTTTAATTCTTCTAAGTCTTTGTTAAACGTTTCTTGCATCTTCTCAATCTTTCCCTCCATTCTTTTTCCAAGGTCCTGGATCATCTTCACTATCATTATTCTGAATTCTTTTTCTGGAAGGTTGCCTATCTCCACTTCATTTAGTTGTTTGTCTGGGGTTTTATCTTGTTCCTTCATCTGGTACATAGCCCTCTGCCTTTTCATCTTGTCTATCTTTCTGTGGATGTGGTTTTTGTTCCACAGGCTGCAGGATTGTAGTTCTTCTTGCTTCTCATTAAAGTCTTTTTAATGATTGGTGCCAGAAGAATTAGATAAAGATATGAAAAATAAATAAATCCAAACACAAACATTAATTGAGATGAATAATGGGTGTGAAAGGTAAAACTGTAAATCTTCTGGGAAAACAGAATATCTTTCTGGCCTTGGGGCAAGCAAATATTTCTCAGAGAGGACACAAAAAATACTAATGTTAAAAGAAAAAATGATCAATTGAATTTGATCAAAATTAAAAACTTTTATCACTTGCTGGGAAAAATCATTTGTGATACATATATTTTGGGGAATATATCAAGTTTATATTCAGTATATATCCAGAATTTATAAGGATCCACAATTCAATAAAAAACAAAAGAAATACAATTTTAAAAAATGTACAGTAGACATGAATAAAGAACAGACTTTTCCAAAGAAGATATATGAATGATGAATAGGCATGATCAACATCATTAATCATCAGATAAATGCAAATGCAAATCCAAAGCACTATGGGGTTTCCACTACAATGGAAAATATTTAAACATCTGACAACACCAAATGTTGCAAAAGTATGGAACAACTGGATCTCTCATATTTTTTTAAGTGGGAGTGTAACTCCCATTTGAAAAATGCTTTGGCAGTTTTTTATGTAAAGTTCACTATATATCTATTCCATGACCTAGTAATTCACCTGCTTGTATTTTCCTCAGGGACATAAAAATATATGTTCATGAAAAGACTTAGGAAGGAAAATTTACAGCAGATTTAGTCATAACAGCCAAAACGCTGAAATAACCCAAATGTTTATCAAGAGGAGAATGGATAAATAAATTGTAGTGTACTCACAAAATTGAACATGACCCAGTAATAAAGTAAAAATGAATGAATGTACAACAAATGGATGAATCTCCAAATCATTATATTATGTAAAATAAGCCACATATAAACAATACATAGTCTATGTTTCCATTTGTATGAAGTTGAAGAATAGACAAAATTAATCTATGGCTTGCTATTGGAATAGGGTGGAGGTGATTGGAAATGAACATGAAGGATCTTTATGAAGTGATGAGAATCATCTATATCTTGATTGAGGTAAGTGGTTATATATGTGTATACACTTGTCAAAATGCATGGAATTATGTACCTAAATCTGTGCCTTTAACTGTACATTTTACTTTAATTAAAATATAAAATGGTAAGGGATTGACTGAGTGCTGGGGCTGGCTGGGAGTTCAGCAGTGCTGCAGAAATTCAGTGAATCTTCCTCTGAATTGGTACCCATTTGATCTACACAATGAAGGCAAACAGGAAACTATCGGGGGTCTTCTGCCCCTTTTCTTTAGAATGTTTTGTCTGCTCTTTCCCCTCCATGTCTCCCTCTCTCCACAGAGAGCACTCTCTCTCATACACCTCATTCCGAATGTGAAAAGCAGGAAGTAATTATCACAAGAATTTACTATTTTAAGGTTCAGTAAACTTATGTAATTATGTGTTGAATGAATGAACTCCCAGCTATTAAAAAAAATCTGATAATTAATTACAAATGTTTTCTTCTAGAGAGTTATGAGAGCTTGCAGATTATTTTAACTAAAAGGAGTGAGTGTTGCTGTCATGAGTATATGCAGTTTACATAAGGAGATGCTTATCTAAGATTTTCCACCTTTGTCCAGGACCCTTCACTTAGCATTGCTATCCACAGTGGTGCAGCTATTACTTTGCTCCTGCCTCCCTGTCTTCTCACAGTTTCTGCTTCCTGGTTTGGTCCAGGCCCTGTCCAGATGCTGACGCTTAGTTCCATGACCCCTTTAAGACTGCTCCCTTGAAATTGGCTGTTGCTCCGGACTCTCCAGCTTTAAGCATTGCCTGATGCAGATTCACCCACTGGTCTTCCCGGCATTATGGAGTATATTACATGCTCCTTGGAACGCTGCTCACCTCACTTGTCCTTCCAGCCAATCTCTGTCAGTAGAAAACAGAACTGGGGAGGAGGACAACAGGAGAAAACTCATGAGAGGGACTTACGCTTGGGAATAACAGAAGATATTGTAAAGAATGCTGTTAATTTGTTGAACACCATGAGTTTTCTGCAAGGATGACATAACTCTGTTGCACAGTCATACCTGTAAAAATGTGCTGGTGGGCAAAGTGTAATCAGTAAGAGATGGTGAATAATCTATCAGTGCAAGTGATTAGCACTAATAGCAAAACTGCTCAAAGTATATGCTCAACTATGTTTTTGCATAGCACCACATCACAATATCAAAAGTTCCAAAATTCCATTAGTATACTTTAAATTATATCCACTAAAAGAAAAAAAAGCTGCTGGGACCTGTATTTTAATGAATGCTCATAACTATAATCATCTGTTTCATTTTGTCTTGGAATGTAATGACAGTTACAAGTAATTCTCATGAGGTCTTCCTAGGTAAGGAATGCCTCCATCTAATTTTAGACTTTTAAGCTAAACATAAGAAAGTAAATGTAAAAATCCTTATAATGGAGACAAACCAGGTTTGTGTATCTCCTGTGGAGCTTTAGAGGTCATAAGCTATTAAGTGTACTGTGAGGCTTTTTGTGCCTTTGACAAAAGCTGTTTATATGGAGTTGTCCTTGTAGTAGTAAGTAGGAAGATTTTACTTCCAGTAAATTATTTTTCCTGGAACAAAAAGGCAGAAAAAATCCTTCAGTGTCAAACCTCTCTTATTATTACTTCAGTGAATCTAAAATTACATTATCTCTGTTCCCCTAGACCCTGTTGTTACATCCCTCAATATGGTCAAGTCTGATGGGATCCAGATATAATTGTAGGTCTATTTTGACTGATGGTATTTGGTTCCAACTTAATATACACAATGCACTCTGCAGTCCTGACTCTAAATACATCCATTGAATCCACTTTTCTCTCCCCTTCAATTGCATTCTCAAAACAAGACTCTGATTTTCTTCTATCAGAGAACAGGAATAATTGCACAACAGATCTATGTGTACTTAGAGGCTGATTGTAGCTTATTCTATCCTAATAGATGACATTTTAAAATGTGTTGGTGTTCAAAATGATAAGCACCAGTCTGATATGTATCATCTTCGATTATCAACTGGTTGGTAACTCTCACCAAGGAGCTTTTATGCAGAACAGCTTATACCCAAATTATTTTTGTTCACATTCCAAAATGCATTCCCCCACTCTCTTCACCCTGTACCACCCACAGGCCACTGGTAAATACTTTCACAGGGCCCTGGTGGGAATTGTGTGTCATATGGAAAAAGGTTAATAACCACTGTTACACAGTTGGACGGTTTATACACAGGCAATATACAATATTGAATGATAATGTACATCAAGGTGATTTTGTTTGTAATTAAATGTGTGTATTTGTGCATATACACATATCTGTACTTTTTTTTTTACAATGTATGTTACTTTCCTATGAGAAAGGCAAAAAACAAATTTAAAATCTTCAATTGCTTTTTCTTTATTTCTTTTGAAGATAATGCAGCACGTTTAAATTTTAATGTGACAACTCATACCTGTAGCATATGTTGTGTTTTGCAAGTAATTTGTTAAAGTGTTTAAACTTGGTAATGATTTGTTTATAAAGGAGAGTAGATTCAGGATTAGTCATTCCTGTTTACTTCCATTCACTTACACATTCACAAACTGAAAAGAAAGAGTTGGAGTTACAGATAACATGTGAATGTCATAACTCACAGTGTTTCCTATAAACTCTTCCATACCCAGGAACACTTATAAAGTCTATGGACATCTGACCAGTGTACCAAGGCAGAAAAAGGTCAATGGTCTAACAGACGTGTCTTTTGTAAATCTTCACAAATCAACCCTTAGTAACCCTTTGTTAAATAAAATTCCTACCTTTGTTTAATGTCATAAGACATAATCATGAAAATGTTTGTTTTCTCCACTATTTTTGTGTTTCTTTAGTCTTTGTTTTCTTAAGGAAAAGTAAACTCTTTATCTTTTGTTGCCTTATAATTTAATATTTCATCTCGTGAACTTGAAAATTTTAAAATTATTTTCTCCCTGAAACATCATTTCCTTTGCTCATCCTAGGAAGCTAACTCAGAATGTATATCCTTGTGTGGTTTTTAGATTGTTGTTTTTAAAGTCTTGGTATAAATCTTTCTTCCTCCTTTCCAAAATGGTCTTTACTGGTACTTTACTCCTTAGTCCACCTGCACTAATAGGCCAGTTTTAAAGGGTATCTTTAACACATTGGCCTGGATAAGAGAAAAAAGAAAAAAAGGCATAGTTAACTTGCATCACTGCAACTCTGAAGAACCCAGAGGTACAGAGAAGGAGAGAATGTGGTTGCAACTAGAAATTGCACCATTTGAGCAGTTCTCAAGATTGCCAGATTGTTGGACAGCAATTAAGCACCAATATTCTCCATTCAAAGCTCTCGCCTGTATTGTAGGGTCTGGAAACCTAAGAACTACATTTCCCCAAATCCCTGCCAGCAAGGCTTGATTTGTATTTCACAAGTGAGAGATACTCACATGAATTTTGGAAAGCAGAAGAGAAACAAAAGACATTACTGAGTCTATGGGGGGGATGGGCAGGAGAGTGGCTTTAGCAGGAGGCAATAACATTTTCACAGATAAATTTATGCTTATTCCTGTGTATTGTCCACATTGCTGCTGTAGGTATTCATTGTGGTTTCCTGCAATTTTGCACTTCCTTGTTTCCTCAATGTCAGTGGAGGCTTTTCCTAACTTTCACTTTTCCAGTTCCTCCAATGGTTCTGCAAGACTTTAATTTCCTGTATTAAATGACGTTTTGCTGGAAATACCTGTGATCACTTCTCCTTAGCTATCTGAATCATGACTAATAGACTTCACTGGCTGCTACATGCTTCCCTTGTACAAGGTTCTAGATAATTCTGAGTGAGCCATAAGTGGAATCTATTTATAGAGCTCCTTCAACTATGCCAATGTCTATCCTTAATGGCCTTCAAAAAAATAAAACCAATCTAATCTTGAACAAATATACATCTTTACTGGATTCCAGCATAGCTAAAACCTTACTTTTCTACAAGTTGTACAATAAAGCTGGTTTCCTATCATGTAGCTTATCATTTACATCCTTATGGATGTATCTTCAAACCTGCTTTAATATTTACTTGACTCATCAATTCAATTTCCTTGATGGATATTTACTGAGCACTTACTTGGTGCCAGGAACTGCAAGTACCACAATGATTAAAACAGTCCTGGTCCCCTGCCTTCATATGCTCCATATGTAACAAAGATTGGAAAAAGAGAGAATCTGCAAGGGGTAGAACATATAGGTACAAAGAGGTACTATACATTCTTCTAAGTCATAGAAAGATTTTGGCATAAGAATGATGAGGAGAAAAGTGATTTGATAAAATTTGAGTTTTGTGAAAAATCACTTGGCTAGTGGGCAAAGTTGGATTGGATAGGAAAATGATGAGATATAGAAAGAACAATAAGAAGTTGCTACATTAAACCAGATGAGAGATATAAGGGTCTAGGGAGATAATCACAGCCTGAACTATGGTGGGGAGCACAGGGATGGAGAAAAGTGAATTGATTCAAGAAACATCTAGGAATTAGCACAAAATGTGAGAATTAATTGGACATGTGTGATAAAGAGACAGAAGAGACAGGAGTGACTCCAAAGTGCTTACACTTTTGGGAACTGGGTGGATAGCAGTATCATGACTGGGACAGGTAATACAGGAAAACAAAGTGGAGGTGGGGTGGGGTGTGGATCAAAATGGCAGGTTCTGACTTAGACACACTGGGTTTGATCTGCTGGTGAGAAACTATGTGGGCACGTCAAGTGGGCTGATAGAGGTTTGATGTCCAGAAGAAAGGTCAGGTCTGAAAATAGAGGTATATTCAGGCATTGTCAGAATATGGATTATACCTGCAGCCACAGGAATGAGTCCATTGACTCAAGTTCATGTACAGACTGGAGAGAACACTATACTAACTGTGCAGGAGCCACCATGATTTCCCTTTCTTTAGTTGTGTCAAAGGCTATCTCATCTTGGACAGGAACTCTGACATAAATTAACACACACTTCTCTAATTTCCCAAATTCTTTTTATTTAAACAGACAAAATCACTACATAAAAGACATTTTATTAATGAGTTAACATAATTAATTAAATCACAAATATTAATTGGATTCTAATAATTTACTATGACAACATGTGATACAGTAGCATGCACATTTCCTACAGTGTAAGAATTCTCCAAGAGGAAAAAAAAAAGTCTTTGAGCACAATTATCTATTAGCATCTTAAGCAAAGTAACTGCTATTTAAGAGACAAAAAGCTTCTTCTGGGACAGTTATGCCAGGTCCAAGAGAAAAATGAATTATTCAATTATATGTTACAGATATACATTATTTGTCAATTTCTTATTCAGTTTTACACTTAATCTAATTTCCATTGTTTTCATTCTTTTTCAGTATTCCAAAAGTGCAGTCTACTTCAAGACCAGTCTTTTATTTCTAGCATGAAAATAATTCAGTAAGAGCCATAATATGAATTTCAAATGTATCCATAAAATAAGTTGCTCCTGTTCACAAAGTTAATGTTTATAACTAAATGCAACAGTCATGCTGAATTTACTTAAAATTTAAGGAATCTATTCACAAATTCAGTCATACTTATAAAAAATATGATTACAATGAAACTTCATTAAGAGCATTCAAAGAAGTACAGCTGTTATAATATCTCAATTATTTTTCATGAATGTAATAGGTTTTTAAGCATCTTTGGTTGGATAATACTGAAATAAAAATTGTACTCACAAAATCATTAAAAGAAAAGTATTACAGCATCTATGTTCCACTATTTATCAGTAAAATTTTATTATGTATATATTCAGAAGTTATCCAAAAATACAGCTAATTATTTTGAAAGGAGGATAACTTATGTTGAAACTGGTCCAAACTGAACATTTTTAAAGTGGAATGAATGTAATGTTTTTAATAGTTCTTACCAGATGGGTTCCATTTTGATGAAATTACATTGTTTTATGAATCACGAATGGGTCCATGGAAGATGAATTTCAAAAGTAAATAATAATAACACTGCAGTAAACACATTAGAGTATGTACCTGTGCAAAAACTGCTTACAAATAACTGCAAATTGTTACAAAATGCCACAAAACTATTTCCTAAGCTGATTTAATTTTTAGTGAAGACAAACTCAGCTCCAACATAGGAATAATATGTGTTCAAAAAGTTATAACAATTAGCAATGATTAAAAGTATTGTGTGGCATGCTTATTTGTTATCCAAATAGTAACTATACAAAGCAGGGACAAGTTGAAATGAGAAGTTAAATGATGATTTACATTTCTCTGAGAATTTCAGCCTTTGATTCTAAGTTGAAGAAACTTTTCGTTAAATGTGCATTTGGTTTTAAAAAACAATTGGCTAACTGGGTGGTAAGGATTTCCCCCATCATTTGCCAAAACACTAATTACATAGAAAATTTCAGTTTATTTCCTTGAAGTCATTCAAATAGTTGGTAACATTTACCTGCAGTGTTCTCTGATGGTTTTAGTCCATAGGAAGAATAACAAAAAGGCAAAATACAATAGAGAAGAGTCTGTGGCTTTCTAAGGAATTGGTGTTGGCAGCATTTTTATCAGATGAGGGGGGAGCAGTGAATTATACGTCATCCTCATTCTATGCCCTAATGTGATTTTAAAGTCAACTTTTTTACCCACCACCTCTTAGCAATGCTGATAACACCAACTCCTTGTTCACGTTTCCTTCACTCTGGGAAACAGTCAAAATCATTTCTCTCTGCTTTTATTCATAATCCAACCTACAATCTAAGCAACTGTAAGAAAACTTTTTTGTTGCCTTGTCTTTGAATTTGAGTGTTTTTACTAGACTCTGCCAACCAGTTTTCCATGAATTACACTGCAGATGCTTCCATTCAGATGCTTCCCTAAAATGGGAAATGAGGATGCACCTGCACACCCCACTCAACCAGGTTTACAGCTCTGGTCAGAATTCATCCATATATTTTCACATGGCAGTTGCCTTAGACGTTGGTAGCCTCTGTGAAAGAATCATTGGGCCCATTGTTCTCTGTGGTTTCCAGGTTCTTTTTAGCCTTGAATGTCACAGATACCTCCGAGTGAATGGCGTCTAACCTCTGCTCACAGCGGAAGGCTGAGAGGAAAGCCTTTCTGTAGTTGCTGTTCATCCAGCCATAGAGAAGGGGGTTGGCAAAGGTGGAGCACATGGCAATGATATGGAACACAGTGAAGATGAGTTTGTACTCCTTCAGGTCCAAGACTTGGTTGTCAATGTCGACAGCAAGTTGGAAGGCATGGAGCGGCAACCAGCTGACTGCAAATACCACCACCACACACACCAGCATTTTGGTGGTTTTTTGCCTCCGCTGATGGTAGTGGTCATTAGCAGCTCCAGGGGTGACATGGTTCTTAAGTTTACTCCAGATACGAGTATAGGAAAAAGAGATGATGCCCAGAGGCAAAACATACAGGATTAATAAGGAGGAAAGACTATAGACAGTGCCATAGATGCTCTTCTCCTCACCAGGCCACTTCTCAGTACAGGCCACAATCTCAAAGTCAGGAATAATCTCAATCAGTGAATACTCCCGGAAGATGGCCAGGGGGCTTGCTAGAAGGGCACTGATTCCCCAAGCCAAGCCAATAATCAAGAAGCTGATTCGCTTTGAAATCTTGCTCTCCAGGTGGTAGACAATGCAACGATGCCGGTCCAGGGCAATTACTGTCAAGGTGATGGTGGACACTTGTACCGCCAGGCCCTGGGCATAGGGCACCAAGTGGCATAGGACAGGACCCATTTTCCATTCCCCCATTAAGGTGTAGGTAAGTGTAAATGGCAAGCACAGGGTGTTCACCAGAAGATCCGCCACAGCCAGATTGGCAATAAAAAAGTTGGTTACTGTACGCATGCTCTTGAATTTGATGACCACATGGATCACCAAGGAATTGCCAATCACCCCAAGCAAGATGATGGAGCAATAGGCCAATATAAGGACGATCTGTACCTCAATCAGCTTGGTGCTGTCTATAAGCTCCGGCTCAGAGTTAGGGGCCAGCTCCCCTCTAGGAGTGGTGTGCCCTGGACCGAACTGCTCCACTTGCATTTCTTCCACTGTCTGGTTCTCATCAGCCTCTGCACCTAATAGGCCCATTTTCATCAACTAGCACAAGAATCTACAATTTAAAAAATGAACAAATATGGAACGAGGAAAACTCAAGGGTGCAAGGAATATCATAAATGGATTGGTTTCATTTTGGTTAGGGCTCAAAGTACCTGTCCTCTGATTCCTAAAGTTGCACATAGTAGAACATTTCAATAAAGTAGACCCTTTAATAAGTCTATTCACAAATATGGATGAATTAAATCAGATCCTTGAAATGTATACTATGAAGGCAAAATGTAATGTCTATAGTATAGACACAATTCCTATGTGAATGTGACCAAATTGATTCAATCCTGTTTAAGTGAGATGGATATTACAAACATTATCAATTAATTTTATAACTGCTATAAATTCATCAAATTAATTTTAAGGTAGATAAAGTTTGCTTCAATATTTTGACTGCTTTAAATTTATAAATATAGCAACTAATTGCACAGAAAAGAGACAAATATTAAAATCCTTTGCCTGGTGCTTGGACTTTAGGAGTATAAAATATTTAAGATAAACTGAGCAGATTCTGTTTCATAGCCATTTTTTCTAATGTAGGGATTAGCATTAAAAATAGGTAGCCTGTGTAAAACACCAGCTTTTTTGATGATCTGAAATAAACTTCCTACCTGACATACAGCAGAATCCTACATAGGAACTGTATGAAAATATGTCCAGTCTGAATTTCATCTCTCTCTAATCCCTGAATACAAAAGTTTTAACACTTTTCTTCTCTAGTCACCCACCTCAACCCTCAGAATCCTTCTGTGTGCCCTACTTAAGTCAATACTATCCTCATTAATTAAGCCATGTAAAGTTAAAAAGCAGGTAACTATGCAGGCTTTTTCATCTCCTTTAGCCCACATGTTTAAGAGAACCCTCAGACTACTCTTAAATATCTCTCCCAATGGTCCTCTTATTTCTACCACATTAATTTTGTCCTTCTTGATTTCTTACTGTAATAAGTCTAATAGTTGTCTAACTTATCTCCCTTTTCCCTATCCTTTCTTCCTTCCTTCGTTTCTTTCCTCATTCATTCATTCATTCACTTAACTAATATAATTAAGCATCTACTAAATGCCAGAGGTGGCTCACTCTCATGATGCTTATACTTACTCAAACATGCATTCAGCAAGTATTTAAAACCCACTGTCAGGAATTAGGATTTGTGCTGGGGGAAAAGACAATAGGATAGTGCCCTTACTCTAAAGCTCTTACATTTACTTAATAGAGCATACTCTGACATTAAAATGGTTTTTCTGAAATTCAAATGTGATCATTTCATTTCCCCAACATCTCCAAATTGCTTCAAATAATACTAATCAGTTTCTAATACAAAGTTACCTTCTCAAGTCTATAGAAACATCCCGAGCCCAACATCATAATGGTAGTACTTTTTGAATACACTCATAATGAAAAAAGGCTGCCACCATTAATTCAGAACCTCTTTGAAATGAATTTGTTTTTTATTAATCATAATCACATCTACCTACATTTGTAGGTGAGTCATATTTATTCATGCCACAGACAGTGTCTGGCTGAGCCTGTTTGCTCAGCTCCATTCTTCCCCTGACGCTGGAGGGCTGACTCTTGCAGACCATATTTCCAGGTGCCCAGGACATTGGGATGCTGGCTGCGCTTGGCCAACAGGAGGCACTGGCAGGTAACTAGGAGGCAGGAGGAAGGGAGAATCCAGAAGCCACTGTACTCTTCTCCCTCCCTCTCTCCTCTTACCAGTGCCTCAGCCGTCCCTCTATGGCTGGCTCCCACGGGAATGGTCTACAGTGATTTTGTTTCCAGTGGCAGCACATGGTCCCTGGATTCAGTCACACCGCTTTTTCCCTGTGTCCCTCTATCTGGAGGTAGTAATGATTCTTTGCTCTTGCTAATTCCTGTGTGGCCTCAACATCCTCTGCTTGGCTTCCATCACTTGTGTAACCAATTTTCTGCATTAAATTCCTTCTCTCTTGCATTCTTGAATAGGTTCTGTTTTGCATGATCTGCTGAGCTGCCCCTGCATATATGTTTTCATTAATTTGCTCTCCCACTACAGTTGCTGCATGTACAGGCTGATAACACTGACATACACAAGAAAATCCCAACTCCACTGTATGACATTCAAAGCTTTCCTTGAACTCAACCCTGCCTTCATCTCTCCTGCCATTTTAGGATATATCTGATGCTTCTGTCATCCCAAACTACTTCCAATTCCAGCAACACATCAGCCTTTCTCATGCCTCTCTGCCCTCCTTATTCACTTATCTCAACAACCTGTGCTCACTTCTAATCCCACAAGGAGCACATGACACATCACAGTTGTTTTCCTTCAGCCTCCCCACCACAGCTGTGTCTTTTAGGACACAGTCTGGATTGTTTCCATTCATTGTTTAAATCTTAGCAAATATGGAAAGCACAATTTTACTGAATAATTGAGGTTAGCAAAATACAAAGTAACAATTTGGATCCTTTCCTTTACTGAAGATAATTGCCTATATAGGATTCTTGCTCTGATATGACATCTCTGTGCTTATTTTCTTGTTCTTAATCAGGTAACCACCTCTACAAGAAAGTTGTTCCAAGATATAATCTCTGATTAGAACATTAAAAATTGTTAGTCAGTACATACCACAAGGAAACTTTCTCTCTCCAAGGGCTTAACACACACACACACTAATAGTTGCTTATCACAGAGATGATAGAGATTTTCACGTACTCATGCATTTTCTTTACTGATATATTCTCGTTCTCTCTGCATACATTTCAAATAGAATGTTCTAAAGAACCCAGGCCACCTTTTGCACTTACCTCCATTCTTTAGTGATTAGAGAAAGTGGAAACTAACCATTCAAATCTTGGAGTGTTTTATTTGATGGGCCCTTCCATTTCCCTTAGACTAAGAAAGAGACTCTACAGAGCACAATTAGTCAATACTGACAAGTCATTAACAGAACTAACGAGACTCCAGAAGGTCTGAATTTGAGGTTTGCAGCAAACTAAATTGAGAGCAAGCCCAAGATTGACGGTTATTGGGAGCATATTTGATTTATTAACTTATTTTGCTTTTTCTTTTCAGTCTCATTTTCTTTATTCCCTTCTTTAAAGCTTCTCTACAGGAATGATTATTGATCTACAGGGTATTAGCATGTGGATTCTAATAGCTGTTCTCAAGCAGACGACTGGCCTTCAACCAGGTCAGAGTGTTACCCAGAGAATGTATAATTTTATGACTTCACTTCTGGAAAAGTGGAAGAGGATAAGAGAGTACACAGAGGGATTTGCCAGAGTAAAACCTCAAAAGCACAAAAATTCAAAGATGAATAGAAAAGGGGGAAAACCTTTCCATGAAATAAGGTAAAAATGAGGCATTCACACTGTTCAAGACATTCAAGGAGAACTGTGAGTGGTAGTTTTCTTGAACGAGTGAATCGTTAGAGATTCTGCTATAGAACTATTTCTTCGTAGAGTAGGAAAATGGCTTCAGGACTTGTTTTCCCCAGAGAGTCAAAGAACTTCAAATTATCTAAGTGGGAAACCAGTTTATGCTTTGACTCCATATTTAAATTTGTTTGGCTTTTTGCAACAGTATTCTTACTGTCACAGGTTGGCCTTAGTAAAAACTTAATATCTTTACAATCACAAAACTTTCCAGGAATTTTTCTCAGGGAAGAATCCCAGAAAATATGCCATATGCCCTATATGTATTAGTACTGGAGAGAGGGGGTGTGGACATCCAGAATGTTGCATGTAAGACATGACCGTTTGTCTGATAAGCAGAAAGTTGAAAATATTCACCAAGGAGATTGGGAATGTCCCTCTTCTGTCTATTTGAGCCTCTGACCTTTGAAAACAGCACTGTGTATTTCGTGTCACTGAGTTTACACGATGTGTCCCTATTTCCAAAAGCCTTAAAGCTTTTCCTTTTGCCTCCTTTTTGTCTACCATATGCTCCTACCAGGGAGTGAGCCCTTCTGGTGCAGAACCAGCAAACGCTTACATAAATGTGTCCATTCTTGAACAGCTTTGGAGAATGCAGTATGACCTTCCCCCCTAAACAGGTGTTTATTTTTAAAGAGGCAAGAACAGTAACAACCTGCTGTTCTGGAAAGATAATTACCTCTCTCTAAGAAGAGTCAAGGAAATAGTCAAGACTCTTCAATGGGTAAGGAATATTCCAGTGAGTGTAGAAAACAGGGATGGTCTCACCCACAATGCCCATCTTCGGCCTAAATGTGGAAAAAAAGCCCCTACACTCATGAGGACCTCTCCCATCCCTCTTCAAAGGACCCAAAAGCTTTTTTTGGGGTGTTCTCATTACCAGAAGGTGAATCAGTTAGGACTTACACTTACTGACCCGGCCCTCGGGCTTCTGTTGAGACGTGGAAGCCAGACGTGTGCCGCCTGTCAGTCTGATGATTATCTAGCCCGCCGACCCGGAGAAGGCACTGGGCGGTTCCCAAAGGCAGGCCCAATCCGTCCGCTCCGACGGTGCTGGGCAGCCGCGCGCGCGCGGGAGAGCAGGAGAGCGCAGCGTCCGCCTGACAGTCGGAGCCGCTAGGAGGTTTGCGCCGCTGGGGTCCACAGCCCACCTCCGCAGCAGAGCGCAAGGGCACCGCCCCGCCCCGCACTGCGCGGCCAGAGGAGCGGGTGGGGATCCGAGGCTCCGGAGGCGGGAGGCGAATCCCTCCCTCGAGGAAAAAGAAACAGGGGCGGAGGGTGGGGGACGAGGGTCCCTCAATGGAGAAGGCTGGACGGAAATTCTCCGTGCGATGGAGCTGGAAACAGAGTCCAGGTCTCTCACCCTGGAGGGCTTGGAGCGCGCGCAGCGGGACCCTGCCCAGCGCCCCCTCGCGGGTCCCCACCGCCGCCTGCAACGGCTTCTCTTCTCCCCTGACCCCCACTGGCCACCCCCAAGTTTGATACTCTGGGTGTTCGCACCACTCCTACCTTCCACCAACCCCTCCCTTATTCTCCCGCTCCTCAGTTCTGTGAGAGACGGCCCGGCGAGGACAGACCCCGGACTAGGGCCGGGCTCACCACATCCACCGAGGAGAGGCCAGGGCCAAGGCCAAGGCGAGGGCTAGGGCGAAGGCGGGGCGGACAGTCCCAGCTGCGGGCGCTGCGGGTGAGAGGAGACCTCGAGCTGGCTCGAGGCGAACCTGGGAGACAGAAGCCTGGCGACTTGGCGGAGATGGTAAAGTCCCAGAACTGCAACCAGGAGTCGCTCTCCTCTTTGCTTGTAGGAGCAGAGGTGGGGGGCTGGACCCCGCGCAGAACCACGGAAAAGCGCCACACGACTGCGCGCGGAGGACCAACCCTCCGCCAGGGCTGGAGCGCAGGGCGCCGGTGCAACTCCTAACTGGGCGGTCGCTGCGCTCCAACGGGAAGGAGAAGCGAGTTCAGATCCTTTATGCCCACGCTCAATTGGTTGCAATTTCCTGAACTGGTGTCTGTTGACAGTTTACAAGTTGGGTAGTGCGCATTCAGATTCAAAAGCCGGCAGCCCGGGTGGTGTACGCTGCTGCTCAGGGCAAAAGCTAGAATAGGAAGGAGAAAACAAAGGGTCACAAAAACAAAACAAAACAAGACAAAACTAAAACTTGATCTCTCCAGTTAGCTGACTTTTGGATCCTTCGCTCTTTGGTCATGACCCAAGCTACTCGTGCCACAATGCGTGCGTGCCTCCGAAATGCTCTCACCAGTCTCCTCCTGGCTATGCCCTCTGCTAATGGCTGGAGCCCGCCAGGCTGAGTTAAAGCATCAGAGCAAAACAGGATTGCGGAGTCAGTCAACAAAGCTGTGGGGTCTGTTCCCTCAGTATTCCTCCCAGAAGCTCTTAATTCAGAGCCATTCCTTCTCGCAGTTTTCAGCCAATCTCTCTTCCCTTGTTCATTTTTAGAGGGGGCAGCAGAGCCTATCGAACTAGGAAAACAAAAGACTGAAACTGGAAACAGAAGCCTTTCCTCAAATATCTTGTGCTGGGGCTTAGCACACATTACTTTCCTTCTATGCATCAGTCTCTTCATTTCTGAAATGAGGATGATCATACTGCTTCACTTGAAATTTCTTGGAAGTATAAAAAAGATTAAGCTAATCAAAAAATACTCTCCAAAATATTAGTTAAGTCCTCTTCTCAAGAGCATTGAGGTTTCAGTCTATGAGGGCTTGCCCACACCCTGATAGTGTTGCATATGTAAGGCATTTTTACTCAGCCTATTCTGAAATTGATCTTCTGGCTAGTGTAGAATTATGCCCACAGGAGCACAGAAATTATTAAGAAAACAAAGCAGCTTGGGCTTTTCAATTACCAATAAACAAAAATACATAGAACTGGAAATATCTAAGATGTTCTACACAGTTCCACTTAAAATATTTTTGTACATTTTTTACCTTGGAGAAATATTCCTTGTTCACACATGTGTTTTCTGCAACACATTCCTTGTTTCTTAATATATTTGCACCAGTGAAGAATGAACTATGTGCCAAGGAGCTGTAACTCTAGAAGAGTAGGAGTGGCTTAAAACAACAATTATAAAAACAAATACACAGGAAAACAGATGAGTGCTGTAATTGCTTTGGAGGACTCAGCAGATTTCACTGATATGGGTTGCACAAAACAACTTTGCCTCCTTTTAGAACTGTTTTTCGGAAGCATCTTAGCAAGCACATACAAATATTTGTCTCACTCTCTTATCGATACATATGAGTCTTAGAAGAGTCACATAGCTCCACGGACATCTAGTCAGCAGTCCTGTTAAGACTGCATGACTTCTTTGATTAATGCTTTCCAGTAAAGTACAGAATTGCATGAGAAACTGATCCATGGAAATTAAAGTTGCTTTTTTTGTGTGTCATATTATCAAGGATAGTTTTGACAATTAACTCATGACTTTTTTGTGCATTAAGATCTAACAGATATCTTTTAGTGTGCACATACTCTGTAGTACAGCAGCAATGAGCCACTCCAATAAATGCCAATAAATCCCATCAAGACACTGATAGAAGGTGGTGGAAGTGGTGGTGAAATATTGATTAATACAAAATTGAGACAGGACACAATTTTTACTGCCTGATTTCTATTGTGTCAAATCATTCAGTTCCTTGGGCAATTTCTCATCTAACTAGAATATGTTCTGATTACTCCTCACTTAGGGAGCAGACTCAAACTCAGATGCCTATAGCTAGGGCCAATGACCTCAATATACCAGCAGCCTAAGCTGCAGTAGACAGTAGGGAGGGTTGGGGGCTACCATGTGTCAGAAAGCACAAAGCACATGCTTCTTCTAAAGGAGGAGACTGCTTCTCAGACTCCACTGAACTGCCCTGCAAAAATATAGATTCAGTATTATGAGATCTGATATTTTAAGAGAAGCAAAATCCGTATTCTTAAAAATCTTCCAGATTTTAAATGAAGGAAATTAATTTTTAAAACGACAACCCCCAGGTGGCCCAGATCTGTGCAGACCAAAATAAATAAGGAGATATAGATAGGGATAGATAGACAGACAGATGGATAGACAGATGGATAGATATCTGCAGCCTGGCCCATGGGCTTCCAATATTGTAGCCTCTCATATTTGTATGTGATGTTTGACAAACCTCCTAAAATATCCAAAACATGACTCTCCTACCATTTTCCCTACCCATAGACCATTCCTCAGTGCACATACACATAAAAGGAATGCAGCCAAATATTAATTGCTAAATAAGTAAATTTTTTCCCACTTCTGGTTGAATAGATGTTCTCAATGAGACTGAAGTAAAGAACATGGCGAATAACTGAACAATTTGGTATTTTAGATGGTTGGAATGAGAAATTTCACAGAAATGCTTCATTTAAAAAAACAGTTAGATGATGTCAGGATAGAAGGCCATTAATGATACATATTTTTTAGATAAAGTAAATCGTGATATGGATTTCCTTCAGTCTAAATTTATTTTGAGAGCAAGGAAGCATCCTCCAATGTGTAAATAACTTCGTTGTTATTTTGATTATAAAAGTAATTTATAACGATTGTAAAAAGAGCAAAGAAAGAAATATACATTATCTAAAACAATGTTTTCCAATAAAACTTTCTGGAATGATGGAAATGTTCTATATCTGCACTGTCTAATAAGGTAGCCACTAGCCACATGTGGCTATTGAGCACTTGAAATGTGGCTAGTGCAAATGAAACTGAATTTTAAATTTTAATTTTTTTAATAAAAGCACCAAAAAGAACAAATGTGTTTTGATTCCTGGGGGAAAGTTCAGAAAGCTATTTTTTTTCCCCCTTAATGTCAGTGTTTCCTGAGAGATTATTAAATAAGCTTCAAGCCATACAACCCTAACTTAAATCACAGACAGAATGAAATAGTGTAGTGCAGCTGGAATGTGGAAGCTGATTCCAGAAGGAGAAAGAAGTAAGCTCCATAAATCAGGACACCAGCCCAAGGAAGGGAGGAAGAGCAAAGAACAGAAAGAGAAAGGAAAGCAAACCCATGCAGAGGAATTCTCTAAACCCAGTCATGTAAGAAAAGCTCAGTGAGGCTTATTAGCTTTTATTAAATAATGTACTTAAATTCTTAGACTGAAAAAAAAAAAGTCTAATAACAAGTCCCTAGTTAGGAAATGTTAATAATCAGGTTAGCTTAACAGTTAGTTATAGTGCTTAGTATATTTGAAACTGACTCTGTCTTGCTTTATTTAAATGTTCAATAAATTTATTTATTTATTCTTAGGCTTATTAAGTCCTTCCTACAGAAATTTTTTTAAAGTTTCAATAACACTCTCCTATAGTAAAAAATTATGGAGCCTAGCTATCCTAATGTCCATTTTGTTATACTGTTGATTCTCAATAGGTTGTAGATATATTTCTGATTGGATATGAAAAGGAACAATGGGAGTTAAGCTCATATCTGAACAGATACAATGGAGGATGTACCAAGTAGACATAGAGAAAAAGACTAGTTTATGTAAATGGAGCTGCAAGTGTAATAACTTTTAAAATAGTCTACCATTTTAAAAACTAGCCAGTCTAATCACACTTGTTCTGATGAAAAGGTAATCTTGTTCTACTTCCTTCTATCTTCCTTCTATCTCATTGCTCTTAGTTCATTTGGAACAAGTGGACCAGTAAACATGTGAGTGGGCAAGAAGTGGCCCAGACAGTGAATTTCACAAAGCTCACAGTCTGGATTCTCTTACAGTCCTTGTATGCAGTGTGTTATGTAGGCAGGTGTCTCATTCAAGAAAAGCAACTAGTCATTCAAGTGAAATGTATGCTAAATCCTAAACTGGACATAAATATCATTTGCTATGATTTGTATTTCTATGGATTCTGGATTTTTATTTTTGTTTTGAATTTTGAATTACAGATTCAAAGTAATTAAGCAAGATTGTAAGCAACATATGCAACATTTTGCTGAGATTTTTATCTTTTGGTGATCATCCAAATGGATATTGAGATTGGTAAAGGACCAAATCTAGGATATTTAAATGCAAATGATTTACAGTTCAAATTTTAACACGGAACAAAGGAAGGGACATTTTTATGTGGAATTCAGAATTTAATCAATGCAAATGTTCATTGGATTATCTGAAACATGCACAGGAGGCCCATGGCTAAAGGGGAAACCTGCACCCTTTTAGAAATATCAACTTTATTTTATAAGTGTTTATCCTTGTAGCATATAGAGACATAATTTGATATGTATTTTTTGAATCATACACCCAAAACAAATTTAATTTTAAAATTTTCTCAAAAAAAGTACAAGTAAAATCAAAGCTCTCATACTAAATTACTATTGGTTTATTTTGAGAGATGAGAAGTCAAAGATTTATATATAGTTTTCACATGTTATTTTGGAGATGATGAAATGACTTATTCAACGTAAAAATTTCAAAACGTGAAATGAATAATGCAAGTAGGATTAAATTCAGGACTCACTACTCTTTGTAGTAAAAAAGAGTTATATAAAAATCCATGTAAGCATTTTATTACTCACAACTCCTGTCAACAAATCTTTATAGAGTATCTAATTTGTTATAGGTACTGTGTCAGATGATGTCCATACAAGGCGAATGACACAAAGACCTGGTTGTTTCTAGTCCAAGTATGTAGACTTTTAAATAAAGAAGTACCATAAACAGCTTGAGATTTTCTGGCAGACTCTGACATAATGGATTTCAATGCCAAATCTGGCCTCTGTACTCCAACACAGAATTAAATCTTGGAGACAGATTTTTGGGTAAAGTAAAAAAGAATAGTTTTATTTCTTTGCCAGGCAAACAGGGCCACAGCAGGCTAATGCCCTCAAAACTGTGTGTACCAACCTGGAGGGGGTAGTGAGAAATTTTATAGTAATGGTTCAAAGGGGGTGTGATCAGCTCATGGACATTATTCTGATTGGTTGGTGGGGAGGTAATCTGGAGTCAGCATCATCAACCTTCTAGTTCCAACCCATCTGGGGTCTACGTGCTTGTGGGCAGCATATAGTTAACTTCTCCCACCTGGTGGGGATTTCAGTATCTGCAAAACTGCTCAAAGATATAGTTATGTGTATCCCTTGAGAGGGAACCAGGACCCTGCCCCAAGGCTGCACTACTGTTTCTTGACTGATCCTCCCTTATCTCTGCATCCCCTCCCTTCCCCGATTAGCAACTGTTTGAACCTGCCCATTGGAACTCAGGGAAGGTCATGGAGGCTGAATGAAACCTATTTCCTGTAATCAAGAAATGAGGGACACAGAAAGGCTTTAGTGCCCAGGATCCCCACAGGGTCCTGCTCAGTTTCAATTTGAGGCCACAAAGAAGTAATGTTCAGTTTTTGTTTTTGTTTATAAGAGTTGTGTGTGTGGAAGGGGAAGAATCAGGGAAGTGTTTCATGCAGGAAGTAACTCAACTCAATGTAAACCTAGATAGAGGCCTTCTTGGCTTTACCTAGCACTTGGATACCATTGTCTGTTGGAAATAACCTTCTGAAAACCATATTATCATGCATGGGTGATATATTCAGAATCTTTTGTTCAATTCTTGGAAATAATTACCAAGACACTCAATTTAATCATTTAACATCTAGATCACACTTGAATAAAAAATTCATTTCCGGGCTTCCCTGGTGGCGCAGTGGTTGAGAATCTGCCTGCCAATGCAGGGGACACGGGTTTGAGCCCTGGTCTGGGAAGATCCCACATGCCGCGGAGCAACTGGGCCCGTGAGCCACAATTACTGAGCCTGCGCGTCTGGAGCCTGTGCTCCGCAATAAGTGAGGCCGCGATAGTGAAAGCCCCATGCACCGTGATGAAGAGTGGCCCCCACTTGCCACAACTAGAGAAAGCCCTTGCACAGAAACGAAGACCCAACACAGCCATAAATAAATAAAACTAAATAAATTTTTTTTAAAAATTCATTTCCTGGGATTTAGTCTACATTTTCTTTATCATCACTGAGTTATTCTCTCAACATTAATAACTAAAAGTAAATATTATGGAAACATAATCTTATAGCAATTCTGTCCTCTGGCATCTTTTTGATTTCTTCTATTTTGTGAGAGTATAAAAAATAGCTATAATAAGGCTTTTGACTAATTCATTCACCTTGCTCCTGGTTTGCTAGCACACTGAAATATGATAAAGAAATTGTTTTGTTTGGAGGCACCAGTTACTTAATTAAGTTTACCTGTCATGTGGAGAGCATACAGAAAATGTAAGTATTGCCTTCTGTTAAGTGGATTATATGTTGTAACCTAGGTATGATACTAAGAGTATATCTAGATAAACATAGTGGAGAAAATACAAATGTGGAATACAATTATGAACTAGGGCTATTTTTATCAAACGGTGGTGCTAGGGTTCCCTTCATCAAAATCATATGAGGTCCCTCATAATAATGCCGATTCCAAGATTCCACCTTAGACAATGCAGCCAAAGAAACTCTTGGGGTAAGAGGTGCATTCTGCAATTGTCAAGCCCCCCAGATAATGTAAATATATATCTACTTTTGACAAGCACTAATCTAGGGGGACATCCTCTCATATGCCAATAAATAAAGAGGCAAATAAATAAGCAAGAGTGACAGAACAGAATTTTATCTGAATTATTCAGACATTTTATGTTCTTCAGAAATTGCTGGGCACTTTTTCACTTCCTACTGTTCATACAGATTTAATGTGATAATACATTTTGTTTCCATAGATAAAATTATTTGTAGATATAAAAGTATCCAGTGTAAATTCCTAGGGACATATCTCTTTGTTTAATTTACTTTCTAGTTAGAAGTCAGGGACTCACTTCCATAGAGAAACAGTCCCTCACCATGCTAAACAGGTCAAATTTGCCTATCAGAGAGCTCTTACCCCCCTTGTCTCTTCAACACGTGTAACACTTTGAATTGTGCACTTCTATGTGACGATTTTACTACCTGATGAACACCTATCTTCCCAACAAGACCTTGAGACCCTGAGGGCAGCTCTGAGTCTGATTTAGCCACCACTGTATCATCTGCCTCTAGCACAGTGCCTCATACACAGATGACACTAAATGTATCTTGTACATTTGCATGTATAGGAGAGGTATGAAAAGGTAGTCTTCCAGATATTCCTCCTTTTAACCAGTTAACTTATCATTACACAAATTTTTTGGAACTATCTTCTCCATCTCTCTTCATTTCCTCTTCCTTGCTCCACCACTACCTTGCCCAGTTAGATCTCACTTCTCTTACAGAGAATTCTGAGCAGATCTCTCCCTCCTTCTTCACCTCCTCTTCTAAGCACAAGTTATCCTTCTCCACTGCAAGAAAAGTAGATATTCCTAAATTGCTGAGAAACTAGGTATCCCTGAACTGCTAAAGAAAGTCCATATTCTTCTGACTCAAGGATGCAAATCCTTCAATTCCTCCTTGATTCCACTCTTCACGCAAGTTCTTATTTCTAAAGTTAATCCCTGCTTGTGCTTGGAATAAATAATCACTCACACATCTAATAGAGAGGCAGCTGCAGCCTGGTGGTTAAGTGTGAAAGGGCTGGGGTTACCCTACTTGGATTCAAATCCTTGTTATGCCATTTATTCACCATCCATTTTGAGACAACTCGCTTGGGCAAGTTCTCTGGGCTTCATACTCCTCATCTGGAAATGAGAGTTAATAATACCCAACCTATAAAGCTGTTGCAAAGATTAATAGATGGGACAATATACATAGAGTATCTGACACTGCAGAGTGTTAAGTCTAGCTCAGAGTAACCTCTTAGACAGTATTAGTAATTACTATCAAATAGGCATCTTGCCTTCTCCCCCTACATGTCAGTTCTCAGTTAAATACCTTTACCAGATCCTATAATCTCTTCCATTACATCTTTACTCTCAAACACCACATTTCTTAAAACTATTCTTTCCTTACCTCCTACTTTATTCTTATCTACTAAAAATAGATATTCATTCCTACAGAGATATTCCAGGTGATTGTAAAGCTACAATGGGTTATTATCCATATCAGGCAAACACTGGGCCAAATTTTTTCCTTCCCTTCTAAAACCTCAATGATTTCCTCCCCAAACTCATGTCCAGAGATTAGGTCTAGAAAAGATTAGCTGTCCTGGGGTTGAGAGTTTAGAATGCTTTACTATGTACTAAGTTTAATCTTAAGAGTTGTGCAACTCTTGAGGTCTTACATATAGTATTCTTTAGTTGGTTTTGTAGGTAGTGACTCCATACATAAAGTACAATCCTTATTTCTTTGTAGTGGGCCTGTCTTACATGAATAAATGAGAATCATCCTCAAATATTGTATTGTGTGTAATGCCCTTCATTGCATAATAAATTTGTCCAATTGTGCCTTGGCAAAATGTAGGGCAGATTATTATTAAACCTATGCAAGTAACTATATTGCTTTGAAAAGTAAGAAAACTCAGTCACAATATTTGTTTCCAAATTCTGCAGTGTAAGTGAGAATCAGATACCATTTAAAAATATATTTCATTTTACAAATGCATAGTTTAAAATTCAGTTTATAAATGCATAGTCTTCTAAATTGAGGGCTAGAGATAGCTTAAGAAGAAAGAAATAAGGCCTCCACATATATTCCTTAGAAGACAAAAACATTAAACATAATATCAACAATATTGCAAATAAATAATCAAAATAAAATGCCTTTTTTCAGTATTTTTAGTCTTATGCAATTAATTTTTGACCCACTGGATCTTGGATAATTCCTCTGCTTTCATAAAGTTGTCTGCTTCTGGACTAAAAAGATCCCTGGAAATCTTGACTCAGTACCCTGGCACAACCTCAAAGACACACAAGGTGAGTCAGCCTGGGAATCTGTATGCAAGACTTTACTCTTTGAAGTATCAGTTTTTGAGTTTCTCTTACAGTCCATTCCTTGAAGCTCTGAAGCTGTTCTTCTTGGCTTAAGACAAAAATTCTGATCTGAGCTTATAGTAAGGCTAAAAGCCTCAGAGTAAATGTTATAGTTGCAGGTGAAACAGAATGACTATAGTTCATTTATTGCCATAATCAACAATATTGGAAAGGCAGAGAGTAAACTCTGCTATTGGGTATAACATATAACTCTTCTATAAGAATTTATTTTATGTTTCCCCTGAGCCTAAAGACACATTATCATCAGTAAGGGTGTTAAAACACCTCCAAAATTCTCCAATCCATCTGTAATCTCTGAAAGATCTATATTAGCAGCATTTTACTGTACAAAGTTATCCTTCTCTTGAACAACTCTGTGCTTGGAAATATTACAAATATTCTTGGAGCTAATTAAGAAATATGAAGCATAACAAAAAATCTAATTGTTTTCATATCCCTTTTATAATGTGAATGAATAAAACTTTTTATTTTCTATAGTATTTTTAAAATAATCAGAGGCATGATGCAGTCAATCCCCAGCACAGAAAATTATTACAGATTATATACAATCTGGGCAGATTGAATAGAAGGTAAAAGAAACAAATGATTTACTATACCTTGTTAAGGGTAAGCTAAATGCTCTACACAATGTTATCCTACCAGAGAGAAAACCATGTTCTAGATGTATTAATACGATATTTGAAAATAAAAAGATTGTAAGTTCCTTAAAAAATACTATCTGAATAAACCCTCAACCTGAGTGAACTTTGCCAATATTTTAACATACTTAATAATTCCTTCATATCTTAAGTAATATAAACCAAGTGATAAATTTCACTTCTCTCAAACTTTATTCAGCTAGCTGTACAAAATCAAGTTTTTCCCTTTACTAAATTCTTTTATATTTTGGGACAATCTCACACTTTATTTTAGAACAAACCTTTTTTCTTCTTCCTTTGAGAACAACAGAAAACTTCATATTTCACACACATATATGCTCCTACCAGAGGCTTAAATGCCAATAAGAACTATAGCATTTGACCAAATTAGTTACTTTCTATTTAACTGAGAAGTATATAAATGGTAATTATCATACACAAGCAATTCAGCAGACAAGAAAATCTCACCCCCTAGAGTCACACACATCACTTTTATCTCTCTGGAAAGTGACAAAAGTAACAGTGCACATTCATTAGCAAGACCCCAAAGTATAGCCACTTTAATACACTACCCTAAGGATCAAAGTGACATATAATGAAAAATTATGCCTAATTGAAAAGGAAGAAGTGAAACTGTCATTACTTACAGATGACATGATTTTATATATAGAAAACCCCAAAGACTTCACCAAAAAAACTACTGGAAATAATAAATGAATACAGTAAAGTTGCAGGACACAAGATTAATATACAGAAATCTGTTGCTTCTCTATACACTAATAATGAACTATCAGGAATGGTAAATTAAGAAAACAATCCCATTTACAATCACAACAAAAAGAATCTGAAAAACTTAAAATAAAAAAAAATGAAAACTATGCCTTTTGACCAAGGTATCAGTATTCTTTCTCAAGTAACAAGTTATCCAGGGATCCAAAGATTATTTATTAACTGGTTTAATATTAGTCCAAGGTTGTAAAGTTAACTAATGATCTTCAATATCATGTTTTAAGCTGACACATTAAAAACATGATTACTGCTCATATAAAACAATTTGTCACACTGATATAATTTAGATTAACACAATTTTACATTATCCATAATCATCAACATTGTGTTAGCTTATATGATCAGTAAAACAGTATAAGAAATCTAGGAAGTTCAGACGAACTAATATCAATTAGTATTAAAACAAACACACATCTGATAATTACATCAGGAAAAAGTCAGAGCTGTGTTTTAATTTTTTTTCTTATTTATTTGTTTATTTATTTATTTATTTATATTTTTACAAGAGATAAATAAACTGACACCAAGCATTGTAAATGCATGACCACAACAAAAACAACAATGATTGCAATTATCAAACACAAAACACACTCATACTATGTCATAATATTGACATTCAGTCCAGTAATCCTCCACTGTAACAGCTCCTTTACTTTGCAGTGAAAATTGATTTGTATATTTTTTGCCTCTGAGTCCTTGTGAGATTTTTTTTTTATTCAAACAGAAAGTCACAAAAATTGTAATCATCCTCATCAGTTCACTCAGTCCCATGTAATTTTTTTTTTATCTTGATCATTTGTTAGCAGTTTTATGAATTCATCAGTTTTCCATTAGAGTTCTGAAAATGCTTATTCATTCAGTTCAGCAGTATAGTCAGTTACCAGAAACCTGTACCTGTCAGAGTCTTTTCCATGAATTCCTTGAAGATGAAACTCTTTTATAGGAACATCTTTGCGAAAGCATCAGAGTACACCCAGAACTGTCTGTAAATGACTTAAAAATGACATTGCTTGTGTATGTAAATGACTTAAAAATGACCACAGTTAAAGATTTGATGAAAGTTCATAATAATGCAATTGACAAGGAAATTTAGTTATTTCTGAGATATACATTGTAAAGTAATAACTAGAATTATGACTTATAACATTATACCAGAACATATAAGATTTTTAGAAATTTCATGTAATGTCTGAAACATTTATATTAGCATATTTCCATACAAATAACCCAAAGAAAGTTTAGTATTAGTTGTTTCTTTTTTGTTTGGTTGGTTTTTTTTTTACACTGCAGGTTCTTATTAGTCATCTATTTTATACACATCAGTGTATACATGTCAATCCCAATCGCTCAATTCAGCACACCACCATCCCCACACCACCGTGGTTTCCCCCCCTTGGTGTCCATACGTTTGTTCTCTACATCTGTGTCTCAACTTCTGCCCTGCAAACCGGTTCTTCTGTACCACTTTTCTAGGTTCCACATACATGCGTTAATATACGATATTTGTTTTTCTCTTTCTGACTTACTTCACTCTGTATGACAGTCTCTAGATCCATCCACGTCTCAACAAATGACTCAATTTCATTCCTTTTTATGGCTAATATTCCATTGTATATATGTACCCCATCTTCTTTATCCATTCATCTGTCAAAGGGCATTTAGGTTGCTTCCATGACCTGGCTATTGTAAAGAGTGCTGCAATGAACATTGGGGTGCATGTCTCTTTTTGAATTATGGTTTTCTCTGGGTATATGCCCAGTAGCGGGATTGCTGCATCATATGGTAATTCTATTTTTAGTTTTTTAAGGAACCTCCATACTGTTCTCCATATGGCTGTATCAATTTACATTCCCACCAACAGTGCAAGAGGGTTCCCTTTTCTCCACACCCTCTCCAGCATTTGTTGTTTGTAGATTTTCTGATGATGCCCATTCTAACAGGAGTGAGGTGATACCTCATTGTAGTTTTGATTTGCATTTCTCTAATAATTAGTGATGTTTAGCAGCTTTTCATGTGCTTCTTGGTCATCTGTATGTCTTCTTTGGAGAGATGTCTATTTAGGTCTTCTGCCCATTTTTGGATTGGGTTGTTTGTTTCTTTAATATTGAGCTGCATGAGCTGTTTATATATTTTGGAGATTAACCCTTTGTCCATTGATTCGTTTGCGAATATTTTCTCCCATTCTGAGGGTTGTATTTTGGTCTTGTTAATGGTTTTCTTTCCTGTGCAAAAGCTTTGAAGTTTCATTAGGTCCCAATTGTTTATTTTTGTTTTTATTTCCATTACTTTAGGAAGTGGATCAAAAAAGATCTTGCTGTGATTTATGTCAAAGAGTGTTCTTCTTATGTTTTCCTCTAAGAGTTTTATAGTGTCCAGTCTCACATTTAGGTCTTTAATCCATTTTGAGTTTATTTTTGTGTATGGTGTTAGGGAGTGTTCTAATTTCAGTCTTTTACATGTAGCTGTCCAGTTTTCCCAGCACCACTTATTAAAGAGACTGTCTTTTCTCCATTGTATATCTTTGCCTCCTTTGTCATAGATTAGTTGACCACAGGTACGTGGGTTTCTCTCTGGGCTTTCTATCTTGTTCCATTGATCTATGTTTCTGTTTTGGTGCCAGTCCCATATTGTCTTGATTAATGTAGCTTTGTAATATAGTCTGAAATTAGGGAGTCTGATTCTTCCAGCTCCGTTTTTTTCCCTCAAGACTGCTTTGGCTATTCAGGGTCTTCTGTGTCTCCATACAAATTTTGAGATGAATTGTTCTAGTTCTGTAAAAAATGCCATTGGTAATTTGATAGGGATTGCATTGAATCTATAGATTGCTTTGGGTCATATAGTCATTTTCACAATATTGATTCTTCCAATCCAAGAACATGGTATATCTCTCCCTCTGTTGGTATCATCTTTAATTTCTTTCGTCAGTGTCTTATAGTTTTCTGCATACAGGTCTTTTGTTTCCCTAGGTAGGTTTATTCCTAGATATTTTATTCTTTTTGTTGCTATGGTAAATGGGAGTGTTTCCATTATTTCTCGTTCTGCTTTTTCATCATTAGTGTATACGAATGCGAGAGATTTCTGTGCATTAATTATGTATCCTGCAACTTTACCAAATTCATTGATTAGCTCTAGTAGTTTTCTGGTGGCATTCTTACTCTATGTAGAGTATCATGTCATCTGCAAACAGTGACTGTTTTACTTCTTCTTTTCCAATTTGTATTCCTTTTATTTCTTTTTCTTCTCTGATTGCCATAGCTAGGACCTCCAAAAGTATGTTGAATAATAGTGGTGAGAGTGGACATCCTTGTCTCATTCCTGATCTTAGAGGAAATGCTTTCAGTTTTTCACCATTGAGAATGATGTTTGCTGTGGGTTTGTCATATATGGCCTTTATTATGTTGAGGTAGGTTCCCTTTATGCCCACTTTCTGGAGAGTTTTTATCAGAAATGGGTGTTGAATTTTGTCAAAAGCTTTTTCTGCATGTATTGAGATGATCATATGGTTTTTATTCTTCAATTTGCTGATATGGTGTACCACATTGATTGGTTTGCATATATTGAAGAATCCTTACATCCCTGGGATAAATCCCACCTGCTCATGGTGTATGATCCTTTTAATGTGTTTTTGGATTCTGTTTGTTAGTAGTTTGTTGAGGATTTTTACATCTGTATTCATCAGTGATATTGGTCTGTAATTTTCTTTTTTTATTGTATCTTTGTCTGGTTTTGGTCTCAGGGTGATGGTGGCTTCATAGAATGAGTTTGGGAGTTTTCCTTCCTCTGCAATTTTTTGGAAGAGTTTGAGAAGGATGGGTGTTAGCCCTTCTCTAAATGTTTGATAGAATTCCCCGGTGAAGCCATCTGGTCCTGGACTTTTGATTGTTGGAAGAATTTTAATCACAGTTTCAATTTCATTACTTGTGATTGTTCTGTTCATATTTTCTATTTCTTCCTGGTTCAGGCTTGGAAGGTTATACCTTTCTAAGAATTTGTCCATATGTTCCACTTTGTCCATTTTATTGGCATAAAGTTGCTTGTAGTAGTCTCTTAGGATGCTTTGTATTTCTGCAGTGTCTGTTGTAACTTCCCCTTTGTCATGTCTGATTTTATTGATTTTAGTCCTCTCCCACTTTTTCTTGATGAGTCTGGCTAATGGTTTAACAATTTTGTTTATCTTCTCAAAGAACCAGCTTTTAGTTTTATTGATCTTTGCTATTGTTTTCTTTTTTCTATTTCATTTATTTCTGCTCTGATCTTTATGATTTCTTTCCTTCTGCTAACTTTGGATTTTGTTTGTTCTTCTTTGTCTAGTTCCTTTAGGTGTAAGGTTAAATTGTTTACTTGAGATTTTTCTTGTTTCTTCAGGTAGGCTTTTATAGCTATAAACTTCCCTCTTAGAGCTGCTTTTGCTGCATCCCATAGGTTTTGGGTGGTCGTGTTTTCATTGTCATTTGTCTCTAGGTATTTTTTGATTTCCTCTTTGATTTCTTCAGTGATCTCTTGGTTATTCAGTAAGGTATTGTTTAGCCTCCATATGTTTGTGTTTTTTATGTTTTTCTCCCTGTAACTCATTTCTAATCTCATAGCACTCTGGTCAGAAAAGATGCTTGATATGATTTCAATTTTCTTAAATTTACTGAGGCTGGATTTGTGACCCAAGATGTGATATATCCTGGAGAATGTTTTGTGCACACTGGAGGGGAAAGTGTAATCTGCTCTTTTTGGATGGAATGTCCTATAAATATCAGTTAAATCTATCTGGTCTATTGTATCATTTAAAGCTTGTGTTTCCTTATTAATTTTCTGTTTGGATGATCTGTCCATTGGTGTAAGTGAGGTGTTAAAGTCCCCCACTATTATTGTGTTACTGTCGATTTCCTCTTTTATAGCTGTTAGCAGTTGCCTTATGTATTGAGGTGCTCCTATGTTGGGTGCATATATATTTATAATTGTTATATCTTCTTCTTGGATTGATCCCTGGATCATTATGTAGTGTCCTTCCTTGTCTCTTGTAACATTCTTTATTTTAAAGTCTATTTTATCTGATATGAGTATTGCTACTCCAGCTTTCTTTTGATTTCCATTTGCATGGAATATCTTTTTTCATCCCCTCACTTTCAGTCTGAATGTGTCCCTTGGTCTGAAGTGGGTCTCTTGTAGACAGCATATATATGGGTCTTCTTTTTGTATCCATTCAGCAAACCTGTGTCTTTTGGTTGGAGCATTTAATCCATTCACGTTTAAGGTAATTATTGATATGTATATTCCTATGACCATTTTCTTAATTGTTTTGGGTTTGTCTTTGTAGGTCCTTTTCTTCTCTTGTGTTTCCCACTTAGAGAAGTTCCTTTAGCATTTTTTGTAGAGTTGGTTTGGTGGTGCTGAATTCTCTTAGCTTTTGCTTGTCTGTAAAGCTTTTGATTTCTCCATCAAATCTGAATGAGATCCTTGTTGGGTAGAGTAATCTCGGTTGTAGGTTCTTCCCTTTCATCACATTAAGTATATCATGCCACTCCCTTCTGGCTTGTAGAGTTTCTGCTGAGAAATCAGCTGTTAACCTTATGGGAGTTCCCTTGTATGTTATTTGTCGTTTTTCCCTTGCTGCTTTTAATAATTTTTCTTTGTCTTTAATTTTTGCCTTTTGATTACTTTGTGTCTCGGTGTGTTTCTCCTAGGGTTTATCCTGTATGGGACTCTCTGTGCTTTCTGGACTTGGGTGGCTATTTCCTTTCCCATGTTAGGCAAGTTTTCGACTATAATCTCTTCAAAAATCATCTCGGGTCCATTCTCTCTCTTCTCATTCTGGGACCCCTATAATGCGAATGTTGTTGTATTTAATGTTGTCCCAGAGCTCTCTTACACTGTCTTCATTTCTTTTCATTCCTTTTTCTTTATTTTTTTCCACAGCAGTGAATTCCACCATTGTGTCTTCCAGGTCACTTATCCGTTCTTCTGCCTCAGTTATTCTGTTATTGATTCCTTCTAGTGTAGTTTTTGTTTCAGTTATTGTATTGTTCATCTCTGTTTGTTTGTTCTTTAATTCTTCTAGACCTTTGTTAAACATTTCTTGTATCTTCTCGATCTTTGCCTCCATTGTTTTCCCGAGATCCTGGATCATCTTCACTATCATTATTCTGAATTCTTTTTCTGGAAGGTTGCCTATCTCCACTTCATTTAGTTGTTTTTCTGGGGGTTTATCTTGTTCTTTCACCTGGTACATAGCCCTTTGTCTTTTCATCTTGTATATCTTTCTGTGGATGTGGTTTTTGTTCCACAGGCTGCAGGATTATAGTTCTTCTTGCTTCTGCTCTCTGCCCTCTGTTGGATGTGGCTATCTAAGAGGCTTGATGGGAGGGACTGGTGGTGGGTAGAGCTGATTGTTGCTCTGGTGGGCAGAGCTCAGTAAAACTTTAATCCACTTGACTGTTGATGGGTGGGGCTGTGTTCCCTCCCTCTCGGTTTTTTGGCCTGAGGCAACCCAACACTGGAACCTACCTGGGCTCTTTGGTGGGGCTAATGACAGATTCTGGGAGGGCTCACACCAAGGAGTACTTCCCAGAACTTCTGCTGCCAGTGTCCTTGTCCCCACAGTGAGCCACAGCCACCTCCCACCTCTGCAGGAGACCCTCCAACACTAGCAGGTAGGTCTGGTTCAGTCTCCCCTGGGGTCACTGCTCCTTCCCCTGGGTCCCAATGCACACTCTACGTTGTGTGTGCCCTCCAAGAGTGGAGTCTCTGTTTCCCCCAGTCCTGTCAAAGTCCTGCAATCAATTCCCACTAGGCTTCAAAGTCTGATTCTCTAGGAATTCCTCCTCCCATTGCCAGACCCCCAGGTTGGGAAATGTGATGTGGGGCTCAGAACCTTCACTCCAGTGGGTGGACTTCTGTGGTATAAGTGTTCTCTAGTTTGTGAGTTACCCACCCAACAGTTATGGGATTTGATTTTACTGTGATTGCACCCCTCCTACCATCTCATTGTGGCTTCTCCGTTGTCTTTGGATGTGGGATATATTTTTTGGTGAGTTCCAGTGTCTTCCTGTAGATGATTGTCCAGCAGCTAGTTGTGATTCTGGTGTTCTCACAAGAGGGAGTGAGAGCACGTCCTTCTACTCCACTGTCTTAATTCCTCTCAAAGCTGTTTTTAAATCAAACTTATTTATGTAATTTGATTTATCTCTGGATTTACCTTAATTGCATGAACTTATATTCTTATATAAAAATATTTCTTAGATATCAGTGAAAAGGAAAATTTTCCTTAAAATTCTGGCACATGATAATATGAAAAGTTCAGCCTCTTTATTCTACAAACATGGAGGAGTATGGGACTTATATTAGTCTTATTATTCTCTATAAACCAATTACAACAGAGCTCCTTTAATTAAAGGAACTTCAAAAGCTAATTAGTTAGTACCTAATGGAAGTAGGACTCATTCAAAAGATAAAGGCTTTTTTCTCAATTACAGACCCACAAGCACACAACTTACAGTTTCAGTTCTACAACCTCAGCTCTGGGTAGAGTGAACACTGAAAGACAGAAATCCATTACTCCAGACCTCAAAAAGATGTCCTCTTTTGCAGTGGGCACCAAATGATTCCATAAGTAATTTTTGTTCACAAATAGATAATCATAAAATAATAAGAAAGTGAATTCCCTGTCTTTATCATGCAACAGAGAATAGATCCCAGTCACCCTGTTAGAAATTATCAAATGGTCAGATTATAAAACTGGTTTTCTGGTCACTGTTGCCATTACTGAAGAATGACATTTGCTATGTGCAAACTGGAACCTGAGTGAACAAAAACAAAGAAAGAAATCAGTAGAAATAAAACGTAGAGAATCAGAGAGTCAACAAAGTTAAAGTTTTATTGCCATTTAAAATAATTTCAGAAGGAGGAAGAGAGAGGGAGAGAGGAACAGAGAGAGACACAGAGAGACAGAGAGAGATCTCATGGTTAGTGCAGTGTAATTGGCTCCAATAAGTGAGTTCACTTGGACATCTTGGTGGTACCTCCACAATCACTAAAGGATAATTTTCAAAACATGAAATTGAATAAACAAAATGACTCACACAAGTATAAATATGTCAAATATTTTATTCAACTTATTAAATAATGACAATGAGATGGTAAGGTTGGTTCAGAGAGCATTTGAGGATCTAGTTATTGATAGTCAACTGATGAAGGAATATTAGCATACAATTGCTAATTTAGTTATAGAAGTACTAATGTCCTACAGAAAAGTAAGCCGTAACCTTTGGGTTATCTTTTGTACTGGAAATAAATTATTTGCAACTCTATTGGACAAAAATATACAAGTTAAAGTGAAACCTCACTAAGTCTGGGGACTTTAAGCAGTTGTAAAAACAATAAGTTGAACAAAGAACATTCTCCTGGATAATAAAACAAAACTTTGGTAGGCCTGGTAAACAATGTCACTCTATATCATTGAAAAGACATGCCACTTATTTTTTTTGGGGGGGGAGCATATTTCAAAGTTGTAAATATTTTTTCATAACATATTCCATAGGCACATCAATTCCAACATTATTCTTTCAAAACAGATTTCTTTCTCTTCTTTTCTTTTTGACTTCTTATTTTTGTTACTGGCATCTATATATTCAATCACCAAGTTCAAAGCTTGATAATCAAGCACTCTCCTCCCTAACATCACCCCTTGCACACAAATAATCACCTGATGTATGGGATATTTCTTTTTCAAAATTTTTGAGATATGTCCTCTAATTTTCATCCTAGTTATTTTGTATGTATGTGTCCTAAAGTCTCTAGGTCAGTGTTTTCAAACCTGAATGAGTGTCAGAATCACATGAAGTGTGTCATGGGCAAACTCTAATATGGTCTCCAATTTTTCCTACATCCTGGTATTCAAGCCCTTGTGTAATACACTACTCTTGAGTGTGGGTAACGTGAATTCTTCTAAAAAGAGAGAGAGAGGGAAGCTTCTAGGCAACAGCTAGCAAGGAGCTGGGCTCTCAGTTCCACAACCCACAAGGAATTGAATCCTGCTAACAACCATCTGAATTTAAAAGTTGATCCTTCTCTGGTCAAGCCTCAGATGAAACCACAGCCCTGGCCAAGGTCTTGATTGTTGCCTTGTAAGAGAACTTGAAGCAAAAGACCTGGCTAAATAATGCTCCAATTCTTGACCTACAGAAACTGAGATAATAGATGTCTGTTGTGTTAGCTGCAAAGATTGTGGTAATTTCTTATGCAGAAATATATAACTAATAAGGGGGAATTTTAAAAATATAGATTCTCAGTTTCAAGTCCCATGTGATTCTTTAAATTTGGGGTGGTAACCAGATACCTGTGGAGTATTTTAAAGCTATCTGTGTAATTCTCTCATTACAATCTGTCTGGACTGTGAATAACTGCTCTAGGTTGCACTCCTCCTTCCCCCCAAAACTTCTACATTGCTAACAGAATGTTCTTACTAAAACTCAAAAATGACCACACTTTTTGTGTATTTTAAACCTTTCAATGACTACACATTAGAAATACAATAAGATGCAACTACCTAACAGAGAGTTCAACAATCTAAATTATCTGGCTGCTATTAATCTCCCCAGTCACCCCACAAAAGGCATCCTAAACTATATGCAGCTGGTCCTGCTTGTAGACCCTTTATTATCACCAGGCATTTGCTACTCTTGTTTCAACTACTTAGAATTTCCACCCTCTATTCTAACTCCCGTCAAATTGTGAACTCTTTATCTACAAGATACAAATAAAATTTCATCTCCTCTGTGAATCACATATCTATTATGGGACTTAGAACCTTGTGACATAATTAACTTTTATAATTTGTCTCTTGAGCAGTAAATTATGGGCTTTGTCATGGCCTAGACCTGATTACATCAATCTTTGTTTACAGCAGCATTGTTAAAGATTAGATATCCATCATGTGCATAGAGCAAATTCATGCCACAAAATTGTTGTTCAATGAAATACAGAATGAATAAAAAATGTGTTCAGCCCTAGTTGCTCATAAAATTCTATATATACCCTTATTCTTAACATATATTTTTTCCTGTTAACTCAATATTTTATAAATCAAATAATATGGTTGACTTTCATTTAAAGGAATTCTTCAGTAAATCTTTTGTAATGCAACAAATCCTTTTGAGAGCATAAAGTTATTTTCAATATCGCTTACATTTTCTTGCTCTTAAGTTATACTGAGTTATTTGTTTTTAAAGCAGAGCTCATGTGTATTTAGTCTTATCAAATTACATATTTGAACAAATGCTTTTTTCCTCTATGTTAGCCTCTGAATACACATCATGGCTAATACTTAGATTTTTAATTCCCCAGAGGAAGAGAAGATACAGCTCAAGCCCATATAGAAATTGACATTTAAATATTTCTTGAAAACGATGCAATGACAATGTAAGAATTACATGGAAAACACTTTAATTCAAGTAAAAATTTTAAAATCCTTATTTCAAGTTATAGAAAAAGTTATCTTTCTGGCTCTCTTAACTGGTAGGGAAAAATGCTTTGAAAATTAAAGACTAGCACTCTAGTGCTTGGGGGTGGGTTAGATACCCATTTTCAAGTATTATTTCCTTTAAGTGGAAGGGTCAAGAACATGGCTATTCAGATTTTTGAGGTTTTAAGAAAAGCAAAGTATTGAAAACATGTTCTGTAATTATAAAGTAGATTAAATAACTGAGAGACTACTCAAAAACAAACAGGTAACATCTTTCACTGCCGCTTTCCTCTTATTTTTGGCCTTACCCTGCCTGTTTCCTATTGATGAAGAAGGAACAAATAAAGCTAAGTCAGATGGGGACGCTTGTCTCCTGTTCCTGTTCCTGTCTTAGATACTCCTATGTAGTTTTTAAATACACTTGAAATTCTTACTATCTATACAAAAGAATAAATAGAGTTTAGGAATTAGGAAAATATAAATGGTAATGGTAATGGTAATTTTTAGGGCTATTCCAGCAACCATTTATCTTTGATGAGTTTTAGAGTCACCATTTTATGCATAATAGGATGTAAGCCATCATAGTTAATTTTCTGGTGAGGCTTGTTAACTTTCATTTTGTATTTCCATGAATTCGTATTTCCAGCATTTTTCCTTAAGTTAAAGGTAACATTGGGCTCTCAAATTCATTGTGTCTTAGTCATGAAATTGTGAAGTAATTTTGGATCACAAGTACTGTTGTTCAAAACAGGATTAATGTCATATTCAAGACAGCTGGCAGAGATGAATGCACTTGCTTTGCTTGGTAATGTGACCTGTATATAAAACCTGTAATTTTATATTTAAGATGCCATACAGAAAGCTTGAAAGTTTGTACCGCCTAGAACTTCGTAGAACTCCAAGAGGTTGCCAATTCTCTTTGAAATTTTGCAAGGAGAAGTGCGTAAGACTACCACTTGCCTGATTTAGGGTGTATATATATATATGTATATCTATATATCTATATATAGATATATAGATATATAGATATACATATATATATATATTCATGTTTGACAATTTTTATTATGAAGAATAGAATAAAGTTTAAAGAATTTAAATTAAATTATAGTCCATAATGCTGTTGTATAGAGCCTTGCTATTCAGAGTTGTCCATGGACCAGCATTACCTGGAAGCCTGAAGAATGGAGAATAATCTCAGGCCTCACTCCAGATGCACTGAATCTAATCTATATTTTAATAAGTTTTCCAGTTTAAGAATCCTTTTTATAGAGGTCATGAAACAACAATTCTCCACTTCTTAAGAATAAATGAAAGTTGTTTGGACTTAGATTTTTTTTTCCCAAAAATAAATATTAGGAGATCATAGAGTAAAATATGGAATGAATGTGTAAGAGTATGTTTTTGGGAACTTATTTTTAAATGATATACTATCATTTATTTCAGAAACCTCAAGTAAGTAAAGGGTCTTACTTCCTGAGCATATGAAAAACTATAATTAATTCTATGGTATAATCTTCCTGAATAGGGTGAATATATATTAATGAAGACATTGTGAAAAAAATCCTAGTAGCTTGCTTGTGACCATTCTAATCATTGCTTTGGATATTTGTAATACCCAATTTAATATTCTTGATCTTGATATTCTGATAATTTTCTTTAAAAAATCTATTTTTATTCTTAAAGTCATATGCACTTTTTCTATAGATCTTGGTCCACTCAGTGTGTATTTGACATCACACACACACACACACACACACACACACACACACATACCTCTTACATCTCAAAAATAACTGCTTAATTGTTTTCATGTTTTTTATTGTTTGTTTTTTCAATTTCATTGAATTTATTTTTTATACAGCAGGTTTTTATTAGTTATCTATTTTATACATATTAGTTTATATATGTCAATCCCAATCTCCCAATTCATCCCACCACCACCACCACCACCACCACTTCCCCCCTTGGTGTCCATAGCTTTCATGTTTAATACTGTATCATTGTTTTCGAATATCCACCAGTAAGTAACAGGTATCTAGTAAAGGTTTTAGGATACAGTCTTGTCGATATCATCAGCACAGCAGACTTCACATGTTCCATGATCTTGTCCTTGTTCTTTAGAATCGTGCTGATGGTTGAAGGATACATGTCATAAGAACAAGCAATGTCTACCATATTTTCGCCTTGCTCCACTCTCTCAATTATTTTCACTTTTGTTTCCATCATTGTCACTTGACATTTCTTAGCAGTACCAGCTACATCACCACTGCTTTTACGTTTGCTTCCAGACATCCTGGGCTTGAGATAAAGATACTGTACTACTGTACTCTATACAGTACTGTACAGTAAAGTACACAAAAACACAACCACATGTAGAGGATGCACGCATGTGACAATGTACACCAGACACATGAACTAACTTAGGTGATTGGACATGTGAACGCAGGTTTGCATCTTTGAAAGTTCACAACTTGAAGGTCCGTATGTAGGAGACTTACTGTACAGGTCTCACACCTCTTTTATGGGTTAGGGCATCCCTACTTCACAGCTCAATGGAGGTCATTCCTGGCAGAAACAGTAAATACTTTGGAGGATCTCTAGGAGAGAAAAATTCACCCAAATTTATGGATAGGTTGAGATAGTTTACCAGGCTTTGTTTCTTAGCCTTGAAATAAAATCAGATAACACAGAGTCTTCAAAGTCCAACCAGAGATATCTTCAAACATTTCTAAGTAGAAGTTATTCCTCTGGTATCAGTAATCACTCAATACTCTATGGCTCTAATCCGGTAAGAATAGATTCAAAGAACGACCTTTGGATTCTCAGGGTAAAGGAGACTTGAGAAAATGGGGGCAGCCACATTAAGTCAACTGTCATGGGACTTAGCTGGGTATGAAAGGAGAAATATTGATCAGTGGCTAGAGGTGAGGTGCAGTGTTAAAAGAGGGTTTTTTGTAAAGACTGATAGAATTTGATTGTAGTTAGGAAGGACCTGTAGAAAGGTCAAAAGGAATAATAGACGGAACCAGGTCTTAAATAAAATGGAACAAAATAGTCAAGAGCAGAGGAGAGGTATTATCCCTAAACTAGATGGAAAGCTCTTAATCTAAGTCTCGAGTGGTGACAGGAGGAAGAAGGTTAACTTTATATATTTGTAGGTTGCAGAGAGGATAGAATTCATTAAAGATACACCTTATAGTTTTTATTTTAATTGTGAAATAAGGGGTATGTTGATCTGTTTAGAGTGTAACTTAGGGGCTTTGAGGATACAGTGTTTTGCAAAGGCAGTCTACATTGTTGAGTCCATGTGTAAATTTTATCCTTATAACTATTGGCATTTTGTTCATGAATCCAGTAAGTAAGCACTTTGCAGAGTATGCCATCTTATCACCTGATTATTGAGGGCCTTCAGTCTTTGAGCAAGATTCACAAATGTCTTCACTCCAGGCCCTTTCTGGAACATCCATGGATACCTTCCTCCTGCAAGCCTCCTTATCACCATTTCCCTAGCTCCTTCAAAAAAATCATTAGGAATCGCCCACAAATATATGTAAATCCATGATTTTGGCCGTCTCTTCTTCCAGAAAAAACAGTGAAATCCAGATGTTCCACTTGAATTGTGTCTGACTTGAGCAACTCATAGTTTTTATTCTCAGTCACATTGTCATAGAGAACTCCCACAAGAGGTTTTCGATGTGTCCTGAAAGAGAGGCATCAGTTTGTCAAAGTTGCAACAGCACATAGAGAGTGCAAGCCAATTGCTTATGAAACGTGTATAGTCATTACTTATTCAGGCAACAGGATTGCTTTTAACACATTTATTTGATGATGGAGTGCTACTAGGAAAATCTAACTTTATGGTTTGGTAGATTAAGAACCAAGAACCTCATGATGGGAAGTTTGGATTGCATTCTCCTGGTGTCCCATGGTCAGATGGTCACTCTCTTCATAGTTTCTATTGGAAACCAACAGCTGTATCAAAATAAAATTTTTTGACCAAAAAGACTGATTTAAAACCCAAAGGACTGTCATTGTGATTCTCCTGTTGGGGTTTGTGAAAGGATCTGCATAGCATAGACACACCTAAAGCATCATTAGATCTGTTGGATCAAAATTACCAAGTGACGTCAGTTTGTGCTGCTCTGTGATCAAGTCACAAATGCTTTTCTTTCCCTGGGCACCATTCAAATTTAATCCAGTTTCTGGATTGTTAGTATATTAGTTGGGGGATATGACCAAATGCAGTTTTTTGTTACCTCTGAAATCCAAAGATACTCACAAATGATGAATCACTACTCCCGAATAATTTTTCCATTTGATGGTGGCACTAATATCTGTGATTTCCTGGTGAAAGCAGTCACTTTGGACAAGAAAAGAAGGCTTCACACACTATTACTTAGCCCTTCAATATAGCCATCATTACACAGAAGGGACAGTCAATGATTATGAGAGTTGCTGAGTAGACTAACTCCTACTGTACATTCAGGAATTGGGGTAATTGCTACATTTTGGAGTCATAGGCTATTACCTACATAAGCTATTACCTAAACTTTGTAGATCAAGTTACCCTAGTTAACCCTTACTGTGAATAATGGAACAGAGTGACTTCTGAGCCTCAGGGATCACTTTCTCTTCACTGAAGGAGTTATGGGTCTGTGAACTGACTCAGGTACTAGAGTTGAGAAAGAATCTATGACTTTCTCTCATGATGACTAAAATCAGATCCAATCCAGCTTTCTTTTCCTTTTTTTCTGTTTTTCTTTTTTTTTTTTTTCTTTCTTTGGTGGTGGTGTTGGTGGGGTGGAAGCAGAGCAAGGTGGCAGGAATCAAGTATTTATATGATTTAATTTAGACAGTAACTTAGAGAGAGGACAACTCTTTTGGTCTTAGGTACCTCATGAGTAATTAACCATTAGCCATTAATTTATTAGGTGAATCAAAACATTCTGCTTATTATTCCAGTTCTACTGCCTATTATGGAAAACATACCCACTTTTCCTCTGACAGTTAAATTTTATTTTTCAGCTTTCTTCCATTGGGGATCCCATTATCTATTGAAACCAGGGAGCCCATTTTAATAGCAGCCTCTTCATATTTATCCTTGCTCTCAAAAAATATCCCTTACCATGTTTCTCAAAGAAGTTTGTGCTGTTCTCATCAAAGTTTTTCTCAATGTCCTGGTGAGGGAGGTTTTCTCTATGCTCTTCTAGGAAAGATATTTAAGGGGATGGATGAATGGTTGGCACATTACACTTGCACACTAACATTTATTTTTCCCTAACTGAATATTTCACACTGCTGGTAATACCATCCTAAAAGCTATGTTTTGAAAATTTGTGAGGGATTTTTTAGGAAGCCACAAGGAAGGGAGGATACTACTACCATTTAGTGAGTGAGATCATGGGTAGAATTCTAGGCATCCTGAAGTAAAAGGACAAGTCCTCAGTACAAAACGTTATCTTGTGTACCATAGAGTTTCTGAATGTACTAAAGGCTAATTGTGAATGTAAAAACTTTGCTGAGCCTGGGAACTACCTCCATATCATATAAAAATTACAGAGTATTCTTTTTGCAGTTTTAAAACATTCTGACTTTTCTAGTAATACGGAGACATATAAGTTGAGGGAATACTTTAATTTGTTTATGTGCTCAACTTTATTGAGAGTTGTTCATCATTTTGGTAAGTTTCATCACCATCAGGCTGCTTATTTTATTTGAATTACCATAGCATAATTTTATCAGTTCAAATTTATAGTTGTTACTGAAACAGCACAACCCTGTGGGGATCCTGGGCACAAAAGACTTTTTGTGTCCCTCATTTCTTGATTACAGGAAATAAGCTTCATTCAGCCTCCATGACCTTCCCTGAGTTCCAACAGGCAGGTTCAAACAGTTGCTAATCGGGGAAGGGAGGGGATGCAGAGACAAGGGAAGATCAGTCAAGAAACAGTAGTGCAGCCTTGGGGCAGGGTCCTGGTTTCCTTGCAAGGGATACACATAACTATATCTTTGAGCTGTTCTGCATATACTGAAAACCCCACCAGGTGGGAGAAGTTAACTGTATGCTGCCCACAAGCACATAGACCCCAGATGGGTTGGAACCAGAAGGTTGATGATTCTGGCTCCTGATTACCTCCCCACCAACCAGTCAGAAGAATGTCCATGAGCTGATTATGCCCTCTTTGAACCATTACTATAACATCCCCTCCAGGTTGGTACACACAGTTTTGAGGTCATTAGCCTGCTGTGGCTCCATTTACCTGGCAAAGCAATAAAGCTATTCTTTCTTACTTTGCCCAAAACTCTGTCTCCAAGAATTAATTCAGTGTTGGGGTACAGAGACTGGATTCAGCTTCATTACTATCACAGATTATCTATGATCTATCTATCTACTTACCTATGTATCTATCTATCCTTCTATCTATCCACCTGTCTGTCTATATCATATAATTTAAAATGTCAAATATAAAGAAAAAGTGTCAATATTCAAGTGAATATTTAAAATTGGGTTTTCTAATTTTGCATAAAAATGGACAGGTACTAACATTCCTATTCTATTACCATGAAAACACAAAGCTTAATATTTTGCAAAGAAAAAATACTCATGAAAAATCAAATGTGTGTATTGAAGTTCCCAGATTTAAAGACTTAGGAAGTAATTTTTTCCCCCTAGAATGTTAGAAATAAGCTTGTCAAAAGATAAAGATTTCATTGTTTCTTACAAAATAACAAAATCAGGAACTGTATAAACCATACAATTGGTGAAAAATTAATTTTGCCAGCTATATGAGAAGTACAATGATGAAAGAAAAAACAAATAAAATAATTCCATCTACTCTAGTGAGCAATTATATTGTTTCTAGATGAGGAAAAATGTAGAAAATTATCTGTGTAATGAACTGCATTCAAGCAAGTTTTCATGACAAGTGGATGTGAGCACCCTTTTTTGTTAAATGAAAAAAATACTTCCATATTGCACATGTAAGTCTTATAAGGAAGATAACATTCATAGAGGAAATGTTATTTTCAAAATTACTGATAGTATTTCCATTTCCATGTGAAAGTAGCAGAATTTGGAATTAACTTCCTGCTGTAAACAACTAGAAAATTGACCAAAAAAAAAAAAAAAAGGGAAACAACTGTACTTACAGATTAAAAAATAGACAGTTCAGGACTGTGGTCCTTGATAGAAAGTGAACACAAAGGTAAGTACTGTGATCCCACCAACTTTCCTCCCAGAGAAAATTTCAAGACTGCTACAGAGGGAGTGAAATTGGTCTCACTGAGTTGAGAAGACAGTGATCAGGGTTTGGGGAAGCCAAGGGCTCAAGAATTTACAAGACAGAAAGTCATAAAAGAAGGAACATTGCAGTGAAAGAGTTATAAAATCTGCATAGGGATCTCTTGAGTCTTTGAACACCAGTCTGTGTACGCATAGGGTGAGACCTCATGAGACTAGAAAAAGAACTTCTTGAGAAAGAACAATTACCAGAGAAATGAATCACTTGAGTTCCCACTATCCAGAGTTGAAAGGACCCACTAGATACACAGAGAAATCAATAGAGATCCTAAAATGGGTCATGTCTTAGAGGTGAGACTAAATTTATCCAAGAGTAGAGGATACTCTAGATAGACCCCTAAAAAAAAGCATAAAAGCAAGTTTTAAATGACTCAGACTGTTCCCCAAGTTACTCTACTACCTGCCAGAACAAATTCCAACACTATTTAAAGGAATTCAACAAAATTAGGCACTCAACAATATAAAAATCATGATACCTGTCATGTAGTCAAATATAAGTAGCCAAAGAGATAGGAAAATGTGACCCACAATCAGGAAACAAGTCGGTTAATATTAACAGACTCAGAAATGTTAAATATGATAGAATTAGCAGACAAGATTGTTAGCAACCACAAGGTCATGTTCCTGACGCACAGTAAAGCCAAACAAACCAAAACGTCAGAGTTTGGAACAGAGAAAGGTTTATTGCAAGGGTCATGCAAGGAGATTGGTGGCTCATGCCCCACAAAACCCCAAACTAACTGAAGGGTTTCAGCAAAGTATTTTTAAAGGCCAGGTGAGGGAAGAGGGTCACAGGGTATGTGATCAGCTTGTGCACAATTCTCTGATTATTTGATGGGGCGGTAACAAGGTGATGTCACAGGTGTTAACATTATCAGTCCTTAGGCTCCAAGAGTTCTGGGGCTATGTACTCATGGTCACCAAGTAGTTAACAACTGCCATTTGTTGTTATCTAGGTACTTCAGAGAGGAACTAAAGCAGAGTATATGGGGGAAAGACCTGCCTCAGGAAGGACCCATAGGATCCTGCTCAGTTACAAGGACAATGACACAACTATTTTAAGTATGTTGAATATTATCAGTAATTATCAGAAACACCATAATGTTCATAATTAAGAGGGAGATGGATCATATGAAAAAAGTAACTTCTAGATATGAAAAATACATTATTCAAAATAAAAATTTTACTGGAAGAGATTACCATCAAATTAGATCCTGCAGGGAAAAAAAAAAAAAAGAATGGTGAATATGAAGGTAAAGCAGCCAAAGCTAGCAAAAAGGAAGAATATATCTAAAAAGACTAAACATGAATAGTAACTCAGTGAACTGTGGGTCATCAAGTTGCCTAACATTTGTGCAATTGGAGTCCCAAAGGAGAAGGAGGAAAGACAGCAAAAAATTTGAAGGAATAATGTCTGAAAAATTTCCAAATTTAATGAAAACTAATATCACACGAAGCTGACTTCAGAACAAAGAATATGGGCATAAACAAAACGGAACTCTTAAAATAAAGATAAGAGATTTTATTTATTAAGAAGTCTTGATAATCCTAAATGCCTATGTGTCAAATATGCTTCAAATAGGCTTTAAAATACAACCGTCCCTTGGTAACCATGGGGGACTGGTTCCAGGACCTCCACAGATACTAAAAATCTGTGGATGCTCAAGTCCCTTATATAAAATTATATATTATTTGCATATAACCTACACATCAACCCATAAACTTTAAATTACCTCTAGATTACTTATAAGACCTAATGCAAGGTAAATGCTATGTAAAAAGTTGCCAGCACATGGAAAATTCAAGTTTTACTTTTTGGAACTTAGAAAGACCTTGCCTGAGAATGCAACCACACAGCTGAAAGCAGCACTGAGAGATGGTGGGAAAGAGGCACCACCCATTGTACTTCCCAGGTATATGACCCACTAAATTTTCTTTTTTTGCTTAAACTGGTTTGTGTTCAATTTACATTACTTGCAACCAATACAAACTAGTACACATCACTTTCTAGGGCATGTGACCCAAGAGTAACTAGTAGTTTACCATTTTGTCATTTTCATTAAAAGCCACACTTGAGACCAGGATTTTAACAAAAATTATACATAAAAAAACTAAATGACTACCATTTAGATATTGCAATTAACTGTCATTATCAACATTAAAATCTAATATTCAAATTTGAAGCAAAATGATCTCTCCAGTTTCTCAACAATACTGAGAAGACAGGTTGTAAGATTTGGATAGTAAAGACATGATCAGATCCCAGGGCTGAGGTTGGTTTTAATGCAGTTAGAACTATTTTCTTTATTGGGGTTTAATTGGTATTCACATAGATTAATCTTATTTTCTCCTCAGCTTTTAAAAACTTTGAAAATAATGCAGTTTTCACTGATTGCATTTCTCCTGTACATTAACAAACACTTGGGCAAATTATACCAAACTTGACATCACTTCTTTTTCTTTCTCCATACTCTTGGATTGTAGTGTGAAAATCACACTCTGTTAACTGCAAATAGCTCCTAGTTAACTAAATTTGCCTTAATGATAGCATAAAATTACTGCCTTACATTTCAGTCATATTCTGCACAAAACTTTCAAACTATGGGAAAATTATCATAGAATGAGGTATCTCTTCCCTTTCATATAGAGCATTAAGATCCAAATCCATTTTTAAAGATTTTAAAGTTTTCTATTAGAGAGTGATTTCAGAATAACTCAGTTCTACTCTGTATAATTTCACATCCTTGTAATAAAAGAGTCATAATAAATAAGAATCAATCATGGCCAAATTTAGTATTGTGGGATAATTTTCGTGTTATCATAAGTAATTATTTAAATCATGGCAATGCCTGAATATAAGAAATTCCACATTTATATTCTTACTTCTCTTGAACTTTTCAAATTGTATTTCCTCAAGCAGACTCTTCCAGACTTTTTGCTCTTGTTCTCAGATTCTTTTTTGATTATATCTCAGAGATTTTAAGGATGGAGGAGAACATTCTTCATGGAGTGTGTCAGTATAGTTACAATTCCCAAAATGTATTTTCTTAACCTACAGTCTTCATTTTTGCTTTACATAATAAAAGTATTCTTCTTTAGCTGTGTACCTCATAAAAAATATTTTGACTGAAAACACATTTTAAAATACAGATATGAAAATATATTTTTAAAAGCATAGTCTGATATTCCAAATATCTCAGTCGAGATGTATCTGAGCTGTCACTCACTAGCTAGGAGACCTATGTTTTCTCACCTATGAAATGGGAAACAATAGCTTTTGGAAAATAGGAATAAAATATTTGTGAGAAATAAATAAGATAATAAAAGTACCTAGCATAGTACCTGGTACATATATTTTAGTTAACTTGTATCTGGAGTTAACTACTTAAGGAAAATTTTGTTCTTAGTTTCTTCAAAACCAGTGACAGAAATTCACTATTTCAATGTTCTAAGCCTAGAATTTTCTTGAGTAATATCAATGTGAAACTCTTATCAGAAGGCCAGGAAAAAACTTTTATGGCTCAGAAATCAGGTAAATGAACCACCTATAGATGGCCTTAAAATTGCAGCTTGTGCTGACATTTGAACAACGATTAGTTTGAACTTAATCCCAAAGTGATTTGAACAGTTTAAATCTCTGTTTTGTGAAGCATTAGAACAATTATTAAAGCACATGAGCACTGGGGTTAGAAAATATCCATGTTAAGACCTAAATAGACATTTCACCAAGGAAGACATACAGGTGACCAAGAAGCACATGAAAAGATGCTCAACATCACTAATTATTAGAGAAATGCAAATCAAAACTACAATGAGGTATTACCTCACGTCGGTCAGAATGGCCATTATCAAAAAATCTAGAGGGCTTCCTTCATGGCGCAGTGGTTAAGAATCTGCCTGCCAATGCAGGGGACATGGGTTTGAGGCCTGGCTGGGAAGATCCCACATGCCATGAAGCAACTAAGCCTGTGAGCCACAACTACTGAGCCAATGAGCCACAACTGCTGAAGCCCATGCACCTAGAGCCCATGCTCTGCAACAAGAGAAGCCACCGAGTTCTACCCACCACCAGAGCCTCCCATCAAGCCTCTTAGATAGCCTCAACCACCAGAGGGCAGACAACAGAAGCAAGAAAAACTACAATCCTGCAGCCTGTGGACCAAAAACCACAGTTACAGAAAGACAGAGAAGATGAAAAGGCAGAGGGCTATGTACCAGATGAAGGAACAAGAAAAAACCCCAGAAAAACAACTAAATGAAGTGGAGATAGGCAACCTTCCAGAGAAAGAATTCAGAATAATGATAGTGAAGATGATCCAGGACCTCGGAATAAGAATGGAGGCAAAGATTGAGAAGATGCAAGAAATGATTAACAAAGACCTAGAAGAATTAAAGAACAAACAAACAGAGATGACCAATACAATAACTGAAATGAAAACTACACTAGAAGGAATCAATAGCAGAATAACTGAGGCAGAAGAACGGATAAGTGACCTGGAAGACAGAATGGTGGAATTCACTGCTGCAGAACAGACTAAAGAAAAAAGAATGAAAAGAAATGAAGACAGCCTAAGAGACCTCTGGGACAACATTAAACGCAACGACATTCGCATTATAGGGGTCCCAGAAGGAGAAGAGAGAGAGAAAGGACCAGAGAAAATATTTGAAGAGATTATAGTCGAAAACTTCCCTAACATGGGAAAGGAAATAGCCACCCAAGTCCAGGAAGCGCAGAGAGTCCCATACAGAATAAACCCACGGAGAAACACGCCGAGACACATAGTAATCAAAGTGGCAAAAATTAAAGACAAAGAAAAATTATTGAAAGCAACAAGGGAAAAACGACAAATAACATACAAGGGAACTCCCATAAGGTTAACAGCTGATTTCTCAGCAGAAACTCTGCAAGCCAGAAGGGAGTGGCATGATATACTTAATGTGATGAAAGGGAAGAACCTACAACCAAGATTACTCTACCCGGCAAGGATCTCATTTAGATTTGATGGAGAAATCAAAAGCTTTACAGACAAGCAAAAGCTAAGAGAATTCAGCACCACCAAACCAACTCTACAACAAATGCTAAAGAAACTTCTCTAAGTGGGAAACACAAGAGAAGAAAAGGACCTACAAAAACAAACCCAAAACAATTAAGAAAATGGTCATAGGAACATACATATCGATAATTACCTTAAACGTGAATGGATTAAACGCCCCAACCAAAAGACATAGACTGGCTGAATGGATACAAAAACAAGACCCATATATATGCTGTCTACAAGAGACCCACTTTAGACCTAGGGACACATACAGACTGAAAGTGAGGGGATGGAAAAAGATATTCCATGCAAATGGAAATCAAAAGAAAGCTGGAGTAGCTATACTCATATCAGATAAAATAGACTTTAAAATAAAGAATGTTACAAGAGACAAGGAAGGACACTACATAATGATCCAGGGATCAATCCAAGAAGAAGATATAACAATTATAAATATATATGCACCCAACATAGGAGCACCTCAATACATAAGGCAACTGCTAACAGCTATAAAAGAGGAAATCGACAGTAACACAATAATAGTGGGGGACTTTAACACTTCACTTACACCAATGGACAGATCATCCAAAATGAAAATAAATAAGGAAACAGAAGCTTTAAATGACGAAATAGACCAGATACATTTAATTGATATATATAGGACATTCAATCCAAAAACAGAAGATTACACGTTCTTCTCAAGTGCGCATGGAACATTCTCCAGGATAGATCACATCTTGGGTCACAAATCAAGCCTCAGTAAATTTCACAAAATTGAAATCATACCAAGCATCTTTTCTGACCACAACGCTATGAGATTAGAAATGAATTACAGGGAAAAAAACGTAAAAAAGACAAACACATGGAGGCTAAACAATACGTTACTGAATAACCAAGAGATCACTGAAGAAATCAAAGAGGAAATAAAAAAATACCTAGAGACAAATGACAATGAAAACACGACGACCCAAAACCTATGGGATGCAGCAAAAGCGGTTCTAAGAGGGAAGTTTATAGCTATACAAGCCTACCTAAAGAAACAAGAAAAATCTCAAGTAAACAATCTAACCTTACACCTAAAGAAACTAGAGAAAGAAGAACAAACTAAACCCAAAGTTAGCAGAAGGAAAGAAATCATAAAGATCAGAGCAGAAATAAATGAAATAGAAACAAAGAAAACAATAGCAAAGATCAATAAAACTAAAAGTTGGTTCTTTGAGAAGATAAACAAAATTGATAAGCCATTAGCCAGACTCATCAAGAAAAAGAGGGAGAGGACTCAAATCAATAAAATCAGAAATGAAAAAGGAGAAGTTACAACAGACACCGCAGAAATACAAAACATCCTAAGAGACTACTATAAGCAAATCTATGCCAATAAAATGAGCAACCTGGAAGAAATGGACAAATTCTTAGAAAGGTATAACCTTCCAAGACTGAATCAGGAAGAAACAGAAAATATGAACAGACCAATCACAAGTAATGAAATTGAAACTGTGATTAAAAATCTTCCAACAAACAAAAGTCCAGGACCAGATGGCTTCACAGGTGAATTCTATCAAACATTTAGAGAAGAGCTAACACCCATCCTTCTCAAACTCTTCCAAAAAATTGCAGAGGAAGGAACACTCCCAAACTCATTCTATGAGGCCACCATCACCCTGATACCAAAACCAGACAAAGACACTACAAAAAAAGAAAATTACAGACCAATATCACTGATGAATATAGATGCAAAAATCCTCAACAAAACACTAGCAAACAGAATCCAACAACACATTAAAAGGATCATACACCACGATCAAGTGGGATTTATCCCAGGGATGCAAGGATTCTTCAATATACGCAAATCAATCAATGTGATACACCATATTAACAAATTGAAGAATAAAAACCATATGATCATCTCAATAGATGCAGAAAAAGCTTTTGACAAAATTCAACACCCATTCCTGATAAAAACTCTCCAGAAAGTGGGCACAGAGGGAACCTACCTCAACATAATAAAGGCCTTATATGACAAACCCACAGCAAACATCATTCTCAATGGTGAAAAACTGAAAGCATTTCCTCTAAGGTCAGGAACGAGACAAGGATGTCCACTCTCACCACTATTATTCAACATAGTTCTGGAAGTCCTAGCCACGGCAATCAGAGAGGAAAAAGAAATAAAAGGAATACAAATTGGAAAAGAGGAAGTAAAACTGTCACTGTTTGCGGATGACATGATACTATACATAGAGAATCCTAAAACTGCCACCAGAAGACTGCTAGAGCTAATTAATGAATATGGTAAAGTTGCAGGATACAAAATTAATGCACAGAAATCTCTTGCATTCCTATACACTAATGATGAAAAATCTGAAAGAGAAATTATGGAAACACTTCCATTTACCATTGCAACAAAAAGAATAAAATACCTAGGAATAAATCTACCTAGGGAGACAAAAGACCTGTATGAAGAAAACTATAAGACACTGATGAAAGAAATTAAAGATGATACCAACAGATGGAGAGATATACCATGTTCTTGGATTGGAAGAATCAACATTGTGAAAATGAGTATACTACCCAAAGCAATCTATAGATTCAATGCAATCCCTATCAAATTACCAATGGCATTTTTTACGGAGCTAGAACAAATCATCTTAAAATTTGTATGGAGACACAAAAGACCCCGAATAGCCAAAGCAGTCTTGAGGCAAAAAGATGGAGCTGGAGGAATCAGACTCCCTGACTTCAGACTATACTACAAAGCTACAGTAATCAAGACAATATGGTACTGGCACAAAAACAGAAACATAGATCAATGGAACAAGATAGAAAGCCCAGAGATTAACCCACGCACCTATGGTCAACTAATCTATGACAAAGGAGGCAAAGATATACAATGGAGAAAAGACAGTCTCTTCAATAAGTGGTGCTGGGAAAACTGGACAGCTACATGTAAAAGAATGAAATTAGAATACTCCCTAACACCATACACAAAAATAAACTCAAAATGGATTAGAGACCTAAATATACGACTGGACACTATAAAACTCTTAGAGGAAAACATAGGAAGAACACTCTTTGACATAAATCAGAGCAAGATCTTTTTTGATCCACCTCCTAGAGTAATGGAAATAAAAACAAAAATAAACAAGTGGGACCTAATGAAACTTCAAAGCTTTTGCACAGCAAAGGAAACCATAAACAAGACGAAAAGACAACCCTCAGAATGGGAGAAAATATTTGCAAACGAATCAACGGACAAAGGATTAATCTCCAAAATATATAAACAGCTCATTCAGCTCAATATCAAAGAAACAAACACCCCAATCCAAAAATGGGCAGAAGACCTAAATAGACATTTCTCCAAAGAAGACATACAGACGGCCACGAAGCACATGAAAAGATGGTCAACATCACTAATTATTAGAGAAATGCAAATCAAAACTACAATGAGGTATCACCTCACTCCTGTTAGAATGGGCATCATCAGAAAATCTACAAACAACAAATGCTGGAGAGGGTGTGGAGAAAAGGGAACCCTCTTGCACTGTTGGTGGGAATGTAAATTGATACAGCCACTATGGAGAACAATATGGAGGTTCCTTAAAAAACTAAAAATAGAATTACCATATGACCCAGCAATCCCACTACTGGGTGTATACCCAGAGAAAACCGTAATTCAAAAAGACACATGCACCCGAATGTTCATTGCAGCACTATTTACAATAGCCAGGTCATGGAAGCAACCTAAATGCCCATCAACAGACGAATGGATAAAGGATATGTGGTACATATATACAATGGAATATTACTCAGCCATAAAAAGGAACGAAATTGAGTCATTTGTTGAGACGTGGATGGATCTAGAGACTGTCATACAGAGTGAAGTAAGTCAGAAAGAGAAAAACAAATATCATATATTAATGCATGTATGTGGACCCTAGAAAAATGGTACAGATGAGCCAGTTTGCAGGGCAGAAGTTGAGACACAGATGTAGAGAATGGATATATGGACACCAAGGGGGGAAAACTGCGGTGAGGTGGGGACGGTGGTGTGCTGAATTGGGCGATTGGGATTGACATGTATACACTGATGTGTATAAAATTGATGCCTAATAAGAACCTGCAGTATAAAAAAACAAACAAAACAACTAATACTAAACTTTCATTGGGTTATTTGTATGGAAATATGTTCATATAAATGTTTCAGACATTACATGAAATTTCTAAAAATCTTATATTTGTATTTGTATGGAAATATGTATGGAAATATGTTAATATAAATGTTTCAGACATTACATGAAATTTCTAAAAATCTTATATTTGTATTTGTATGGAAATATGTATGGAAATATGTTAATATAAATATTTCAGACATTACATGAAATTTCTAAAAATCTTATATGTTCTGGTATAATGTTATAAGTAATAATCCTAGTTATTACTTTAAAATGTATATCTCAGAAATAACTAATTTTCTTGTCAACTGCATTATTATGAACTTTCATCAAATCTTTTACCGTGGCCATTTTTAAGTCCTTTGTCATTTACAGACAGTTCTGGGTGTACTCTGATGATTTTGCAAATATGTTCCTATAAAAGGGTTTCATCTTCAAGAAATTCATGGAAAAGACTCTGACAAGTACAGGTTTCTGGTAACTGACTGTACTGCTGAACTGAATGAATAAGTATTTTCAGAACTCTGATGAAAAACTGATGAACTCATAAAAGTGCTAACAAAAGATCAAGATGAAAAAAAAACAATTAATTACATGGGACTGAGTGAACTGATGAGAATGAGTATAATTTTTGTGACTTTCTCTCTGAATTTAACTAAAAAAAAAAAAAAAAAATCCCACAAGGACTCAGAGGCAAAAAATATACAAATCAATTTTCACTGCAAAGTAAAGGAGCTGTTACAGTGGAGGATTACTGGACTGAATGTCAATATTATGACATAGTATGAGTGTGTTTCATGTTTGGTAATTGCAATCATTGTTGCTTTTGTTGTGGTCATCCATGTACAATGCTTGGTGTCAGTCTATTTATCTCTTGTAAAAATAAAATACAGTGTGTGTGTGTGAAAAAAAAAAAGTAATTCAAATGCAGGAAAATAAATAAATAAAGTGTTATAAAAACCTTAAAAAAAAAAAGAGTGAATTTTATGATATGTGAATTGTATCTTAATAAGCTATTATTTTAAAATTGTTTTTGAAAATAAAGTGTACATACTGCATACACAAGCAAGTTAATCCAAGCTTTTTATTTCTTCTGTAACATATTTCTTAAAAAAATCTTTTTTATTAAAAAATTTAAATTCATTTTTCTTTTTAAAAAAAGTTAGGTTCCATATTAGATTTACTATAAAGCAAACTGTTCCTACATGTCTATAAGCTTGTTTGGATTGTCTGTAAAAAACTGGGAGGCAGAGAGAACATTTGCTTAAATGTTGCACAGAGCCCTTAATATCCCTTAATAGATAGCATCTTTAAAAACTCTGTGCTAATAAAAAAAAAAAAAAATCGCACAAAGGCCCTGCTTTGTCTATTAATATGAAGCCTATTCATTTTTTAAAATGTAGCTAAAAAAAAAAAAAAGAGAGAAGCCACCACAATGAGAAGCCCGAGCACCACAACGAAGAGTAGCCCCTGCTAGCCACAAGTAGAGAAAGCCTGCACGCAGCAACAAAAGACCCAACACAGTCTAAAATAAATAAATAAATAAAAATTAAAAAAAAAAATCTAGAAACAATAAAGGCTGGAAAGAAAGATCTATTTAAAAAAACACTCTAATCTAAAAAAAGAAAAGAAAAGAAAATATCCATGTTTACTGGCTTGAATTAAGATCCCAGGAGAAATGAAATCTTTCCTTTAAGTAACACAGAGGAGATGAAACAAAATTAATCAAAACTAAAAAGATACTGCTTTAAAAAGGAAAATGCACATTCTGTTACTTGTTTATGTTTGATAGGTTTCCATGAGAATTTGTGTCTGAAGCTTATTCTGAATATGTTTCCCAAATACATAATATTTATGTCCTCTTAATTATGAAATCTAAAAAACAAAAACAAACAATAAAAACAGGAGAAAAGTAGATATAGCTAAGAGAATTGATGGAGTACTAAAATTTAGTGATATATGAGCAAGACAATGTATTGAAAAAAGCCCTGCTTTTCAACCCTTGTTATACATTAGAATCCCTGGATTACTTTTAAAAATGTATAAATACCTGAGTTCCAAGCCCTGGGATTGTAATTTAATTAGTCTTATATGTGGCCAAAATATTTATATTTGTTCAAAGCTTTAATGAGCGCCAGGGTTGAGAAACACTGGATGAAGGTTTTACTGGGTCAGATTGCCAGGGTTTAAATCCTGGCTATTTTTTACTTGCTGTGTACACTTGAGCAAATTGCTCAACCAATTCAAACTTTCATTTCCATGATACATAATTTATTACTCACTGCTTGGCATAATGCTGATTTTTTTGTAATGCTATTTATTTCTGAAATATTTATTTGCAAATATTTAATTAGGCAATCCTTCACTGCCCTGTCAACATATATGTTTCCCATGGTCTGAGTACCACTGACACTCTCAGTGAAAGCTAGAATTAGAGTTATTGGTCATCACTCTCTGCTGAGTTATTTGGGAAAAATACTGCAAAATATCTACTAATGAGTGCTGTATCTTGGTGAGTGTTTTCCAAAATGTGTTATTTAGTCTACTAAGACCTTACTTTCTGACACTTATTTTATATTTCATAGAACTCAAATGGATAAAATGAGAAGAATTCACAAGGAATTCACTCCTCATGACTACAGTTACCTAAGTGTGCCATTACATGATTTAAATCTAACCCAGTTAGTAATGAAATGCTTAGGATCAGGTCATCTCTCTATTTCTCTCTCTCTCTCTCTCACTTTCCTTTAGAAATGTGATAAAAAAAAATTCAGGGCTTCCCTGGTGGCGCAGTGGTTGAGAGTCTGCCTGTCAATGCAGGGGACACGGGTTCGAACCCTGGTCTGGGAGGATCCCACATGCCACGGAGCAGCTAAGCCCGTGTGCCACAACTACTGAGGCTGCGCATCTGAAGCCTCTGCTCTGCAACAAGAGAGGCCACGATAGCGAGAGGCCCACGCACCGTGATGAAGAGTGGCCCCCACTCGCCGCAACTAGAGAAAGCCCTCGCACAGAAACGAAGACCCAACACAGCCATAAATAAATAAATAAATGATTAAAAAACTGTATCACTAAAATGCACAGTCCTGTGACCAACATGAATATGTGAATAAAATACTAGAAATCTCTATTTTTCATTAATTTAATACGAATAAACTGACAAAAAAATAATTTCAGGCTCAATTTTTTTTAATCTTGAGAGGGAATTTACTCCTTGTTTGAGTAGTAAGTAATATACTTACTTCTTGTTTGAGTTAAGTACATTAATGATCTATTAAAAATGTATTTTTTCTCAAGTTTCTTTTTCTTTCATTTTTTTTGGCCACACCATGCATCATATGGGATCTTAGTTTCCCAACCAGGGATCAAACCCATGCCCCCTGCATTGAGGGTACAGAGTCTTAAGGACACAGGAAGGGGGAAGGGTAAGCTGGGATGAAGTGAGAAAGTAGTATTGACATATAAACACTACCAAATATAAAATAGATAGCTAGTGGGAAGCAGCCGCACAGCACAGGGAGATCAGCTCGGTGCTTTGTGACCACCTAGAGGGGTGGGATAGGGAGGGTGGGAGGGAGACACAAGAGGGAGGGGATATAAGGATATATGTATACGTATAGCTGATTTACTTTGTTATAAAGCAGAAATTAACACACCATTGTAAAGCAATTATACTCCAATAAAGATGTTAAAACAATGTATTCTTTCTAAAGTAGTTGAAAAGATTTTCCCCTTTTGTAATATACTTTATTATGAAATTTTCGTTAATTATGAAATAATAAGACTTAACCCAGTAAAGGCAAATAACCTAAATTTCTAGATGCCTCAACTTGAATCACAACTTCAACACATATAGATGGACAAATTATTTAACTCTGGGTCAGAGTTTCCTCATCTGTAAAATAGAAGCATTTATGGTACTTACATCATAGAGCTATTGTGAAGAATAAATGAGATAACCCATGTGAATTGTACATGTGGAGAACAGACTCTAAGATAGACCCCATAATCTCCACAAAGCTATTTATGACCTTCTATGGTACCCTACCCTTCAGTGTTGGTAGGACCTGTGACTTGCTTCTGGTTGAGTATAGCAAAGATGATGAGAGGGTGATTACATGTATATGATTATATTATATGAGGTTGTAACATCATCTTGAGAGGACACTCTCCCTTCCCAGCTTTGAAGAAGCAAGTGGCCATATTGGAAAGTCCCACATAGCAAGGAACTGAAGGTGATCTCTGGTCAATAGCCAGCAAGAAACTGAGGCCCTCGATTTGTCAGCCTACAGGGAACTGAATGATGCCAACAAATACATGAACTTGGAATCAAATCCTTGCCGAATTAATCCTCAAATGAGACCACAGCCCTGGTTGACACCATGATTACAGCTCTTGGAGTCCTTGAAGCAAAAAACCTGAATAAACCATGCCCAAACTCTGACCTACCCCAGAAACTGAGATAATCTATGTGTGCTGTTTTTACCTGCTACAGATAATTAATAGAGTACATGACATATGGTAAATGTTAAAAAATTTGGCTATTATTGTTACTATTGTCACTGTTATTGAAATCTGAATTAACAATATTTAATTTTGATTCTTCTACAGACTAATGAACATTACATTTTTATTCTTACCAAAGCTTTTGACATTGTGATTTCTCTATTCTGAATTTTCTATTTGTCCATGAAAAAATATGTTACTTACTCAGTGACATTTTTTTCCTCCAAATTATTTTTCACAACTGAAATGTGGGGAGGAGAAAATTGACAGGTAAGGATTTTCTTCCTTTTCAAATCTCATGTTTCGAATCCAAATGTCTTTGGCCAGAGGAAAACAAGACCAAGCTTATGCTGCCAGGTATACAGTGTACATTCAATGAATGTTACTTTCTTCCTGTATATGATAAAAGAAAACAAAAATATTTGTATTTGTGTAAGCAAATTTAAGTAAGCAAAGGGGATTATTGGAGGTAAAGTCTTTCCTTTTAAAAAAATTAATTTTTTAATTGAAGTAGAACATCCATAAAAAAGCACCAATTGTAAGGATACAGATCAATGAACTGTCACAAAGTGAACACACTCCTGTAACCACCACCCATGTCTACACATATAATATTTACTAGAATCCCGAAAGTCTCCTTTGTACCCCCAAACTTGGCCATGATCCTGACTAGTAATAATTTTACCCTTAAAACATTATCTTCTATATTCTGACTCATTTTTTTCCCCTTCTTATTCCATCAGGGACTAGGAGCAGTGTACTAAAATCTACATTGTGAATTTTGATATGCATTTCCCCCTTTAGTTCTGTCAAATTTTGCCTTGTAGCTTGAGGTCAAGTTATTAGGTATGTACAAATTAGAATTGTTATAGATACATGATAGGTTAGACCTTTTATTATGAAATATTTCTGTTTCTTTGATAATGCTTCCTGTCATTAGAACTTATATTTTCTCATTGGAAGTTAATAATCATAGGCTATAATTAGGAGGTTATTATTAAATTTTACTCAAGACATTTATATAGATTGCACTTTTAACAATATATTCCCTTATTTGATATTTAAATATGTTCTATCCTGAAATGCGGTAACTCTTCACTAAATAGATGGTGAAAAAATGAGATGTGACTGGCTTAAAAAAAGATACCCTTAATCCCTTGAACATTTTAAATGTATCCTAAAACAGGGTTTACAGACCATGAAGTACTGCATAGGATTAGTCATCATAAACTACATGAAACTTACATTTAAGTAGACAGAAGTAACATATAAAAACTGCTTGCCTTCTATCAGAGAAAGACTCTGAATACTAACAGTGTAATTGAAACCAAATCCCAGAGCCACAGAGATAGCAGCCCAAGACTTGAATTCCTTTTTTAAAAATTTTTGGTTGCGTTGGGTCTTCATTGCTGCCCACAGGCTTTCTCTAGTTGGGGTGAGCAGGGGCTACTCTTCATTGCGGTGCACAGGCTTCTCATTGCAGTGGCTTCTTTTGTTGCTGAGCACAGGCTCTAGGTGCATGGGCTCAGTATTTGCAGCACACAGGCTATAGGGTGCACAGGCTTCAGTAGTTGTACTGTGCAGGCTTAGTAGTTGAGGTGCACCAGCTTAGTTGCTCCGCAGCATGTGGGATCTTCCCAGACCAGGGATCAAACTTGTGCCCCTGAATTTGCAGGTGGATTTTTTTTTTTTATATTAACATATTTCCATACAAAAGTAATGTCTGAAACATTTATATTAACATATTTCCATACATATTTCCATACAAATACAAATATAAGATTTTTAGAAATTTCATGTAATGTCTGAAACATTTATATTAACATATTTCCATACAAATAACCCAATGAAAGTTTAGTATTAGTTGTTTTGTTTGCTTTTTTATACTGCAGGTTCTTATTAGGCATCAATTTTATACACATCAGTGTATACATGTCAATCCCAATCGCCCAATTCAGCACACCACCATCCCCACCTCACCACAGTTTTCCCCCCTTGGTGTCCATATGTCCATTCTCTACATCTGTGTCTCAACTTCTGCCCTGCAAACTGGCTCATCTGTACCATTTTTCTAGGGTCCACATACATGCATTAATATATGATATTTGTTTTTCTCTTTCTGACTTACTTCACTCTGTATGACAGTCTCTAGATCCATCCACGTCTCAACAAATGACTCAATTTCGTTCCTTTTTATGGCTGAGTAATATTCCATTGTATATATGTACCACATATCCTTTATCCATTCGTCTGTTGATGGGCATTTAGGTTGCTTCCATGACCTGGCTATTGTAAATAGTGCTGCAATGAACATTCGGGTGCATGTGTCTTTTTGAATTACGGTTTTCTCTGGGTATACACCCAGTAGTGGGATTTCTGGGTCATATGGTAATTCTATTTTTAGTTTTTTAAGGAACCTCCATATTGTTCTCCATAGTGGCTGTATCAATTTACATTCCCACCAACAGTGCAAGAGGGTTCCCTTTTCTCCACACCCTCTCCAGCATTTGTTGTTTGTAGATTTTCTGATGATGCCCATTCTAACAGGAGTGAGGTGATACCTCATTGTAGTTTTGATTTGCATTTCTCTAATAATTAGTGATGTTGACCATCTTTTCATGTGCTTTGTGGCCGTCTGTATGTCTTCTTTGGAGAAATGTCTATTTAGGTCTTCTGCCCATTTTTGGATTGGGGTGTTTGTTTCTTTGATATTGAGCTGAATGAGCTGTTTATATATTTTGGAGATTAATCCTTTGTCCGTTGATTCGTTTGCAAATATTTTCTCCCATTCTGAGGGTTGTCTTTTCGTCTTGTTTATGGTTTCCTTTGCTGTGCAAAAGCTTTGAAGTTTCATTAGGTCCCACTTGTTTATTTTTGTTTTTATTTCCATTACTCTAGGAGGTGGATCAAAAAAGATCTTGCTCTGATTTATGTCAAAGAGTGTTCTTCCTATGTTTTCCTCTAAGAGTTTTATAGTGTCCAGTCGTATATTTAGGTCTCTAATCCATTTTGAGTTTATTTTTGTGTATGGTGTTAGGGAGTATTCTAATTTCATTCTTTTACATGTAGCTGTCCAGTTTTCCCAGCACCACTTATTGAAGAGACTGTCTTTTCTCCATTGTATATCTTTGCCTCCTTTGTCATAGATTAGTTGACCATAGGTGCGTGGGTTAATCTCTGGGCTTTCTATCTTGTTCCATTGATCTATGTTTCTGTTTTTGTGCCAGTACCATATTGTCTTGATTACTGTAGCTTTGTAGTATAGTCTGAAGTCAGGGAGTCTGATTCCTCCAGCTCCATTTTTTTCCCTCAAGACTGCTTTGGCTATTCGGGGTCTTTTGTGTCTCCATACAAATTTTAAGATGATTTGTTCTAGCTCCGTAAAAAATGCCATTGGTAATTTGATACGGATTGCATTGAATCTGTAGATTGTTTTGGGTAGTATACTCATTTTCACAATGTTGATTCTTCCAATCCAAGAACATGGTATATCTCTCCATCTGTTGGTATCATCTTTAATTTCTTTCATCAGTGTCTTATAGTTTTCTGCATACAGGTCTTTTGTCTCCCTAGGTAGGTTTATTCCTAGGTATTTTATTCTTTTTGTTGCAATGGTAAATGGGAGTGTTTCCATAATTGCTCTTTCAGATTTTTCATCATTAGTGTATAGGAATGCAAGAGATTTCTGTGCATTAATTTTGTATCCTGCAACTTTACCATATTCATTAATTAGCTCTAGCAGTCTTCTGGTGGCAGTTTTAGGATTCTCTATGTATAGTATCATGTCATCCGCAAACAGTGACAGTTTTACTTCCTCTTTTCCAATTTGTATTCCTTTTATTTCTTTTTCCTCTCTGATTGCCGTGGCTAGGACTTCCAGAACTATGTTGAATAATAGTGGTGAGAGTGGACATCCTTGTCTCGTTCCTGATCTTAGAGGAAATGCTTTCAGTTTTTCACCATTGAGAATGATGTTTGCTGTGGGTTTGTCATATATGGCCTTTATTATGTTGAGGTAGGTTCCCTCTATGCCCACTTTCTGGAGAGTTTTTATCAGAAATGCGTGTTGAATTTTGTCAAAAGCTTTTTCTGCATCTATTGACATGATCATATGGTTTTTATTCTTCAATTTGTTAATATGGTGTATCACATTGATTGATTTGCGTATATTGAAGAATCCTTGCATCCCTGGGATAAATCCCACTTGATCGTGGTGTATGATCCTTTTCATGTGTTGTTGGATTCTGTTTGCTAGTGTTTTGTTGAGGATTTTTGCATCTATATTCATCAGTGATATTGGTCTGTAATTTTCTTTTTTTGTAGTGTCTTTGTCTGGTTTTGGTATCAGGGTGATGGTGGCCTCATAGAATGAGTTTGGGAGTGTTCCTTCCTCTGCAATTTTTTGGAAGAGTTTGAGAAGGATGGGTGTTAGCTCTTCTCTAAATGTTTGATAGAATTCACCTGTGAAGGCATCTGGTCCTGGACTTTTGTTTGTTGGAAGATTTTTAATCACAGTTTCAATTTCATTACTTGTGATTGGTCTGTTCATATTTTCTGTTTCTTCCTGATTCAGTCTTGGAAGGTTATACCTTTCTAAGAATTTGTCCATTTCTTCCAGGTTGTCCATTTTATTGGCATAAAGTTGCTTGTAGTAGTCTCTTAGGATGTTTTGTATTTCTGCGGTGTCTGTTGTAACTTCTCCTTTTTCATTTCTGATTTTATTGATTTGAGTCCTCTCCCTCTTTTTCTTGATGAGTCTGGCTAATGGCTTATCAATTTTGTTTATCTTCTCAAAGAACCAACTTTTAGTTTTATTGATCTTTGCTATTGTTTTCTTTGTTTCTATTTCATTTATTTCTGCTCTGATCTTTATGATTTCTTTCCTTCTGCTAACTTTGGGTTTAGTTTGTTCTTCTTTCTCTAGTTTCTTTAGGTGTAAGGTTAGATTGTTTACTTGAGATTTTTCTTGTTTCTTTAGGTAGGCTTGTATAGCTATAAACTTCCCTCTTAGAACCGCTTTTGCTGCATCCCATAGGTTTTGGGTGGTCGTGTTTTCATTGTCATTTGTCTCTAGGTATTTTTTTATTTCCTCTTTGATTTCTTCAGTGATCTCTTGGTTATTCAGTAACGTATTGTTTAGCCTCCATGTGTTTGTCTTTTTTACGTTTTTTTCCCTGTAATTCATTTGTAATCTCATAGCGCTGTGGTCAGAAAAGATGCTTGGTATGATTTCAATTTTGTGAAATTTACTGAGGCTTGATTTGTGACCCAAGATGTGATCTATCCTGGAGAATGTTCCGTGCGCACTTGGGAAGAACGTGTAATCTGCTGTTTTTGGATGGAATGTCCTATATATATCAATTAAATCTATCTGGTCTATTGTGTCATTTAAAGCTTCTGTTTCCTTATTTATTTTCATTTTGGATGATCTGTCCATTGGTGTAAGTGAAGTGTTAAAGTCCCCCACTATTATTGTGTTACTGTCGATTTCCTCTTTTATAGCTGTTAGCAGTTGCCTTATGTATTGAGGTGCTCCTATGTTGGGTGCATATATATTTATAATTGTTATATCTTCTTCTTGGATTGATCCCTGGATCATTATGTAGTGTCCTTCCTTGTCTCTTGTAACATTCTTTATTTTAAAGTCTATTTTATCTGATATGAGTATAGCTACTCCAGCTTTCTTTTGATTTCCATTTGCATGGAATATCTTTTTCCATCCCCTCACTTTCAGTCTGTATGTGTCCCTAGGTCTAAAGTGGGTCTCTTGTAGACAGCATATATATGGGTCTTGTTTTTGTATCCATTCAGCCAGTCTATGTCTTTTGGTTGGGGCGTTTAATCCATTCACGTTTAAGGTAATTATCGATATGTATATTCCTATGACCATTTTCTTAATTGTTTTGGGTTTGTTTTTGTAGGTCCTTTTCTTCTCTTGTGTTTCCCACTTAGAGAAGTTTCTTTAGCATTTGTTGTAGAGCTGGTTTGGTGGTTCTGAATTCTCTTAGTTTTTGCTTGTCTGTAAAGCTTTTGATTTCTCCATCAAATCTAAATGTGATCCTTGCCGGGTAGAGTAATCTTGGTTGTAGGTTCTTCCCTTTCATCACATTAAGTATATCATGCCACTCCCTTCTGGCTTGCAGAGTTTCTGCTGAGAAATCAGCTGTTAACCTTATGGGAGTTCCCTTGTATGTTATTTGTCATTTTTCCCTTGCTGCTTTCAATTATTTTTCTTTGTCTTTAATTTTTGCCACTTTGATTACTATGTGTCTCGGCGTGTTTCTCCTTGGGTTTATTCTGTATGGGACTCTCTGCGCTTCCTGGACTTGGGTGGCTATTTCCTTTCCCATGTTAGGGAAGTTTTCAACTATAATCTCTTCAAATATTTTCTCTGGTCCTTTCTCTCTCTCTTCTCCTTCTGGGACCCCTATAATGCGAATGTTGTTGCGTTTAATGTTGTCCCAGAGGTCTCTTAGGCTGTCTTCATTTCTTTTCATTCTTTTTTCTTTAGTCTGTTCTGCAGCAGTGAATTCCACCATTCTGTCTTCCAGGTCACTTATCCATTCTTCTGCCTCAGTTATTCTGCTATTGATTCCTTCTAGTGTAGTTTTCATTTCAGTTATTGTATTGGTCATCTCTGTTTGTTTGTTCTTTAATTCTTCTAGGTCTTTGTTAATCATTTCTTTCATCTTCTCAATCTTTCCCTCCATTCTTATTCCGAGGTCCTGGATCATCTTCACTATCATCGTTCTGAATTCTTTTTCTGGAAGGTTGCCTATCTCCACTTCATTTAGTTGTTTTTCTGGTGTTTTTTCTTGTTCCTTCATATGGTATATAGCCCTCTGCCTTTTCATCTTCTCTATCTTTCTGTAACTGTGGTTTTTGGTCCACAGGCTGCAGGATTGTAGTTTTTCTTGCTTCTGTTGTCTGCCCTCTGGTGGTTGAGGCTATCTAAGAGGCTTGATGGGAGGCTCTGCAGGTGGATTCCTAACCAGTGTGCCACCAGGGAAGTCCCAAGACTTGATTTCCTGAACACTGTTCTTCCTACCCTGTCACCTCCCTTGTTACCCTCTCCTTGCCACCCCCACCTCCCAAAAGATGCAAGGAAACAAAAAAACATTAATAGTGGGAGAGGCATTGCTAATCTCATCTTAAGGGTTTTCCATCCTACTTCCAAGGTAAAAATAAATGGATGTCTCTCTTTTGGGAGAATAGACACACTGAGAGTAGCACACTGGCAGACAAAAGGACATTTAGATTTCAGAACCAGTGTCTGTCTTTGAACATGGGACTGAACAAATCCCTTTCTCACAACCATCCTCAACTGACTATCCACCCTCCACCTCAGTTTTCTGCAAAGCTTAGAGACTGATGGCTGGAGTCTTTTGCTGCTTCTGGATCTGCGTGACTCATGGGCCATTGTGGCAGAATGAGTGTTGTGGGTCCACCCTTGTGGGATAAAGTGGAATTTTGCCACACAAAGGAGCTTGAGATAAGAGCAGAGAGGCTTGAAAGAGGAATTGGTGGGCAAAGAACATGAACTTAAGGCTGGGAGTAAAGACAGGAGAAAAGGAAGTGGTCACAGGGTATACCCTCCTTTGAAAGGACAAAAATCTTTAGGTGCTTTACTTATTGAGATTCAAGGGAAAGTGTAACATAGAATTTTAATCTCTTTTTCCTTATGTCATAATTTTCTTTTAAATTTACTCTAAACTTCCCAGTAATGATATTTGCTTCTCTCTGTACAGACTATGTGTTGTTTTTCAAAGACTGAAAAGAATAGTGTGAGAAGAAGGATGAAAATAAGTGATTTCACTAACAGGATATTTTCTTAGTATTGAGTGAGATAACCTAGTACTTCAGAGTCATTATGATTTAAAAATATAAATGTTTTTCATTTCATGTGTTATTATACCTGAATTTTGTCCTCCCCAAATTCTAGAATTCTGTTGAAGTTTTAACCCCCAGAACCTCAGAATGTGACTGTGTTTGTAAATAGGTCCTTTACAGAAGTAATTAAAGTAAATGAGGTCATATGGGTGGGCCCTAATCCACTGGACTGGTGCCCTTATATGAAGAGATTAAGACACAGATTCACAGAAGGAGCATCAAATGAAGACTCACTGGAGAACATGACCATCTACAAGCCAAGGAGAGAGGCTTCAGAAGAAACTACGTCTGCCAAGGCCAAGATCATAGACTTCTGGCCTTCAGAACTGTGGGCAAAAATTTTTGTTGTTTAAGCCACCCAGTCTGGGGTAATTCTCTGTGGCAGCGGTAGCAGACTAATACACACGTTATTCAGGTTTGCCATGTCCTTAAGACAGAATGAAGGAAATAAAAACATTAATTTTAAAAATTATTTAAAGAATAATACTGGTCAGCAAGATAGTACAGTAGAAGGACGTGAGCTCAGCTCTTCTTACAGAAACACTGAAATCACAACTAACTACTGAACAACCATTGATAAAAAAATATGCTAGAACCTACCAAAAAAGATACCCTACACCCAAAGACAAAGGAGAAGCCACAACGAGATGGTAGGAAGGGCGCAATCACAATAAAATCAAATTCCATACCTTCTGGATGGGTGACCCACAATCTGGAAAATAATTATACCACAGAAGATCTCCCACAACAGTGAAAGCCCTGAGCCCCACATCAGGCTTCCCAGCCTGGGGGTCTGGCAATGGGAGGAGGATCACCCAGAGAATCTGGGTTTGAAGGCCAGTGGGGAATTGCAGGAATTCCACAGGACTCAGGGAAACAGAAATTCCACTCTTGGAGGGTGCACTTAAGGTCTAGTGTGCACGAGGACCCAGGGAAAAAAGCAGTGACCTCATAAGAGACTGGGCCAGACCTACCTGCTAGTATTGGAGGGTCTCATGTGGAAGTGGGAGGCAACTGTGGCTCACTGCAGGGACAAAGACACTGGCAGCAGCAGCTCTGGTGAATACTCATTGGTGTGAGCCCTCCTGGAGGATGCCATTTCCCCTCCAAGTCCTAGCCCCACCCAACAGCCTGTAGGCTCCAGTTCTGTGATGCCTCAAGGCCAAACAACTAACACGGCAGAAACATAGCCTCACCCATCAGCAGACAGGTTGCTTAAAGTCTTCCTGAGCATAGCCCTGCCCAACATAGGGACAAGATCCAGCTCCACACACCAGTGGGCAGGAACCAAGTCCTCCCAACAGGAAGCCTGCACAAACCTTTTAGACAGCCTCATCCACCAGCAGGTAAACAGCAGAAGCAAGAACAACAACCTTGCAGCCTGAGGGACAGGAACCACAATCACAGAAAGCTAGACAAGATGAGACAGGCAGAGGTGGCTGAGAGGAGACAGCCTGAGGGGACAGGAGGGAGGAAATATGCAGTCAAGAATGCTTTTGGAGGAAATCCAGACTGCCATAGAAGCAAGGTGCCACTGTTGAGTGATGCACAGGGGGTGGAGCTGCCATTGCAGCCTGTCTCTCCCCACTCACTGGCCCCCTGCCTCTCCAGGTGCTAGGAAAGGGCCCCAACAGTGTTGACCTTCTTGCACCCACCACCAGGCACTAAGAAAAGCCACCACCAGGGCTGACCTTCTTACACCGGCCAACAGGTGCTAGGAAAAGCTTCCACTAGGGCCAGATCTCTCACACCCATGGCCACCAGCTTTCCCACATGCCTGTCACTAATGGGGCCCCCACAAACCAGGCAGTCATACCAACCACATGCCGTGTCCTCACCAGGGCAGAATCAAGTGCTCCAGAGTAGCCTTGGGAGCAGACTACTGTGGGTGGCCCACACACAGAGGTGGGGCTAAAACCACAGCTGAGCCTCAGAGGCAGGGTGACTAAGGAAGAAGAACAAAAGTCTTTTCATGCAGCTGCACAAACTGAAGATTAAATCCCCACAATCAGCTCAGTAAACTCTGCATCTATGGAATATCTGAATGGACAATGAGTGTTCCCAAAACTGAAACCAGTCTAACTCTAGTAGCTTTGGACCTTGAGGACTAGTACACATAGGAGTTGGGCCAGGTCAGAGTCTGAGCTGCCCCACAGTGCCCACAGCAGAACCAGAGACTTAGAGGTTTTGGAGGGCTTACTAGGGAGGCAGAGGTTGGCTGTAACTCATGGTGGGGGCAAGAACACTGACAGCTGAGACCCCTTGAAAATATGATTATTACTATTTTTTGTGTTTTGTTTTGTTCTGTTGTTTTTTAATTATTATTTGTTTTTATTTTTATTTAGTTTTTAATTTTTAAGTGTTTTTAATATACTATTTATTTTTTAATATTTCTAAGTTACTTTTTTGCAGTTCTGTGTTTTTTTCTTTCTTTTGTTCTATTTCTTTAATCTTTTTTCCTGTGTTCTACTTGATCTTATCTTTTTTTAATCTTTTATTCTTTTTATCATTTTTGTGTGTTTGTTTTGTTTTCTGTGCTTTTCCTTCACTTTGCTTTCTGCTTTTGTTTTGCTTTTTATTTTTTCTTTTCGGTAGTTTTGTTTTTATTTGATTTCATTTTGGAATTCTTCTGTTTGGTGTTCTTTTGTTTGTTTTCTCTGTTTTTGTTTTCATTTCTTATTGTGTATGTGTGTGTGTTTCTTTGTTTCTTTTAGTTTTTGTTTGTTTGGTTTTGCTTTTACCATTTCTCTGTGATTTTGTTTGTTTTTAATTGTTGCTGTTGCTGTTTGCTTGTTTTCATCTTTGCTATTTTGTCTTGAGTTTTGTATGTATGTTTGTTTTCTTCCACCATTTTTTTCTTTTTTTCTGGTCTCTTTTTTCCGTTTTTGCCAAGCTGGTGGCTTGCGGCGTCTTGGTACAGGGGTCAGGCCTGAGCCTCTGGGGTGGGAGCGCCAAGACCAGGATGCTGTAACGCCAGAGAACTCCTGGTCCCAGGGAATAGTAATTGGCAATAAATCTCCCAGAGGTCTCCATCTTAACTCCAAGACCCAGCTCCACCCATTCAGCACCCATTCGGTGCTGAATGCCCCATGTCAAACAACAAGCAAGACAGGAACACAAACCCACCTGTCAGAAGACAGGCTGCCTAAAGTCGTACTAAGCCCATAGACACCACAAAACACACCACCTGATGTGCCTTGCCCATCAAAGGGAAGAGATCCAGTACCACTCGTGAAAACCCAGGCACCAGTCCCTCCCACGTGGAAGCCTACTGGACCAACCTCACCCACTGGGGGCAGACGCCAGAAACAAGAGGAACTACGAACCTGCAACCTGTGGAAAGGAGACGTCAGGGTGAGGTCAGAGAAGATAAAGAAGACAGAGAAATATGTGGCAGATGAAGGAGCAAGGTAAAAACCCACAAGGCAAAATGAATGAAGAGAAAACTGGCAATCTACCTGAAAAAGAATTCAGAGTAATGATTGTAAAGATGATCCAAAATCTCAGAAATAGAATGCAAAAAATACAAAAATGTTTAACAAAAACCTAGAAGAACTAAAGAAAAAACAAACAGTGATGAACAACACAATAACTGAAATTAAAAATACACTAGAAGAATCAATAGCAGAATAACTGAGGCAGAAGAACAGATAAGTGAACTGAAAGACAGAATGGTGAAAATAACCGTCACAGATCAGAATAAAGAGAAAGGAATCAAAAGACTTGAAGACACTCTCGACTTCTGGGACAACATTAAATGCACCAACGTTCAAACTACAGGGGTCCCAGAAGAAGAAGAGAAAGAGAAAGGGTCTGAGAAAATATTTGAAGAGATTATAGTTGAAAACATCCCTAACATGGGAAAGGAAATAGTCAACCAAGTCCAGGAAGCACAGAGAGTCCCATACAGGATAAACCCAAGGAAGAACAGGCCAAGACACAATTAATCAAACTGTCAAAAATTAAATACAAGGAAAAAATATTAAAAGCTGCAAGGGAAAAGCAACAAATAATATACAAGGAATCCCCATAATGTTATCAGCTGATCTTTCAACAGAAACTCTGCATGCCAGAAGGTAATGGCAGGATATATTTAAAGTGATGAAAGGGAAAAATCTACAACCAAAATTATTCTACCCAACAAAGCTCTGATTCAGATTTGACAGAAAAATCAAAAGCTTCACAGACAAGCAAAAGCTAAGAGAATTCAGCACCACCAGACCAGCTTAGCAACAAATTCTAAAAGAACTTCTTTAGGCAGGAAACACAAGAGAAGAAAAAGACCTACAAACACAAACAAAAAACAATTAAGAAAATGGTAATAAGAATATATATATTGATAATTACCTTAAAGGTAAATGATTTAAGTGCTCCAACCAAAAGACATAGACTGGCTGAATGGATACAGAAACAACAACAGTATAGATGTTGTCTACAAGACACCCACTTTAGACCCAGGGACACATACAGACTGAAAGTGAGGGAATGGAAAAAGATATTCCATGCAAATGGAAATCAAAAGAAAGCTGGAGTAGCAATACTCATATCAGATAAAACTGACTTTAAAATACAGAATGTTACAAGAGACAAGGAAGGACACTGCATAATGATCAAGGGATCAATCCAAGAAGAAGATATAACAATTGTAAATATTTATGAACCCAACATAGGAGCACCTCAATACATAAGGCAAATGCTAACAGCCAAAAATGGAGAAATTGACAGTAACACAATAATAGTGGGGGACTTTAACACTCCACTTTCACTGATGGATGGATCAACCAGACAGAAAATTAATAAGGAAACACAAGGTTTAAATGACACATTAGACCAGATAGACTTAATTGATATTTATAGGACATTCTATCTGAAAGCAGCAGAATGCACTTTCTTCTCAAGTGCACACAGAACATTCTGCAGGATAGATCACATCTTGGGTCACAAATCAAGCCTCAGTAAATTTAAGAAAACTGAAATCTTATCAAGCATATTTTCCAACCACAACACTTCGAGATTAGAAATCAGTGACAGGAAAAAAACTGTAAAAACCACAAACACATGAAGGCTAAACAATATGCTACTAAAAATCCAAGAGATCACTGAAGAAATCAACAAAGAAATAAAAAAATACCTGCAAAAAAATGATAATGAAAACTCAATGACCCAAAACATATAGAATGAAGCAAAAGCAGTTCTAAGAGGGAAGTTTGTAGCAATATAATCCTACAAGAATAAACAAGAAAAATCTCAAATATACAACCTAACCTTACACCTAAAGCAACTAGAGAAAGAACAAACAAAATCCAAAGTAGGTAGAAGGAAAGAAATCATAAAATTCAGAGCAGAAATAAATCAAGTAGAAACAAAGAAAACAAGAGCAAAAATCAATGAAACTAAAAGCTGCTTCTTTGAGAAGGTAAACAAAATTGATAAACCTTTAGCCAGACTCATCAAGAAAAATAGGAGAGGAATCAAATCAATAAAATTAGAAAAAAAAAAGGAGAAGTTAACACTGACACTGAAGAAATACAAAGGGTCATGAGAGACTACTACAAGCAACTATATGCCAATAAAATGGACAACCTGGAAGAAATGGACAAACTTTTAGAAAGCTACAACCTTCCAAGACTGAACCAGGAAGAAATAGAAAATATGAACAGATGAATCACAAGTAATGAAATTGAAACTGTGATTAAAAATCTTCCAACAAACAAAAGTCCAGGACCAGATGGCTTCACAGGTGAATTCTATCAAACATTTAGAGAGGAGTTAACACCTATTCTTCTCAAACTCATCCAAAATTTTGCAGAGGAAGGAACACTCCCAAACTCATTCTGTGAGGTCACCATCACCCTGATACCAAAACCAGACAAAGATATTACATAAAAAAGAAAATTACACACCAATATCACTGATGAACATAGATGTAAAAATTCTCAACAAAATACTAGCAAACTGAATCCAACAACACTGTAAAAGGATTATAAACAATGATCAAGTGGGGTTTCTCCCAGTGATGCAAGGATTCTTCAATATACACAAATCAATCAAGTGAAACACCATATTAATAAATTGAAGAATAACAACCATATGATCATCTCAACAGATGCAGCAAAAGCTTTTGACAAAATTCAACACGAATTTTTGTTGAAAACTTTCCAGAAAGCAGACATAGAGGGAACCTACCTCAACATAATAAAAGCCATATATGACAAATCCACAGCAAACATCATTCTCAATGGTGAAAAACTGAAAGCATTTCCTCTAACATCAGGAACAACAGAAGGATGTCCACTCTCACCATTTTTATTCAACATAGTTTTGGAAGTACTAGCCATAGCAAACAGAGAAGGAAAAGAAATAAAAGGAATCCAAATTGGAAAAGAAGAAATAAAACTGTCACTGTTTGCAGATGACATTATACTATACATAAAAAATCCTAAAGATGCTACCGGAAAACTACTAGAGCTCATCAATGAATTTGGCAAAGTTGTAGGATAGAAAATTAATACACAGAAATCACTTGCATGCCTATACACTAACAAGGAAAGATCAGAAAGAGAAATTAAGAAAACAATCCCATTTACCATTGCAACAAAAAGAATAAAATACCTAGGGATAGACCTACATAAGAAGCCAAAAGACGTGTATGCAGAAAACTATCACATACTGATGAAAGAAGTCAAAGATGGCACAAACAGATGGAGAAATATACCATGTTCTTGGATTGGAAGAATCAATATTGTGAAAATGACTATACTACCCAAAGCAATCTACAGATTCAATGAAATCCTTATCAAGTTACCAATGGCATTTTTCACAGCATTAGAACAAAAATAATTTACAATTTGTATGGAAACACAAAAGACCTCAAATAGCAAAAGCAATCTTGAGAAAAAAAATGGAGTTGGAGGAATCAGGATCCCCAACATTAGACTATATTATAGGCCTACAGCAATCAAGACAGAATGGTACTGGCATGAAAACAGAAATATAGATCAATGGAATAGGGTAGAAAGCCCAGAAATAAACCCATGCCACTATGGTCACCTAATCTATGGCAAAGGAGGCCAGAATACACAATGGAGCAAAGGCAGCCTCTTCAATAAGTGGTGCTGGGAAAATTAGACAGCTACATGTAAAAGAATGAAATTAGAACACTCCCTAACACCATACAGAAAAATAAACTCAAAATGGATTAAAGATCTAAATGTAAGGCCAGACACTATAAAACTCTTAGAGGAAAACAGGCAGAACACTCTATGACATAAATTACAGCAAGATCTATTTTGACCCACCTCCTAGAGTAATGGAAATAAAAACAAAAATAAACAAATGGGGCCTAATGAAATTTAAAAGTTTTTGCACAGCAAAGGAAGCCATAAACAAGATGAAAAGACAACCCTCAGAAAGGGAGAAAATATTTGCAAATGAAGCAACTGACAAAGGGTGAATTTCCAAAATATACAAACAGCTCATTTAGCTCAATATCCAAAAAAAATACAACCGAATCAAAAACTGCACAGAAGACCTAAATAGACATTTCTCCAAAGAAGACATACAGATGGCTAACAAACACATGAAAAAAATGCTCAACATCACTAATTATTACAGAAATGGAAATCAAAACTAAAGTGAGATATCACCTCATACCAATGAGAATGGCCGTCATCACATAATCTACAAACAATAAATGCTGGAGTGTGTGTGGAGAAAATGTTGCAATGTTGCAATGTTGGTGGGAATGTAAATTGATACAGCCACTGTGGAGAACAATCTGGAGGTTCCTTAAAAAATTAAAAATAAGAGTACCATGTGACTCAGCAATCCAACTACTGAGCATATACTCAGAGAAAGCCATAATTCATAAAGACACATGCACCCCAATGTTCATTGCAGCACTATTTACAATAGCCAGGACATGGAAAAACCTAAATATCCATAAACAGAAGAATGGATAAAGAAGATGTGGTACATATATACAATTTAATATTACTCAGCCATAAAAAGGAATGAAATTGGGTCATTTGTAGAGATGTGGATGGACCTAGAGACTGTCATACAGAGAGAAGTAAGTCAGAAAGAGAAAAACAAATATCATACATTAACGCATACATGTGGAATCTAAAAATTTGGTATAGACGATCTTATTTAGAATGCATAAATAGAGACACAGACATAGAGAACAAACATATAGATACCAAGGGGGAAGGGAAGGGTGAAATGAATTGGGAGATTGGGATTGACATATATACACTACTGATACTATGTATAAAACAGATAACTAATGAGAACCTACTGTATAGCACAGGCAACTCTACTCAATGCTCTGTTGTGACCTAAATGGGAAGGAAATCCAACAAAGAGGAGACATATGTATACATACAGCTGATTCACTTTGGTATACACTAGAAACTAACACAATATTGTAAGGCAACTCTATTCCAATATAAATTTTAGAAAAATGTTGAGACAGCAGAGGAATATATCTCAGATGAAGGAACAAGATAAAATCCCAGAACAACTAAGCAAAACTGAGATGGCCAATCTACAAGAAAAATAATTTGGAGTAATGGTAGTGAAGATGATCCAAGATCTTGGAAAAAGAATGGAGGCACAGATTGAGAAGATACAAGAAATGTTTAACAAAGACCTAGGAGAACTAAAAAACAGAGATGAACAATACAATAACTGAAATGAAAAATACACTAGAAGGATTCAATAGCACAATAACTGAGGCAGAAGAATGCATAAATGACCTGGAATACAGAATGGTGGAAATCAGTGCTGCAGAACAGAATGAAGAAAAAAGAATGAAATGATATGAAGACCATCTAAGAGACCTCTGGGACAACATTAAATGCACCAACATTTGCATTATAGGGATTCCTAAAGGAGAAGAGAAAGAGAAAGGACCTGACAAAATATTTGAAGAGATTATAGTTGAAAACTTCCCTAACATGGGAATGGAAAGAGTCACCCAAGTCCAGGAAGCACAGAGAGTCCAAACAGGATAAACCCAAGGAGGGACACTTTTAGACACATAGTAATCAAACTGTCAAAAATTAAAGACAAAGAAAAAATATTAAAAGGAACAAGGGAAAAGTAACAAATAACATACAAGGGAATCCCCATGAGGTTATCAGCTGATTTCTCAGCAGACACTCTGCAGGCCAGAAGGGAGTGGCATGATACATTTACAGTGGTGAAAGGGAAGAACCTACAACCAAGACTCTCATTCAGATTTGATGGAGAAATTAAAAGCTTTACAGACAAGCAAAAGCTAAGAGAATTCATCACCACCAGACCAGCTTTGCAACAAATGTAAAGGAACTTCTCTAAAGCAAAAAGAAAAGGCCACTACTAGAAATAAGAAAATTAGGAATGGAAAAGCTCACCAGTAAAGGCAAACATAAAGTAAAGGTAGGAAATCATCTGCACACAAATATATCCAAAACAACACTTGTGAGAAAGGGAGAGCAAAAATACAGGATATTGGGAAAGCATTTGAAATTAAAAGACCAGCAACTTAAAATAATCTTGTTTATATATAGACTGCTATATCAAAGCCTCATGGTAACCACAAACCAAAAATCTACAGTAGATACACACACAAAAAAGAAAAAGGAATCCAACACAGCACTAACTTTAGCCATCAAATCACAAGAGAAGAGAACAAAAGAGGAAGGGAAGAAAAAAGACCTACAAAACCAAATCCAAAACAATTAACAAAATGGCAATAAGAGCATACATATCGATAATTATCTTAAATGTAAATGGATTAAATGCTCCCACCAAAAGACACAGACTGGCTGAATGGAAACAAAAGCAAGACCCATATATATGCTGTCTACAAGAAACCCACTTCAGACCTAGAGACACATACAGACTGAAAGTGAGGGGATGGAAAAAGATATTCCATGCAAATAGAAGTCAAAAGAAAGCTGGAGTAGCAATACTCATATCAGGTAAAATAGACTTTAAAATAAAGACTATTACAAGAGACAAAGAAGGATACTACATAATGATCAAGGGGTCAATGCAAGAAGAAGATATAACAATTGTAAATATTTATGCACCCAACATAGGAGCACCTCAATACATAAGGCAAATGCTAATAGCCATAAATGGAGATATTGACAGTAACACAATAATAGTGGGGGACTTTAACACTTCACATTCATCAATGGACTGATCATCGAGACGGAAAATCAATAAGGAAACACAGGCCTTAAATGACACATTAGACCAAATGGACTTAACTGATATTTATAGAGCATTCTATCCAAAAGCAGCAGAATACACATTCTTCTTAAGTGCACATGGAACATTCTCCAGGATTGACCACCTGCTGGGCTGCAAAGTGAGCCTTGGTAAATTTAAGAAAATAGAAATCACATCAAACATCTTTTCAAAGCACAACACTATGAGATTAGAAATAAATTACAAGGAAAAAATTGTAAAAAGACTAACACGTGGAGGCTAAACAATATGCTACTAAATAACCAGTGGATCACTGAAGAAATCAAAGAAGAAACCAAAAAATACCTAGAGACAAATGAAAACCAAAGCATGATGATCCAAAACCTATGGGACACGGCAAAAGCTGTTCTAAGAGGGAAGTTTATAGAAATACAAATTTCAGGAAACAAGAAAAATCACAAATAAACCACCTAACCTTACACCTAAAGCAACTAGAGAAAGAAGAACAAACAAAACCCCAGCTTAGCAGAAGGAAAGAAATCATAAAGATCAGAGTAGAAATAAATGAAATAGAGATGGAGAATAGCAAAGATCAATGAAACTAAAAGCTGGTTCTTCGAGAAGATAAAGAAAACTAATAAACCTTTAGCCAGACTCATCAAGAAAAAAAGGGAGAGGACTCAAGTAAATAAAATTGGTAATTTGGGCCATGTCCCGCCCCTCCGGCCTGGGCTCTGCGTACCCTGCTGGCCAGCATGGCTCGGACTCTGGCTCCTGCATGGTGGGACTACAGGGTGCATGGCTGCTCAGCTCTCCCTGCTCCCAGCACCAGCCGCCAGCTTGGGCAAACGCCATGTGCCATGAAAGTATCACAGAGCAAAGAAGAACGTCAAGAAATGCAGCTATGTGAAGTTGATTTCCATGGAAACCTCATCATCCTCTGACAACAGTTGTGACAGCTTTGCTTCTGACAATTTTCCAAACACAAAACCTAAATTCAGGTCAGGTATCAGTGAAGAATGGCAAATGTTTTTTATGAGGACTCTGATAATGAATCTTTCTGCAGCTTTTCAGAAAGTGAAGTGCAAGATGTGTTAGACCATTGTGGACTTTTACAGAAACCAAGGCCAGATGTCACTAACAAACTGGCCAGTACTTTTCATGCCGACACTGATGATGAATCGTTTTCACGGTTTCTCAGAGAGTGAGATACAAGATGGAATGAGGCTGCAGGCAGACTGTGTGGGCTGTCGGACCCGCAGTCAGTGTAGAAGTTCCAGACCTCTCTGGGTGGCCATGAAGTTTCCAACTTGAAACACTAGGGGAGCAGCCAACAAGAGAGCAGCGCCCTCTGAACCCTCAGAGAATCCTGTGACCGATTGCACTTCTGATTCAGAAGATGAAAGTGGCATGAATTTTTTGGAGAAAAGGGCTTTAAATATAAAGCAAAACAAAGCAATGCTTGCAAAACTAATGTCAGAATTTGAAAGCTTCCTTGGCTCCTTCCCTGGAAGGCATTCCTTGTCAGCCCCCAGTTCACATCCAAAGACACCCTGAAGGCACACATTCCCAGGTGTCACCTGCAGGAGAAACCCTGAGCAGAGAGCTCGTCCTCCCTTCAGGTCAAGGTCTCAGGTCCTTGGGTTGCACAGTGCCCTGCCCACAGAAGAGGAGGAGGAGGAGGAAGAGGAGGATAAGTACATGTTGGTGAGAAAGAGGAAACTCATGGCCGGCTACATGAACGAAGATGACATTCCCTGAAGTTGTCACCCTGGATCCATGACACTTCCCCATATAATTCTCCTGGTGGACAAAATCACGGAGGGAGAATTGGACAACATCTGCAACAACTCTCGAGAGAAGATCTATAACTGTTCATTGGGATTGACTTATCATCAGTGCTGCCAGAAAACTATTGATACCAAGACAAACTACAGAAACCCAGAGTGCTGGGGCTTTCAAAGCCAGTTCTGTGGGCCCTGCCTTCAAACTGTTACAGTGAAGAAGGCAGGGAGGCTCTGCTAGACCCAAACTGGCACTGCCCTCTCTGTAGTGGGATCTGCAACTGCAGCTTCTGTTGGCAGAGAGACAGGCGGTATGTGAGTGGGGTGCTTGTGTACTTAGCCAAGTACCACAGCTTCGGGAACATGCTTGCTTACTTGAAAAGTCTAAAACAGGAGTTTGAAATGCAAGTATAATAATTGGAAGATCCACTACCTGCCTTCCAATTCACAAATCTTCCTTGTTTTAAAGTTTTAAATTTTGTCATGTGATTGAAACCCGAGTTAAGATTTCTGATGATCGTCTGTCTTATAGGCAAATCAAGTTAATCTCATTAGACATGCCTGCATGTCTGGACATCATGGAGGTGTAGTGCCAACTGTACTCTGCCCTCCTGCAGTTTCTCCTTTGCTTTCCCCCCCACCCCTCATCCGATGCCATTCCCCTCTTATTTCCAGTGGTTCTCTTCCATCTTTTAGTTTCGAAATCCTTTTTAAATGACCATTTTATGAAAGCATGTTTGATTTAATTGGTGTTGAAATAGCCCTGGAATCCACCCATAAAACCAAGCACTTAGAAACGCAGTAGTAGTGTTAACTAACTACATTCCTCAGTTTCCAGAGACTAACCCTCTAACTTGCTTACATGAAAACACTGGATCTGATTTAGTGTTCATTGACATTTTTAACAGAATCAAGGCACAAAAGTCTTAAAACCATGTGGAAAAATTAGGTGATTGTTGGCAAGTGGAGTATATGACTGTGGAGGCCTCTCAGGAGAATATTCCATATATTGTGCTTATTATTCAAGTTGTCACAGTTGAAGCTTAGTTGCTGCTGATTTCTTCCACCAAGTGCATCTGGCCCACACGGTCACAACCCAAAGGTTCGCGGACAGTGCCATGCTTGAAATCATTGTAGAAAAGCCATTCTGGGGAATTGGGAAGGGGAGGCTTCAGGAGTAGGTCGATTTGAATTCATGGAATAAAACTTCAGAATAATTGTAGTTTGCCAAGTTTATTTCAGTTCATAATGTAAGGTATTTCAAATAAATTCTTGCTTATGTTGCATGGAAAATTGATACTTATATTCGGCTAGAATTCTTTGCAGTTTTTACTTTCTTGAAGAAATTGTAAGCCAGGCACAGGGTTCACCTTCAGGTATGAAGCCCTTTTATAACACTGAGAAGTGCCTTTTTGGAGAAGGGTGACTTTCAACAGTTTGCTAACTTGAAGTCTCTGCCAGTATAGTTTCTGGGCAGAGTCCATGTGTTATCTCTCCTTCCCCCTGTTCTGGCATGAATCAAATTGTTCAATAGAGGTAGAATCTAAGTGTGTGTGTGTTCATTTTGCTTTGCATCTGCAGCCTGTAGCCCATGCAGTGTTTGGTGCATAATTGGACCTTGAATCAATAAATGTAAATAGAGTTTTTGATCTGTTATGCTGTTATACAAAGCTTTTTATTTTAATAATAAAACGTTCTGTTCTAAATAAAATAAAATTGGAAATGTAAAAGGAAAAGTTACAACTGACATCACAGAAATACAAAGGAGCATAAGAGACTACTATGAGCAACTATATGCCAATTAAATGGACTACCTGGAAGAAATGGACACATTCTTAGAAAGGTATAACCTTCTAAGACTGAACCAGGAAGAAATGGAAAATATGAAGAGACCAATCACAAGTAATGAAATTGAAACTGTGATTAAAAACTGCCAACAAACAAAAATCCAGGACCAGATGGCTTCACAGGCGAATTCTATCATTTAGAGAAATGTTAACACCTATCCTTCTGAAACTCTTCCCAAAAATTGTAGAGGACTCTTTCTATGAGGCCACCATCACCCTGATACCAAAACCGTACCACAAAAAAAGAAAATTACAGGCCAATATCACTGATGAACATAGACTCAAAAATCTTCAACAAAATACTAGCAATCTAAATCCAACAATACTTTAAAAGGATCATACACCAGTATAAGTGAGATTTATCCCAGGGATACAAGGATTTTTCAATATCCCCCAAAAATCACTGTGATACACCACATCAACAAACTGAAGAAAAAACCCATCTCAATAGATGCCAAAAAGCTTTAGACAAAATTCAATGTTCACTTATGACAAAAACTCTCCAGAAACTGGACATAGAGGGAACATACTTCAACATAGTAAAGGCCATATATGACAAACCTACAGTTAACATCATACTCAATGGTGAAAATCTGAAAGCATTTCCTCTAAAATCAGGAACAAGACAAGGATGTCCACTCTCACCCCTTTTATTCAACATAGTTTTGGAAGTTCTAGCTGCAGCAATCAGAGAAGAAAAATAAATAAAAGGAATCCAAATTGGAAAAGAAGATGTAAAACTGTCACTGTTTGCAGATGGCATGATACTATACATAGAAAATCCTAAAGAATGCTAACAGAAAACTACTAGAGCTCATCAGTGAATTTGGTAAAGTAGCAGGATACAAAATTAACACACAGAAATCTGTTGCATTCCTATGTACCAACAATGAAATATCAGAAAGAGAAATTCGAGAAACAATCCCATTTTCCATCACATCCAAAAGAATAAAATAACTAAGAATAAACCTACATAAGGATACAAAAGATATATACTCCAAAAACTTTAAGACCCTGATGAAAGAAATTGAAGATGGCAAAAACAGATGGAAAGATACACCATGTTCTTGGATTGGAAGAATCAGTATCATCAAAATGACAATCCAGGGCATGTACAGATTCAATGCAATTCCTATCAAATTACCAATGACATTTTTCACAGAATTAGGACAAAAAATCTTAAAATTTTATGGATACGCAAAAGACCCTGAATAGCCAAAGCAATCTTGAGAAAGAAAAACGGAACTGGTGGAATCAGGTTCCCTGACTTTATACTACAAAGATACAGTCATCAAAACAGTATGGTAGTAGCATAAAAACAGAAATATAGATCAATGAAACAGGATAGAAAGCCCAGAAATAGACCCATTTACCTATGGTCAATTATTCTATAACAAAGGATGCAAGACTATATGATAGAGGGAAGACAGTCTCGTCAATAAATGGTGCTGGGAAAACTGGACAGCTATATGTTAAAAAAATTAAATTAGAACATTCTTTAACACCACATACAAAAATAAACTCAAAATGGATTAAAGACCTAAATGTAAGACCTGATACTATAAAACTCTTAGAGGAAAACATAAGTCAAACTTTTTGACATAAATTGCAGAAGTAACGTTTTCAAGCCGTCTCCTAAGGTAATGGAAAAATATAAATAAACAAATGGGACCTAATGAAATTCAAAAGCTTTTGCACAGCAAAGAAACCATAGACAAAACAAAAAAACAACCCACAGCATGGTTTGGAAATGATGTGACTGACAATGGGTTAGTCTCTAAAATCAACAAACAGCTCATGCAGCTCAATATCAAAAAAGCAACCCAATAAAAAATAGGCAAAAGACCTAAATAGACATTTCTCCAAAGAAAACATGCAGATGGCCACAAGGCACATGAAAAGATGCTCAACATCACTAATTATTAGAGAAATGTACATCAAAATTACAATGAGATATCACCTCACACCAATCAGGATGGCCATCATCAAAAAATCTATAAACAATAATTCTGGAGAGGACGTGGACAAAAGGGAAACCTCCTGGGGGCAGAGTCAAGATGGCAGTCTAGGAGGACATGGAATTTGCGTCTCCACACAACAAGGGCACCTGTTAGGCACTGGTGGGGGACCATGGACACCTAAGGGGATGGGAAGAACCCCTAGCAACTGGGCAGGATGTGGGGGGGAATGAGGGCGGAGGAGAAGTGGAGGTGGGACTGGACCGGTGCCCCTGAGAGGCAGCTAGGGGAAGGGAAGTGATCCCATGCCCTGAGGGGGAAAGGAGAGACCATTGGGAAGGCAGAGGATCAAAAGTGAGCATGGCCAACGTTATCCCTGCCCACTTGGGCCCCCAGGAACCTGCTGAGATCCCAGGCCTGATCCTCTGCCCACCAAGGCCCCCTCCAGTTGCGTGCATCCTGAGGTAGTGGGAGGGAGAGAAAGCGCAGCAAAAGTAAAGGCCAGACCTACAGGACCTGCACCCCTGAGGGGCGGCTGCAGGAGGGGCAGAGTTCCTACAGCTGGTAGGATCCAGCCATTGTTAGGTGTACAGTGGTAACAGGGGCAGGGGAGAACTTCGGGGAGGGGGTGGAGGAATGGGAGAGAGCACAGCTAGCCCTTTCCCTGCCCACTTGGGCACTGGGGAACCTGTTGGGTTCCCAGGACTAATCCTCTTCTCTTGGAGCTTCCTTCCTGCCTTGCAAAGCCCAAGCCCTGCCCCTACAACCCCACCAAGGGCCCTACCACTACATGCAGCACTCAGAGACACACTCTGAGACCACCTTCAACCACACTGAGCCTAATCCCCACCCACACACCCTCACCCAGGGCCTTACCTCCAAAACTCTGGAACTGCATTTCCGGAGCCCCCTCTGAGTGTGCTACCTCTCTCCTTCTGCAGAGTCATAGCCTAGGCCCCACCCCACACTTGAACGTCACCCCGCCTAGGCCCCACCCCAAGGACATTTCTGGCTACGTGGGTCCTGAGCCTAGGCCCCGCCCCACCCTAAATACCACCCCTGCCTAAGTTCCACCCACCTCCTACGCTCTGCCCCCCCATAGCCAAGGCCTTTTCTGGCCTTTTCTTTTCTTTTCTTTTCTTTTCTTTTTCTTCCTTTAGCTTGGGGTTCTGTTATATGTTGTTGTTGTTGATTCATTTATATTTTTATTTTTTCTAATAAATCTTTTCTTTTTCTAATTTTATTTTATTCTTTTTTTTAAAAATAAATTTATTTATTTATTTATTTATTTTTGGCTGTGTTGGGTCTTCGTTTCTGTGCGAGAGCTTTCTCTAGTTGCAGCAAGCTGGGGCCACTCTTCATCGTGGTGCGTGGGCCTCTCACTATCGTGGCCTCTCTTGTTGTGGAGCACAGGCTCCAGACACGCAGGCTCAGTAGTTGTGGCTCACGGGCCTAGTTGCTCCGCAGCATGTGGGATCTTCCCAAACCACGGCTTGAACCCGTGTGCCCTGCATTGGCAGGCAGATTCTCAACCACTGCGCCACCAGGGAAGCCCTATTTTATTCTTTATACTTCATTATTGTTCTGTTACTTTTGACTTGTTCCCTTTTTTTCTTTTCTTCTTTCCTTTTTCTGTTGTGGTTTTGTTTTATCTTGTTGCAGTTGTTATATTTTTATTTTTCCAAATATGTTTTCTTATCTTTCTAATTTTATTTTATTTTTTATTCTTTGTTATTGTACTGCTCCTTTTTTTTTTCTTTTTTTTTTTTTGCCACACTGTGTGGCTTGTGGGATCTTCGTTCCCAGGCCAGGGTTTGGGCCTGAGCTCCTGTGGTGGGAACACTGAGTCCAAACTGCTGGACTAACAGAGAAACTCAGATCCCAGGGAATATTAATTGGAGTGAGGCCTCCCAGATGTCCTCATCTTGGCACCAAGACCCGGCTCTACACAACTGCCTGCAAACTTCAGTGCTGGACACCTCAGGCCAAACAACCAGTAAGACAGGAATATGGCTCCACACATCAAAAAAATAAAATGAAATGACAAAAAATATGTTACAGACGAAGGAGCAATGTAAAAACCTATAAGACCAAATAAATGAAGATGAAAAAGGCAACCTACCTGAAAAAGAATTCAGAGTAATGATAGTAAAGATGATCCCAAACCTCTGAAAAAGAATACAGAAAATACAAGAAATGTTGAACAAGGACCTAGAAGAACTAAACAGCAAACAAACAGTGATGAACAACACAATAACTGAAATTAGAGGGGTGGGATAGGGAGGGTGAGAGGGAGATGAAAGAGGGAGGAGATATGGAGATATATGTATATGTATAGCTGATTCACTTTGTTATACAGCAGAAACTAACAAAACACAGCATTGTAAAGCAATTATACTCCAATCAAGATGTTAAAAAAATACTCTGGAAGGAATCAATAGCAGAATATCTGAGGCAGAAGAACAGATAAGTGAGCTGGAAGATAAAATGGTGGAAATAACTGCCATGGAGCCGAATAAAGAAAAAAGAATGAAAAGAATTGAAGACAGTCTCAGAAACTTCTGGGACAACATTAAATGAACCAACATTCAAATTACAGGGGTCCCAGAAGAAGAAGAGAAAGAGAAAGGGTCTGAGAAAATATTTGAAGAGATTATTGTTGAAAATTTCCCTAACATGGGAAAGGAAATAGCCACTCAAGTCCCGGAAGGTCAGAGAGTCCCATACAGGATAAAACCTAGGAGAAACACACAAAGACACATATCAAACTAACAAAAATTAAATTCAAGGAAAAAATATTAACAGCAGCAAGGCGAAAGCAAAAAATAACATACAAGGGAATCCCCATAAGGTTATCAGCTGATTTCCCAGCAGAAAATCTATAGGCCAGAAGAGAGTGGCAGGATATATTTGAAGTGATGAAAGGGAAGAGCCTACAAACAAGATTACCCAGCAAGGATCTCATTCAGATTCAACGCAGTAATCAAATCTTTGCAGACAGGCAAAAGACATGAGAATTCAACACCACAAAACCAGATTTACAACAAATGCTAAAGGAACTTCTCTAAGTGGGAAAGAAAAGAAAACAAAAGACCCACAAAAACAAACCCAAATCAATTAAGAAAATGGTAATAGGAACATACATATTGATAATCACCTTGAATGTAAATGGATTAAATGCTCCAACCAAAAGAAACAGACTGGCTGAATAGAGTCAAAAACAAAACCCTTATATATGCTATGTACAGGAAACCCACTTCAGACCTAGGGACACATACAGACTGAAAGTGAGGGAATGGAAAAAGATATTCCATGCAAATGGAATTCACAAGAAAGCTGGAGTAGCAATTCTCATATCAGACAAAGTAGACTTTAAAATAAAGACTATTAGAAGAGACAAAGAAAGACACTACATAATGATCAAGGGATCAATCCAAGAAGAAGATATAAAAACTGTAAATAGTTATGCACCCAACATAGGAGCAACTCAGTACATAAGGCAAATGCTAACAGCCATAAAAGGAGAAATCAACTGTAACAGAATAACAGTGGGAGACTTTAACACCCCACTTACACGAACAGACAGATCATCCAGACAGAAATTAAAATAGGAAACAGAAGCTTTAAATAACACAAGAGACCAGGTAGACTTAATTGATATTTCTAGGACATTCCAGCTGAAAGTGGAAAAACACACTTTCTTCTCAAGTGCACATGAAAGGTTTTCTAGCATAGATCATATCTTGGGTCAAAAATCAAGCCTTGGAAAATTTAAGAAAAATGAAATTTTATCAAGCATCTTTTCCGACCACAACACTATGAGATTAGAAATCAGTTACAGGAAAAAAAACTGTAAAAAGCACAAATACATGGAGGTTAAACAGTGTGCTGCTAAATAACCAAGAGCTCACTGAAGAAATCAAAGAAGAAATTTAAAAATACCTAGAAAAAAATGACAACGAAAACAAGACAATCCAAAAGCTATGGGATGCAGCAAAAGCAGTTCTAAGAGGGAAGTTTATACCAATTCAAGCTCCCTCAAGAAACAAGAAAAAACTCAAATAAACAATCTAATCTTACACCTAAAGCAACTAGAAACAGAACAAAGAAAACCCAAAGTTAGTAGAAGGAAAGAAATCATAAAGATCAGATCAGAAACAAATGAAAAAGAAATGAAGGAAACAATAGCAAAGATCAATAAAACTAAAAGTTGGTTGTTTGAGAAGATAAACAAAATTGATAAACCATTAGACAGATTCATCAAGAAAAAAAGGGAGAGGACTCAAATCATTAAAATTAGAAATGAAAAAGGAGAAGTTACAACTGACACTGCAGAAATACAAAGGGTCATGAGAGAGTACTAGAAGCAACTATATGCCAATAAAATGGACAGCCTGGAAGAAATGGACAAATTCTTGGAAAGGTACAACTATCCAAGATTGAACCAGGAAGAATTAGAAAATTTAAAAAGGCCAATCACAGGTAATGAAATTGAAACTGTAATTAAAAATCTTCCAACAAAAAAAAAAGTCTAGGACCAGATGGCTTCACAGGTGAATTCTATCAAGCATTTAGAGAGGAGTTAACACCTATCCTTTGCAAACTCTTCCAAAAATTTCAGAGGGACGACACTACCAAACTCGTTCTATGAAGCCACCATCACACTGATACCAAAACCAGATAAAGGTATCACAAAAAAAGAAAATTACACACCAATATCACTGACAAACATATACCCAAAAATCCTCAACAAAATACTAGCAAATAAGCCAACAACATATTAAAAAGATCACACACCATGTTCAAGTGGGATTAATCCCAGGGATGCAAGGATTTTTCAATACATGCAAAACAATCAATGTGATACACCATATTAACAAACTGAAGAATAACAACCATATGATCATCTTAAAAGATGCAGAAAAAGCTTTTGACAAAATTCAACACCAAATTCCAATGAAAACTTTGCAGAAAGTGGGCATAGAGGGAACCTACCTCAACATAATAAAAAGCCATATATGACAAGCCCACAGAAACATCATTCTCAATGGTGAAAAACTGAAAGCATTTCCTCTAAAATCAGGAAAAGACAAGAATGACCACTCTCACCACTGTTATTCAACATAGTATTGGAAGTACTAGCTCTGGCAAACAGAGAAGAAAAAGAAATGAAAGGAATACAAATTGGAAAAGAAGTTAAACTGTCACTGTTTGCAGATGACATGATACTCTACATACAGAATCCTAAAAATGTCACCAGAAGACTACTAGAATTTGGTAAGGTTGTAGGATAAAATATTAATGCACAGAAATCTCTTGCATTCCTATACACTAACAATGATGGCAACAAAAAGCATAAAATATCTAGGAATAACCCTAGTTACAGAGGCAAAAGATCTGTACTCAGAAAATTATAAAACACTGATGAAAGAAATCAAAGATGACATAAACAGATGGAGAGATATACCATGCTCCTGGATTGGAAGAATCAATGTTGTCAAAATGACTATATACTATACTACAGGTTCAATGAAATCCCTATCAAATTACCAATGGCATTTTTGACAGAACTAGAACAAGAAATTTTACAATTTGTATGGAAACACGAAAGACCCTGAACAGCTGAAGCAATCGTGAGAAAGGACAACAGAGCTGGAGGAATCAGGCTCCCTGGCTTCAGAATATACTACAAAGCTTCAGTAATCAAGACAGTATGGTACTGGAACAAAAGCAGAAATATAGATCAATGGAACAAGCTAGAAAGCCCAGAGATAAACCCATGCACCTATAGTCAATTTATCTTTGACAAACGAGGCAAGAATATATAATGGAGAAAAGACAGCCTCTTCAGTAAGTGGTGCTGGGAAAACTGGACAGCTACATGTAAAAGAATGAAATTAGGACACTCCCTAACACCATACACAAAAATAAACTCAAAGTGGATTAAAGACCTAAATGTAAGGCCAGGGACTGTAAAACTCTTAGAGGAAAACATCGGCAGAACACTCTATGACATAAATCACAGCAACATCCTTTTTGACCCACCTCCTAGAGTAATGGGAATGAAAACAAAAATAAACAAATGAGACCTAATGAAACTTCAAAGCTTTTGCACAGCAAAGGAAACCATAAACAAGACGAAATGACAACCCTCAGAATGCGAGAAAATATTTGCAAATGAAGCAACTGACAAAGTATTAATCTCCAAAATATACAAGCAGCTCATTCAGTTCAATAGAAAAAGAACAACCAACACAATCCAAAAACGGGCAGAAGACCTAAATTTCTCCAAAGAAGATATACATTTGTTCAACAAACACATGAAAAGATGATCAACATCTCTAATCATTAGAGAAATGCAAATCAAAACTACAATGAGGTACAACCTCACACAGTTCAGAATGGTCATCATCAAAAAATCTAGACACAATAAATGCTCGAGAGGGTGTGGAGAAAAGGGAACCCTCCTGCACTGTTGGTGGGAATGTAAATTGATACAGCCACTATGGAGGACAGTATGGATGTTCTTTAAAAAACTAAAAATAGAACTACCATACAGCCCAGCAATCCCACTACTGGGCATATACCCTGAGAAAACCATAATTCAAAAAGATACATGTACCACAATATTCTTGCAGCACTAATAATTGCCAGGACATGGAAGCAACCTAAATGTCCTAAATGTCTTTATCCATTTATCAATGGATAAAGAAGATGTGGCACACATATACAATGGAATATTACTCAGCCATAAAAAGGAATGAAACTGAGTTATTTGTAGTGAGGTGGATGGACCTAGAGTCTGTCATACAGAGTGAAGTAAGTCAGCAAGAGAAAAACAAATACCATATGCTAACGCATATATATGGAATCTAAAAAAGTAGTAGTGATGAACCTAGTGGCAGGGCAGGAATAAAGATGCAGGCATAGAGAACGGATTTGAGGCCATGGTGGGGGGGAAGGGGAAGCTGGGACAAAGTGAGAGATTTGCATGGACATATATACACTATCAAATGTAAAATGGATGGCTAGTGGGAAGCTGCTGCATAGCTCAGGGAGATCAACTCGATGCTTTGTGATGACCTAGAGGTATGGGATAGGTAGGGTGGAAGGGAGGCTCAAGAGGGAGGGGACATGGGGATATATGTATACATATAGCTGATTCACTTTGTTGTACAGCAGAAACTAACCAACATTGTAAAGCAATTACACTCCAATAAAGATGTGAAGAAAAGAGAAGGGAACCTTCCTACATCAGTGGGAATGTAAATTGATATTGTCATTATGGAGAACGGTATGGAAGTTCCTTAAAAAACTAAAAATAGAGCTACCATATGATCCAGCAATCCTACTCTTGGACATACATCCAGAGAAAACATGGTTTGAAGGGGTACATGCACCCCAATATTCATTGCAGCACTGTTTACAATAGTCAAGACATGGAAGCAAACTAAATGTCCATCGACAGATGAATGGATAAAGAAGATGTGGTGCATATATACAATGTAATATTACTCAGCCATTAAAAAAGAATGAAATGATGCCATTTGCAGTGACATGGATGGAACTAGAGATTTTCATACTAAGTGAAGTAAGTCAGACAGAGAAATACAAATATCATATGATATCAGTTATATGCAGAATCTTAAAAAATGATAAAAATGAACTTATTTACAAAACAGAAACAGGTTCACAGAGTTAGAGAGTGACTTATGGTTACCAGTGGGGAAGGATAGGGGGAGGGACAGATTGGGAATTTGGGATAGACATGTACACACCACTATATTTAAAATAGATAACCAACAAGGACCTACTGTATAGCACAGGGAACTCTGCTCAAGATTCTGTAATAACCAAATGGGAAAAGAATTTGAAAAAGAATAGATACATGTATATGTATAACTGAATCACTTTGCTGTATACCTGAAACTAACACAACATTGTTAATCAACTATGGTCCAATATAAAATAAAAATTAAAAAAATAAAGAATAATACACAGAGTACTAAATCAAAAAATAAAACAAACAAAAAAACCCACTGAAACTTAATATTTGCAATGTTCTCCCTACAGAGCATAAATGTGTAGAAATCAGTATTGTAAAGGAAATGCTGAACAGATTTTTGACTATTCCAACTAACAATTGATTTTTTTAACTCTTTTTCTTGTATGATTAATTATTTGTCCTGAGAAAAAAGTAATTTAGCACAAAGATGCATTTTAAATACACAGCAACAACATTATAAATCTTGATTCAAGCTGGGTTTGTAGAATACTCTGTCTGTAAAATAATCCTATTTTTACTGAAGCAAGCAGCATATCATAGCAATGTCACAAATCTGTATAAAATTGGATCTCAGAATGTGCATCCATTTTATTAGTTTAATGGGCTTCACATATATTTGGGGGGAAATTTGTTGTTTTAAGTTGTTACATTACCAAATAGGAAAAGTTTTGTTCAACTACATTGCCATGAAACACCTTTAGTTAGATGGAGAGAAAATATGCTTTATTCTAGGAATATAATCAGTTCTGCTATTATGTTCATTTAAAAATTGTGACTTTGTTCCAATGTGATGTATCAGGAAACAAATTGAACATACACTAATTTCATGTTTGCTTATGCACATTATTTTCCAAAAGAAACACTAGATGAATACAGAAAATTGTACCTTGTTGAATAGAGTAGAAGCACACACACACACACACACAGAGGCATGTTCTATTAGAGAAAGGTGAGAAAGTGGTATCAGGCAGACACAAATATTAATTAATGAGTCCTGTTCCAGCATCAGAGTCAACTCTCACCTTTTCATCCGAGTCTCTGAATCCTTGTGACTCTCCTGGAAGGGATGAGAAGGATAGGCTCTCTTCCCCTAAGCACCTCAAATTGCAAATTTCCAAACAAGTAAACACATTATACATTAAAGAAAATGAGACATTCACATTGCCTTTTAGAACCTACCTTAATAGAAGGCAGATCATCAAGTTCTACCACTGAGAATTTGGAGATTAAAAAAAAATCAAAATCTCTATTTTTTCATAACATTTTAAAGCCAATGGTTCAAATTATACTATGAAATGTAACAACCTTAGGGAGAGGGAGTTCACATATTATATAAACCTATCACATGGAAAGATTTTATAATCAGAATGTTTCATTAGTATGACACTAGAAAGGGGTAAATTAAATGATCTAATGTTTAATATAATCAAACAATGGTGGGCAGATAAATCCATCTCCTTAGAGGGTTCTTCTGAGACCAGACACATAACGTCTTTTGATCAAAGTATCATATTGGGAAGTTCTTATGTGGTAAGGAAACTGACAGTTTCACAGAAAATAAGTGGCTTTCCCAAGATGATCCATATAGTACTCAAGTCTTCAAACCTTATTAGACCCTGCTGTCTTATGATGTGGAGACTCCAGACCTTGTTTCACAGGGAAAGACTCACAAGAAACAATGTTACAACATTGGTAACCCTAAAAGAGCATCACTATGTAGGTGTTATGGGTTAAATTGGTAACACTAAAATAGCATCATTGTGTAGGTGTTATGGGTTGAATTGTGTTCCTCCAAAAAGGTAGGTTAAATTCCTATCTTCAGGGACCTGTAAATGTGACCTTATTTGGAAATAGGGTCTTTGTAGATGTAATCAAGTTAAGGTGAAGTCATTAGGGCAGGCCCTAATCTAATATGACTAAGTCTTTATGAGAAGAGAAAGCAGAGACATATAGGGAATAGTCAGCCATGTGATAATGGAGGCAGGGATTGGAGTGATGTATCTACAAGGAAAGGAACACCAAAGATTTCCAGCAAACACAGGAAGCTAGGAAGACACCATGAAGGAGTCCTGGGAAGGTTTTAGAGAGAGCATGGCCCTGTCAACACCTTCATTTCAGACTTTTAGCTACCAGAACTGTGAAACAATAAATTTATGTTGTTTTAAGCCTCCCAAGTTGTGAGAGTTTGCTATGGCAGCCCTAGCAAACTAAAATAGCAGGTATTTTTGTGTTAGAGCAGACATTGGAACCTGGTACAAGAGGGCTGTGGCCAGACACTGTTGGTTACCTAGTCAAAGTTCATCCCTGTCCATCACTTTTCTTCCCTGTTTAGACAATCATAAACTTACTCAGATAATAAATATTCATTTACCCAATGTGTACCTAATAATTCATGGTGATTCCATCTCCTTTATCAGTGGTTTTTTTTTCACATGGATACTGGTTACTATCCAATGAGTTGTCTGCTGTTGCATAAATCTATTGTGTGGCTTATGGGAAAGTTTTACTCTGTCTTAATAAGCAACACAAGAAGTATTTAGGGGGGGACCTTCAATATGGTGGAGGAGTAAGACGTGGAAATCATCTTGCTCCCCACAAATGCATCAGAAATACACCTACATGTGGAACAACTCCTACAGAACACCTACTGAATGCTGGCAGAAGACCTCAGACTTCCCAAAAGCTCTGTGGCTGACAGGGACTTGGTGCTCCGGCTGGGTGTCAGGCCTGTACCTCTGAGGTGGGAGAGCTGAATTCAGGACATTGGTCCACCAGAGACCTCCAGGCTCCACATAATACCAAACAGCAAAAGCTCTCCCAGAGATCTCCATCTCATTGCTAATATCGACCTCCACTCAATGAACAGCAAGCTACAGTGCTTGACAGCCTATGCCAAACAGCTAGCAAGACAGGAACACAAACCCACCCATTAGCAGAGAGGCTACCTAAAATCATAATAAGGTCACAGACACCCCAAAACACACTACCAGACGTGGTCCTGCCCACCAGAAAGACAAAATCCAGCATCATCCACCAGAACAAAGGCACCAGTTCCCACCACCAGGAAACCTACACAACCCACTGAACCAACCTTAGCCACTGAGAGCAGATGCCAAAAACAACAAGAACTATGAACCTGCAGGCTGCAAAAAGAAGACCCCAAACACAGTAAGTAAAGCAAAATGAGAAGACAGAGAAACACAGAGAAGATGAAGGAGTAAGGTTATAACCCATCAGACCTAACAAATGAAGAAGAAATAGGAACTTTACCTGAAAAAGAATTCAGAGTAATGATAGTAAAGATGATCAAAAATCTTGGAAATAGAATGGAGAAAATACAAGACACGTTTAACAAAGACCTAGAAGAATTAAAGAGCAAACAAACAATGATGAACAACACAATAAATGAAATAAAAAATTCTCTAGAAGGAATCAACAGCAGAATAACTGAGGCAGAAGAACAGATAAGTGACCTGGAAGATAAAATAGTGGAAATAACTACTGCAGAGCAGAATAAAGAAAAAAGAATGAAAAGAATTGAGGACAGACTCAGAGACCTCTGGAGCAACATTAAATGCACCAACATTAGAATTATAGGGGTCCTGAAAGAAGAAGAGAAAAAAAAAAGGACTGAGAAAATATTTGAAGAGTTAACAGTTGAAAACTTCCGTAACATGGGAAAGAAAATAGTCAAGTCCAGGAAGCACAGAGAGTCCCATACAGGATAAATCGAAGGAGAAAAACATCAAAACACATATTAATCAAACTATCAAAAATTAAATACAAAGAAAAAATATTAAAAGCAGCAAGGGAAAAGGAACAAATAACATACAAAGGAATCCCCATAAGGTTAACAGCTGATCTTTCAGCAAAAACTCTGTAAGCCAGAAGGCAGTGGCAGGACATATTTAAAGTGATGAAAGGGAAAAACCTACAACCAAGATTACTCTACCCAGCAAGGATCTCATTCAGATTTGATGGAGAAATTAAAACCTTTACAGACAAGCAAAAGCTAAGGGAATTCAGCACCAGCAAACCAGCTTTACAACAAATACTAAAGGAACTTCTCTAGACAGGAAACACAAGAGAAGGAAAGACCCAAAACAATTAAGAAAATGGTAATAGGAATATACATGTTGATAATTACCTTAAATGTAAATGGATTACATGCTTCAACCAAAAGACATAGACTGGCTGAATGGGTACTAAAACAAGACCCGTATAGACCCACTTCAAACCTAGGAACACATACAGACTGAAAGTGAGAATATGGAAAAAGATATTCCATGCAAATGGAAATCAGGAGAAAACTGGAATAGCAATTCTCATATCAGACAAAATAGATTTTAAAATAAAGAAGACAAGAGACAAAGCAGGACACTACATAATGATCAAGGGATCAATCCAAGAAGAAGATATAACACTTGTAAATATTTATTCACCCAACATAGGAGCACCTCAATACATAAGGCAAATACTAACAGCCATAAAAGGGGAAATCAATAGTAACAAAATCATAGTAGGGGACTTTAACACCCCACTTTCACCATGGACAGATCATCCAAAATAAAAATAAATAAGGAAACACAAGTTTTAAATGATACATTAAACAAGATGGACTTAATTGATATTTATAGGACATTCCATCCAAAAAGAACAGAATACACTTTCTTATCAAGTCCTCATGGAACATTCTCCAGGATAGATCATATCTTGGGTCACAAGTCAAGCCTTGGCAAATTTAAGAAAATTGAAATTGTATAAAGTATCTTTTCCTACCACAACGCTATGAGACTAGATATCAATTACAGGAAAAAAATCTGTAAAAATTACAAACACATGCAAGCTAAACAACACACTACTAAATAACCGAGAAATCACTGAAGAAATCAAAGGGGAAGCCAAAAACACCTAGAAAAAAATGACAACAAAAACACGATGACCCAAAATGTATGGGATGCAGCAAAATCAGTTCTAAGAGGGAAGTTTACAGAAATACAATCCTACCTCAAAAACAAGAAAAAGTTCAAATAAACAACCTAAGCTTACACCTAAAGCAATTAGAGAGAGAAGAACAAAAAATACCACAAAGTTAGCAGAAGGAAAGAAATCATAAAGCTCAGATCAGAAATAAATGAAAAAGAAATGAAGGAAATGATAGCAATGATCAATAAAACTAAAAGCTGGTTTTTGAGAAGATAAGCAAAATTGATAAACCATTAGCTAGACTCATCAAGAAACAAAGGGAGAAGACTCAAATCAATAGAATTAGAAAGGAAAAAGGAGAAGTAACAACTGACACTGAAGAAATACAAAGGATCATGAGAGATTACTACAAGCAACTATATGTCAATAAAATGGACAGCATGGAAGAAATGGGCAAATTCTTAGAAAAGTCCAACCTTCTGTGACTGAACAACGAAGAGATAGAATATATAAACAGACCAATCACAAGCATGGAAATTGAGACTGTGATTAAAAATCTTCCAACAAACAAATGCCTAGGACCAGATTGCTTCACAGGTGAATTCTATCAAAAATTTAGAGAAGAGCTAACACCTATCCTTCTCAAACTCCTCCAAAATATAGCAGAGGGAGGAACACTCCCAAACTCATTTTACAAGGCCATCATCACCCTAATAGCAAAACCAGACAATGATGTCACAAAGAAAGAAAACTACAGGCCAATATCACTGATGAACATACATGCAAAAATCCTCAACAAAATACTAGCAAAAAGAATCCAACAACACATTAAAAGGATCATACACCATGATCAAGTGGGGTTTATCCCAGGAATGCAAGGATTCTTCAATATACACAAATGAATCCATGTGAAAAACCACATTAACAAATTGAAGGAGAAAAACCACATGATCATCTCAGTAGATGCAGAAAAAGCTTTCAACAATATTCAACACCAATTTCTGATGAAAACTTTCCAGAAAGCAGGCATAGAGGGAACTTACCTCAACATAATAAAGGCCATATATGACAAATCCACAGCCAACATTGCTCTCAATGGTGAAAAACTGAAAAGACTTCCTCTAAGATTAGGAACAAGACAAGGTTGTCCACTCTCACCACTATTATTCAATATAGTTTTGGAAGTTTTAGCCACAGCAATCAGAAGAAAAAGAAGTAAAAGGAATCCAAATCAGAAAAGAAGAAGTAAAGCTGTCACTGTTTGCAGATGACATGTTACTATACATAGAGAATGCTAAAGATGCTACCAGAAAACTACTAGAGCTAATCAATGAATTTGGTAAAGTAGCAGGATACAAAATTAATGCACAGAAATCTCTTGCATTCCTATACACTAATGATGAAAAATCTGAAAGAGAATTTAAGGAAACACTCCCATTTACCACTGCAACAAAAAGAATAAAATACCTAGGAATAAACCTACCTAAGGAGACAAAACACCTGTATGCAGAAAACTATAAGACACTGATGAAAGAAATTAAAGATGATACAAACAGAAGGAGAGATATACCATGTTCTTGGATTGGAAGAATCAACATTGTGAAAATGACTCTATTACCCAAAGCAATCTACAGATTCAATATAATCCATCTCACAGTACCAATGGCATTTTTCACAGAACTAGAACAAAAAATTTCACAATTTGCATGGAAGCACAAAAGACCCTGAATAGCCCAAGCAATCTTGAGAAAGAAAAACGGAGCTGGAGGAATCAGGCTCCTGAGCTTCAGACTATACTACAAAGCTACAGTAATCAAGACAGTATGGTACTGGCACAAAAACAGAAATATAGATCAATGGATCATTATAGAAAACCCAGAGATAAACCCACACACATATGGTCACCTTATCTTTGATAAAGGAGGCAAGAATATACAATGGAGAAAAGACAGCCTCTTCAATAAGTGGTAGTGGGAAACCTGGACAGCTACAAGTAAAAGAATGAAATTAGAACACTCCCTAACACCATACACAAAAATAAACTCAAAATGGATTAAAGTCCTAAATGTAAGACCAGACACTTTAAAACTCTTAGAGGAAAACATCGGCAGAATACTCTATGACATAAATCACAGCAAGATCCTTTTTGACCCACCTCCTGGAGGAATGGAAATAAAAACAAATATAAACAAATCAGACCTAATGAAACTTAAAAGCTTTTACTCAGCAAAGAAACCATAAATAAGATCTAAAGACAACCCACAGAATGGAAGAAAATATTTGCAAATGAAGCAACTGACAAAGGATTCGTATCCAAATTTTACAAGCAGCTCATGAAGCTCAGTATCAAAAAAAAACAAAAAAACAACCCAATCAAATAATGGGCAGAAGGCGTAAATAGACATTTCTCCAAAGAAGGTGTACAGATTGCCAACAAACACATGTAAAGATGCTCAACATCACTAATCATTAGAGAAATGCAAATCAAAACTACAATGAGGTATCACATTACACCAGTTAGAATGGTCATCATCAAAAAATCTACAAACAAAAAATGCTGGATAGGGTGTGGAGAAAAGGGAACACTCTTGCACTGTTGGTGGGAATGTAAATTGTTACAGCCACTATGGAGAACAGTATGGAGGTTCCTTAAAAATCTAAACTTAGAACTACCATATGACCCAGCAATCCCACTACTGGGCATATACCCTGAGAAAACCATAATTCAAAAAAGTCATGTACCACAATGTTCTTTGCAGCTCTATTTACAATAGCCAGGACATGGAAGCAACCTAAGTGTCCATTGACAGATGAATAGATAAAGAAGATGTGGCACATATATACAATGGAATATTACTCAGTCATAAAAAGAAATGAAATTGAGTTATTTGTAGTGACGTGGATGGACCTAGAGACTGTCATACAGAGTGAAGTAAGTCAGAAAGAGAAAAACAAATACTGTATGCTGACACATATACATGGAATCTAAAAAAAAAAGCTTCTGAATAACCTAGGGCAGAACAGGAATAATGATGCAGACGTAGAGAATGGACCTGAGGACACGGGGAGGAAGGGTAAGCTGGGATGACATGAGAGAGAGGCATGGACATATATACACTACCAAATGTAAAATAGATAGCTAGTGGGGAGCAGCCACTTAGCAGAGGGAGATCAGCTCGGTGCTTTGTGACCACCTAGAGGGGTAGGATAGGGAGAGAGATGCAAGAGGGAGGGGATATGGGGATATATGTATATGTATAGCTGATTCAGTTTGTTATAAAGCAGAAACTAACACACCATTGTAAAGCAGTTATACTACAATAAAGATGTTTAAAAAAAAAGAAGTTAATTACATGCTTTTTTTGCCTTTAGACATTTTAATGTGAGAACAGTATCTGCTCTCTATGCAGCTGCTTCATTCAGCTTATGTGGTTGTTTGTGTTGTTCAGCCAGGTTACAACTATGAAGGGACAGCCAAAAACAATCACAGAGAATTGGATGCCTGACAGTATTAGCCACTGAATCCACCAAACCTGTAAATGTCTTATTCTGGGTTTTTGTTTTATACAACATAGAACATGCCTTTATTGTTTGTTTGGTTTTCTATTACTTGTTCCAGAAAGTATGCTAATTGATACCAAAGTGAAGGCAACAGGAAATCCTAGATTTCCACATCCTCATTCTACTGTCCAAGACACAGTACCTGGGAGTTGTCTCTCAGTCAAACTCTGAAGTCCCAGAAACTGGCTGTGTACTCTACTAGAGGATGCCAATTAGACTGTATAAATCAAAAGAGTGTTTCTGCATTTTGGATTATTCATTTTTTGCAAAATGTATTTGGCAAGGGTTTTACGTGATTTAGTAAAAGGAGCAGCATAGGAAATACAAATAATACATTTTGGTTTATAACAAGTGGGAACATGAAAGCACTTAAGTTTTTTCAACTATTTCTGTTCCTAAAACTGCCTTTGTAACCTATAATGATTTCTAACAATCATATTCTCTCTATTCTTCTGTCGATTGAAAATAAAATGCGCAACCTAAAAGTTGAGAATTATGTTTGATTTGGCAGAATTTCTGAGGACTTCAAGCCTGGGAGATAGGACTCTCAGCTAGCTTTAAGGTACTGCTTCAAAGAGGTAAGGGAGGGGCCAGGATATATAGCAGTTTTTGCAGCAAAGACCAGGTAGTCAGAACTTCAAAAGATTACTGTTAATTAAAGAAAACCAGGTATCTCAAGTTAATGAATTGAGTGCTTTTCTTATGGGAATATGGAAGAATCTTCCCATATGATTCTTCCCTCCCTCCCAATGATTCCCAAGAATCATTGAAATCATTCCTTTGATATGCAGCTCAACTCTCTGGGGCCAGTATCCTGTTCTTTCCCTTCGTGAGTCCCCTCAGGGTGCACTATTGGGGACGGCTGCAGTGGCTGAGGGTTTGGCATGCAGCCTGTTGGTCTCCATCTTGAGTTCCCTCAGGCTCAGTTTAGGGGGTGTGTAGTGGCTGATAGCTTGATGGCTGCAGCATCCTTTGTTTGCTGATATGGTTGGCAACACTTTTCATCCACATGTCAAATCCTTTTCTGATTCCCCACATGGTTCAAAACTAAAAATTTTAAGAATAACAGGTTTGGGAAAGATTAAAAATTCAGTTGACCTCACTATCCATCTGATATTTGAATTTCCCTTATAATATGCTCACTGCAAAACCTCAATGTTTTTTTATTATCCTCCTACTGATAGGGAACTCACTTCAATTTGGGGAAGCCTACTCTGTTTTCAGAGCATTTTGATGTATAAAAAGTTCTCTTTTCCTAGTAAAAATACTTCTCCTTGTATATCTTATAAGTGGCCTTCATTCTATCCACTGGCACCACAGAGAAGATTAATTCCTCCTCCACGTAAGAGCCCTTATTGTTTGAAGACAGCCACCTAAGGTCAGTCTCTTTCTTCCCAGTCCCTCAGTTCTCACCTACAGATAAAAAAATTCCATTCCTTCCAATTGTTCTCCATATAGAGGGTAGCTATGTAAAACCTGCAATTGCTAGAACAATAGGTGTTAATGGAACTGCCCTGAGCTAATCATATTTATGGTGTATGGTTGTATTGTTACTGACCAGGATCCTTGGTCCTTTAATCAATAGAAATTGATAGGAAGCCAGATGAGGAATTCAGGCAAGGTTTTATTGGGACTCCTGATGCAGCAAGAGGGAATGAAAACAAAACAAGTAACAGGTTCCCTTACTTGCTCACTGAGGAAGGTGGGCTGGTTCTTTAAATGGGGTGAGGGTGGAGATGGATTGGTGGGTCAAGCCGGAGGCATAGCTTAGGTGGTCTGCCCACCCCCTTAGTGGTGCTGTGTGCAGGGATTACACGCAGTGCCCTGCTTTTGCTCCTGGCACTCAGAAGTGGCAGTTTGTTTTTGGTCTTTTTGTATTTTATTATTCATCATTGCCCAAGCTGCACATGCGTGCAGTTATTTTTAATCCCTTACAGTTTCTTTGTATTCTGTTGCTCCGGGGGACATTTATCCAGGTGCAAGCACTGAAGCAAAGGGTCCCAGGTCCCAGGTCCCAGCTTGTCTCAATATTATTCATAGAATACTGGACCCAGTTAATTTTTTTTGAATTCTTGTTACATTTCTCTGAACTCAAACCAGTTTAGAGCAAATTACATTACAAATAACTACCATCACACACACACACACACACACACACACACACACACACACACACACACCCTCCAAGATGATTTTATCTGTGCAGTTGATAAGGGTCATCCCCTTTCTTTAGTCATTATAATTTATTAATGAATTGTAAGGTCTATTAAAACCTTTAGCTACTTACATTTTCTGCAACTAAGCCCATGTGATCTACTGACTATTTACATTGTACACACATTATTCCCATAACATATTATATTGACGGTTTGGGTCCATAGTTCCAAAAATTTATTACTTTTTGATCCCGGGTCAACCACCCAAACATTTACTATCTCACCCAGCTTCATTCTTTTCTTAAATTTGATATGACTACAGGGTGACTACAGGGTGAGTGTGAGCCTCTGTTGTTTTTATCACTCAATTTAACTTGCACCTTTCCTCCAAATAGACAAAGTTAATCTTTGTAAATTTAAGACCCATATTTGACATTTACCTAGAATTGTTTTTAACAATCCAGGAAGGTTTGAATGATGTCAGTGAGATGTAAAGGCAGATGGTGGTGGGTGGGAGCATCTGCTCAGGTTATCATCTGACCATGTTGCAATCTGCTGAGCCATCCTCATGCTCATGTGGCCTTTGTCTTATTACACGCAGGTCCTGCCATGTTATTCTCTGTTCCCTTCCAAAAGTCCCCTTCCAATCCAGCTCTGTCTGTGACACACTGGACTCTCTGGGCACACAGCTCATGCTGCTGCTCTCTCAGAGCTCAAGGACTCTGTGGGGTGATTTTCTGACCATCTGCCTAAATGCTTTAGGTAGCCATAGCTACTCTACTGACATCAACTTAATCCAGGAGAAGGCACACAGTTCCCCACTGCCATATCCTCCTCCACTCATCCTGGTGGGGTATGAACTCAGGGCACAGGCACTATTTATCAAGAAACTGTTACTGGGTTGGTATGCATTGTGTCAAATAGTTTCAACCGAGGAGGTCAACGGAAGACCCGGACCAGCAAAGAACTGCAGACTACCACTTCAGGCTTAAGCGCAAAGCAAAGTTTATTAAATAGTTACACTCTCAGAGGGAGAGTGGGCTGTTTCTGTGATGTGAAACCAGTACTCCTGTACAGGCTTAAGGGTGTTTGTAAGGAGTGCTCTGTGAGGAGGTGGGGCGTGATCATGGGTGAGTGACAGGGAATCATTATTTGATTGACAGTCCCGAGCTATGTAACAAGTTCATTATTGTGCATGCCCTTACCCTTGATTCGCTAAGAAAAGGCCACCCGGGGCAGGGGGGCTAAACCACATGCAGATTTTATTATAGTGATGGTATAATGGGTTTGGGTTTACTATAGGTTATACGCCTGTCTAGCCTGGGCACGTGCAGCCCAGGGAAGTTCCCTCATGTTACCATGCTCCCTCTTTATCAGGACAAGTTGCCCACCACCCTTTGGTGCCCATAGTTTTGCTTATTCTGGATGGGGTCAGGGAGAGTCCTAAGATGGTTGGGGTGTAACTTGATGACTCCCCTATTTTCTTTTCACCACTTTCACCTTCTTGTTGCTAATGTCAGGGGAGGGTCTCCAGATGGTTGAGGTGTGACTTGATTATTCCCCTCTTGTCTTTCTGCCACTGTCATCTCCTCTGCTAATGTCTAACTACCTAACATTCCCCCCTCAAGAGTATGGGACACAATTCTTTGGGACATGGGTGATGACCACTCTAGCTGCTTCCTGCTGGTAAAGGGCAGAGTTTTGACTGGGTCCCTCCTCTTGCTATCTTTCAGCTAGGAGGTGGGCTGGAGTGATGACCATCAAGGGGTCCCATGTAGATCTCTGTCAGGGTCAGGCTGAACAGGCTGGTAACCACCTCACAGAAACATTTGGAATCAAACAGCCTGTATGCATTCTGAAATGAGTCGAACAAGGTTTATGATACAAGGGCCTAACAACAACAAAAAAGGCTATCAGGGCTAATGGTCCAAACAAGGGCCCCAGCCATGTCCATATCTGGGTCACCATAGAGGAGAGGAGGGTAGGAAGCCAGTTAGGGTCCTGTCCTATTCTCTCTTTCAGATCTTCTATTGGTTTGATGTTTTTTCTTTAAAACCAGAAGGTTTTCTTCGACCTGGCCAGAGGTATTAACATAGAAGCAGCAGGTTTCATTTAGCAGGGCACAGGCACCCTTGGCCTTAGCTGTTATAACACTGAGGGTCCTCCTATTTTGTAAAACCATCTTGGACAGAGAATCTAGGGCTGACTGTTGCTCTTCAATGGCTGCTACCATAGACTTTCAGGATTCCTGGACCATGATGGTAAGATTGAAAATGTTCCTCTCTAAGAGGGGTATACCTGCAAACCAAAAAAATTCCTCTAAAGAAACGGTGGATCACTTTGAGCTGATCAAGAATTGGGTTATCATAAGCATGTCCCCACCCCCACCCCCCAATCAGTGGTTCGTTTTTGTCTCTTTTAGACGGGTGTCAAGGCTTCTTTGAGGAATGACCTAAGGTTGGGAATGCCTCCTGAGGAAGCTAAGTCCTTTGTAGTCATAATGGTTTTATCTGGGACAGCAGCAATGATCATGCAGGTGCCCCTCCAAAATGTAGGAAGATCTAGATATACCCTGGTACCACGTAGAAATGAAAATCTGGTGTCCCTCAAGAATACCCACATTGGAGGTATCCCAATGGTGTTTTCCTCCAGAAGAAGGCTGGGGTCCCATGGCCAAAGATTATATACAGAAAGCCAAAATCTGAAGAAATAATCATCTATACACAGGGGGAAGAATCCAGGTTCTGACTGATTATGAATGTGACGGGGGGATTGATATAACAAATTTCTGAATATTAACTGGATTATATTATATTTTTGAGGAAGATCTTGCAGGGATGTTAGGTTAAGTAGGTGTCCAGTGGTCATGCCAGTCCCTACATATTCAGTTCCCAGGGCTGAGCTGTTTATGGGGATATGGTCCTCATTAATATATTTCTTAGTTGCATTCTTCCTTGAGTTTCCTCAAAGAAAGTGTAATTACCTTCGTGTACATTGTATTCATCCTCTTCTGACCAGGGATCCCACCCCAGGCTAGTCTGATTAAAGTTGAGGGTATAGTTACAAAAGGAGTCATTTAACCAGCCCAAGGTGGGTGCCCATCCATCCACGTTCTTGAAACAAAGCTGTGCCTTTCCTAGAAGCTTGGAGGCTGTACCTACGCAGACTAGGCCTGAGGCAAAAGAGTCAGGGTCCACTTGTCTTTGGCCCCCATATAAAAGGTAATCCATCCCATAATATTGACCTGAAAATTTATACAGCTGTTCAATGGAGGTAGGGAAGGCCAATAAGTAGAGTTCCTCTAGGTTTTGGGTTCCCTTGGGGCATTTCCAACAGTCAGTTTTATTGCTTAATGTTGCAACTTGATTTATAGTGGGTGTTAGTGGATGGTGAAAATATGAAGAAATGAAGGGAAAGGAGCAAAGTCCAATAACTGCAAGGAGAGATGCTGTATTAGGGAAATAAGAGGCAGTGTGCGAATTCATTTTGTGACAATATGCAGAATAGAATGAAAGCTAGCACAATGAGAAAGGTCAGGAGATACAGTAGGCCTATTACTTCTGCCAGCTGTGGGAATGGTGGGTTCATGGATTTAGAATGTACTTATCTTGCAGTTTTCATTTGAACAGGAGCTGGAGGTCCTCCAAAGGTTCACAGGAGTTCTCAGCTGGGGAGATGAAGTTCTCAGCTGGGGAGATGTCCTTGGGTTTGGTGGCTGTCCAGGGCTTTACCTGGGAATGATAAATACAACTGGTGATCCCTGGTACTTTAACAGCCGTAGGAGAAAAGAGCAAGACTGGATAGGGTCCCTTCCAGGTCGACTGAAGCTGAGAACCAGGAAAGCCATCCTTCCAAGTTTTGATGAACACTTGTGTTCCTGGAGAGTAGAGGCAAGGAGGAGACTCTGGGAAAGGAAGCTTTTTTACCCAATATTTCTGGAGGGCTTGTTGGAATTGCCCAAGGGAGGTGACATAAGAGGTAATGGCAGAGGTGTCAGAGTCCATCAGTACGTCCCCTTGTAAGAAAGGCCTACCATACAGCATTTCATAAAGGCTAAGGTTAAGTAAGGCCTTTGGGGTTGTTCTGATCCTTAAAAGAGCAACAGGGAGTGCTTCTTTCAACTGAGGGAGGTTTCTTGGGTTATTTTTCTTAAGGTATTCTCTAAATGTTGGTTGGCTCTTTCTACCTTTCCTGAGGATTGGGGTCTCCAGGAAAAATGAAAGTGATACTCAATACCTAGACCCTTGGATATCTGCTGAGTAGTTTGGGAAACAAAGGCAGGACCGTTATCAGTCTGAAGAGACAATGGGAGGCCAAACCTAGGGATGATTTCAGTTAAAAGCTTCTGGGCTACTTCCGAAGCTTTTTCTATCCTGGTGGGGAAACCTTCCACCCAGAAAGCAAAGGTGTCCACGAACACCAAAATCCTTGGTAGGGAGGAACAATTGTAAAGTCCATTTGCCAATCTTCCCCTGGATATGTTTCGTGTCTCTGAGCCAGAAGGGCCAATGGGGATGGCTTAGTTCCCTGAGGATTGTTAGTCAGAAAAGTAGCGCATGATGAGGTTACCTTATTAACTACATTGTTAAGTCCCTTTCCAGATAAAATAGAAGAAACAATCTGGTATAAAGCATCTCTCTCTAGGTGACAGGCCTCATGCAAAGATTTAATAATTTTCCATTGGAGCAATGGGGGCAGGTGAGTTAAGCCCTCTCTCTGGTACCATCCATCTGGGTCAAGGTGGTACCCATGACTTATGGCCTATTTGATTTCCTCAGGCAGGTAAGATGGGGAAGGGAAAGAACTAAGGGAAGGAACTAAGGCACCCTCTATCACAAAGGGCTGAAGAACTGCCTGTCAGGCAGCCTGATGGGCTAACCGATTTCCTTTTATTTCATCTTCACCCTTCTGGTGACTTCTGCAATGAATCACTGCTGCCCGGGAAGGCTTGAGGACTGCCTCCAAGAGGGAAAGAATTTGAAGTCCATACTTAATTGGGTTGTTTCTGGCCATCAGGTAGCCACGTTCTTTCCAGATAGTAGCATGAGCACGTAGAACCAAAAAAGCATATTTAGAATCAGTATGTACATTAAGGACCTTATTTTCAGCCAGGGTTAAGGCTTGGGTTAAAGCAATTATTTCTGCCAATTGAGCTGATGTCCCTGGGGAAAGAGTCGGGCCTCAGTAACCTGTGTCAAGGAGACCACTGTTTTCTGCCCTGTTTCCTTCGGAAAACAAAATTACTTCCATCAGTGAACCAAACCTCCTCGGGGTTTTGTAGTGGAATACCAGTTAGATCTGGTCAGGGCAACAAGGAATGAGATATTATATCTTCACATTGGTGAACTGGTAGACATTCTTCGAGTAGGAGGAGCAGGGTAGCTGGATTTAAAGAGGAGCAGACCATGACACATAGGTCTGGATTCTCCAACAGTAATGCCTGATATTTGAGGATCCTGCTATCCGTGAGCCAGAAACGGCCTTTCCTTTCCAAGAGAGAGGTAACCTAATGGGAGGTATATACAGTTAAGGGTTGCCTCAATGTAAGCTTAGAGGCTTTTTCCACCAATAAGGCCAAGGCAGCAACTACCCTAAGACAATTGGGTCATCCAGTGGCCACCGTGTTCAGTCTCTTTGACAGATAACCTACAGGTCTCTGGACAGGGCCAAGTTCCTGAGTTAAGACTCCTAAACCATCCCTTGTTTTTCTGCCATGAATAGTTGGGAAGGTCTATCAGTTCTTGGGATTCTCAAGGCTGGGGCCTGGGATACTAATGTCTTTAGCTGTTGGAAAGCTCGGGTTTGGTTAGGGCCCCAGAGCAGAGGTTTAGAGTCAGATTTTCCTTTTAAGCCTTCATAAAGAGGTTGTGCTTTTAGTCAGTAGTTAGGAATCCATAGTCTGCAATACGCTGTGAGGCCTAAAAATGCTTGGATCTGTTTTCGGGTAGTAGGTTCACAGACTAAAATCCCTTGTATTCTATTGGGAGAGATCCTTCGTTCCTCTGGAGAGAGGATTACTCCCAGATATTTGACTTCCTGCTGTGCCAATTGGACCTTGGACTTAGAGACTTTATAGCCTCTTTCAGCCAAAAAATTGAGGGTCTCGGTATCATGAGTTAAGGCTCTCTTGTGGTCCAGGGAGCAGATAAGAAGGTCATCCACATACTGGGTGATAGTCCCTTCCTCCAGGTGTAGATATTGGAGGTCCTTGGTCAGGCCCTGGCCAAAAAGTGGGGACTGTCTCGGAACCCTTGGGGTAGGACTGTCCAGGTGAGTTGTTGTCCTCTATTCCCTTCCTCATGCCACTCAAAAGCAAAGAGGTAGTAGGACTGGGGGTCCAGAGGTATGGGAAAGAAGGCATCCTTTAGGTCTAACACAGTAAATGGTGAGGCTGTGCCTGGGATGGTCCCCAACAAGTTGTATGGTTTGGAGACTACAAGATGGAGTGGGACAACTGCCTCATTGATAGCTCTTAAGTCTTGGACCAGTCTGTATTCTCTGTTTGGCTTCTTAACAAGTAAGATAGGGGTGTTGCAAGAAGAACTGTAAGGAATAAGTAGTTCACGTTGTAAAGTTGAGAGGCTGCAGTCCCCTTTGGGCTTCTGAGTGAATTGGATAGTTTCTGATTGGGGAAAGAGTCTGGGCCTTTAAGGTGATAAGCACTGGGGAGGCTGTTATAGCTCTCCCTAGCATTCCACTGGCCCAGACCTGGGGGGTCTACTGGTAACTCAGCTAAGGCTGGTGTGCCAGTACTCAGAGGGGGCTGTGTCTCTAAGACTAAGAACTGGAGGGGTGTTACTGGGTTGGTTCCCCCAAATACCAGTCTTGTTCCCAGCTTGTTCATGAACTCCCTACCTAACAGCAGGTATGATAATTCAGGTATGACCAGGAAGGAATGAGAGAAGGTATATCCTTTCCAGTAACAACACAAAGGGACAGTAAAATGTCTAGTAGTAAGTTTACCTGAGACTCCTGTAACCTGACAGGAGTCAGAGGAGAAGGGTCCAGAGAAGGAAATGTCCCCCCATACCCAATAAGAAAGATATGGTCCTGCCTGCCACATCCAGGTTTGCCCTTGGCTCCAGTAATACTGATGTTAAACAGGGGAGACATCTGAAACAAAGGGTCCTGTCAATCCAGGGCCATCCAAGGGGCTGCCCCTGGCCCCCTGGGCCCTTTGGTCCAGGGGGCAGTTGGCTCCTCAATGGCCACTTTTTTGGCACTTTGGACAGAGCGTCTTAGGAGGCTTGTCCTTGTTGGGGCATTCCCTCTTCCAGAGGCCAGGCTTTCTGCACACCCGGCATTGGTCTTGGCTTTGGTTGGGATGGGTCAGGGTTTCTCTAGATGGGGGTTGCCCCTGTAGGGCTGCCAATAATTGGGCCTGCTTATTTTCTTTCCTCTTTTCCTTCTCCTGAGCCTTGACGTCCTCCTCCTGGTTCCAGTTATAAAAGGTAGTGGTGGTTGTAGCTAGCAGTTCACCTAGATTAACATTGGGTTCCTGCGTAAGTTTTGGAGCTCCCTCCTGATGTCCCGTGCAGACTGGTTAAGGAACCTATCTTTTAAAATGGTTTTTCCTTCAAGGGAGTCCAGGCCTAGTTTAGTATATTTAATTATTGCCTCCTTGAACCTTTCCAAGAAGGCTATAGGGTATTCATTGGGTTCCTGGCTGATGGCCGAGAACTTTGAGAAATTAATGGGTTTCCTTCTGCTTGTTTTGAGTCCAGCTTTTACACAAATTATAAAACTTTCCTTTTCCCATTCCTCATTGGGGTTATTGTAATCCCAGTGAGGGTCCATACTGGGAAAGATGGTTTCCTCCACAGGGTATTTTGAGCTGGATAAATGGAGGCCATCCGCAAAGTTGTGGGCCTCCTTCAGGACCTTTTCCTTCTCAGTATCTGATAGAGTTTGCCCCAAGATTATTATGACATCCTTCCAGGCTAAGTCAAAAGCCAAGGTTAAGTATTGGAAGTTGTCAGTGTAGTGGTCAGGATCATCAGAAAATTTACCTAGTTCCTGTTTGATCTGCTTCAACTCTAGAGGGTAAAAGTCTTCTGAATGAGTTGGGGTCTGAATTCACCCATTGCCTCCACCAAAGGGCAAATTCCAGGGGGAGGCCTTGTGAGAGTCAGATTTCCCAGGTAAGGTGGTAAGGGGGCTGTTGGTAGCAAAGGGAAATAGATGGAGGATGGGGTGGTTTTAGTGCCATCCCCAGGTTTAAAGATTTTCTCCCTTTTGCTCTCATCTGGCTCAGGTTCCTTTTTGGCATGGCCTGGCTCAGGTGGATCCTCTTGAGGAGAGGATGGGGGCAGTCCCATCAGGGCCAGCACAGCAGAGTCAATTTTACAAGTCTTGCAGAGGTCTAACCTATCTCTAAGAGTGAAAAAGACTTGAACATAGGGAATCTCGCTCCATTTTCTTTGTCATTTGAAGAATAGATCTAGTTGAAGGATGGTATTAAAGTTAATGCTACCATTTGAGGGCCACTATTCTTGGTCCCCCAGCTCATACTGGAGCCAAGAGTTATTGCAGAAAAAGATTATTCTCTTTTTCTTTAGGGTGTCAGGGTCAAAGGCTGACCAGTTCTCGAGGATGCAGCCTAAGGGAATGTAGGGCAGCGGGAGGCCAGGGGTTTGGTTACCCATCTGGAAAGAGAGAGAATACAAAACACTGAGGTCAGGGGAGTCTCAGCGTTCTGATATCCCTGACCGCCTGCAGGAGAGGGAGTCCACTCCTCCTGGTATCAGTGGAGGGCCCTGGCCATAGGCCCTCCAGGACTATTGTCTGTTCCCTCTGGCCCCAAAGGCAGTGTCACCAATAGAGATCCCCATGCCTTATGGTCAGTGAAGACACACAACGTTCAGGGAGAGTAACAGACCCTGTGCCAATGGTTGTGTCAACTATAGAGATCCTCTCACCTGGATGAGCAATTTGTCTGGTAGAGGGAATACACAGCGTTGAGGCTGTGTCACCAATAGAGATTCCTTCACCTTAACGAGCAGTTTCTTTGTACTCTCTGGCTCCTCAATCTCATAATATCGTGGTTATCCCTCCTTTTCCATTGCCAGTGGGCCAGGGGTCCTATGTGGGTAATCAGGACCGTAAAGGCAAGTCCCAGGAGATTCCTAACAGGCTGGTAATCAGCAAGGTCTGGGTAGTGATGGAAATTGTTCTGGGTGACCAAGTGGAGGAAGAGTTGGTTCCCCTTAGGGACTGTGTAAAACAGATGTTTGAGACGACAAGGAAAAGAATGAGAGGATCTCAAGTAAGTGCGGTTTGGCCAAAAAGAGGCCTCTCCTTGAGGTTGGGGTGCTTGGAACTGCTGAGAGTCCTCACAAATACAACAGATTGGGTGTTTTGGGCAGCCATCAGCCTGCTCTATCAATAGAAGAAAGCTCCTTCGAGTCTCAAAGGAGGAAAGAAGGGCCCAGAAAAGAAAGTAGAAAAACCTCCCAGAGTCCCACGACTGATCTCGGTTCTAGCCAGTGACGGAAAAAATGATTAGGAGGTCTCAGTATGTTGAGCCAGAGAAGGGTTTGAAGACTTCTCAATAACCATAATTCAAGGAGGCTTGTCAGGGAAGTCGGTTTGACAAGAGATGTGCAAATATTTAAGAGTCAGAAGGTCCCAGTTTGTCCAATGTCACTGCTGGCAGTGGCAAAGGACGCAAGTGAGAGGCTGGAGAGGAGAGTTGTGGGTAGGAAAATAATGGGGAACAGCATTTGGGTCTTCTCAGGTTAGCATCGGCACACACACAGCAGCCCTTTCTCAGGCATATTAGACAAGGAGCAGAGGAATGTAAGATAAAGGAGATAAAGCCAGGAGGGGCAGTTGTCATGCAATGGTCAAAAGCTGGAGGAAGTTGCAAGGCGGGCGGCTCAAACATAACTTTAGAGATCTGAGTCATGGCACCAAAGATGTTACCAGGATGGCGTGCTCTGTGTCAAATAGTTTCAACCGAGGAGGTCAACGGAAGACCCGGACCAGCAACCTTGGTCCCTGTGATAGCAAGCAAAGAATTGCAGACTACCACTTCAGGCTTAAGTGCAAAGCAAAGTTTATTAAAGCACAGTTACACTCTCAGAGGGAGAGTGGGCTGTTTCTGTCAAGTGAAACCAGCACTCCTTAACTGGGCTTAAGGGTGTTTATAAGGAGTGTTCTGTGAAGAGGCCGGGGTGCGATCATGGGTGAGTCCCCTGTGAGTCATGGTCCATAGGGGATCATGATTCGATTGACAGTCCCGAGTTATGTAACAAGTTCATTATTGCCCATGCCCTTACCCTTGATTCACTAAGAAAAGCTCACCGGGGTCAGGGGGCAAAACAACATACAGATTTTATTATAGTGATGGTATAATGAGTTTGGGTTTACTATAGATTATACACCTGTCTAGCCTGGGCACGTGCAGCCCGGGGAAGTTCCCTCGTGTTACTATGGTCCCTCTTTATCAGGATAAGTTGCCCACCACCTGACCATAGGAAGGTCCCCAGATGGTTGGGGTGTGACTTGATTATTTCCTTCTTGTCTTTCTGCCACTGTCACCTCCTTGCTGCTAATGTCTGACTAATTACCTAACAAAACTACCATCACTGAAACTCTCATCACTATTCTCGTTCTTCTCCAATGAGGAAAACATTTATCTTAGACTCAGGACTTCATGTTCTCTTGTTTATTCATACAAATGTATTCTCTTACTAGAATCCTTCTCATTTCTTGTAAGGCCTTAACTTTAAACCTAGGAGCCAAGAAAGAATACTTTTTATCTGTTCTACACTCCCCCTTATAGCAATGAATTCAGGATGACCTAACTGGATGAAAGAAGGAAGCATCAATAGAAAAATGGAGCTAGCAGATGCAAAATACTTAGCTAATATTTCAAAATATTATAATAATGCCTATCTTTTATGACTAATAAATAATGGTACAGAAATCAGAATTGAGAACAGAGATCTCTGACATATTATCAGAAACCAGAAAACTTCCTTGAAGTCAAAATAATTCTTGAATTTTCAGTTATTTTTAAAGTTTTGATGTTTACGAAGTTATTTTTCAAAGTTAACAGACATCTTTCTCCTTGTGCAACTGATCAAATGACCCTAATTCTGCTCAGGGGGCTACAGAACTTTAATATCCCTCAGATAGAAGGCAGTCTTGGTTTGGAGCATCTAGATGCTCTTGATGCTCTCAATGTATCTAGCTGCTCTCTTCACCAACCCTTGGCTGAACGTCCCTCTTAATCAAGGTTACAATTTATAAAACTGTAATCCTCAGACCACCTACATCAGAATACCTAGAGTGGTTGGTAAAATGCAGCTTTCTGGGTATTACCCAAAACCTACTGAATCAGTAAATGAAGAAGCCGAGGGACTCCAGACATTTGCATTTGTAGGCTGCATCCTAAGTAATTCTAATGCACAATATAGTTGCATAACTTACAAGTTTTCATTCTACTTTTTTTCCATTGAAAATAATTTCCTTCAGCAGAAAAGGCATAAACAATATACCATTTAAGAAACATTTCTATGTTAAACACAGAGGAAACCATAAATATGGTTGTTCAACCCCCATATTTCAAAATCGAGGAAAGGAGCTAAAAAATGTTAAATTGATTTGCCCAAGTGAAAAGCAGAAAAAAAATAACAAGGATTAGAACACTTGTATCTTAACTATGATTTCAGTACACTTGCTTAATCTTTGTATTAATACACACTTGTCCCCAAAAGTGTGATTTTTATTTCCTTTCTCTGGAGATCAGAAATGTTTGTGTAGATTTTGTACTTTTTATAAGAATCACCTTACTAGGGCTTTAGCAGCCCCCTAACAAGTCACTAATATTTATCCTTGGTCACACCCTTATAGTTTTTTCTTATAAAAAATTTCTTTTAAGACTGCCTCCATCCATCCGAAAAAATAGAGAGAGAGAGTCCACTCAGTTCTGGGTGACTGGGATATAGCTTTAAATAAAACATAAAAAAACTCCTACATCATGAATGAGTAAAATGACCTCATAATATGTTCTTCTCTAATTCTTCATATGAATTTCTAATATTTAACTACATTTACACTAAGTATTTTAACATTTTTACTTTTAATATACTTATTTTTCTCCAAACTTTATGAAATTCACCTCCCCAGTGTTAAAGGAAGGAAGATATCTAACAATATTTTCTACCTAGTCTCTATCCCTTTTAGTAGCACCATATCTAAAAATTCCAAAGAAATTATCATTTGTTTGTTGAATTTTAAGAGTGAAGAATAACTAAGCAAAAAGGACTGTTATGCCATTTACTGAGGATAGAATGCTGACTAGAAGAACACATTTTAGATCTAAAGATAAATAGGTTGAAAAGAAAAGGTGGAAAAATATTTACCATGAAAAAGTTAGCCATAAGAGAAATGGAGTGGGTATATTAATAATATAAAACAAGACTTTAAAACTGCTACTGAATGCAATTGTGTGCCCAATGCGTAGTGAGACCAAACAATACCGAAACGTTGGAGTTTGGAGCAGAGAAATGTTTATTGCAGGGCCAAGCAAGGAGATGGGTGGCTTGTGCCCAAAAAAACTCTCAAATCCCCAAAGGGTTTCAGCAAAGCATTTTTAAGGGCCAGGTTATGGAAGGGGGTCTCTGGGTATGTGATCAGCTTGTACACAGTTCTCTGATTGGTTGATGATGAGGTAACAGGACAGTGTCACAGGGATTAACATTATCAATCCTTAGGCTCCAGGAGGGCTGGGGCTATGTGCTCATAGTCATCAAGAAGTTAACATGTTCCATTTGGTAGGGGGTTTTCACATCTGTAAAACAACTCAGGAAATGTGCATCAAATACTGTTACCTAAGTACTTCAGAGAGGAGATAAAGCAGAGGATGTGGGGGAAGGGCCTGCCCCAGAAAGGCTCCATAGTGTTCTGCTCGGTTACAAAACAAGAAATATTACAAGATAAATGAGGGCTATTTCATAATAAAAAGGTCGATATATCAGGAAGTTATAACCACTATAAATGCATATAAATGCATATACATACAAAAACAAAGCCCCAAAATATATGAAGCAAAAAAATGACAAGATTAAAAGGAGAAATATACAATTCAAATTTATAATTAGAAATTTAATATTCTGTCCTCAGTAAATGGCATAAAAGATAGACAGAAAATCAGGCAGGATATAGAACACTGGAACAGTATTATCAACCAGCTTGACTGAACTGACATGTATGGAACACTCTACCTCACAAAAACAGAATATATTTGTCTTATACATAGAACATTCACATATAGAACATTCTGCAGTATAGTTCATACATGAGGACATAAAACAAGCTTAAATACATTTGAAAAGACTGAAATCATAGAATGTAGGTTCTCTGACCACAACTGAATCGAAATAGAAATTGTCAACAGAAAGAAAATTAGAAATACATCAAATATTTGAAAATTAAACAACACACTTCTAAATAACTCATAAGCTAAAGAAGAAATCACAAAGGAAAAAGAAATTATAGTCAACTGACTGAAAATAAATATAACATAAAAAAATTTATAGGATGAAACTAAAGCAGTGATTAAAGGGAAAATTATAACATTGAATGCTTACATAAGAAAGGAAGAAAGATCTAAAATTCATAATCTTGGTTTCTACTCTAAGAAGCTAGGAAAAGAAGAATAAATCAGATTCAAAGTAGCAGAAAAGGAATCAATATTAGACCAGAAATCAATGAAATAGAAAATTTAAAAATAAGGAAAAAATAATACCAAAAAACTCCACAAAATTCATAAACCTTTAGTTGGATTGACCAAGAAGAGAAATAAAAGAACTGAAAATTACCAAAAATGGGAATGAAATAGGGAGCATCATTATAGAGTATAAAGCAATTAAAAGATTGTAAGAGAATATTATGAACAAATTTCTGACAACATATTAGATCACTTAGGTAAAATGGACAAATAGCTACAAAGACACAAACAAAAAAAAACTCTTTTAAAAAGAAATAGAAAATCTGAATAAACCTATATAAAGTAAACAAACTGAGTAAGTAATTGAAAACCTTTCCCAAAGAAAAGCCCAGATGGCTTCACTGGTGAATTTTATCAAACACTTTTTTTAAAAAATGCCAATCCTACATAATTTCTTTCAGAATATAGAAGAGGGAATATTTTCCAAGTAATATTACGGCAATATTACCCCATGAAGACCAATATTTGTTATTTAATCTAGATGCAAAAAATGTTAACAAAATTTAGCAAAGGATATTTGCTGCAACATATATAAAGATGTCTAAGTGGGATTCATTCCAGAAATATAAGGATCATTTAACATTCAAAATCAGTTAATGTAATACACCATATTAATAGAATGAAAAGGAAAACAAAACCATGTTTTATATATAAATGCAGAAAACATATTTGAAAATATTCAACATAATTTCAAGATAAAAACTCTAAACTATAAACAGAAGAAAGCTTCCAAAACCTGGTAAAGGGAATCTATGAAAAACCTGCAGCTAAGGTCATACCTAATGGTGAAATAATTACTGTTTTTCCCCTAAAATGAGGATATAGTCAAGGATATACACTTTCACCACTTCTATACAACTGGAAATTTTAGCCAGTGTAATAAGTCAAGGAAATGAAATAAAATTTCTTAGAATTAGAAAGGGAAGAAGTAACATTGTCTTTATCCATAGACAGTAAAATCATGTAGGTAGAACACAGAAATACTACTAGAATTGATGAGCAAGATTAGCAAGGTTACAGAACATAAAATCTATGCAAGAAGATTATTTGTATTTCTTTATATAAGCAATTAACAATCTGAAAATAATATTAAGAAAACAATTTCTTTTGGAATATATGATAAAGAATAATATAAGAATAAATTTACCAAAATAAGTGTAAGATCTATACATTGACAACTACAAAACGAAAACAAAAACAAAAACAAAACATTGTTGAGAGAAATTAAAGAATATACAAATAGATATTCCATGTCCATAAATTGGAAATTGCAAAATATTAATAAGGTAAGTTACCACAAAGTTTGTCTACATTGCATGCATATACAAACTTTATCAAAATCCCAGAATACTTTTTTGGAGAAATTTACAAGCTGATCCTAAAATGTACATGGAAGTGAAAAGAACTCAGAATAAAACAATTCTGAAAAAGAAAAAATAAATTGGAGGGCTAACCCTTTGGTATTGGCATATGGATAGACATATGGATGGATTGAACAGGATAGAGAGTCCAGAAATAAATCTTCGTATTTGTGATCAACTGATTTTAAATAAAGTTGCCAGTCAATAAAGGACAGTCTTTTCAAAAAAATGGTGCTGAAATAACGGATAAACACATGCCAAAAAAAAAAAAAAAAAACCCCAACAATTCAGCTTAGACCCTGTGATGGATAAACCCTAGGATGACTCCCAAGATTTCTCACTTTGTCTTGTCCATGCCTTTGTTTAATCCTTTCCACTTGTGTGCTGGTAGAGCCTATGGCTCTGTCTAACTAAAAAGAAAAGGCAACGGTAATGGGATATCACTTCTTGATTAGGTAATGTATACAGCAAGAGTGATGAGATACTGCGCCCATAATTACAGTATATTTTTTAAAAAGACTGTGTCTTGGCAAACTGGAGAGAGAGATTCTCCTTGCTAAATTGATGAAGTATTCAACTCTGTCAAGAAAGCTTAAATGGCAAGAAGCTGTAGGTGGCCTCTAGGACCTGAGGTCAGCCTCCAGCAGACAGCCAGAAGAAAGCTACTGTCCTCAGTCATACAGTCACAGGAAATGCATTCTGCCAACAGCCTGAATGAGCTTGGAAGTGAATCTTTCCCTAATTAATCCTCCAGATGAGAATGCAGCCCAGTTGATACCTTGACTGCAACCTTGTGAGATCCTGAGCAGAGACTCCAGCTAAACTGTGAGCTGGAAATGGTTAGACAATAAATGTGTGTTGATTTAAGCCACTAAGTTTCTGGTAATTTGTCAGGCAGCAATAGAAAACTAATACAGACCTTTACCCCATATCATATACAAAAATTTATTCAAACTGGATTGTAATCCTAAATGTAAGTGCTAAAAATATAAAACTTTGAGAAGAAAATCTTTGTGACCTTTGGTTAGGCAAAGATTGCTTACATATGACATTAAAAGCATGATCCATATGTGAAAAAGAGATAAATAGGATTTTATCAAAATTTAAGGCTTTCATTCTTCAAAGTCATCATTAAGAACTGAAAATATAAGCCAAAGACTCATAGGATATATTTATAAATTGTTTTTCTGATGAAGGACTTATATCCAGAAAATATAAAGTACTCTTATCACTGAATAATAAGAAGAAAAATAACTCATTTTAAAAAGGGCAAAATATTTAAATAAGCATTTCACCAAAAAGTATAAATGACTAATAAGCACATGAAAAGTAGTTTGACATCATTATCTATTAGTGAAATGAAAATCAAAGTAAAATGACATACCATATTATACATTTATATACACATAATATAACGGGTATAAAAATGACAATACCAAGTTTTCATAAAGATATGGAAAATCTGGGATCCTCATAAATTGTTGGAATGATTATATTAAAATACCACAGTTACTTTAGAAAGCAGTGTGGCAGTTGTTGGGTTTTTTTAAATGTAAACATACATTGCCATATGTGGTAGGCAGAATTCAAAACGGATCACCCAAGATTTCCTGCCCCAAATCCCTAAACTGTGAATATAATGACATACCATACTTATTTATGTTAGGTTATGTCTTAGTTAGTTTGGGTTGCTGTAACTAGATACCATAAACTGAAGAGCTTAAATAATGGAAATTTACTTATCTTAGTCCTGGAGTCTGGAAAATCCAAGATCAAGGTCCCAGGAGATTCAATGTCTGCTGAGAGCACTCTTCCTAGTTTGCAGATGAACATCTTCTCCTTACATCCTCACATGGGCAAGAGAGAAGAGAAAGGAAGCAAGCTCTCTTGTGTCTCTTATAAGGGCACTAATCCAATCAGGAGGGCTCAACCTTCATGACCTAATTAACTCTCAAAGACTCCTCCCTCAAATACCATCATACTGGGGATTATGATTTCAACATATGAATTTTAGGAGTACACAAACATCCATTCTGTAGAAGGTTACATGCCAAAAGAGTTTTTGCAGATACAATTAAGTTTACTAATCAGTTGACTTTCAGGTCCAAAGGGAGGATGTAAAGGTGGGCTCAATTTAATCACATGAGCCCTTTAAAAGCACAGAATTTTCTCCAAGTGGTAGAAGAGGATTTCACAGAGATCTGAAACAAAAGAAGGATTTGACACGGCATATTTAGCTTGAAGATGGAAGGGGCTACCTGACAAAGAATACTGGTTGTCTCTAGAACCTGAGAGCAGCTCCTGGCTCCCAGCCAACAAAGACATGGAGAGCTCAGTGCTAAAACTGCAAGGAACTGAATTTTGTCAATCTGAATGAGCTTGGAAGTGATACATCTCCAGAGTCTCCTGGTAGGAGGTCAGCAGACCTACAATTTGACTTTGGTCTTATGAGACCCTAGTCAGAGAACCCAAGTCAGGCAGGCTGGACTTCTGACCTGTAGAATTGTGAGAAACGAAATGAGTGCTCTTTTAAGTCACAAGGTTTTGTGGTGATTTGTTATGCAACAATAGAAAACTAATATACTATACAACCCAGTAATTTCACTCTTAAGGATCTACCTGAAAGAAATAAAAAGCTATGTCCACACACAGACTTGTACATGAATCTTCATAGCAGCATTATTTGTAATTGCTAAGTTGTAAATAATCCAAATGCCCATCAACTGGTGAATGGATAAAAAAATGTGTATACATACAAAGGAATACTACTTAGCAATAAAGAGAAACAACTACTAATACACAAAATATTATGGATGCACCTCAAAGCATTATGCTAAGTGAAAGAAGACAGACACAGAGGACTACATATTGAATGATTCAATTTACATACACTTTTGAGAAAGAGCAAATTATAAAGACAGAAAGCATACCAGTGATTTTTTTTTTTAGTTTAGCGTAAGTGAAAGGACTGATTGCATACAGGCATGAAAGAACCTTTTGGGATTATGAAAGTGTTTAAAATTGAAATATTGAGATTGTTGTAACACTGTAAATTGACTGAAAATCATTGAACTATACACATACAGTGGGTTATTGTACAGTATATAAATTAAACTTCAATAAACTTGTAAAACAGTGTGAAATCAAAGAAGAAAATGAGATGCCCTCACACGTTCTCCAGAATAATCTACCAAATATTCCCAAGTTGTGGAGCAAATGGAACTTTCATACATTGCTGGTGGGAATATAAATTAGTATAACCACTTTGTAAACAGTTTGGCAATGTATTGTCTTAGTCAATTTGAACTGTTAAAACAAAAATACAATAAACAGGATGACTTTACCAACAAACATTTATTTCTCACAGTTCTGGAGGTTAGGAAGTCCAAGATCAAGGCAATGGCAGATTCGATGTTTGGTGAGAGCCACTTACTGGTACACAGATGGCTGTCTCTTATTGTATCTTCACATGGCAGACAGCAGAGACATGAAGCAAAATTTCTTGTGACACTTATAAAGGCACTGATCTCATTCATGACCAAGTCTAATCCCAATTGCCTCCCAAAGGCCTCACTTCCTGATGTCATCACACTGAGGCACAGAGTTTCAACATGAATTTGGGGGGCAGAGGATTCAAACATTTAGTATAAAATATTGTACCAAAGCTGAACATAAACATAACCTATGACTGAGTAATCCTTCTCCTACATATATTATCAATACTAATAAGGGTGTATTTATAACAAAAATAATACAGAAATATTTTCATAGTAGTTTTGTTACAGCATAAAACTGGAAAAGCCCATAAACAGTAAATGGGGGAAATATACTGTTATATATTCATAAAATGGAATACCACCCAGTGATGAAAAAGAATAAATATATATCACACAACAAATTTTTTAACGTCTTTATTGGAGTATAATTGCTTTACAATGGTATTTTAGTTTCTGCTGTATAACAAAGTGAATCAGCTATATATAGAGATACATCCCCATATCACCTCCCTCTTGCATCTCCCTCCAACCCTCCTTATCCCACCGTTCTAGGCGGTCACAAAGCACCAAGCTGATCTCCCTGTGCTATGCAGCTGTTTCCCACTAGCTTTCTATTTTACGTTTGGTAGTGTATATATGTCCATGTCACTCTCTCACGTCATTCCAGCTTACCCTTCCCCCTCCCTGTGTCCTCAAGTCCATTCTCTATGTCTGTCTTTATTCCTGTCCTGCTTCTTTATTACTGTACTGCCCCTGGTTCTTCAGAACCTTTTTTTTTTTTTTTTTAGATTCCATATATATGTGTTAGCATATGGTATTTGTTTTTCTCTTTCTGACTTACTTCACTCTGTATGACAGTCTCTAGGTCCATCTACTTTGCTACAAATGACTCAATTTTGTTTCTTTTTATGGCTGAGTAATATTCCATTGTATATATGTGCCACATCTTCTTTATCCATTCATCTGTCGATGGACAATTAAGTTGCTTCCATGTCCTGGCTAATGTAAATAGAGCTGCAATGAACATTGTGGTACATGACTCTTTTTTTTTTTTTTACCATCTTTATTGAAGTATAATTGCTTTACAATGGTGTGTTAGTTTCTGCTTTATAACAAAGTGAATCAGTTATACATATACATATGTTCCCATATCTCTTCCCTCTTGCATCTCCCTCCCTCTCACCCTCCCCATCCCACCCCTCTAGGTGGTCACAAAGCACCAAGCTGATCTCCCTGTGCTATGCGGCTGCTTCCCACTAGCTATCTATTTTACATTTGGTAGTGTATATATGTCCATGACACTCTCTCACCCTGTCATATCTCACCCCTCCCCCTCCCCATATCCTCAAGTCCATTCTCTAGTAGGTCTGTGTCTTTATTCCCATCTTGCCACTAGGTTCTTCATGGCTTTATTTTTTTCCCCTTAGATTCCATATATATGTGTTAGCATACTGTATTTGTTTTTCTCTTTCTGACTTACTTCACTCTGTATGACAGACTCTAACTCCATCCACCTCATTACAAATACCTCCATTTCATTTCTTTTTATGGCTGAGTAATATTCCATTGTATATATGTGCCACATCTTCTTTATCCATTCATCTGTCGATGGACAATTAAGTTGCTTCCATGTCCTGGCTAATGTAAATAGAGCTGCAATGAACATTGTGGTACATGACTCTTTTTGAATTATGGTTTTCTCAGGGTATAAGCCCAGTAGTGGGATTGCTGGGTCGTATGGAAGTTCTATTTCTAGTTTTTTGAGGGACCTCCATACTGTTCTCCATACTGGCTGTATCAATTTTCATTCCCACCAACAGTGCAAGAGTGTTCCCTTTCCTCCACACCCTCTCCAGCATTTATTGTTTGTAGAATTTTTGAAGATGGCCATTCTGATCGGTGTGAGGTGACACCTCATTGTACTTTCGATTTGCATTTCTCTAATGATTAGTGCTGTTGAGCACCCTTTCATGTATTTGTTAGCAAACCATATATCTTCTTTGGAGAAATGTCTATTTAGGTCTTCTGACCATTTTTGGATTGGGTTGTTTATTTTTATGATATAAAGCTGCATGAGCTGCTTGTATATTTTGGAGATTAATCCTTTGTCAGTTGCTTCATTTGCAAATATTTTCTCCCATTCTGAGGATTGTCTTTTCATCTTGTTTATGGTTTCCTTTGCTGTGCAAAAGCTTTTAAGTTTCATTAGGTCTCATTTGTTTATTTTTTTTATTTCCATTTATCTAGGAGGTGGTTCAAAAAGGATCTTGCTGTGATTCATGTCATAGAGTGTTCTGCCGATGTTTTCCTCTAAGAGTTTTATAGTGTCTGGCCTTACATTTAGGTGTTTAATCCACTTTGAGTTTATTTTTGTATATGGTGTTAGGGAGTGTTCTAATTTCATTCTTTTACATGTAGCTGTTCAGTTTTCCCAGCACCACTTATTGAAGAGGCTGTCTTTGCTCCATTGTATATTCTTGCCTCCTTTATCAAAGATAAGGTGACCCTATATGCATGGGTTTATCTCTGGGCTTTCTATCCTGTTCCATAGATCTATATTTCTGTTTTTGTTTCAGTATCATACTGTCTTGATTACTGTTGCTTTGTAGTATAGCCTGCAGTCAGGGAGCCTGATTCCTCCAGCTCCATTTTTCTTTCTCAAGATGGCTTTGGCTATTTGGGGTCTTTTGTGTTTCCATACACACTGTGATATTTACTGTTCTCGTTCTGTGAAAAATGCCATTGGTAGTTTGATCGGGATTGCATTGAATCTGTAGATTGCTTTAGGTAGAAGTCATTTTCACAATGCTGATTCTTCCAATCCAAGAACATGGTATATCTCTCCTGCTGTTTGTATCATCTTTAATTTCTTTCATAGTGTCTTATAGTTTTCTGCATATAGGTCTTTTTTCTCCTTAAGTAGGTTTATTCCTAGGTATTTTATTCTTTTTGTTGCAATGATGAATTGGAGTGTTTCCTTAATTTCTCATTCTGATCTTTCATTGTTATTGTATAGGAATGCAAGAGAATTCTGTGTATTAATTTTGTATCATGCAACTTTACCAAATTCATTAGTTAGCTCTAGTAGTTTTCTGATGGCATCTTTAGGATTATCTAAACATGTATAGTTTTCATGTCATTTGCAAACAGTGACACTTTTACTTCTTCTTTTCTGACTTGGATTCATTTTATTTCTTTTTCTTCTCTGATTGCTGTGGCTAAAACGTCCAAAACTATGTTGAATAATAGTGGTAAGAGTGGGCAACATTGTCTTGTTCCTGATCTTAGTGGAAATGGTTTCAGTTTTTCACCATTGAGAACAATGTTGGCTCTGGGTTTGTCACATATGGCCTTTATTATTTTGTGGTAAGTTCCCTCTACGCCTACTTTCTGAAGAGTTTGTATCATAAACTGGTGTTGAGTTTTGTCAAAAGCTTTTTCTGCATCTACTGAGATGAACACACGTTTTTTATCCTTCAATTTGTTAATATGGTGTATCACATTGATTGATTTGCATATATTGAAGAATCCTTGTATTTCTGGGATAAACCCCACTTGATCATGGTGTATGATCCTTTTAATGTGCTGTTGGGTTCTGTTTGCTAGTTTTTGTTGAGGATTTTTGCATCTTTGTTCATCAGTGATATTGACCTGTAGTTTTCCTTCTTTGTGACATATTTGTCTAGTTTTGGTATCAGGTGATGGTTGCCTCATAGAAGTAGTTTGGGAGTGTTCCTCCCTCTGCTATATTTTGGAAGAGTTTGAGAAGGATAGGTGTTAGCTCTTCTCTAAATGTTTGATAGAATTCGCCTGTGAAGCAATCTGGTCCAGGGCATTTGTTTGTTGGAAGAGTTTTAATCACAGTTTCAATTTCAGTGCTTGCGATTTGTCTGTTAATATTTTCTATTTTTTTCTGGTTCCGTCTTGGAAGGTTGTGCTTTTCTAGGAATTTGTCCATTTCTTCCAGGTTGTCCACTTTATTGGCATATCGTTGCTTGTAGTAATCTCTCATGCTTCTTTGTATTTCTGTGGTGTCAGTTGTTAATTCTATTTTTTCATTTCTAATTCTGTTGATGTGAGTCTTTTCCCTTTGTTTCTTGATGAGTCTGGCTAATGGTTTATCAATTTTGTTTATCTTCTCAAAGAACCAGCTTTTAGTTTTATTGATCTTTGTTATTGTTTCCTTCATTTCTTTTTCATTTACTTCTGATCTGATCTTTATGATTACTTTCCTTCTGCTAGCTTTGGGGTTTCTTTTTGTTTTTCTTTCTCTAATTGTTTTAGGTGTAAAGTTAGGTTGTTTGAGATGTTTCTTGTTTCTTGATGTAGGATTGTATTGCTACAAACTTCCTCTTAGAACTGCTTTTGCTGAATCTCAAATGTTTTGGGTCATCGTGTTTTCATTGCCATTTGTTTCTAGGTATTTTTTGATTTCCTCTTGGATTTCTTCAGTGATCTCCTGGTTACTTAGTAGTGTATTGTTTAGCCTCCATGTATGTGTATTTTTTTACAGATTTTTTCCTGTAATTAATATCTAGTCTCATAGCATTGTGGTCGGAAAAGATACTTGATATTATTTCAATTTTCTTAGGTTTACCAAGGCTTGATTTGTAACTCAAGATATGATCTATCCTGCAGAATGTTCCATGAGCACTTGAGAAGAAAGTGTAATCTGCTGTTTTTGGATGGAATGTCCTATAAATATCAATTAAGTCCATGTTGTTTAATGTGCCATTTAAAGCTTGTGTTTCTGGGTTTCCCTGGTGGCACAGTGGTTGAGAATCTGCCTGTCAATGCAGGGGACATGGGCTCGAGCCCTGGTCTGGGAAGATCCCACATGCCGCGGAGCAACTAGGCCCACGAGCCACAACTACTGAGCCTGTGCATCTGGAGCCTGTGCTCCGCAACAAGAGAGGCCACCATAGTGAGAGGCCCGCACACCGTGATGAAGAGTGGCCCCCACTTGCCACAACTAGAGAAAGCCCTCGCACAGAAACGAAGACCCAACACAGCCAAAAAAAAAAAAAATATAAAAATGAAAATTGCAAAATGATTCTATAAAAAAAAAAGAAGCTTATGTTTCTGTATTTATTTTCATTTTGGCTGATCTGTCCATTGGTGAAAGTGGGGTGTTAAAGTCACCTACTGTGATTGTGTTACTGTCGATTTCCCCTTTTATGGCTGTTAGCATTTGCTTTATGTATTGAGGTGCTCCTACGTTGGGTGCATAAATATTTACAATTGTTATATCTTCTTCTTGGATTGATCCCTTGATCATTATGTAGTGTCCTTCTTTGTCTCTTGGAATAGTCTTTATATTAAAGTTTATTTTGCCTGATATGAGAATGGCTACTCCAGCTTTCTTTTGATTTCCATTTGCATGGAATATCTTTTTCCATCCCCTCACTTTTAATCTTTATGTGTCCCTAGGTGTGAAGTGGTTCTCTTGTAGACAGCATATATACAGGTCTTGTTTTTGTGTCCAGGAAGGCAGTCTATGTCTTTTGGTTGGAGCATTTAATCCATTTACATTTAAGGTAATTATCAATATGTAAGTTCCTATTACCATTTTCTTAATTGTTTTGGGCTTGTTATCATAGGTCTTTTCCTTCTCTTGTGTTTCCTGCCAAGAGAAGTTCCTTTAGTATTTGTTGTAAAGCTGGTTTGGTTGTGCTGAATTCTCTTAGCTTTTGCTTGTCTGTAAAGGTTTTAATTTCTCCATCAATTCTGAATGAGATCCTTGCTGGTTAGAATAATCTTGGTTTTAGGTTTTTCCCTTTCATCACTTCAAATATGTCATGCCACTCCCTTCTGGCTTGCACAGTTTTTGCTAAAAGATCAGCTGTTAACCCAGTAAGGATTCCCTTGTATGTTATTTGTTCCTTTTCCCTTGTTGCTTTTAATATTTTTTCTTTGTATTTAATTTTTGATAGTTTGATTATTATGTGTCTTAGCATGTTTGTCCTTGGATTTATCCTGTATGGGACTCTCTGTGCTTCCTGGGCTTGATTAACTGTTTCCTTTCCCATATTAGGGAAGTTTTCAACTATAATCTCTTCAAATATTTTCTCAGTCCCTTTCTTTTTCTCTTCTTCTTCTGGGACCCCTGTAATTCGAATGTTGGTGCATTTAATATTGTCCCAGTGGTCTCTGAGACTGTCCTCAATTCTTTTCATCCTATTTTCTTTATTCTGCTCTGTAGTAGTTATTTACACTATTTTATCTTCCAGGTCACTTATCCGTTTTTCTGCCTCAGTTATTCGGCTACCGCTTCTTTCTAGAGAATTTTAAATTTCATTTATTGTGTTGTTCATCATCGTTTGTTTGCTCTTTAGCTCTTCTAGATCCTTGTTAAACGTTTCTTGTATTTTCTCCATTCTAGTTCCAAGATTTTGGATCATGTTTACTATCATTACTCTGAATTCTTTTTCAGGTAGACTGCGTATTTCCTCTTCATTTGTTTGGTCTGGTGGGTTTTTACCTTGCTCCTTCATCTGCTGTGTGTTTCTCTGCCTTCTCATTTTGCTGACTTACTGTGTTTGGCATCTCCTTTTTGCAGGCTGCAAGTTCGTATTTCCTGTTTTATTGGTGTCTGTCTCCAGTGGGTAAGGTTGGTTCAGTGGGTTGTGTAGGCTTCCAGGTGGAGGGGACTAGTGCCTGTGTTATGGTGGATGAGGCTGGACCTTGTCTTTCTGGTGGGTAGGTCCACGTCTGTTGTTGTGTTTTGGGGTGTCTGTGACCTTATTATGATTTTAGGCAGCCTCTCTGCTAATGGGTGGGGTCGTGTTTCTGTCTTGCTAGTTTTTTGGCATACAGTGTGCAGTACTGTATCTTGCTGTTTGTTGAGTGAATCTGGGTCTTAGCGTTGAGATGGAGATCTCTGGGAGAGCTTTCATTGTTCAGTATTACGTGGAGCCAGGAGTTCTCTTGTGGACCAATGTCCTGAACTCAGCTCTCCCACCTCAGAGGCACAGGCCTGACACCCGACCAGAGCACCAAGACCGTGTTAGCCACATGGCTCAGAAGAAAAGGGAAAAAGAAAGAAAGAAAGAAAATAATAAAAGAAAAGAAAGTTATTCAAATAAGAAATAATTATCAAAAATTTTTTAAAATTAAAAAGTAATAAAAAAAATATATAAAAAGAAAGAAGAGAGCAACCAAAGCAAAAAACAAATCCACCAATGATAACAAGGGCTAAAAACTATACTAAAAAACAAACAAACAAACAAAAATGGGCAGACAGAACCCTAGGACAAATGGTAAAACAAAGCTATACAGACACAATCACACAAAGAAGCATACACATACACACTCACAAAATGAGAAAAAGGAAAAAATATATATACTGTTGCTCCCGAAGTCTACTGCCTCAATCTTGGGATAATTCATTGTCTATTCAGGTACTCCACAGATGCAGAGTACATCAGATTGTTTGTGGAGATATAATCCGGTGATCCTGAGGCTGCTTGGAGAGATTTCCCTTTCTCTTCTTTGTTCGCACAGCTCCTGGTGTTCAGCTTTGGATATGGCCCCACCTCTGCATGTGGGTCACCTGAGGGCATCTGTTCTTCACACAGACAGGACGGGACTAAAGTAGCAGCTGATTAGGGGGCTCTGGTTCACTAAGGCTAGGGGGAGGGAGAGGTATGGAATGCGGGGCGAGCCTGCGGTGGCAGAGGCCTGCATGATGTTGCAACAGCCTGAGGCATGCCGTGTGTTCTCTCTGGGAAGTTGTCCCTGTATCACTGGACCCTGGCAGTTGCGGGCTGCACAGGCTCCCACCAGGAGAGGTGTGGATAGTGACCTGTGCTTGCACACAGGCTTCTTGGTGGTTGTAGCAGCAGCCTTAGCATCTCATGTCCGTCTCTGGTGTCCGTGCTGATAGCCGTGGCTCTCACCTTTCTCTGGAGCTCATTTAGGCGGTGCTCTGAATGCCCTCTCCTTGCGTACCCCGAAACAATGTTCTTTTGCCTCTTAGAAAGTTCCAGACTTTTTCCCAGACTCTCTCCCAGCTGGCTGTGGCACACTAGCCCCTTTCAGGCTGTGTTCACGCAGCCAACCCCAGTCCTCTCCCTGGGATCTGAACTCCGAAGTGCAAGCCTCAGCTCCCAGCCCCAACCCGCCCCGGCAGGTGAGCAGACAAGCCTCTCAGGCTGGTGAGAGCTGGTCAGCACCGATCCTCTGTGTGGTAATCTCTCCGCTTTACCCTCTGCCCCACTGTTGCTGTGCTCTCCTTTATGGCTCTGAATCTTCCCTCCTGGCCACCCCCCGTCTCCACCTGTGAAGGGGCTTCCTAGTGTGTGGAAACTTTTCCTCCTTAACAGCTCCCTCCCAGTGGTGCAGGTCGCGTCCCTATGCTTTTGTCTCTGTTTTTCCTTTTTTCTTTTGTCCTACCCAGGTACATGGGGAGTTTCTTGTCTTTTGGGAAGTCTGAGGTCTTCTGCCAGCATTCAGTAGGTGTTCTGTAGGTGTTGTTCCCCATGTAGATGTAGTTTTGATGTATTTGTGGTGAAGAAGGTGATCTCCACTTCTTACTCCTCTGCCATCTTGAAGGTGCCCGACCATCCCTTTTTCTTAATGGATCCACACAGCAACTTTAAAAAATAATATTTTAATTGCAATAAAGTTGAGGTACAATATTTTGTTAATTTCAGATGTACTACATAATGATTGGACATTGTCATACATTATGAAAATGACCACCACAGTTAGTCTAGTAAATATCCGTCCCTATACAAAGTTATTACACTATTATCAACCATATTCTTTATGCTGTATATTACATTTTATATAATCCCTATTATATATCACAGACATTATTCCTTTTTTTTTTAAACATCTTTATTGAAGTATAATTGCCTTACAATGGTGTGTTAGCTTCTGCTTTATAACAAAGTGAATCAGTTATACACAAACAATATGTTCCCATATCTCTTCCCTCTTCCCTCTCCCTCAGTCCCACCCTCCCCATCCCACCCCTCTAGGTGGCCACAAAGCACCGAGCTGATCTCCCTGTGCTATGTGGCTGCTTCCCACTAGCTATCTATTTTATGTTTGGTAGTGTATATATGTCCATGACACTCTCTTACCCTGTAACATCTCACCCCACCCCCTCCCCATATCCTCAAGTCCATTCTCTAGTAGGTCTGTGTCTTTATTCCCGTCTTGCCACTAGGTTCTTCATGGCTTTTTTTTTTTCTTTCCTTAGATTCCGTATATATGTGTTAGCATACTGTATTTGTTTTTCTCTTTCTGACTTACTTCACTCTGTATGACAGACTCTAACTCCATCCACCTCATTACAAATAGCTCCATTTCATTTCTTTTTATGGCTGAGTAATATTCCATTGTATATATGTGCCACATCTTCTTTATCCATTCATCTGTCGATGGACATTTAGGTTGCTTCCATGTCCTGGTTATTGTAAATAGAGCTGCAATGAACATTTTGGTACATGACTCTTTTTGAACTATGGTTTTCTCAGGGTATATGCCCAGTAGTGGGATTGCTGGGTCGTATGGTAGTTCTATTTGTAGTTTTTTAAGGAACCTCCATACTGTTCTCCATAGTGGCTGTATCAATTTACATTCCCACCAGCAGTGCAAGAGTGTTCCCTTTCCTCCACACCCTCTCCAGCATTTATTGTTTCTAGATTTTTTGATGATGGCCATTCTGATCGGTGTGAGATGATATCTCATTGTAGTTTTGATTTGCATTTCTCTAATGATTAATGATGTTGAGCATTCTTTCATGTGTCTGTTGGCAATCCATATATCTTCTTTGGAGAAATGTCTATTTAGGTCTTCTGCCCATTTTTGGATTGGGTTGTTCGTTTTTTTGTTATTGAGCTGCATGAGCTGCTTGTAAATCTTGGAGATTAATCCTTTGTCAGTTGCTTCATTTGCAAATATTTTCTCCCATTCTGAGGGTTGGCTTTTGGTCTTGTTTATGGTTTCCTTTGCTGTGCAAAAGCTTTTAAGTTTCATTAGGTCCCATTTGTTTATTTGTGTTTTTATTTCCATTTCTCTGGGAGCTGGGTCAAAAAGAATCTTGCTGTGATGTATGTCATAGAGTGTTCTGCCTATGTTTTCCTCTAAGAGTTTGATAGTGTCTGGCCTTACACTTAGGTCTTTAATCCATTTTGAGTTTATTTTTGTGCATGGTGTCAGGGAGTGTTCTAATTTCATACTTTTACATGTATCTGTCCAATTTTCCCAACACCACTTATTGAAGAGGCTGTCTTTTCTCCACTGTATATTCTTGCCTCCTTTATCAAAGATAAGGTGACCATATGTGTGTGGGTTTATCTCTGGGCTTTCTATCCTGTTCCATTGATCTATATTTCTGTTTTTGTGCCAGTACCAAACTGTCTTGATTACTGTAGCTTTGTAATATAGTCTGAAGACAGGGAGCCTGATTCCCCCAGCTCCATTTTTCATTCTCAAGATTGCTTTGGCTATTCGGGGTCTTTTGTGTTTCCATACAAATTGTGAAATTTTTTGTTCTAGTTCTGTGAAAAATGCCAGTGGTAGTTTGATAGGGATTGCATTGAATCTGTAGATTGCTTTGGGTAGTAGAGTCATTTTCACAATGTTGATTCTTCCAATCCAGGAACATGGTATATCTCTCCATCTATTTGTATCATCTTTAATTTCTTTCATCAGTGTCTTATAATTTCCTGCATACAGGTCTTTTGTCTCCTTAGGTAGGTTTATTCCTAGATATTTTATTCTTTTTGTTGCAATGGTAAACGGGAGTGTTTTCTTAATTTCACTTTCAGATTTTTCGTCATTAGTGTATAGAAATGCAAGAGATTTCTGTGCATTAATTTTGTATCCTGCTACTTTACCAAATTCATTGATTAGCTCCAGGAGTTTTCTGGTAGCATCTTTAGGATTCTCTATGTATAGTATCATGTCATCTGCAAATAGTGACAGCTTTACTTCTTCTTTTCCGATTTGGATTCCTTTTATTTCTTTGTCTTCTCTGATTGCTGTGGCTAACACTTCCAAAACTATGTTGAATAATAGTGGTGAGAGTGGGCAACCTTGTCTTGTTCCTGATCATAGTGGAAATGGTTTCAGTTTTTGACCTTTGAGGACAATGTTGGCTGTGGGTTTGTCATATATGGCCTTTATTATATTGAGGAAAGTTCCCTGTATGCCTACTTTCTGCAGGGCTTTTATCATAAATGGGTGTTGAATTTTGTCGAAAGCTTTCTCTGCATCTATTGAGATGATCATATGGTGTTTCTCCTTCAATTTGTTAATATGGTGTATCACATTGATTGATTTGCATATATTGAAGAATCCTTGCATTTCTGGGATAAACCCCACTTGATCATGGTGTATGATCCTTTTAATGTGCTGTTGGATTCTGTTTGCTAGTATTTTGTTGAGGATTTTTGCATCTAAGTTCATCAGTGATATTGGCCTGTAGTTTTCTTTCTTTGTGGCGTCTTTGTCTGGTTTTGGTATCAGGGTGATGGTTGCCTCGTAGAATGAGTTTGGGAGTGTTCCTCCCTCTGCAATATTTTGGAAGAGTTTGAGAAGGATAGGTGTTAGCTCTTCTCTAAATGTCTGATAGAATTCACCTGTGAAGCCATCTGGTCCTGGGCTTTTGTTTGTTGGAAGGTTTTTAATCACAGTTTCAATTTCAGTGCTTGTGATTGGTCTGTTCATATTTTCTATTTCTTCCTGGTTCAGTCTTGGCAGTTTGTGCATTTCTAAGAATCTGTCCATTTCTTCCAGGTTGTCCATTTTATTGGCATAGAGTTGCTTGTCGTAATCTCTCATGATCTTTTGTATTTCTGCAGTGTCAGTGGTTACTTCTCCTTTTTCATTTCTAATTCTATTGATCTGAGTCTTCTCCCTTTTTCTCTTGATGAGTCTGGCTTATGGTTTATCAATTTTGTTTATCTTCTCAAAGAAACAGCTTTTAGTTTCATTGATTTTTGCTATTGTTTCCTTCATTTCTTTTTCATTTATTTCTGACCTGATCATTATAATTTCTTTCCGTCTGCTGGCTTTGGGGTTTTTTTGTTCTTCTTTCTCTAATTGCTTTAGGTGCAAGGTTAGGTTGTTTATTCGAGATGTTTCCTGTTTCTTGAGGTAGGCTTGTATTGCTATAAACTTCCCTCTTAGCAGTGCTTTTGCTGCGTCCCATAGGTTTTGGGTCGTCGTATCTCCATTGTCATTTGTTTCTAGGTATTTTTTGATTTCCCCTTTGATTTCTTCAGTGATCACTTCGTTATTAAGTAGTGTATTGTGTAGCCTCCATGTGTTTGTATTTTTTACAGATCTTTTCCTGTAATTGATATCTAGTCTCATAGCATTGTGGTCGGAAAAGATACTTGATACGATTTTAATTTTCTTAAATTTACCAAGGCTTGATTTGTGACCCAAGATATGATCTATCCTGGAGAATGTTCCATGAGCACTTGAGAAAAATGTGTATTCTGTTGTTTTTGGGTGGAATGTCCTATAAATATCAATTAAGTCCATCTTGTTTAATGTATCATTTAAAGCTTGTGTGTCCTTATTTATTTTCATTTTGGATGATCTGTCCATTGGTGAAAGTGGGGTGTTAAAGTCCCCTACTATGATTGTGTTGCTGTCGATTTCCCCTTTTATGGCTGTTAGTATTTGCTTTATGTATTGAGGTGCTCCTATGTTGGGTGCATAAATATTTACAATTGTTATACCTTCCTCTTGGATCAATCCCTTGATCATTGTATAGTGTCCTTCTTTGTCTCTTGTAATAGTCTTTTTTTTAAAGTCTATTTTGTCTGATATGAGAATTGCTACTCCAGCTTTCTTTTGATTTCCATTTGCATGGAATATCTTTTTCCATCCCCTCACTTTCAGTCTATATGTTTCTCTAGGTCTGAAGTGGGTCTCTTGTAGACAGCATATATATGGGTCTTGTTTTTCTATCCATTCAGCCCGTCTGTGTCTTTTGGTGGGAGCATTTAATCCATTTACATTCAAGGTAATTATCGATATGTATGTTCCTATTCCCATTTTCTTAAATGTTTTGGGTTTGTTACTGTAGGTGTTTTCCTTCTCTTGTGTTTCTTGCCTAGAGAAGTTCCCTTAGCATTTGTTGTAAAGCTGGTTTGGTGGTGCTGAACTCTCTTTGCTTTTGCTTGTCTTTAAAGGTTTTAATTTCTCCATCACATCTGAATGAGATCCTTGCTGGGTAGAGTAATCCTGGTTGTAGGTTTTTCTCCTTCATCACTTTAAGTATATCCTGCCACTCCCTTCTGGCTTGCAGAGTTTCTGCTGAAAGATCAGATGTTAACCTTATGGGGATTCCCTTGTGTGTTATTTGTTGTTTTTCCCTTGCTGCCTTTAATATGTTTTCCTTATATTTAATTTTTGACAGTTTGATTAATTTGTGTCTTGGCGTGTTTCTCCTTGGGTTTATCCTGTATGGGACTCTCTGTGCTTCCAGGACTTGATTAACTATTTCCTTTCCCATATTAGGGAAGTTTTCAACTATAATCTCTTCAAATATTTTCTCAGTCCCTTTCTCTTTCTCTTCTTCTTCTTGGACCCCTATAATTCGAATGTTGGTGCGTTTAATGTTGTCCCAGTGGTCTCTGAGACTGTCATCAGTTCTTTTCATTCTTTTTTCTTTATCCTGCTCTGTAGCAGTTATTTCCACCATTTTATCTTCCAGGTCACTTATCCTTTCTTCTGCCTCAATTATTCTGCTATTGATCCCATCTAGAATATTTTTAATTTCATTTATTGTGTTTTTCATCATTGCTTGGTTCCTCTTTAGTTCTTCTACGTCCTTGTTAAATGTTTCTTGCCTTTTGTCTATTCTATTTCCAAGATTTTGGATCATCCTTACTATCATTATTCTGAATTATTTTTCAGGTAGACTACCTATTTCCTCTTCATTTGTTAAATCTGGTGTGTTTTGACCCTGCTCCTTCATCTGCTGTGTGTTTTTCTCTCATCTCATTTTGCTTATCTTACTGTGTTTGGGGTCTCCTTTTCACAGGCTGCAGGTTCGTAGTTCCCGTTGTTTTTGGTATCTGTCCCCAGTGGCTAAGGTTGGTTCAGTGGGTTGTGTAGGCTTCCTGGTGGAGGGAACTAGTGCCTGAGTTCTGGTGGATGAGGCTGGATCTTGTCTTTCTGGTGGGCACGTCCACGTCTGGTGGTGTATTTTGGGGTGTCTGTGGCCTTAGTATGATTTTAGGCAGCCTCTCTGCTAATGGATGGGGCTGTGTTCCTGTCTTGCTAGTTGTTTGGCATAGGGTGTCCAGCACTGTAGCTTGCTGGTCGTTGAGTGAAGCTGGGTCTTGATATTGAGATGGAGATCTCTGAGAGATTTTCGCCGTTTGGTATTATGTGGAGCTGGGAGGTCTCTTGTGGACCAGTGTCCTGAAGTTGGCTCTCCCACCTCAGAGGCACGGCCCTGATGCCTGGCTGGAGCACCAAGAGCCTTTCGTCCACATGGCTCAGAGCAAAAGGGAGAAAAAATAGAAAGAAAGAAAGAAAGAAAGAGGCTATAATATAGTGAAGTAAAATGAAGCTATTATAAAGCAGAGCTATACAGACAAAATCTCACCCAGAAGCATATACATATACCCTCACAAAAAAAAGGAAAAGGGGAAAAATTAATATATCCTGCTCTGAAAGTCCACCTCCTGAATTTGGGATGATTCGTTGTCTATTCAGGTATTCAACAGATGCAGGCACATCAAGTTGTTTGTGGAGTTTTAATCCGCTGCTTCTGAGGCTGCTGGGAGAGATTTCCCCTTCTTTGTTCGCACAGCTCCTGGGGATCAGCTTTGGATTTGGACCCGCCTCTGTGTGTAGGTCGCCTGAGGTCGTCTGTTCCCCGCCCAGACAGGACGGGGTTAAAGGAGCAGCTGCTTCGGGGCCTCTGGCTCACCCAGGCCGCGGGGAGGGAGGGGTACGGAGGAGGCGGGGCGAGCCTGCGGCGTCAGAGGCGTCGTGACGTTGCAGCAGCCTGAGGTGCGCCATGTGTTCTCCCGGGGAACTTGTCCCCGGATCACGGGAGCCTGGCGGTGGCGAGCTGCACAGGCTCCCGGAAGGGGCGGTGTGGAGAGTGACCTGTGCTTGCACACAGGCTTCTTGGTGGCGGCAGCAGCAGCCCCAGCGTCTCACGCCCATCTCTGGGGCCCGCGCTGATCGCTGCGGCTCGCGCCCGTCTGTGGAGCTTGTTTAGGTGGTGCTCTGAATCCCCTCTCCTTGTGCGCCGTGAAACAAAGAGGCAAGAAAAAGTCTCTTGCCTCTTCGGCAGCTGCAGACTTTTTCCCGGACTCCCTACCAGCCAGCTGTGGTGCGCTAATCCCTTCAGGCTGTGTTCACGCCGCCAGCCCCAGTCCTCTCCCTGCGATCCTACCGAAGCCCGAGCCTCAGCTCCCAGCCCCGCCCGCCCCGGCGGGTGAGCAGACAAGCCTCTCGGGCTGGTGAGCGCTGCTCGGCGCCGAGCCTCTGTGCGGGATTCTCTCCGTTTTTCCCTCTGCTCCCCTGTTGCTGTGGGATCCACGCTGTTAGCCGCGGCTCGTGCCCGTCTCTGGAGTTCGTTTAGGCGGCGCTCTGAATCCCCTCTCCTCGCGCACCAGGAAACAAAGAGGGAAGAAAAAGTCTCTTGCCTCTTTGGCAGCTGCAGACTTTTTCCCGGACTCCCTCCCGGCTAGCTGTGGTGCACTAACTCCTTCAGGCTGTGTTTACTCCGCCAACCCCAGTCCTCTCCCTGCATCTGACCGAAGCCCAAGCCTCAGTTCCCAGCCCCGCCTGCCCCGGCGGGTGAGCAGACAAGCCTCTCGGGCTGGTGAGTGCTGCTCGTTGCCAAGCCTCTGTGCAGGAATGTCTCCGCTTTGCCCTCCACACCCCTGTGGCTGCGCTCTCCTCCATGGCTCCGAAGCTTCCCCCCTCTGCCACCCACAGTCTCCGCCCACGAAGGGGCTTCCTAGTGTGTGGAAATCTTTCCTCCTTCACAGCTCCCTCCCACTGGTGCAGGTGCCGTCCCTATTCTTTTGTCTCTGTTATTTCTTTTTTCTTTTGCCCTACCCAAGTACAGGGGGAGTTTCTTGCCTGTTTAGAGGTCGGACGTTTTCTGTCAGCACTCAGTGGGTGTTCTGTAGGAGCAGTTCCACGTGTAGATGTATTTCTACTGTATCTGTGGGAAGGAAGGTGATCTCCGCGTCTTACTCTTTCGCCATCTTCTCTCCCCCCCTCAGTGATAGATTTTAAATTAAGTCTATTTGACTCCGAAGTTATTTATAAGCTTTAAAACCAATTGTCTCAAATGGAACATTAAGCCTATGTTTCTTCACAGTAGATTTTCTCCCTAATCATTTGGTTACTTGTTTGGACTCTTATAGAAAAGCTGGGTTATAGTTCTGGCTTTGACTGCGCAGCTCAGTATCCTCCATTATGCCACCTGAATTCTCTGGACCCCTGTCTTGTCTGTTGAATCCAGACATTATTCTTAATGTATTTAGGTATTAACCCTTATCAGATATATCATGGCAAGTATCTTCCCTCATTCAGTAGAGTGCTTTTTCATTTTGTTCATATTTTCCTTCACTGTGTAAAAGCTTTTTAGTTTGATGTAGTCCCAGTTATTTATTTTTGTTTTGTTTTCCTTCCCTGAGGAAATACATCCAAAACAATATTTCTAAGGCTCATAACAAAAAATGTACTGCCTTCGTTTTTTCTATGCATTCTATGGTTTCAGGTCTTACATTTAAGTCTTTAATCCATTTTGAGTTCATTTTTGTATGTGGTGTAAGATACTAGTTCAGTTTGTTTCTGCTGCATGTAGCTGTCCAGTTTTCCCAACACACTTATTGAAGAGGCTGTCTTTTCTGCATTGTATATTCTTGCTTCCTTTGTGGTAGATTAAGTGTCTATCTAAGTGTGAGCTCATTTCTGGGCTCTCTATTCTGGTTCATTGATCTATGTACCTGTTTTTGTGCCAGTTTTGATTACTGTAGCTTTGTAGTATAGCTTGAAAGCAGGAAGTGTGATACGTCCACCTCTGTTCTTATTTTTCACTGTTATTTGGGCTATAAAGCAGGGTCTTTGTGTTTCCATACAAAATTTGGAATTATTTGTTCTAGTTCTGGGATAAATGTCATTGTTATTTTAATAAGGATTGCATTGAATATGTAGAGTACCTTGGGTAGTATGTTCATTTTAACAATTAATTCTTCCAATCCATGAGGACAGTATATCCTTCTATCTGCTTCTGTCATCTTCAGTTTCCTCAATGTCTTATAGTTTTCTGAATACAGGTGTTTTACTTCCTTGCTTAGATATATTCTGAGATATTTTATTTTTGATGCAATTATAAATGAGATTTTTAAAAAATTTCTCTTTGTGATAGTTCAATATTAGTGTATAGAAATGCAACCAATTTCTGAATAATAATTTTATATCCTTGAACTATACTGAATCCATTTATTACTTCTAGTAGTTTTTTGGTGGTGTCTTTAGGATTATCTCTATATAGTATCATGTCATCTGCAAATAGTGAGTTTTACTTCTTTCTTTCCAATTTAGATTTTTTTTTTTTTTAATAAATTTCTGGGTTTTTTTTTTTTAATTAATTAATTAATTTATTTACTTTTGGCTGTGTTGGGTCTCCGTCTCTGTGCGAGGGCTCTCTCTAGTTGTGGCAAGCGGGGGCCACTCTTCATAGCGCGGGCCTCTCACTGTCGCGGCCTCTTATTGCGGAGTACAGGCTCCAGACGCGCAGGCTCAGTAATTGTGGCTCACGGGCCCATCTGCTCCGCGGCATGTGGGATCTTCCCAGACCAGGGCTCAAACCCGTGTCTCCTGCATTGGCAGGCAGATTCTCAACCACCGCGTCACCAGGGTAGCCCCAGATGTTTTTATTTCTTTTTTTTACCTAGTTGCTCTGGCTAAGACTTCTAATACTATATTGAATAAAAGTGGTGAAACTGGGCGTCTTTGTGTTTTTCCTGATCTTAGAGGAAATGGTTTCAGCTTTTCATGGTGGAGTATGATGTTGGCTTTAGATAAATGTCGTATATATATTTATTATATTGAGGTATGTTCCCTCTGTGGCCCATGCTTTTGAGACATTTTATTATAAATGTATGTTGAATTTTGTCTAAAGTTTTTATGCATCTACAAGAGGATCATACATATTTATTCTTTAATTTGTTAATATGGTGTATCGCATAGATTGAGTTGTGGCTATTGAACCATCCTTGCATCCTTGGGATAAATCCCATTTGATCATGGTGTATGATTCTTTTAATGTATTGTTTTTTTCTTTTGTTTTGTTTCGTTTTGTTTTTTTATAACATCTTTATTGGAGTATAATTGCTTTACAATGGTGTGTTAGTTTCTGCTTTATAACAAAGTGAATCAGTTATACATATACATATGTTCCCGTGTCTCTTCCCTCTTGCACCTCCCTCCCTCCCACCCTCCCTATCCCACCCCTCTAGGTGGTCACAAAGCACCGAGCTGATCTCCCTGTGCTATGCGGCTGCTTTCCACTAGCTATCTATTTTACATTTGGTAGTGTATATATGTCCATGACACTCTCTCACCCTGTCACATCTCACCCCTTCCCCTCCCCATATCCTCAAGTCCATTCTCTAGTAGGTCTGTGTCTTTATTCCCATCTTGCCACTAGGTTCTTCATGGCTTTTTTTTTTTTCCTTAGATTCCATATATATGTGTTAGCATACTGTATTTGTTTTTCTCTTTCTGACTTACTTCACTCTGTATGACAGACTCTAACTCCATCCACCTCATTACAAATACCTCCATTTCATTTCTTTTTATGAGTAATATTCCATTGTATATATGTGCCACATCTTCTTTATCCATTCATCTGTCGATGGAAAATTAAGTTGCTTCCATGTCCTGGCTAATGTAAATAGAGCTGCAATGAACATTGTGGTACATGACTCTTTTTGAATTATGGTTTTCTCAGGGTATAAGCCCAGTAGTGGGATTGCTGGGTCGTATGGAAGTTCTATTTCTAGTTTTTTGAGGGACCTCCATACTGTTCTCCATACTGGCTGTATCAATTTTCATTCCCACCAACAGTGCAAGAGGGTTCCCTTTTCTCCACATCCTCTCCAGCATTTATTGTTTGTAGAATTTTTGAAGATGGCCAATCTGATAAGTGTGAGGTGACACCACATTGTACTTTCGATTTGCATTTCTCTAATGATTAGAGATGTTGAGCATTCTTTCATGTGTCTGTTGGCCATCTGTATATCTTCTTTGGAGAAATGTCTACTTAGGTCTTCTGCCCATTTTTGGATTGGGTTGCTTGTTTTTTTGTTATTGAGCTGCATGAGCTGCTTGTAAATATTGGAGATTAATCCTTTGTCAGTTGCTTCATTTGCAAATATTTTCTCCCATTCTGAGGGTTGTCTTTTGGTCTTGTTTATGGTTCCCTTTGCTGTGCAAAAGCTTTTAAGTTTCATTAGGTTCCATTTGTTTATTTGTGTTTTTATTTCCATTTCTCTAGGAGGTGGGTCAAAAAGGATCTTGCTGTGATTTATGTCATAGAGTATTCTGCCTATGTTTTCCTCTAAGGGTTTGGTAGTGTCTGGCCTTACATTTAGGTCTTTAATCCATTTTGAGTTTATTTTTGTGTATGGTGTTAGGGAGTGTTCTAATTTCATACTTTTACATGTACCTGTCCAGTTTTCCCAGCACCACTTATTGAAGAGGCTGTCTTTTCTCCACTGTATATGCTTGCACACTTTATCAAAGATAAGATGACCATATGTGCATGGGTTTATCTCTGGGCTTTCTATCCTGTTCCATTGATCTATTTTTCTGTTTTTGTGCCACTACCAAACTGTCTTGATTACTGTAGCTTTGTAATATAGTCTGAAGTCAGGGAGCCTGATTCCTCCAGCTCCATTTTTCGTTCTCAAGATTGCTTTGGTATTCGGGGTCTTTTGTGTTTCCATGCAAATTGTGAAATTTTTTGTTCTAGTTCTGTGAAAAATGCCAGTGGTAGTTTGATAGGGATTGCATTGAATCTGTAGATTGCTTTGGATAGTAGAGTCATTTTCACAATGTTGACTCTTCCATCCAAGAACATGGTATATCTCTCCATCTCTTTGTATCATCTTTAATTTCTTTCATCAGTGTCATAATTTTCTGCATACAGGTCTTTTGTCTCCTTAGGTAGGTTTATTCCTAGATATTTTATTTTTTTGTTGAAATGGTAAACGGGAGTGTTTTCTTAATTTCACTTTCAGATTTTTCATCATTAGTGTATAGGAATGCAAGAGATTTCTGTGCATTAATTTTGTACTCTGCTACTTTACCAAATTCATTGATTAGCTCTAGTAGTTTTCTGGTAGCATCTTTAGGATTCTCTACATATAGTATCATGTCATCTGCAAACAGTGACAGCTTTACTTCTTCTTTTCCAATTTGGATTCCTTTTATTTCTTTTTCTCCTCTGATTGCTGTGGCTAACACTTCCAAAACTATGTTGAATAATATTAGTGAGTGTGGTTAACCTTGTCTTGTTCCTGATCTTAGTGGAAATGGTTTCAGTTTTTCACCATTGAGGACAAGGTTGGCTGTGCGTTTGTCATATATGGCCTTTATTATGTTGAAAAAAGTTCCCTCTATGTCTACTTTCTGCAGGGCTTTTATCATAAATGGGTGTTGAATTTTGTTGAAAGCTTTCTCTGTATCTATTGAAATGATCATATGGTTTTTCTCCTTCAATTTGTTAATATGATGTATCACGTTGATTGATTTGCATATATTGAAGAATCCTTGCATTCCTGGAATAAACCCCACTTGATCATGGTGTATGATCCTTTTAATGTGCTGTTGGATTCTGTTTGCTAGTATTTTGTTGAGGATTTTTGCATCTATGTTCATCGGTGATATTGGCCTGTAGTTTTCTTTCTTTATGACATCTTTGTCTGGTTTTGGTATCAGGGTGATGGTGGCCTCGTAGAATGAGTTTGAAAATGTTCTTCCCTCTGCTATATTTTGGAGGAGTTTGAGAAGGATAGGTGTTAGCTCTTCTCTAAGTGTTTGATAGAATTCTCCTGTGAAGCCATCTGGTCCTGGGCTTTTGTTTGTTGGAAGATTTTTAATCACAGTTTCAATTTCAGTGCTTGTGATTGGTCTGTTCATATTTTCTATTTCTTCCTGGTTCAGTCTTGGCAGGTTGTGCGTTTCTAAGAATTTGTCCATTTCTTCCAGGTTTTCTATTTTATTGGCATAGAGTTGCTTGTAGTAGTCTCTCATGATTGTTTGTATTTCTGCAGTGTCAGTGGCTACTTCTCCTTTTTCATTTCTGATTCTATTGATTTGAGTTTTCTCCCTTTTTCTCTTGATGAGTCTGGCTAATGGTTTATCAATTTTGTTTATCTTCTCAAAGAACCAGCTTTTACTTTTATTGATCTTTGCTATTGGCTCCTTCATTTCTTTTTCATTTATTTCTGATCTGATCTTTATGATTTCTTTCCTTCTGCTAGCTTTGGGGTTTTTTTCTTCTTCTTTCTCTAATTGCTTTAGGTGCAAGGTTAGGTTGCTTGTTCGAGATGTTTCCTGTTTCTTGAGGTTGGCTTGTATTGCTATAAACTTCCCTCTTACAACCGCTTTTGCTGCATCCCATAGGTTTTGGGTCATTGTGTCTCCATTGTCATTTGTGTCTAGGTATTTTTTGATTTCCCCTTTGATTTCTTTAGTGATCACTTCGTTATTAAGTAGTGTATTGTGTAGCCTCCATGTTTTTGTATTTTTTACAGGTCTTTTCCTGTAATTGACATCTAGTCTCATAGCATTGTGGTCGGAAAAGATACTTGATACGATTTTAGTTTTCTTAAATTTACCAAGGCTTGATTTGTGACCCAAGATATGATCTATCCTGGAGAATGTTCCATGAGCACTTGAGAAAAATGTATATTCTGTTGTTTTTGGGTAGAATGTCATATAAATATCAATTAAGTCCATCTTGTTTAATGTATCATTTAAAGCTTGTGTGTCCTTATTTATTTTCATTTTGGGTGATCTGTCCATTGGTGAAAGTGGGGTGTTAAAGTCCACTACTATGATTGTGTTACTGTTCATTTCCCCTTTTATGGCTGTTAGTATTTGCCTTATGTACTCGGGTGCTCCTATGTTGGGTGCATAAATATTTACAATTGTTATATCTTCGTCTTGGATCGATCGCTTGATCATTATATAGTGTCCTTCTTTGTCTCTTGTAATAGTCTTTATTTTAAAGTCTATTTTGTCTGATATGAGAATTGCTACTCCAGCTTTCTTTTGATTTCCATTTGCCTGGAATACCTTTTTCCATCCCCTCACTTTCAGTCTGTGGGTGTCCCTAGGTCTGAAGTGGGTCTCTTGTAGACAGCCTATATATGGGTCTTTTTTTTGTATCCATTCAGCCGTCTGTGTCTTTTGGTGGGAGCATTTAATCCATTTACATTTAAGGTAATTATCGATATGTGTGTTCTTATTCCCATTTTCTTAAATGTTTTGGGTTTGTTATTGTAGGTGTTTTCCTTCTCTTGTGCTTCTTGCCTAGAGAAGTTCCGTTAGCATTTGTTGTAAAGCTGGTTTGGTGGTGCTGAACTCTCTCTGCTTTTGCTTGTCTGTAAAGGTTTTAATTTCTCCATCACATCTGAATGAGGTCTTTGCTGGGTAGAGTAATCTTGGTTGTAGGTTTTTCTCCTTCATCACTTTAAGTATATCCTGCCACTCCCTTCTGGCTTGCAGAGTTTCTGCTGAAAGATCAGCTCTTAACCTTATGGGGATTCCCTTGTGTGTTATTTGTTGTTTTTCCCTTGCTGCTTGTAATATGTTTTCTTTATATTTAATTTTTGATAGTTTGATTAATATGTGTCTTGGCGTGTTTCTCCTTGGATTTATCCTGTATGGGACTCTCTGTGCTTCCCGGACTTGGTTAACTATTTCCTTTCCTATATTAGGGAAGTTTTCAACTATAATCTCTTCAAATATTTTCTCAGTCCCTTTCTTTTTCTCTTCTTCTTCTGGGACCCCTATAATTCGAATGTTGGTGCATTTAATGTCCCAGAGGTCTCTGAGACTGTCCTCAGTTCTTTTCATTCTTTTTTCTTTATTGTGCTCTGCAGCAGTTATTTCCACTATTTTATCTTCCAGGTCACTTACCAGTTCTTCTGCCTCAGTTATTCTGCTATTGATCCCTTCTAGAGTATTTTTAATTTCATTTATTGTGTTTTTCATCATTGCTTGGTTCCTCTTTAGTTCTTCTAGGTCCTTGTTAAATGTTTCTTGCATTTTGTCTATTCTATTTCCAAGATTTTGGATCATCTTTAGTATCATTATTCTGAATTCTTTTTCAGGTAGGCTACCTATTTCCTCTTCATTTTTTAAATCTGGTGTGTTTTGACCCTGCTCCTTCATCTGCTGTGTGTTTTTCTGTCGTCTCATTTTGCTTATCTTACTGTGATTGTGGTCTCCTTTTCACAGGCTGCAAGTTCGTAGTTCCTGTTGTTTTTGGTATCTGTCCCCAGTGGCTAAGGTTGGTTCTGCGGGTTGTGTAGGCTTCCTGGTGGAGGGGACTAGTGCTTGTGTTCTGGTGGATGAGGCTGGATCTTGTCTTTCTGGTGGGCACGTCCACGTCTGGTGGTGTGTTTTGGGGTGTCTGTGGCCTTATTATGATTTTAGGCAGCCTCTCTGCTAATGGATGTGGCTGTGTTCCTGTCTTGCTAGTTGTTTCGCATAGGGTGTCCAGTACTGTAGCTTGCTGGTCATTGAGTGAAGCTGGGTCTTGGTGTTGAGATGGAGATCTCTGAGAGATTTTCGCTATTTGGTATTACGTGGAGCTGGGAGGTCTCTTGTGGACCAGTGTCCTGAAGTTGGCTCTCCCACACTCAGAGGCACAGCCCTGATGCCTGGCTGGAGCACCTACAGCCTTTCATCCACACAGCTTACACTGGAGTGATTTGCGTGGGCAGCTTCAGCAGGTCCATATGCAGACACAGCACCGGACTGGCAACAATGCAGCCTAATATATTGTTGAATTCAGTTTGCTAATATTTTGTTAAGGATTTTTGCATCTATGTTCATTAGTGATATTGGCCTATAATATTCTTTTATTTGGGGGTGGGGTCTTTGGTTTTGCAATCAGGGTGATGCCAACCTGTAGAATGAGTTCAAAAGTGTTCCTTCCTCTCCAATTATTTTGGAATAGTTTGAGACAGATAGGTGTTAATTATTGTTTAATTTTTTTGTAGAATTCACCTGTGTTGTCATCTGGTCCTGGACTTTTGTTAGTTGGGCATTTTTTAAATTACTGATTCAATTTCATTACTTGTAATCAGTCTGTTCATATTTTCTATTTCTTCCTGATTCAATCTTCAGAGACTATATTACTTGGAACTTATCCATTTCTTCTAGTTTGTCCATTTTATTGGCAGTTAATTGTTCATAGCAATCTCTTATGATCTTTTGTATTTCTGAGTGTTGATTGTAACTTCTCCTCTTTCATATCTGATTTTATTTATTTGGGCCCTTATCTTTTTTCTTTTCTTGATAAGTCTGGTTAAAGTTTTAACCATTTTGTTCATCTTTTCAAAGAACAAACTCTTTGTTTTATTCATCTTTCCTATTGTTTTTGTCTCTATTTCATTTATTTCTGCTATAATCTTTATTATTTCTTTCCTTCCACTAACTTTGTGTTTTGTTTGTTCTTCTTTTTCTAGTTCTTTTAGATGTAAGGCTAGGTTGTTTATTTGAGATTTTTCTTGTTTCCTGAGGTAGGCTTGTATAGCTATAAACTTTCCACTTAGAACTGCTTTTGCTGCATCCCATAGATTTTGGATCATTGTGTTTCCATTTTCATTCATCTCAATGTATTTTTAAATTTCCTCTTTGATTTCTTTAGTGGCTCATTTGTTCTTTGGTAGCATGTTATTTAGACTCCACAAATTTGTGTTTTTGCAATTTTTTTCTTGTAGTTGAATTTCAGTCTCACGACATCATGGTTGGAAAAAATGCTTGATATGTTTTCAATCTTCTTATTTTATTTAGGCTTGTTTTGTGGCCTAGTATGTGATCTATCCTGAAGAATGTTCCATGTGCACTTGAAAATAATATGAATTCTGCTGCTTTTGGATGAAATGTTATATATATATAAAACATTATATATACAATTTCATCTGCTCTAAAGCATCCTATGAGGCCACGGTTTCCTTATTGATTTTGTTTCCAGATGATCTGTTCATTGATGTAAGTGTGTTATTAAAGTCCCCTACTATTATTATGTTACTGTCAATTTCTCTTTTTTGTCTGTTAATATTCCTTTTATGTATTTAGGTGTGCCTATATTGGGTACATATGTAGCACAATTGTTATAACTTCTTGTTGGATTTATCCCTTTATCATTGTGTAATGTTCTTCTTTGTCTCTTGTTACAGTCTTTATTTTAAAGTCTATTTTGTCTGAGTGGAAACTGAACCACTAAAACACACCTCATTGGTAGACCAGTGTCATCCAACTGAGAATCACAAATCAATGCTGGTCTCTGACACTGTGTCTCAGCCCACAGCTGCTCACAGGGAAAAGTCCATATTTACAGAAAATTCTAAGAGAAGTGGAGAAATGGCACTCCCTAAAGATGGCATGTTCCTTTTAAACTGTTACTTAGTACTCAGTTAAATGACTATACCATAATTTTTAAACCAGTTTCTTTTTCTTGTTTAGGTGAGTATTTTTTTCTTTTATTAATAATGCTATAACAGAAACCCTTAACCATAGGTTCTTATGTGTATATGAAAATATATCTATAGGCTGTATTCTTAGATATGGAAATAAAGAGTATTTGGTTGTTCAATTCTGATAAGTATTACCAAATTGCTCAGTGTAAGCAAAAGTATTAAAACATAATGTACAAAAAGGCACTTATTTCATCTCCATTAAGTCACCAAAATGTGGTGTTAATGTCTTCCAGGTCACAGGCAGCATTGGAAACCATGCATCTCTACTATCGATTCAGTGCTTCATACTCCTAATGGAATCAAGCTCTCAGAACAAGAAAGTGGCAGTAGTCCTGGGCACTTCCAAGTCAGTGGCCTGAGGGACATCATAAGGCTTCTAAGACATAAGTTCTCAGGCCTGTCGACATTTAGATGACTTGTTTACCCAGCATCTGAAAATCTTTTGCATAAACGCAGCATTTTATTTATAGAACCAAACAGTGGGATTCCAAATCTGGCAAACATAACCAAAAGGAGAATGGAGGCTCTGAGAATAGCAAGTAAAAACACAGCAGCAACAATCATAGAAATTCTGTTTTTTGTGAAAGTTTCCTGGATTTGGGTTTCTTTTCAAAATTAGACACATCTTTTTAACTTTTAAAAAAATTTTAAAAGAGATATGTTGGCTACTGTTCCAGGTGTGAATTTGTCAAACATGTGATGCATGCTAGACTTGACTTTGAAAATAATGGTTCTCATAAAGAAAGTTCTCATAAATTGTTCTCATAAAGAAAGCAGGAAAGGTAGTTTTTGGGAATAGAGTGAATATGTAAAATATGGTTCATTATTTTGTATAAATGGTATGCATTGTAAAGGTCATACCTGTCTAATCTTAGGCCACTTCTCAAAATATGAATTACCAAAAATCATAGTCAATCATTCTAACTCTTCTTTTATACTAGAAATACTGCTACCTCCATGTACAAGTGAACTAGAAATATAATAAAAATAAACAGAATATTTTGAAAGCAGAGGAAGTCATAATATGAAAAAAACCCATATGAATGCTTAAATGGAAATTTAATAAGAAAATGTTCATTGTGGAATTCCTACTTATACTGGCAGATCTGTAATTGAAGTTGCTCTAATTAGTATTTCTTACCTTTGATCTCTAGGTTTAAGCAACACTACATCACTCTATTATTCCTGCATTTCATTTTCTATTTAGTAGGTCTAACTGTCCTATTTGTTCATTTACTTATTTATTTATATATTCATGAGTTATATGATGCTTGGGCTCCACTTAAGTACTAGGAGGGTGCTAAGTTGCAGGATGAAATAAGAAGCTTAAATAGGTGTAGCCCTTTCTCTGTGGGTTTTACCATCTACTAAAAGAGAGATAAGTTTTAAAAATCACAGAAATAAATATGTAAATGCAATCTTTATTTAGTGCTATGAAGAAAAATGTGTGGAAGGGTAAGAGGAGATGTAATATTTTGACATGTTAGGAAGTTTCGTTTGAGCAAGACATGAAGGAAGAATGGGTATTTTCTTGAAGAAGAATGGCCAGGTCCAAAGGAATGGCATCAGCAGGCCTGGAAGGAGATCATGGCTGAGCACAGAGAGGGGAGAGTGGGGTGAATAACACCAGAGTCCTTGTGGAGGGCCAGATTATTAATAGTCTGTGTGCTGTATTATGAAGCTTGTTCTTCATAAAAGCAAAGAAACATTAAAATAGGGTTTTACGCAAAGAGATGACATGATTGGGATTGCACTTTAAAGCCATCATTCTGGCAATAGAATTCTTATGTAAGAATTTGAGTGAGGCAAGGGAGGCTGTCAGGGCCAGGAGGTTGTGACAATAGCTCTGGAAAGTAATACTGGTAGTTTGAAATGGAAGATTCCAAGTGGAGATGAGAGAATGCTACATACCTGAGAGATCCTTTGAGGTGAAATTGATAGGAAAGTGATTGGGTATTTGGAGTAAGGGAAAACATTAAGGCTGACTGGATTTGAAACTGGATGGATGGTACTTCTTAGAAAATATGGGCAAAGAGAAGGTTGAAAATTTTGATATTGGCCTTGTCACATTTGAAATGTTCTGTAGATATTTTTCTTATTGTATATATGTATTTAATTTTGATCTTCATTTAAGAGAGAATATAGAAATTCCTTTGAGTTTAAGATGTCAATAAGTCCTGGACCCGTCCAGTAATTTTTCAGTGCTCTTTAGCAGGATCATATGCCATAGGATGTCAAAAGCCCATGAAAAGTGTGATTTCTGAGGATAAATATCTACAAACCAATGGCAACAGCAGCAGCGGTAGGACTCCTCCACTGATAAAACCCCAGCATTTTGGAGATAAGCGACAAATGAAACCAAACAAGGAGTGAGACAAGTGAATGATTTTGCCTAAATTATATAAGCTTAGGTCACAATGTAACATTTTGGTCAAATTTATGTTTTGACTCAAACTTTCCAAAAGTTGTGCTTGTAGTACCACAAATTTTACATTGTTGCAGCAACAATTTGAAAGTAAGGCTCTCTTCCAGTTATCCCATGACCATGAATGACTTGGTGACTGAAGGTATCAATGTAGAATATACATACACTTTTACAACATAGCTTCAGAAGTTACAAACCCTTAATAATCTAATATCTTCAATTAATGCATAAGGACTTTAAAAAATTCCCTGCTATGACCAAGTTAAATAAATCAGTGATATAATAGCAGAATGCAATTTTATTCCAATGAAAATGTATTTAATTTTGAGTCCAAAATGTAAGAATATTTTCTCTTGTCCACATTTTGCAGTACAAAAATGGACTGTTCTTAAGAAAAAATAAAATTACTGCATATAAATTAAAAATCATGCAATTAAAAGAAAAATTAGGACTTCCCTGGTGGCACAGGGGTTAAGAGTTCACCTGCCAATGCAGGGGACACAGGTTTGATCCCTGGTCTGGGAAGATCCCACGTGCCGCAGAGCAACTAAGCCTGTGTGCCACAACTATTGAGCCCCTGTGCCACAACTACTGAAGACCAGGCACCTAAAGCTCATGCTCTGCAGCAAGAGAAGCCACCACTCGTCGCAACTATAGAAATTCGGCGTGCAGCAACAAAGACCCAAATGCAGCCATAAATAAATAAATAAATAAATAAATAAATAAATATTTATAAATTAAATAAAAATGAAACTTTCAGTAAATTTTCCAAGGACAATTTTAATGCAAAGTTGCTAATTATAATTGAAATAGAAATTTAAACTGTAGAATAGTATGTTCAGAAATTAAAAATAGCTGGCACAACAAAAACACTAAAATCTCAGTTGTTTATTAAAGTAAAGGCTTAATTCTTGCTCTTGCGAAGTCCATCACAGGCTAGACAGCCTTTCTACCCTATGCCAGGTAGAATATGGGGTCTCTGAGGTCTCCACAGCAGTGAGAGAGAGAGGTAGATGCAGCTCACTAACTCTGAAATGCCTTGGCCAGAAGAGATTTGTGTCATTGCACTTCCATTTTATTATCCAGAACTGGTTATATGAACTCAACATAACTGCAAGGGGGGCTGAGAAGTGTAGGGAATTCAAAAATATTTGATGAGTACTAGTTAAGTGATCTTTGACATGGTAATTCTTCCAGGTGTATCCAGGTATCTTCAGATTTCTGTCTGGATTTTTTTTTAAACTTCATTCCTCCTACGAAAGCACTTCACACAATATAGCATAGCACTTATTGTTCTCTTCGTCTGAAGTGACAGCTCAGCCAAAGTACCATAATTTTTCAATAGTATCCATAATGGTGAGTATAGGAACATGGAAATAATATGTTTACTATAGTATCTGGCCAAAAATATCTGCCAAGAAGTTCAGGTAATGGTGAAATTTTTCCCAAAACATTTGTTCTAGGGACAGACTTCCCTTTTCTCTCTAAGGAAAATGTAATTTATACCCAAATATCAATCAAATTAATTCCACTTCCAGCCAAGTAGACTCACCCTCCTAAGACAACAACTATACATGCTGGAATGATTATAACAACAATTAAAGAAATTTTTTTGGAGAGCAAAGAAGAAGAAGGAGGAAAACAAGGAGAAGAGGAAGGAAGAAGAAGAAGGTGGCAGCAAATTTTGGAGGGGAATTACCATTTGGACAGAGAGAGCAGAACTGGGTAGATTTTCTTTGTTTTTCCTTTTTTTTTAGGGCTTCTACTCTACAGTACCTTCAATATCTATGCCAGGAAGGATGGTTAAAAATGTAATAGAAAACCCATTATATCTCTGAGTTGAAGAACCAGAAGACAAGGTCTGGGGTGACTACAACCACTGGAAAATAAGAGACAAATCCCAAATAGAAGAGAGGCAGAGTGAAGGAGTCCCAAATTCTGTATATAAACTATGCCTAAATCCCTGGCTGACATTTCAACCATGATTGTGTGTGTCAGTCTCCAATCATTACAGCTAAGGCTAAAAGAACTGAACTGAAACGTATGCTGCTGCTCAACAGAGAGTTTGCCATTTGAAACAAACCAAGTTAATTGTTTGTACAAACAAACAAACAAACTACACTCTTTTGGAGGGATATGACAGAATCCTAAGTCTTCATAATACGCAAGTTCAAGTTCATCCATGTATAAAGAAGTAGGAAAACATGACTCATTCTCAAGGAAAAAACAATCAACTGACAATGATTGGAGATGATGCAGATGTTAGATTGAGGAGACTGGGAGTTAAAGACAGTTATTATAACCAAGCTCAAAGACATAAATTACATTTGCAAAGAACTAAAAGTTGGAAATCTAAACAGAAAAATAGAAAACAAAAAGAAGAAATCAAATTTCTAGAACTGACAAATACAATATCAAAAATAAAATATTCAAAGAATGAATTTAATGGCAGAATGGAGATGACAGAGGAAAAACCTGAAGATCTATCAATAGAAATCTGAGAAAGTTAAAGAAAAATATTTTACAAATAAACAAATCCTCAGTAACTGGTGGGACAATATCAGAATGTCTAACATAGGTGCAATTGGAGTTTCCCAAGGAGAGAGGAGAAAGAGCAAGGCAGAAAATATTTTGAAGAAATAATAGTCAAATTTTTTTCAAATTTGGTAAATGATATGAATTTACATACTCAAAAAATTCAGTAAATGTCAGAGAGAATAAATACAAAGAATACCATGCTAGTTATATGATAAACTTTTGAAAAACAATGATAAAGAGAAAACCATGAAAGCCATCAGAGAAAAATCATATATTAAATATAGAGGGACAATTATTCAAATGATTGTAGAATTCTTATGAAAAACAGTAGAGACCAAAAGAGAGTGCATCAATATCTTTAAAGTGCTGAAAGAAAAGCTATCAACCCACAATTTTACACCCTTGTGAAAATAGCCTTCAAAACTAAAGATGGAAGAAAGATATTTTCCAATAAAAGCAACATATTTTTTAATCTCCAGCACGTGGCTGCTCTAGGTAAATACACAGATATACTGGAAATAAATGAAGTAAATTGAAGGAGGTTAGAGTGTGTGTATTAAAATCAGATAAAGTGAAAAATATCAAGACAGATTATTATCAGAGAAAAAATAAATAATTCATAATAATAATGAGTTAATTTATAAGAAAAATATAGTTATAAAGGGGTATGTGGTTAATAGAAATTCAAAGTTCACAAAGCAAAAATGGACAGAAATTAAAGAGAAAAATAGGTAAATTTATATTAATGATTGTAGATCTTCATAGCCTTATCAAAAATTGGTAGAACTGTGCAAAAAAATTAGTAAACATATAGATCTGAACTCTGTCAACAACACTGACCTAATGTGTTTCTTCACCTATGTATTCTGGCACTATTCTGAGTATAGTAGGTATAATAGCGGTTGCAAGATGTAAAAACATTTCCTGCTTATTTTACCCCAATACACTAAATCAAGGAAAATTAAATTTCCTTCAGCCTCACTCTAAGAGTCAGACCCAGGACTTCTGACCGTTGGTCTGTGGTTTCTATTGTTTTTATCTCACCGGGGCTCTACCCTTTGACTAACAGGTACCATCTCTGGTAATACAAATACTTTCTTCCTGGTTACCTGAAAATTTCTTTACCTTTTCCTTCCGTAGGTTCCTGAATATTGGAGGTAGATGCATGGGCAGTTGGTAAGTATAAGGCTGAATCCAAGATGGTGACATTTACCTGAGAAATGTCAGTTTTATACTCTGTTATCTGGCAATGTATAGCAATACTTCAGACAATGTGATTTGGCACATGTAAACTTACCTTTATTAAATTGAAGGAGAGGGGGAAAAAAGCATTCTTTGTAAAGAAGAAGTGACATCTGAGGGTCTGTTTATCAGGGGTATCTATTCCAAACATTATCAATGGCTTAGGGATTCCCATTCATAGAGATAAAGTTTGCAGCCCCCTTTGAAATCAGTTCTCTCTGTGTGGAGTGTGGTTCTTAGTCATGCATGAGAGGCGAGTGCTCTCTTTATCTAACTACAGCAATAGGGACCTTCCACCATCCCATCTAACTTCTAAGTTTTATTAAACTATTGATTTCACTCAGCACATTTAAGATTGAATTTTTAAGGAGAAAAAGAAATACAAAGTGGAAGAGAGTGAAGACTGTGTTTAAACAAGATAATCACACTGGAAAGCCAAAGCACAAAAGATTCCCTCCAGTGTGAGTTCTGGAAATAACCTTTAAGAGAGTGATAGATTATGTTCCCTTTAAATGAAGTTTAAAATTGAAGAAGAATTTTCTATCAAAACTGAACTTCTAAAAATTTATGCTGTCTAAACACCCTCCATGCCTGGAGAGTCAGCAGAAAAACATCTAGGTTTTAAAATATAAATTTACTGAACATTTACTTCATAAGCATCAGTTAATTTGAATTGAGAAGTGGCTGGGTGCATACCAGAGCATTAAACATTCAACAAGGGTAATTCATCAACATAACTACCTTTCTTTCTCCCAAGGAACTTAGATTCCATGATGAACAATACTTGGATGATGAACAATTGATGTGCATGCATATAAAGTTTTAGTCTTTGTTTCACATTCAGAAAAGCAACAAAACCTATAATACTCTCCTCATATATTCTAGCATTTACATCTGGATAGATGGAAAAAAATATGACCACAGCCATATTTTACTACTTTGGGACGGTTTGGTTGAACATAAACATTTTATCATGGCTCACCCCTGCTTGTTACCTTCCAAGTAAGCCCCTGCTGGAACATTCCCAAGATCCTTGGTGACAGGAGCAGAGTTTGACATAACCTGTCTTTGCCTCATCTCTCTAGGCAAGTGTTGCACTTGACCCCTCACCCTCCACAGTCCAACCACACAAAATACCTTATACACTCATGTACCTTGCAGTTTCCTGTCACTCTGAATCTATTCAGGCTGCCTCTTTTGCTGGGACCACTTTTCCTCTAGCCTTTGCTTCCCAACAATTAGAGCCTCGTAATGCAACACTGAGTACTGCTGAAGTCTTCTCCTATGCTCCGTCCTGGGTTAGATGTGCTCTGTGTGCTGGTCGGTGTTCTGAGTATTCATGCTTCTTATTGTATTGGTAATATTTACTTCTGCATATGTATTTGCATTTGTTTTAAATCCTGGCTCCCTTGTTAGAATGTTAGCACACCATATGTCAGAAATATATTGTGTTAATACATTTTTCATGAATTAATGTGTGAATTCAATAACCATTTTAGAGTTGAGGAAGATAGAAATGAAGGAGAATTATTAATTTTGTCAACAAAAAAGCATGTTAAAAACTTATGTTTTAAAAAATATTTATTGAATACCTCCTATGTATGCTCAAAGAGCTTAGCATTTTAATTAAAGAAATGACATAATCGGTTTTCTGTTTTTCAAGGGCAATCATATTTCCCTTCCTTATGATCTCCCAGACACTACATCAGTTATAGGGATAAATAAGTAACTAAGATATGATCTATTACAGCATGGTGATGATAGTACAGTAATAGATACAGACCTCTAAGCAGATAATTGAAACAAAATATGATAAATTCTTTAGACAAAGTGTGCATCACTTAGCTTATTCTGTATAACACTCTACCCCAAAATTTAGTGGTTCAAACCATAACCATTTATTAGCTCACAACTCTGTGGATTGCTTGGTTCATTCTAGCTAACCTCTTCAGAAGTTAGGACGCTGACCATAAGTCAGTGTTCTAAGAGAGCCTCACTCAGATGTCTAGTGGTTGGCTGGGGCAGGCAGGGTGACGGGTCACTGGGCCAAGTTTCACTCATTGAATAGGCTGTCCCAACTCCCTTACATGGAGGAAGCAGAGAGCCAAGATCAGGAAAAGGACAAGCCCCAAAGCCCAGGCACTTTTAAGCCTCTACTGTGGTCAAGTTTGCTAAGGTCTCGGTCACCAAAGTAAGTCACATGACAAGCCCCAAGGCAGTGTGGGAGGATACCACCAAGAGGCTCTGGTGGTGGAACAGGAATTTCAGCAGCCATTTTGCAAATAGTCTCTTCTCAGTGATTCTTAGCCCCACCCTCTGGGCTTTCAGCTCCTCCCTCTGATTATCCTCCTTTTCCCATAAAAAATAAATGGCCCAAGTTGGTAGCTGAGTAGTTTTCTAAGTCTGCATTCCAATAGAAACTTGGAGTCCAGAGACCTCTTCTTCTTTTAGTAAAAGTTAGCAGCCCTTTTGCTGATACAACTTCCTTCAAAAATGTGTGTGCTTTCTATGCCTCTGTTGAACAGAAGTTATACTCACAATTCTTTTTAAGACAGACCCCTCTCTATTTTAGGTAGCTTGTTAAGCTGCTGTGAACCAATGCTGTTTAGAGTCTTTGAAGCCCTTTTGCCTAGCTGAGAGAGACCACTAGACATCACCTTACATTTTTCTTAAGTCCTAACAAAGGGTGTTAGAGCCATACCTTTGATATGACCTTGATACAGAGGCCATGCTTTACTGGAAAGGTCCTGAATTTTAAATACACCCTCAGGTTTTAATTTACTTTGAGACACTTTTACTCGCTAGAGAAACTGCAAATGAGAAACAGGTAATCCAGCACATCCTGGTTTCTCTCTATTCTATATAAATTCTGCTTGCAAACTGATTAGTTCTTTCTTTAGATCTTCTCTCTTTTCCTGTAACTTATCATAGGCAACTAAAAAAAAGCCAATGATATTTTAAACAGTCTTCTTGAAAATTATCTTGCCAAGGTCTTCCAAATTACTGCAGGCAATAGTTTTGCAAGTTGTTTTATAGTATTTCATATCTGGTGTCACAATCTTCCATCCTCCACTAACAGTTTGCTTGCCAATTTCCCAGACTTCACAAAATGTCTTATAGCTTCTGCCCACTGAACTGTTCCAAAGCTACTGTCATGTTTTGTTTTGTTTTGTTGTTATGGAAACACCCCAAGTGATACCTATATCATTTTCTCTACCAGTTTTTTTGCTACGAAAGAAATCACCCCAAATTGTAGTCACTTAAAACAAAACCTTCTTTAGTTCAGTATTTTGTGGGTCACTCAACAGTTCTTTGGTCTGGGCTGACAATCTATGAAACACTGAAAATAAGCTGATCCCTACTGAGTTCTCTCAAACATTGCATTCAACTGGCAAAGTGCCTCATGGTGTATTACTAAGGTTGGCCTTTTACATGTCTGGCACTTAACTGGGGCATGGTTGCCACACATAGAAGCAGAGTTCCAAGAGCAGGAAGAGGGCAAGCCCCAATGTGCCAGCACTTTCAACATACACTTTCTTCAAATTTGCTAATGTCCCATTGGTCAATAAGTCACATGGGCAAGCCCAGAGTCAGTGCAGGAAGCTGTTAGCAAAGGATAATAAATTATGGTCTCTATTTTTGCAAGAGTCTGCTATTAACTATGAGAAGACTACAAATAGAAAGGAAAGGAGAAATTGGCTAGCTATTAGAGTAAGACCAAACCCAAGCCACATAAGTTTTCAGAGCACAAATCCTGAAATTTAAAATTTTGAATTCAGAGAGACAGAGAGTCAATACGGTTTGAAAGTCAGCAAGGTTTGAAAAACACTCAATTTAACTGGCCACAAACCATAACTTATGTGCACCGTGTATCAGATGGAGACACATGGGTCTGACAGCAGCTCCCTCCGCATGCTATCTTAAGTTTTATGCACCCCAAATTCTATCGTTAATGCATCCTGGGCACAGCAGTTTTCATTCTGATGGGCCGCCTTTCTGAATATTTTATTGGTCAGCCATACTTAAGGGCAAGTTGGAGTCCTAAACACCTCTGATCGCAAGGGTTTCCTCCACTCAAGAAGACTATAGATGCAGGATTTCTCCCTTTTCTTCTTCAGTGGGACTCTTCTGAATAGAATGGTAGCTGTGTACTCTCAAGTCTTTGATTATCTTTAAAGCTTTAGCCTTGATGTCAAAGGTGCCTAAGCCTGGTTTAGGGAGAATCCCTCCCTGCTTCCAAGGAACTTTCTATCTGGACATTTGTAAATATCAACCTACACCCTACCAACTTTACTTGTACTCAACCAATAAGAAAGTTTTGAAGATGTTCACACAAGTATGTATTGAGAACCCACTACAGAGAACTATGCTCACTAATGAGTTTGGTGACAAAATTTGGAAGGAATGGGATAGGAGAGCACCAGAAAGCAGTCTTGCTGAGAAGAGAAATGGGCTTGTGAATAAAATAATTTTCGAATATTTAAACACAAGAACCTCACATGCCTAAATAATATAATTATTTTCAAAATCCTAAGGGAAATGGTGACTTTCCAGTGTGTCAGTTTGATCATGTCAATTTTCAAAGACAGAAAAATGAATATAAATTAAAATGACACTATTTTATTATAGCCAGTTCAAGAGAAGACATTGAGCTGAGGCAAGACCCAGGAGGAATATGCAAGAAACTACTAAAAAAAGGGTGAAAATGTAAAGAAAAGGGGGAAGAAGAAAATATTTTCACCATCATCCAACATCTTTTACAGACCTTGGAATATAGTAAGGGACAGTAATGACTTATGAATTAACTATCCAATCCAGGGATTAGGGATCATTTGACTGCCTGACACAACACTTTTGTCAACTAAACTGAATTCTGAAGTCCTCCACCTGATTTAACCCCCATTTTACATGGCAAAAAATAAATTAGGAAACCAGTGCTATGCCATGGCTACACTCTGCACCATCCAGGGACATAAAGGCCACTTTAGTTACTGCAGTTTGGTAGACAGTGTGAGCTGAGAAGCAGTAGTCCCACATTTGACTAGCTTTCCTGAGGAAGAGTTTATGAAGTCAGCTTAACAACATAACCTAAACATATTAAACCTGTACCATAGTTGTCAATCTAGTATATCTCATGACTTTAGTGTCAGGACCACTTTATGTCTCTGTTAAAAATTAGATTGCTTCTCCTGGATAAACTACAGAGCTCAAGGCCTGAGAAAAAACAAGCTAAAAACAACATCTTGTATCTTTTCTGTGTGTTTTTTTTAGTGGGTGTTGCAGAATATTTACATGAAATAATTATTTTTTATTTGAGTCAACTACCTTGCCTCTGACACTATTCCAGATTCTGGATGTGCAAAAATGAATAATCCACCTTCAAATAGTTTATGTTCTAAGAGACACAGACATGAACCTAAACCAATAATTATGTCATAAACAATAGTTTCTAGAATAAATAATGAATTGAGTGGTGCAGGAGAGTTGAGGAGGAAATAACTAACTCTATTTACATTGGGGAGTTGGGGAAGTTTCACATATGAGATGAGATTTGAGATGCTTCTTAAAATTATGCATGTGTTCTTTTGCTGTGGTCAGCAATGAAAAATTACATGCAAAAGTAAATGATATTAAGAAAATAAAATTAAAAGACTAAGTTAAGAAAGGAGATGGTAGAGAATATGACTGGAGTCAATATAAACTTTAAGTCTAGTTGGCCTAAATTTTTTATTACCTTTATTACATTTCAACATTATAGAAATAAAAGTTAACACCATCAAAAACTTCTTGGGATGACAGTTTTAATAAATATTTTAAAATATATAATCAGTATCACTGACATCTCAGCTTATAAGAGCATTGCTCTTTGATCACCCTCCTTCTTAAATAGCATCATCTTAATACCCAAGTATCACAGTATAACTGAAAAGCCAAAGAGTTAGTTTATAATTCGTATAGCTTTTGTCCTGCTGTCTCTTTGCAAAGTTTAGTTATTGATAAATTATTATTTCTAATTACAGGACACTTTTTATTTATTTATTTTTCAGGACACTTTTTATAATAGCACATAGGATATTTTCTTCTAATCACTAAGATTTTGTTTGTTCAAATTTTACAAGGCTCTACCAGATGCATTTGAACATTTCTTACCTGAGGTACAGCTGAGTTAGGGGAAAAAAAGAGAAAAAAAATGCATCTGTACAAAACTAACTACTTCCAAAAAATTAGCAAGTACAGAAAAAAGATACAAAATATTGCTCTTTGAAATTTGCATTTTGCATATTGAAACATCCAGAGTTCACAATTTTCATTGAAGATGGCATATTACTTAGTGTGCTATTAAATGGATTAAAATGTAAATCTTAGTTGACAAAGTCTAAGAATGGTGCTGCAATCAACATAGTTAATGATGAGCTGTTTTTTAAACATTTTTTTTTTCAGTTTATAATGAAAGCATTAGAGGTAAACTAGAACTCTTCATTCCAGAAACTCCACTATGAAGCATAATTCTTAGACATAATCATAAATGTTGAATTAAAGCATAAAAGAATAAATGAATAAATAATGTGTTTCTGGTTTAGCCCTTATAATATCTAGAATGCAGAGGCTTCCACAAGGGACAATTATGTCAGTGGTAAACATTAAAAAGATGAGAAGATTTTGGCTACTGGGAGCCCAGAGGCGGCGGAAGGGTCGGGGAGGCCATGGTGACGGGAGGCGGGGGGCGGTAACTGACGTCGGAACCCCGAGGCGGCAGCGGCCGGTTTAGCGTGGCCTGGCAGGGCTTGGAGGACCGGCCGGTGCGTGGCAGCAGCCAGGGAGCCTGAGGCCGGGGAGTCGTGCACAGGCGCTACTCGGTTGGGCAGTGAGCCGGCCAAGGCCTCGGCTGCGAGACCTTCCCGATGCCGGTTGGGGCTCTGAGGAGCAAAGCGGAGGCTGTGCCCGGGCCTCGGGCGGGGTAGAAGGCCGGCGGGCCCGCTGCCCTGCGCGCGGTGGATGCGGCGGCGGCGATGGACGCCCTAGAGGAAGAGAGCTTCGCGCTGTCCTTCTCTTCCGCCTCTGATGCAGAATTTGATGCTGTGGTTGGATATTTAGAAGACATTATCATGGATGATGAGTTCCAGTTATTACAGAGGAGTTTCATGGACAAGTACTACCAGGAGTTTGAAGACACGGAAGAGAATAAGCTCGCCTACACACCTATTTTTAATGAATATATTTCTTTGGTAGAAAAGTATATAGAAGAACAGCTGTTGGAGCGGATTCCTGGATTTAATATGGCGGCTTTCACTACAACTTTACAGCACCATAAAGATGAAGTGGCTGGTGACATTTTCGACATGCTGCTCACGTTTACGGATTTTCTGGCTTTTAAAGAAATGTTTCTGGACTATAGAGCAGAAAAAGAAGGCCGGGGACTGGACTTAAGCAGCGGTTTAGTGGTGACTTCATTGTGCAAATCTTCTGTGACAGCTTCCCAGAACAATCTGCGGCCCTAGGTCCCAGCTCCAGGTAATGGGATCTTTCTAGACATCACCAGCCCAATAGACTGGGAGAGGCTTTGGCTAATGATGTCAGAAGAATACATCTTGGAATGACTGACTGTTCTGCAACTCTTCGTTAATGTTAAGTATCGATGGGTCAGAAGAAAATGATCTGACCTTCCTGGGACACATTCTTGTCTTCAGTAACCCTAGTACTCCTACCTGAGTAGACACCTCTTTCAGGAGCTTCTGAGTCTGGCTCCTGCACCAAGCCCAAGTCCAGCATTCCACCTGGGGGACACTTCCCCAGCATATGTGTTGGTGTGTCCATGTTGGAAGAACCCCCCATCACCAACTCTCTTGGCCCAGCAGGCCTTGCATGTCCCGCCAGGCTTTTTGTGCACTCACAGCTTTTTACATGGGTCAGAGTTTCAGTCCTGCAGCCTCAATGGGCTTTTTGACTGGGAGTATTTATCTAGGGTTTAACTCCAGCTAGGTGCCCATCTCAAGATTTCTGAAACTCCTACTATCACAGCTAGTCTTGGCTGTAGGAATCGACTTAGAGAGTTGTCCTTTACCTAAAAAGGTACTTGTGAAAATCAGTTCCTAGTCTTACATGTACAGTCCTTATATCACTTCACTGTCTTCTACTGGTCCTGATGTACTCCCATTGTTTCTATAACTCGTTTATGTTTTTGAAAACATATTTTTATAGATGAATACTCAGGCTAACCTAGTGGATATAATCTTGGAACTTCCATGATTACCCACTTCAAGATCAAAGTATTATATTGCTGTGTGCTTTTTAGCTGTTAGTGCTATGAAAGCAAAAATGCTTTCTATGTTGGTGTTCCTATTTTACTGGGCACCAATGAATGTATGCTGGAAGTAGTCTAAAAGGTTTCCTTTTCTTAGAGCATGTTAGTATTTGTGCAGGTTTGCTTAAAACCCTTTCTGTGTAAAACAGCTCCTTAGGTTTTCTGTTGGGGTAGGGGCGCTGCACTTCCTTCTTGCTGTCAAAATAATCTTACCAAGATAGTGTTCCACTGGTCTAGCTCAGTAGGAGATAGCAAACAGCTTTACTGGTCATCTGTCTGCTTGGATTTAGTACACTGGTTTAGTACAATGTTTGATAGAACATTACTGACCAGAAAACATGGATGTCGCCTCTCTAGAAAGAAATACTATAGTAGTTCAATTCCCAACGTGTACCTTAGTTTTTTTGTTGTTGTTTTTATTTTTATTTTTCAAGTAAAAATAAGAATCTCTACTGAAAAAAAAAAGATGAGAGGACAATGATGAGTTCTGGTGTGAGTTTCTTCACAGAAATATATATAATTTTCAATCAAATTTTCACCAGGATCACACATTTAATTACTCCTTTTCATTTTCTTAAGATTTATTTTTCTTTTACTTTAACAACAAAAATTGTTCTAAATAATAATCTTTTCTAAAATCTCACATAAATTCAACAGTTCCTAAGTTGAAAGGTACCAAATCAGAGAAAAAAAGACACTCATCTGATGCACAAATGTAAGTTTTATAGGTATTGCCTGCACTTGACACAATAAATACACCAAAAAACAAAAACAAAAACAAAAACAAAACAACCCAACAACAGAACCATTAATTCCACAAATATTTTTGTGTAAGTACCGAGAACACAAAGATGAATAACATAGTCCCAACCCTTCTGGAAATTCATGTTCTAGTTGGGAAATTAGACTTGGAAATAAATTATAACAAAAAGTGATCAATGTTATGGTAAAGGCATTCACAGCACATAAAGGGAAACGTTAGGAAGAAGGAGCATCTGAGCACATTAGAACACCTTGGGAGTTCAAAACAAATGAAAATATCAGACCCTACCTTAGACAATTATATCACACTCTTTTGGCATAGGCATTTTTAAAGTGCCTTAAAAAGAATATTGGATGATCCTAACATAGAGCCAGGACTGAGAACCCCCACAGAGGAGATAACTTGATATTGAGCAGAGAGCAGTGGGGAGGTCAGACATTTTAGAAAGTGGTAAAAGCACAAGCAAACTTTGGAAGTCTAAAAATATATGGCTTATTTAGGGAAACCCAAGTAGTCAAGATCTACTGCAGAGTAGATTTCGGATGGGGGCTGATGGATATAAAGTGATAAGAAATAAGGTTAGTCAGATAGGAAGTAGCCAAATCATAAAGGGCTTTGTGCGTCATGAAAATTACTTCAAATTTTATTCTGTAGCTGCTGAGAAGCCCCTGAAAAATATTGAGCAGCAGAGTACATAATCATGTACACGTTAGAGCCATTGCCCTGGCAACACTATGGAGCATGAATTACAGGGAGGCAAGACTACAGGACACCCACAAGGAGTCTATTGTAGAAGACCAAGAGGGAGAAGAAAAGGTCCAAGTAAGCCAGTGGAAGTAGGAATGGAGAAAGGAGGAGGATAGCAAAAGAGTTTTACAAGGGGCAATGTGGCTTAGTGGAAGGAGCAGTCTCTGTGATCCACTACTTCTCCATCTGTAAACAGAAGAGTTATTGAACAGATTAAGTGTGATATGGAGCCAAAATAGCATGTCATATCAGGAAAAAGTACCCAGGAAGTAGTCATTGTTTTCATTTGCAAGTAGATTGGGCAGAGCTTAGTGACTAGATGATATGGGAAGGGTGGGGGAATGGGAAGAAGGGCCAAGGAGAGTCCTAGGAAGATACCATGTTTCTGAGTAGGAGAGAAGATTCCTGGCATTGTGAGGATGCCTAGCACCAAGATAAGAATGCACTTAAGGGCACAGATTTAGGAAGGGGTAGATGATGGGTGGGTAGATAATACTGATATTTGTGAAAAGGTCTGGAAGGGGGGATAGAAGTGTATAAGTTGTCTGAGATCAATTTGTATTTCAGGTACCTATGAATCATCCAGTTGGAGATATCTGGGAAGCTGAATATCTGAAGCTAGAGCATGGTATGTTTATATGAAGACTTAACATGAGTAACAGAGCTTTGAATTTGTCTTTATGTCAACATCATCATCATCATCAAGATGAACATCAGTATCAGTAATATTTATTGATATGTCAGGCAACTAATTGATCCAACCACATTCTTTTTAATTTAGTCATCCAACAACCCCATAATGTAGAATTTTAGAGATGAAGGAACTAAAGTTTGGAGATATTACAAAGTTATTCAAGTATCCATACCATTATCAACAATAATTCTATATATCAGCAGCTCATAAAATATTTAAACTAAGAAGAAAATGTATATTACTTTTCATTTGAAGTTAATCTGTGGGGAATTTGGATCTCACACTCTGATCCAGTATCCTCCAGGAGGTCTGGCATCGGATTATCTTTGTTCTAGAAGATTCTGAAAGTTATACTCTGACTCCATGAACCAATGTTTAAACCCAGCAGGTCTTAGAAACAAGCTATATAAAAATCATTTAAGAATTAGAGATCTTGAATTGAGGTGTCTCGTGCAGCACTGCTCATAGTGTGAGGTGTTGGCACAGCCACATTACATGAAGAACTATGGTCTGAAAGGCTGGGTGAAAGCCTTTGCACACAGCACCGTATGAGCAAGTAAAACTAGACTGTGCACAAAGGAAAAAAGAATAAAAGGATACTCTGGGCGAGGAGCTTCAAGATGGCAAAAGAGTACAATGCGGAGATCACCTTCATCCCAACAAATACATCAGAAATACAACTACATGTGGAACAACTCCTACAGAACACCTACTGAATGCTGGCAGAAGACCTCAGACTTCCCTAAAGGAACAGACACCCTCAGCCGACCTACACTGAGAGGCGGGTCCAAATCCAAAGCTGAACCCTGGGAGCTGTGTGAACAAAGAAGAGAAAGGAAAATCTCTCCCAGCAGCCTCAAGAGCAACGGATTAAATCTCCACAATCAACTTGATGTACCCTGCATCTGTGGAATACCTGAATAGACAACAAAACATCCCAAATTGAGGAGGTGGACTTTGGGAGCAATGATATATATATATATAAATATTTCCACTTTTACTCCTTTTGTGAGTGCATATGTGTATGCTTCTGTGTGTGATTTGTCTGTATAGCTTTGCTTTTACCATTTGTCCTAGGGTTCTGTCTGTCCTTTTTTTTTTATTATTACCTGAAAAAACTCTTTTTCTTAATAATTATTTTTTATTTTAATAACTATATTTTATTTTATTTTACTTTATTTTATTTTGTCTTCTTCTTTCTTTCTTTTTTTTCTCCCTTTTATTCTGAGCTGTGTGGAGGACAGGTTCTTGGTGCTACAGCCAGGCATTAGGGATGTGCCACTGAGGTGGGAGAGCCAAGTTCAGGACACTGGTGCACAAGAGACCTCCTAGCTCCACATAATATCAAATGGCAAATATCTCGCAGAGATCTCCATCTCAATGCCAAGACCCAGCTCCATGACCAGCAAGCTACAGTGCTGGACACCCTATGCCAAACAACTAGCAAGACAGGAACACAACACCATCCGTTAGCACAGAGACTTCCTAAAATCATAATAAGGCCACAGACACCCCAAAACACACCACCAGAAGTGGACCTGTACACCAAAAAGACAAGATCCAGCCTCATCCACCAGAACACAGGCACTAGTCCCCTCCACCAGGAAGCTTACACAACCCACTGAACCAATCAGAGCCACTGGGGACAGACACCAAAAACAACAGAAACTATGAACCAGCAGTCTGTGAAAAGGAGACCCCAAACACAGTAAGTTAAGCAAAAAGAGAAGACAGAGAACCACACAGCAGATGAAGGAACAAGGCAAAAATCCACCAGACATAACAAATGAAGAGGAAACAGGCAGTCTATGTGAAAAAGAATTCAGAGTAATGATAGTGAAGATGATCCAAAATCTTGGAAATAGAATGGAGAAACTAGAAGACACATTTAACAAGGACCTAGAAGAACTAAAGAGCAAACAAAGAGTGATGAACAACACAATAAATGAAATTAAAAATACTCTAGAAGGGATAAATAGCAGAATAACTGAGGCAGAAGAACGGATAAGTGACCTGGAAGATAAAATGGTGGAAATAACTACTGGAGAGCAGAATAAAGAAAAAAGAATGAAAAGAATTGAGGACAGTCTCAGAGACCTCTGGGACAACATTAAGCGCATCAATATTCGAATTATAGGGGTCCCAGAAGAAGAAGAGAAAAAGAAAGGGACTGAGAAAATATTTGAAGAGATTATAGTTGAAAACTTCCCTAATATGAGAAAGGAAATAGTTAATCAAGTCCAGGAAACACAGAGAGTTCCATACAGGATAAATCCAAGGAGAAACATGCCAAGACACATATTAAACAAACTATCGAAAATTAACTACAAAGAAAAAATATTAAAAGCAGCAAGGGAAAAACAAGTAACATATAAGGGAATCCACATCAGGTTAGTAGCTGATCTTTCAGCAGAAACTCTGCAAGCCAGAAGGGAGTGGCAGGATATATTTAAAATGATGAAAAGAAAAACCTACAACCAAGAATACTCTACCCAGCAAAGACCTCATTCAGATTTGATGGAGAAATTAAAACCTTTACAGACAAGCAAAAGCTGAGAGAGTTCAGCACCACCAAACCAGCTTTACAACAAATGCTAAAGGAACTTCTCTAGGCAAGAAACACAGGAGAAGGAAAAGACCAACAATAATAAACCCAAAACAATTAAGAAAATGGTAATAGGAACTTACATATTGATAATTACCTTAAATGTAAATGTAAATGGATTAAATGCTTCAACCAAAAGGCATAGACTGGCTGAATGGATACAGAAACAAGACCCATATATATGCTGTCTACAAGACACCCACTTCAGACCTAGGGACACCCACAGACTGAAAGTGAAGGGATGGAAAAAGATATTCCATGCAAACGGAAATCAAATGAAAGCTGGAGTAGCAATTCTCATGTCATACAAAATAGACTTTAAAACAAAGACCATTACAAGAGACAAAGAAGGGCACTACATAGTGATCAAGGGATCAATCCAAGAAGAAGCTATAACAATTGTAAATATTTATGCACCCAATGTAGGAGCACCTCAATACATAAGGCAAATACTAACAGCCATAAAAGGGGAAACTGACAGTAACACGATCATAGTAGGGGACTTTAACACCCCACTTTCACCAATGGACAAATCCAAAATGAAAATAGATAAGGACACACAAGCTTTAAATGATACATTAAACAAGATGGACTTAACTGATATTTATAGGACATTCCACCCAAGAACAACAGAATACACATTTTTCTCAATTGCTCAGGGAACATTCTCCAGGATAGATCATACCTTGGGTCACATATCAAGCCTTGATAAATTTAAGAAAATTTACATCATATCAAGTAACTTTTCTGATCACAATGCTATGAGACTAGATATCAATTACAGGAAAAAATCTGTAAGAAATACAAACACATGGAGGATAAATAACACACTACTTAATAACCAAGAGATCACTGAAGAAATCAAAGAGGAAATCAAAAAATACCCAAAAACAAATGACAATGAAAACACAATGACCCAAAACCTATGGGTTGCAGCAAAAGCAGGCCTAAGAGGGAAGTTTATAGATATACAAGCCTACCTCAAGAAACAGGAAATATCCCGAATAAACAACCTAACCTTGCACCTAAAGCAATTAGAGAAAGAAGAACAAAAAACCCCCAAAGATAGCAGAAGGAAAGAAATCATAAAGATCAGATCAGAAATAAATGAAAAAGAAATGAAGGAAACATTAGCAAAGATCAATAAAACTAAAAGCTGGTTCTTTGAGAAGATAAACAAAATTGATAAACCATTAGCCAGACTCATCAAGAAAAAAAGGGAGAAGACTCAAATCAATAGAATTAGAAATGAAAAAGGAGAAGTAACCACTGACACTGCAGAAATACAAAAGATCATGAGAGATTACTACAAGCAACTCTATGCCAATAAAATGGACAACCTGGAAGAAATGGACAGATTCTTAGAAATGCACAACCTTCTGAGACTGAACCAGGAAGAAATAGAAAATATGAACAGACCAATCACAAGCACTGAAATTGAAACTGTGATTAAAAATCTTCCAACAAACAAAAGCCCAGGACCAGATGGCTTCACAGGAGAATTCTATCAAACACTTAGAGAAGAGCTAACACCCATCCTTCTCAAACTCTTCCAAAAATTTGCAGAGGAAGGAACACTCCCAAACTCATTCTATGAGACCACCATCACCCTGACACCAAAACCAGACAAAGATGTCACAAAGAAAGAAAACTACGGCCAACATCACTGATGAACACAGATTCAAAAATCCTCAACAAAATACTAGCAAACAGAATCCAACAGCACATTAAAAGGATCATACGTTATGATCAAGTGGGGTATAACCCAGGAATGCAAGGATTCTTCAACATATGCAAATCAATCAACGTGATACACCATATTAACAAATTGAAGGAGAAACACCGTATGATCATTTCAATGATGCAGAGAAAGTTTTGACAAAATTCAACACCCATTTATGATGAAAAACCCTCCAGAAAGTAGGCATAGAGCAAACTTTCCTCAACATAATAAAGGCTATATATGACAAACCCATAGCCAACATCGTCCTCAATGGTGAAAAACTGAAACCATTTCCACTAAGATCAGGAACAAGACAAGGTTACCCACACTCATGAATATTATTCAACATAGTTTTGGAAGTTTTAGCCAAAACAATCAGAGAAGAAAAAGAAATAAAAGGAATCCAAATCAGAAAAGGAGAAGTATAACTGTCACTGTTTGCAGATGACATGATACTATACATAGAGATTCCTAATGATGCTACCAGAAAACTACTAGAGCTAATCAATGAATCTGGTGAAGTAGCAGGATACAAAATTAATGCACAGAAATCTCTTGCATTCCTATACATTAATGTTGAAAAATCTGAAAGTGAAATTAAGAAAACACTCCCATTTACCATTGCAACAAAAAGAATAAAATATGTAGGAATAAACCTACCTCAGGAGACAAAAGACCTGTATGCAGAAAATTATAAGACACTGATGTTAGAAATCAAAATGATACAAATAGATGGAGAGATATACCATGTTCTTGTATTAGAAGAATCAACTTTGTGAAAATGAATATACTACCCAAAGCAATCTACATATTCAATGCAATGCCAGTCAAACTACCACTGGCATTTCTCACGGAACTAGAACAAAAAATTTCACAATTTGTATGGAAACAAAACACCATGAATAGCAAAAACTATCTTGAGAAGGAAAAACGGAGCTGGAAGAATCAGGCTCCCTGACTTCAGAATATACTACAATGCTACAGTAATCAAGAGAGTATGGTACTGGCACAAAAACAGAAATATAGATCAATGTAACAGGATAGAAAGCACATATGGTCACCTTATCTTTGATAAAGAGATAAACCCACACACATATGGTCACCTTACCTTTGATAAAGGAGGCAAGCATATACAGTGGAGAAAAGACAGCCTCTTCAATAAGTGGTGCTGGGAAAACTGGACAGCTACATGTAAAAGAATCAAATTAGAACACTCCCTAACCCCATACACAAAAATAAACTCAAAATGGATTAAAGACCTTATGTAAGGCCGGACAGTATCAAACTCTTAGAGGAAAACCTAGGCAGAATACTCTATGACATAAATCACGTCAAGATCCTTTTTGACCTACCTCCTAGAGAAATGGAAATAAAAACAAAAATAAACAAGTGGGACCTAATGAAACTTAAAAGCTTTTGCACAGCAAAGGAAACCATAAACAAGAGGAAATGACGACCCTCAGAATGGGAGAATATATTTGCAAATGAAGCAACTGACAAAGGATTAATCTGCAAAACATACAAGCAACTCATGCAGCTCAATATCAAAAAAACAAATAACCCAATCCAAAAGTGGACAGAAGACCTAAATAGACATTTCCCCAAGAAGATATACAGATTGCCAACAAACACATGAAAGAATGCTCAACATCATTAATCATTAGAGAAATGCAAATCAAAACTACAATGAGATATCATCTCACACCGGTCAGAATGGCCATCATCAAAAAATCTACAAACAATAAATGTTGGAGAGGGTGTGGAGAAAAAGGAACCTTCTTGCACTGTTGGTGGGAAAATAAATTGATACAGCCACTATGGAGAACAGTATGGAGGTTCCTTAAAAAACTAAAAATAGAACTACCATACGACCCAGCAATCCTACTACTGGGCATATACTCTTAGAAAACCATAATTCAAAGAAAGTCATGTACCAAAATGTTCATTGCAGCTCTATTTACAATAGCCAGGACATGAAAGCAACCTAAGTGTCCATTAACAGATGAATGGATAAAGAAGATGTGGCCCATATATACAATGGAATATTACTCAGCCATAAAAAGGAACAAAACTGAGTTATTTGTAGTGAGGTGGATGGACCTACAGACTGTCATACAGACTGAAGTAAGTCAGAAAGAGAAAAACAAATACCATATACTAATACATATATATGGAATCTAAAAAAAAAAAGAAAAAAAAAAGAAAATGGTCTGAAGAACCTAGTGGCAAGACGGGAATAAAGATGCAGACCTACTAGAGAATGGACTTGAGGATATGGGGAGGGGGAAAGGTAAGGTGGGACAAAGTGAGAGAGTGGCATGGACATATGCACACAACCAAACGTAAAATAGATAGCTAGTGGGAAGCAGCTGCATAGCACAGGGAGATCAGCTCGTTGCTTTTTGACCAACTAGAGGGGTGGGATAGGGAGTGTGGGAGGGAGGGAGATGCAAGAATGAAGAGATACGGGGACATATGTATAAAGCAGAAACTGACACACCATTGTAAAGCAATTATACTCTAATAAAGATGTTAAAAAAAATAAAAAGAATAATAGTTTGCAGTAAAACAAAAAAAAAAAAAGAATTAAACTGTTTTTCCAAGTTGCCTGTCTCTCCTGCTGCTTACCAAATCATGTAATTTCTTATCCTTTGTGAAAATGCTCCATGTTGAGAGGAGTTTCTTACCTTTTGAAATTTTGATATGAGAATTATGTTTCTTAACTAAAAATGCCAAAAGAGTTTTAAGGAACAAAAATCCACAAGAGACACTAGTTAACATTATGTTGAGTAATATTTGCATTGTTACCTCATCATATTATAAATAAGAGCAGAAAATTTGCAAGTAAATCTGTATCAAAGGATGAGCAGGATGAATAAACTGTTGACCTGAAATAAATAGACTGCTAGATATCAAGCAAAGATGGTTCATCCAGGATCAGCAGAGAATTGCTATTCAAGGTCTGCAACCATGGCGAGCCATGTGCAAGTCCTGCACAGCATGTGAAGAACACGTTTTTAGAGCAGCAAAGGAAGCCAGGAGGGATGTATTAAACAAAGAGGCCATGGCTTTTCATTGGCTGAGTCCTCACCAGGAAAGAAGAAGAGTCTTTCTTCTGTCTATTGAGCTCTGTTATCATCACAGCACATGATAATTCCCCTTTTTAGTCTCCCAACTCTATTTAGTTAAGGTTTCCGTTTAGTCTTTTACAAAACAAAACAAAAGGAAAAAAAAAAGGAAAGGAAAGGAAAGAAAAGTTAAAAGGAGAGATAAAGAAGCAGTGAGGAGAGCCCAAAAGAGGAAGGGAGAGAGAGGGAAGTTTGTGGGGAGGTTAAAGAGAAGGAACAGGGAGATGGAGAGGGGAAGGTGTAAGTATAGGAGACAGATGATAGATAGACAGATAGAGGATGGATAGATAGATAGATGATGGATAGATACATCAACAAAAGATAAAGAGATTGGTAGATAGGTAGATGATAGACAAATAGAAGATAGATAATAGATGACAAATGTAATAGATAGGTAAAGATGCAGTTTTATTTATACAAACATGTATTTGGTATAAAAATTAACAAAAAATAAGCCCCAAACATGTTTAATTCATTCTTGATCAAAAATTTTTTAAACCATAGGTCATTAATTTCAACTAACAGTCAATGAGAAAAACTTGCTAAGACATATTATGGTAAAAATGTTATCTGTACTAGTGCTTCAAGAAGATAAAGCTTTAGGGGGAGACCTTCAAGAAGGCGGAGGAGTAAGATGTGGAAATCACCATCCTCCCACAAATACATCAGAAATACATCTACATGTGGAACAACTCCTACAGAACACCTACTGAACGCTGAAAGAAGACCTCAGACTTCCCAAAAGGCAAGAAACTCCCCATGTATCTGGGTAGGGCAAAAGAAAACAGAAAAAAGAGAGACAAAAGAATAGGGACAGGACCTGCACCTCTGAGAGGGAGCTGTGAAGGAGGAAAAGTTTCCACACAATAGGAAGCCCCTTCACTGGTGGAGACAGGGGGTGGCAGGGAGGAAGCTTTGGAGCCACAGAGGAGAGCCCAGCAACAGGGAGGCAAAGGGCTAAGTGGAGAGAATCCTGGACAGAGGATCGGTGTGCAGCAGCACTCACCAGCCTGAGAGACTTGTCTGCTCACCCACCAGCGTGGGTGGGGGCTGGGAGCTGAGGCTCGGGCTTCGGAGTTCAGATCCCAGGGAGAGGACTGGGGTTGGCTGCATGAACACAGGCTGAAGGAGTCTAGTGTGCCACAGCTAGCCAGGAAGGAATCCGGGAAAAAACTTGAACATGCCTAAGAGGCAAGAGACCATTGTTTCGGGGTGTGCAAGGAGAGGGGATTCAAAGCACCACCTAAACGAGCTCCAGACAAATGCGTGAGCTGTGGCTATCAGTGCAGACACCTGAGGCGGGCATTAGATGCTAAGGCTGCTGCCGCAGCCACCAAGAAGCCTGTGTGTAAGCACAGGTCACTCTCCACACCTCCTCTCCTGGGACCCTGTGCAGCCCACCCCTGCCAGGGTCCCGTGATCCAGGGACAACTTCCCTGGGAGAACGCACGGCGCACCTCAGGCTGTTGCAACTTCACGCCGGCCTCTGCCGCTGCAGGCTCACCCCACATTCCATACCCCTCCCTCTCCCTGGCTTGAGTGAGCCAGAGCCCCCTAATCAGCTCTTACTTTAACCCCGTCCTGTCTGAGGGAAGAACAGATGCCCTCAGGTGACCTACAGGCAGAGGTGGGGCCAAATCCAAAGCTGAATACCAGGAGCTGTGCGAACAAAGAAGAGGAAGGGAAATTTCTCCCAGCAGCCTCAGGAGAAGTGAATTAAATCTCCACAATCAACTTGATGTACCCTGCATCTGTGGAATACCTGAATAGACAATGAATCATCCCCAAATTGAGGCAGTGGTCTTTGAGAACAACTGTAGACTTGGGGTTTGCTGTATGTGACTGACTGGTTTCTGGTTTTATGTTTATCTTACTTTAGTATTTAGAGTTTATTATCTTTGGTAGATTTGTTTATTGATTTGGTTGCTCTCTTCCTTTTTATATATATATAAATATATATATATTTCCATTTTATCTTTATGTAAGTGTGTATGTGTATGATTCTCTGTGTGATTTTGTCTGTATAGCTTTGCTTTTACCATTTGTCCTAGGGTTCTGTCTGTCTTTTTTTTTTTTTTTTTTTTAACATCTTTATTGAAGTATAATTGCCTTACAATGGTGTGTTAGCTTCTGCTTTATAACAAAGTGAATCAGTTATACATATACAATATGTTCCCATTTCTCTTCCCTCTTGCATCTCCCTCCCTCCCACCCTCCTCATTTTTTTTTTTTAAGTAGAGTTTTTAGTGCTTGTTATCATTGGTGGATTCCTTTTTGGATTGGTAGCTCTCTTCTTTCCTTCTTTCTTTCTTTCTTTCTTTCTTTCTTTCTTTCCTTTTTTCTTTATTTTTTATTACTTTTTAATTTTTTTATTTATAATAATTTTTCATTTTAATAACTGTATTTCTTTTTATTTTTTTCTTTCTTTTTTTCTCCCTTTCTTCAGAGCCGTGTGGCTGACAGGGTCTTGGTGTTCCAGTCGGATATCCAGCCTGTGCCTCTGAGGTGGGAGAGCCAAGTTCAGGACATTGGTCCACCAGAGACCTCCCAGCTCCATGTAATATCAAATGGTGAAAGCTGTCCCAGAGATCTGCATCTCAACACTAAGACCCAGCACCACTCAACAACAAGCAAGTTACAGTACTGGACACACTATGTGAAACAACTAGCAAGAAAAAAACACAACAACACCCAATAGCAGAGAGGCTACCTAAAATCATAATAAGGTCACAGACACACCAAAACACACCACCAGACGTGGTCCTGCCCACCAGAAAGAAAAGATCCGCCTCATCCACCAGAATACAGGCACTAATCCCATCGACCAGGAAGCCCACACAACCCACTGAACCAACCTTAGCCACTGGGGGCAGATACCAAAAACAACAGGAACTACGAACCTGCAGCCTGAGAAAAGGAGACCCCCAAACACAGTAAGCTAAGCAAAATGAGAAGACAGAGAAACACACAGCAGATGAAGGAGCAAGGTAAAAACCCACCAGACCAAACAAATGAAGAGCAAATAGGCAGTCTACCTGAAAAAGAATTCAGAGTAATGATAGCAAAAGATGATCCAAAATCTTGGAAATAGAAGTGAGAAAATACAAGAAATGGTTAACAAGGACCTAGAAGAATTAAAGAGGAAACAAACAGTGATGAACAACACAGGAAATGAAATAAAAATTTCTCTAGAAGGAATCAATAGCAGAATAACTGAGGCAGAAGAACGGATAAGTGACCTGGAAGATAAAATAGTGGAAATAACTACTGCAGAGCAGAATAAAGAAAAAAGAATGAAAAGAATTGAGGACAGTCTCAGAGACCTCTGGGATAACATTGAATGCAGCAACATTTGAATTATAGGGTTCCCAGAAGAAGAGAAAAAGAAAGAGACTGAGAAAATATTAGAAGAGATTATAGTTGAAAACTTCCCTAATATGGGAAAGGAAATAGTCAATCAAGTCCAGGAAGCTCAGAGAGTCCCATACAGGATAAATCCAAGGAGAAACACGCCAAGACACATATTAATCAAACTATCAAAAATTAAATACAAAGAAAAAAATATTAAAAGCAGCAAGGGAAAAACAACAAATAACATACAAGGGAATCCCCATAAGGTTAACAGCTTATCTTTCTGCAGAAACTCTGCAAGCCAGAAGAGAGTGGCAAGATATATTTAAAGTGATGAAAGAGGAAAACCTACAACCAAGTTTACTCTACCCAGCAAGGATCTCATTCAGATTCGATGGAGAAAGTAAAACATTTAAAGACAAGCAAAAGCTAAGAGAATTCAGCACCACCAAACCAGCTTTACAACAAATGCTAAAGGAACTCCTCTAGACAGGAAACATAAGAGAAGGAAAAGACCTACAATAACAAACCCAAAATATTAAGAAAATGGTAATAGGAACATACATATCGAAAACTTCCTTAAATGTAAATGAATTAAATGCTCCAACCAAAAGACATAGACTGGCTGAATGGAGACAAAAACAAGACCTATATATATGCTGTATGCAAGAGACGCACTTCAGACCTAGGGACATACCGACTGAAAGTGAGAGAAAAAATATTCCATGCAAATGGAAATCAAAAGAAAACTGGAGTAGCAATTCTCATATCAGACAGACTTTAAATGGAATTTATATTCTCATATAAAGACAAAATAGACATTAAAATAAAGACTATTACAAGAGACAAAGAAGGATACTACATAATGATCAAGGGATGAATCCAAGAAGAAGATATAACACTTGTAAATATTTATGCACACAACATAGGAGCATCACAATACATAAGGCAAAGGCTAACAACCGTAAAAGGGGAAATCGACAGTAACACAATCATAGTAGGTGACTTTAACACCCCACTTTAACCAATGGACAGATCATCCAAAATGAAAATAAATAAGGACACACAAGCTTTAACTGATACATTAAACAAGATGGACTTAATTGATATTTATAGGACATTCCACCCAAAAACAACAGAATACACATTCTTCTCAAGTGCTCAGGGAACATTCTCCAGGATAAATCATATCTTGGGTCACAAATCAAGCCCTGGTAAACTTAAGAAAATTGAAATCTTATCACGTATCTTTTCCGACCACAATGCTATGAGACTAGATATCAATTACAGGAAAAAAATCTAAAAAATACAAACACATGGACGTGAAAAAATTCTTAATAACCAAGAGATAATTTAAGAAATCCAGGAGGAAATCAAAAAATACCTAGAAACAAATGACAATGAAAACACGATGACCCAAAACCTATGGGATGCAGCAAAAGCAGTTCTATGAGGGAAGTTTACAGCAGTACTATCCTACCTCAAGAAAGAAGAAATATTTCAAATAAACAACCTAACCTTATACCTAAAGCAATTAGAGGAAGAAAAACAAAAAACCCCAAAGTTAGCAGAAGGAAAGAAATCATAAGGATCAGATCAGGAATAAATGAAAAAGAAATGAAGGAAATGATAGCAAAGATCAATAAAAGTAAAAGCTGGTTTTTGAGAAGATAAGCAAAATTGATAAACCATTAGCTAGACTCATCAAGAAACAAAGAGAGAAGATTCAAATCAATAGAATTAGAAAGGAAAAAGGAGAAGTAACAACTGACACTGAAGAAATACAAAGGATCATGAGAGATTACTATAAGTAAATATATGCCAATAAAATGGACAACCTGGAAGAAATGGACAAATTCTTAGAAAAGCCCAACTTTCTGTGACTGAACCACGATGAAATAGAAAATATAAACAGACCAATCACAAGCACTGAAATTGAGAATGTGATTAAAAATCTTCCAACAAACAAAAGCCCAGGACCAGATGGCTTCACAGGCGAATTCTATCAATCATTTAGAGAAGAGTTAACACCTATCCTTCTCAAATTCTTCCAAAATATAGCGGAGGGAGGAACACTCCCAAACTCATTCTACGAGGCAATCATCACGCTGATACCAAAACAGACAAAGATGTCACAAAGAAAGAAAACTACAGGCCAATATCACTGATGAACATAGATGCAAAAATCCTCAACAAAATACTAGCAAACAGAATCCAACAGCACATTAAAAGGATCATACACCACGATCAAGTAGGGTTTATCCCAGGAATGCAAGGATTCTTCAATATATGCAAATCAATCAATGTGATAAACCATATTAACAATTTGAAGGAGAAAAACCCTATGATCATCTAAATAGATGCAGATAATGCTTTCAACAAAATTCAACACCCATTTATGATAAAAACCCTCCAGAAAGTAGACATAGAGGGCACTTACCTCAACATAATAAAGGCTATATATGACAAACTCACAGCCAACATCGCTCTCAATGGTGAAAAACTGAAACCATTTCCTCTAAGATCAGGAAGAAGACAAGGTTGTCCACTCTCACCACTATTACTCCACATAGTTTTGGAAGTTTTAGCCACAGCAATCAGAGAAGAGAAAGAAATAAAAAGAATCCAAATCAGAAAAGAAGAAGTAAAGCTGTCACTGTGTGCAGATGACAAGATACTATACATAGAGAATCCTAAATACACTACCAGAAAACTACTACAGCTAATAATGAATCTGGTAAAGTTACAGGATACAAAATTAATGCACAGAAATCTCTTGCATTCCTATACACTAATGATGAAAAATCTGAAGGAGAAATTAAGAAAACACTCCCATTTACCACTGTAACACAAAGAAAAAAATACCTAGGAATAAACCTACTTAGGAGACAAAAGACCTGTATGCAGAAAACCATAAGACACTGATGAACGAAATTAAAGATGATACTAACAGCTGGAGTGATATACCATGTTCTTGGATTGGAAGAATCAACATTGTGAAAATGAGTATACTACCCAAAGCAATCTACAGATTCAATGCAATCCCAATCAAACTACCAATGGCATTTTTCACAGAACTAAAACAAAAAAATTTCACAGTCTGTACAGAAACACAAAAGACCCCAAATAGCCAAAGCAATTTTGAAAAAGAAAAATGGAACTGGAGGAATAAGGCTCCCAGACTTCAGACTATACTACAAAGCTACAGTAATCAAAACAGTATGGTACTGGCACAAAAACAGAAATACAGATCAATGGAACAGGGTAGAAAGCCCAGAGATAAACCCACGCACATATGGTCCCCTTATTTTTGACAAAGGAGGCAAGAATATACAGTGGAGTAAAGACAGCCTCTTCCATAAGTGGTGCTGGGAAAACTGGACAGCTACATGTAAAAGAATCAAATTAGAACACTCCCTAACACCATACACAAAAATAAACTCAAAATAGATTAAAGACCTAAATGTAAGGCCAGACACTATAAAACTCTTACAGGAAAATATAGGCAGAGCAGTCTCTGACATAAATCACAGTAATATCCTTTTTGACCAACCTCCTAGAGAAATGGAAATAAAAACAAAAATAAAAAGTGGGACCTAATGGAACTTAAAAGCTTTTGTACAGCAAAGGAAATCATAAGTAAGATGAAAAGACAACCCTCAGAATGGGAGAAAATATTCGCAAATGAAGCAACTGACAAAGGATTAATCTCCAAAATTTACAAGCAGCTCATGCAGTTCAATATCAAAAAACAAACAACCTAATCAAAAATGGGCAGAAGACCTAAATAGACATTTCTCCAAAGAAGGTATAAGTTTGTCAACAAACACATGAAAAGATGTTCAGCATCACTAATCATTAGAGAAATGCAAATCAAAACTACAATGAGGTATCACCTCACCCAGTCAGAATGGCCATCATCAAAAAATCTACCAACAATAAATGCTGGAGAGTGTGTGGAGAAAAGGGGACCCTCTTGCACTGTTGGTGGGAATGTACATTGATACAGTCACTATGTAGAACAGTATAGAGGTTCCTTAAAAAACTAAAAATAGAACTACCACACGCCCCAGCGATCCCACTGCTGGGCACATAATCTGAGAAAACCATAATTCAAAAAGAGTCATGTACCAAAATGTTCATTGCAGCTCTATTTACAATAGCCAGGACATGGAAGCAACCTAAGTGTCCATTGACAGATGAATGGATAAAGAAGATGTGGCCCATATATACAATGGAATATTACTCAGCCATAAAATGAAACGAAATTGAGTTATTTGTTGTTCGGTGGATGGACTTAGAGACTGTCATACAGAGTGAAGTAAGTCAGAAAGAGAAAAGTAAATACCATATGCTAACACATATATATACGGAATCTAAAAAAGAAAAAGGTTCTGAAGAACCTATCAGCAGGACAGGAATAAAGACGCAGATGTACAGAATGGAGCTGAGGACATGGCGAAGGGTAAGGGTAAGGTGGGAGAAAGTGAGAGAATGACATGAACGTATATATACTACCAAATGTAAAATAGATAGCTAGTGGGAAGCAGACGCATAGCACAGGAAGATCAGCTCGGTGCTTTGTGTCCACCTAGAGGAGTGGGATAGGGAGGGTGAGAGGGAGACGCAAGAGGGAGGAGATATGGGGATATATGTATATGTATAGCGGATTCCCTTTGTTATAAAGCAGAGACTAACACACCATTGTAAAGCAATTACACGCCAATAAAAATGTGAAAAAACAAAGAAGATAAAGCTTTAGATTAATTATTATACTTGTTTAGAGAGTTAAGAAATAAGATTAGAGAGTGTTTACATATTACCAAAGCATTTAAATTAAGTTTATATTATTTGCTATTTTATTACAATAAAGTTGAGTTTCTATGTTTTTTTACTAAAGTAAGACAAAGAAAATTTCCATAATATTGAATGCCATAGTAGAAATATTTCTATCAAATGATGATTTGTGATGATGAGATTTATAAATATTTGTTTCAGAAAGCATATTTGTTAGCATTTCTTTTTTGTAGAAAACTGTTTTCATTTCATTTTGTAAATAATGTTTATCACAGGAGATTTTTTTTCACCAAACTTAGGTGGTTAACCTAGTAATTCTCACCTCACAGAGCTACAGAGATCTAGTTCTAATATATCCAGTGAGTAAAAAACACAGGGAGATCTGCCTATCACTGGAAGATTGGAGGATTTGCTAAGGAAAAGAAAACTTTCTTTATAGCATTTCTCCAATGTCTGTAACTTTTATTTCTTTTTAATTAGCATACATGCTATGATGTGCAGGGCTTGGTTTATGGGCAAGCAGATGAGTTTCAATTCCACATCTGCCACATAGCATGCAACTTTGAGTCAGTTTCTTATTTTTGAGTTTCAGTCTCACCATTGGTAAAAGAAGGATAAAGTAAGCCATATTAGAATAGTGACCAGCACATGTAGATAAAATGTGAATGAAATGAATGAATGAATGAATGAACAGGCCTAACATTATGCTTTCAACTTAAAGGTGCTCAATAAATGTTTATGTTCTTCCATTCTAAGAATCACTTTATTCCCATCTTAAGGCTATGATAAAGATAATTCTTATTCACAACTTAATTTATTTAGAACATGTAGGCAAATGGCTAATTTCTAGAAGTTCATCTTTATCACCTCAAATTCAACTCAAACCACTCTTTCCAGGAATCTCTCAAATTTGGAGTTCCATTGTCTCCTTTTGATACTTATGTTCCTCTTGTAACACAGTGCTTTGTTTTGTTGACTTTCCTCATTGTTTTCAAACAATTTTAAGTGTCTCTGTTTTGTTTTCTGAAACATATATCTTCTTTAAAGACAGACATATATCTTTTGCTCATAACACTACCAAAGGCTGTATGTCTGAACACACAGCAGGCAGGCAGAAATAAAATGTATGCTACCTAACCCTAGGGGATACACACAACTTCCTCATCATCTCCAGCCTGGTAGAGACCACATGTGACATACCTGACTTCAGTGGCACTGAACAGTTTTGAACAATGATGGTAATGTTCCTCTGCTATGATAGAGAGTAATAAATAACTTTAACGCCTGTTACATCTACAATATAAGGTCATTATAACTTGAGAAAAATTGAATAAACTGGTTGTACTAAATCAAAAAGAAAAAAAAAAGAAAACCCAACTACTGGCATACTGAAATGGATCAAGCCAATAGTCCTTGATAACAATACCAATTATTTTATATTTATTATATGCCCAACTTGGTACTGAGTGCTTTCAAACATTACATCATTGAATGCTCCATGTTGCAACCAACATAAAGTGGATGACTATCCTCATTTTACAAATGAGGAAAATGAGAGACAGATACGTAAAGTACATTTTCAAATTCAGCCCACAAATAAGTGGCAGAGTTGGGATAAACGGTGTTTCAAACTCTAGAGCCTATTTTGCTATATGGCTCTTGGCTGCCTTTCACAGTTTATAGGCATTTATTTACTTAGAGGAATATGGAATGTTTATAGCAGACAAAAGCTACTTTTTGTACTTCCTGGTTGCACAGGAAGTACACTGAAATGGAAAGAATAAGGGAGGATCCCTTTCTTATTCATGTCTAGAAACAAAGACCTCCAGTTAAAACTAACAGAAGCTCAGGGTAAAAATTGAATCATTATTTGCTAGGCTGTGAAGATCTCATGCTATGAGTCCATTTCTACTCAACTGTTCTCACTCCTGGAGGACTGGTGACTTTGTCTCTCATGAGTTCAGTTTAATCGCAGAATTGCACAAATTTCCCTCATTCAGAACAGCAACTGTGGCTCTCTAAAAGGAGCTGCTGACTACCAATTTTTGGGGTTCATCAAGGAGCCCTGCGTAAGGCTCTATAGTTTGTATCACATCAAGAAGAAGGCAGAACAGACAGATTTACCTGGTGTGTCATAGACCAGTTGTACCTAAACATTCCAACTGAAACAGAATGCTTCACCCAAACTTCTTGTCAGGGCAAAAAATTTCAGTGTGAAGGCTGCACTTCCAACAATCATTTAGACCACAAACCTAGTTTAAGACAGTTGCATTTTAGTGTCATTAAGACACAGCTGGCTTATGCCTCAAGGATGGATTCTGTTCATTCATTACTGAAAGGTGAGGTGTCGGGGGCTGAGTCTTCTGATGTCCCGTCTTGTAATGCTGATGACAACCAAGAAAATATTACTTCAATATTTCCAATATTGAATACTTTCAATAACCTTAGCCAATAACTAAGGTTAATAAAAATGAAGGTTACCATGACTCTGTTCTGAAGTTTATGAAATAATGCTTTTTACAGACATCTTACCTTCAAATATCAAGCCCCAAACCTCCAATTCAAAATAAGGTTGAAAACACCAGGCCATGACAACTTAGCCTCCTTTGATGTTAAAGGTCCACTTCCTTGATCTGGCTGGTTAGGTGCCTGTCCTCTTTCCTCTCACTGCTCCAAAAGCTGCACCTTGGTTCAGGATAATAACCTTTTCCTTGAGAAGAGCACTATTCTTCAGGCAAGTCTATATGTGTAGGACTCCAATTCCTTAAGAAGTTGTTCATCAATGAAGCATGATTTAAATACTAAACTCAAGCCTGTGATTTCACAAAAAGTTTAACAGAATTTCCCATTTGACTTTCTAATTGATACATACGGTCTTAGTGTATCTCTCCAAAGTCTGAAATTCCCACTTTGAGAATTTTCTGCAGTTCTCCTGTGACTTTGAGTAGTATTACATGTAACTTCATTTCTCATGCTGGGTTCATCTTTATTCCTTGCTTCACCAGCTTCCAAACATTTCATGACTTTAGTAAATTTGCTAAAATTTATAGGATCAGGTTTAGGGTGAGTGTTACAGAGAGAGGTACTACCACAGAATATGTAACAACTTGCTAACCAATCTTATAATTGGTCTTGTGCTCATTTGCTAGGGACAAAAAAGTACCACAGACTGGGTGCTTATACAGCAGACATTTATTTCCTCACAGATCAGGACACTGAAAGTCTAAGATCAAGGTGTTGGCAGGGTTGGTTTCTTCTGAGGCTGTTCTTGGCTTATAAATGGCTGTCTTTTCCCTTCCTTGTGATCATTCTGTGTCTGTCTATATCTCAATCTCCTCTTCTTAAAAGGACACCAGTCACTGGCTTAGGGCCCACCCCAGCGACCCCATCTAACCTTAATTACCTCCTTAAAGACTGTATCTCCAAATACATTCACAAGGGAGATACTAAGGGTTAGGATTTCAACATATAAATTTGGGGGGATGGGGTGGGGCAGAAACACAATTCAGCTCATAAGAGTCCCACCTCATTTTTTCTTTCCCATGTGTGCCTGGATTATGTTCTTCTGCCTTCGCTCCTGACACAACTCCTCTTTTCTATAAGCAGCCCACTGGTAAGTATAATCCAGCACCCCTCCTCAGCCTGCTTCACCACCATTTTTTCTTACTCTCCCCAAACTCATTTTGAGCCAGAAGTGCTAAAAAAAATCAGCATTTGACTCTCTTTCCTTTCTTGACTTACAATATCATGAATAATGGAATGAAGAAGCAATAAGCAAGAAAGGCAAGAAAACAATAGATCCATTTTCCCTCTGAACAAGCTACAGTTATGGTTGGGATTGGAACCAAAATGCAGTCTAAGTATCATATATGTGTCCATGCTTACTTACTGTGGAATATTTTGTAAACGAAACAAATTTTGTAGTCATATGTTTAAAAAAATGAAATGAGTTTTTCCTTTGCTCATTTTCCTACTGTTTAAAACTGCATACTTACTTCATTTTGGTGTAAAAGTATAACTAAATCAAAACAAAATTGTTAGCATTCATTTTGCCTAATCAGTGACTTCACTTGTAAAGAGAATATTTTATTTAGGTAATTAGCAAAGTAAATAATTAGGATTTAAATGAATTTTGAGGCTGCTTCCAACTCCTGAAGTTTCGATCACTCAAATATCTATAATTTAACATTTGCCATTTAGGTAACCAGGGTGATATGAAAAGCACATTCTTTATTAGCACTGTTATTTTTTTTTTCAGATGAGCAAAAGGTATCCATGGGAACATATTATATGTTGCTATAGAGAAAAAAATAGTTATGGATCTATCATAGCAAAATTAATATTGGTAATTTTTCCCCTTAGATAATCATCTTAATGATGACATACTTTACGATTAATGTTTCTTCTTTCTTGTGAGAAACCTCAAGGGTTTTTCACAGTATATTCAGATTCTTCAGTACGTAGTTTAAACAACTCATGTTTTCCCACTGATATTTTGTCACCCCTGGATAAATTATTTGGAGTAAAATTAAGGAAGTTTAAGCTCTAGGTAGTAAGAAGGCTCAGGTGAGTAGCTTGCAACTTTCACCCCAGGCTTCAGACACCTTTATCATGCTACGGTTGAGATGTTTTTAATTCTTATTGAGGTCAGTGTGTAGTGGGATGCCAGGAGCATTAAATGGATCCTGTTTCTTATTTGCCTAAAATGTCTCCTTTTTTTGTTAATTGTGCTTTTGAATTATGTTACTCTGACAGTAAACATGTTTGAGAGAAGAAGAAAGAAATTTAATAGTTGAGGCTGAGCAAACATAAAGGAAGGTGGTTTGTTAAATGAAAAAAAAAAAAAAAATTAGAGAAGATGCCTAATGATTTACTGTGGCAGAATTGACCAATCTGGGTGTGTCTCTATTTTTGACCCTGGCCCCAGGCAAAAAGCTGATCGAATTTGTGAATGTTCCCATCTCTGAAGTTAAAAAGCAGGCAGGTAAAACTTGGAAGCACTTGTGGGAAAGGGCCAGAATGTCTCTTGACCTTTGCACAGTCCCTGGATAAGAACTGGTCTTGCTCTTCCACGCCACCCCTTCTCTGAATGCCTGAGACAATGGTCTCACTTTTTATTATCTAAAGCCTATGTATTCTATAAAAATAAAGAGATGGAGGGGGAGTCTATCGACTGTTTTTGTGCCCCCCCAAATTTATGTTAAATCTTAACATCCAATCTGATGGTATTTGAGTCGGGGTCTCTCAGAGGTGATTAGGTCAAGAGGGTGGAGCCTGCATGAATGGCATTAGTGTTCTTATAAAAGAGACCACAGAGCACCCCCTCATCCCTTCTGCCACATGAGGACACACCAAGGAGACAGCTGTCTATGAAGCAGGAAGCAGGCTCTCACTAGATACCCAGACACTGAGTCTGCCAGCACCTTGAACTTAGACTTCCCAGACTCCAGAACTGTAGAAATAAATTTCTGTTGTTCCTCAGTCTATGGTATTTTTGTTATAGCAGCCCAAATGGACTAAGACAGGGTGAGAAAGAGAAGGACTAAATGGTTTTGAACACTTACTATATCCTTCACAAGAAATGTCTCAGAATTCTGTGAGATAATCAGTGTTGCTATTCTCATAATAAAGATGAAGAAATGGAGGCTCATGGAGCATAACTTTCCTAGGGCCATTTAATTAATAAGCTATAAAAATGTTTGAACCCACGTCTGTAGGACTCCAAAGCACACGCTCACCACATTCACCCTCTCCCTACAGCGCCAGAGAGTAACGAATTTAAGAATTTAGGGAACTAGAAAATAAAGTGCATTAAGGACACAGATTATAATCTCAAAGTAGTAGCCCTCACAAAGGAACTTTCTGAACCCTTGAACTGTGACCAAAGGAAGTGACTAGCCTTTAATCACACTGTCACATTGTGTGTGTGTGTGTTATGCACATATATTATATACTTTAATTTACTTTCATGAAAAATCAGAAATTTAACCAGATTGATCTGAGATAAAGGCACCAAATAGGTATTTTGATTTATTTTCAGAGAGCTTGATTTTCAAAGAAACGACTTTATATTCTGTTTTAGCAAACGAATTCAATATATTTCTAAAGTACCATGTGGAGAAAGGTCATTCCAGGGAAAACAGCCTTATCTTCCTGACCTCCACGTTCTGTGCGTGGGTCTCCATAGAGATGGTGCCTTCATGAGCAACGAGCATAACAAACTCATCCTTTCAAGAAACAGCCTTTTGCAATTAGGTGAAAGGAAAATAAGTTTATTGATAGAAAAACATGGGGATAAAAGCTAGGTAGAATTTTTTCTCTTGAGATAGTGAATAACAACGACTTGATAAATGCATGAGCTTATACTCACAAGTGGTGCCTATTACACTCTTTTTTTTTCCTTTTTCTTATTTTTTTTCCATGATTGGTAAATCAAATTATGACACAATGAAACCAGAGGAAAGGACATCTAAAAATCCTTAATTGTATTCATGTAACGTACTTGCATAATGCAGGATCACATGAAATCAGAGACACATCAATCACAGGCAGCAGTTTTGATAATATGATTTACTCCTTGTGACTGGGCTTTGGGGGTGGAATTAAAAACAGCAAGTTTATTTTTAAGGGGAACACTCATAATTTGTCTTTGGAAGCTACTCTTTTTCTGATTCGAAAAAAAATCATATACATTTATGATAAAAAATAGAAAAGTATTAAGAAACTGAAAACTTTCTCTGCAATCCCAATACCGAGCTAATTTTATCACTACTAACATTTTAGTATATTTCCCTTCAATATTTTCATTTTCAAAACACACATTTAGCTAGTTAAAGTTCTATTATATAACAATTTTATCTCACTTTTGATTAATATTATTTGCTAAATATTTTAGATGGCAGGCAGCAATGTGCTTCCGTACCAGCACTGGCAGAGGCTTCAGTGACCAAAGGAGACGATATCCTTAAATGAAGCCCCCAGGAGCAATATCAGCAGCACTAGGGCTGCTTCTACGTCTGTGGTCCTCAATACTGATTGCTCGCCCAGGACCCACCCTAAAACAATCAATGCATCCAGTCATCAATATTTTTTCTTTTATTTATTTAAAATTTATTTATTTTATTTATTTATTTTTGGCTGCTTTTGGTCTTCATTGCTGCATGCGGGCTTTCTCTAGTTATGGCAAGCAGGGGCTACTCTTCGTTGCACTGCACGGGATTCTCATTGTGGTGGCTTCTCTCGTTGCAGAGCACAGGCTCTAGGCTTCAGTAGTTGTGGCTCACGGGCTCAGTAGTTGTGGCTCACGGGCTCTAGACCGCAGGCTCAGTAGTTGTGGTGCATGGGCTTAATTGCTCCGTGGCATGTGGGATCTTCCGGACCAGGGTTCAAACCCATGTCCCCTGCATTGGCAGGCAGATTCTTAACCACTGTGCCACCAGGGAAACCCCACCAATGTTTTTTAAATGTCCCCAAGTGATTCTAATGCAGAGCCAGCAATGAGAGTCAGTGTTGTAGATTTCGAAGGTTTCAAAGTTTTTAGTCTCAAGCACTCTAAAAGAATTTTGAAGAAGAGTGTTGCTTCACCCATTTGAAATTTGACCTCAGAATTTTTACTATGAATTTAAATATTTATAAAAGATGTAATTTCTGGCACACTGTAAATATTGATATTTTTAAATAACTTCATTGTATTACTCTTTTAAATGTATCCAGAGGAATCTAAAAAATACAGTAGTTTGATATTACCCTTTCAATTAATCCATTAACCTTGTTTTAAATCAGAAATTTCACATCATTCCTTTAATCTTTGACCTAGTGTTTCCATTCCTTTATTTTTTTAAAAATTTTATTAACAAGTAACACATCTGGTAGTACCTGCCTTGAGAATGCTAATGTCTGTATTAAGAGTTCTAGTTCATGATGCTCCAAACAGCCCTATGTGTATTGGTGTTCTCCATGCACCGAATCATGACACCTTGTCATAGAGCAACAAGGCTCCCACCTCTCACAGAATCCCTGTGTATACAGCAACTTCAGGTTCTGTGTCCAAGCTCTCTTGCATAGACTCAGACACAGTTCCATGAGGACTAATAAAATGTTGTGTGATACCATGCTTCAGTTCCCAAAACTCTTTCTTCCAGTCACTCATGTGTCACAGCCCTCCCTTCAATTTCCAGTTCCAGCTTTTTGGTTCCATGAGAAATTCCTTTATTTTTAAAATAAATCCATAGGATAAACTGAATAATGTAAATCAACAGTTATTAGGGTGTAGTCCCCTCTGGGGGGGTGGGGTCCCTGAGGCCCTTTCAGGGGGTCCATGAGGTCAAAACTAATTTTAAACACAAAAATTTACAATGTTCCTAGGTCTTTAGGAATTTTGGCTTCCCAGCATGAAGTGAACCCTGTTTATGTCCCCAGTCATGTTAATCCCTTTGAAAACCAAAAAATAGTCAGAGTTTGCATGAGCTAAAAGAGCTCAGTGGCTAGACGAGAAGCCCAATTTTAAAGCTTATAAGGCTTTGTGTTTTGTGCAGGATGGGGTGACCTCCCTGTAATGTAGGGTAGGAAGAAAGGCCTCCATGATAAGATGGAGCAGTTGGGGCTCATTTGTAACATTTGCCTGTGTTAACCATGGAATGAGACCTCATGGTTTCTGCCAAGTGGGTCCTCACCACACTGCCCAGTTCCCTTAGCCAGAGCTGGCTGACCCAAGCTCGAAAAGCCAGCCTGGTCTTTTGGTAATTTGGAAGTGGGGAAAAGAGGATCTGGCTAAGTTGGCCATAACTGCCTATGTACAAGGGCAGTCGAGAATGTTGGTCTGCAGAGAGAGAGAAGGTACCGTATTTGGTGGAACAGGAAGTCTGTGTGGCCCTAGAAAGAAAGCCAGAAAGACAGAGTCCTTGGGCATCTTGGTATTCAATTGTTCTTCAGGGACTGATTCCAGGCTTTCAGGATACTGGCTTTATTACAGTTTTTTTTTTTTTTTATTCCACAAAACATCCCTTTGTCCTAAAATAAGTTTCCCTTTATAATTTAAACCAGTTGAATGAGTTCTGTTCCTTAAAAAACATACAATTCCTGATGAAGACAAAATTTGATTTGGAAAGGGCTGCTATCTGCTCACATGAAATCTTTGAGTGAGTTTTTGAAAAATACTTGTTCCTCAAATAAAATATATCTTAAGTCAGTATACTATTTATATAACAATTATATAAATTAGGTAAGATTATAGTAGTTGCCTAATCGTTATATAATAGTTACAAATGGTAAATAATTCTGGAAATAGAAATACACTTTGAACATATGCATTTTAATCAGAGTAGTTAGAAATGCAAAATCTCTTGATAAAATAATCATCATCATAAAAGTTACACACTTGCTTTCATGTTATAACTTTTCAAAGTTATACACTTTCTTTACGATAGTGTAAATGCTTACTTTGTTGGATTTTTTATAGAAATGAATGTTAGATTTAACATTATTTCACGTGTGTGTGTGACATTGAAGACTTTAAGTAGTTTTTAGGCAATAATTTTGAGAAGCTGTATTCTCCATTGGAGACCAATTTTGCAGTTAGGTACATTTCAAAGCTACAGAAATATTCAAAAGTTTGTCTAGTGAACCATTGCCATAAGTATATAAAATACTTCAATAAGATCCTTACAAAATTTTTAAAAAGTCTATTTTTTTTAGTTCCTTTACACTGATGTACCACAGTAACATATTCCTTATTATGTCCAGTAATGTTAATTATTAATTTTTACATTATTCCTCTAGCTTACATTCATTATAATTCCATTATTTTCTTATGTCATCTAAACAATGAAAGGCCACATTGTTTTTTCAGATCATAAACCAATGTTTAATTATGTATAATTTTATCCAATACAGAAAAGTAAATTGATTTTAAAATTCAGTTTTGGATTAGAGATAAGCTGATCTTGGGATATGTAGTTGAAGTGAATTTTCTTTCTTATTTTTCTAGGATTATACATGTTTGAAAGGTTGGCTAAATATTTGGCATCAGTTTGTTTCAGCATCAATAATGCATTTTCACAAATAGTATCACTTCAAAAATTTCTTATTTCTCTCAAAGTTTCCAAGAAGAGTATGTATATTGAATTTTTCAGCATAAATTTGTTTAAAAACTTAATTTTACTTAAAATATCATGCCAAGCCAAAAAAATTATGAGTCAACATTTTCTAAAGAGTACCTTGTTTGCATTCTAGAATTGATATCTTACAATCAATGACTTCTTTAAAAATAATGCTTAGTATTCTACTGACAACTTTTTTTCTTTTCTTTTTTTATCTTTTTAAAAATTCACTGTTGTGGTTTAATTCTTCAAGTGCACATACCATATTATTAGTAATTGGATTTTAAAACTTCAGTAAAATGGAACATGAAATACAATTCATATAAAGCATATTTTAACTTCATCTCCCATGATATACAAGATTTTTAAAATAGTACATTTATTATTTCACTATATGCTTCTTTTTTTTAATTTATTTTATTTTTTATTTTACTTTTTATTTTTTTTAACATCTTTATTGGAGTATAATTGCTTTACAATGGTATGTTAGTTTCTGCTTTATAACAAAGTGAATCAGTTATACATATACATATGTCCCCATATCTCTTCCCTCTTGCATCTCTCTCCCTCCCACCCTCCCTATCCCACCCTTCTATATGGTCACAAAGCACTGAGCTGATCTCCCTGTGCTTTGCAGCTGCTTCCCACTAGCTAGCTACTTGATGTTTAGTAGTGTATTTACTAACAACTTTTAAGGGCTTGATGACACCATCTTGATTTTTCCATCATACATTCTAGAGTGGTTTCAAATGTTGGGTAAACGTCTTTTCAACAAATTCTAACATTTCGCTGGATAACAGTAAGAAATGCCAATGATACAATGGTATCTTTGCTGAAAGTTGGGAGAGTGACATCAGCAAGATGGTGGATGAGGTGGTCCCAGCCTTTGTACCCCCACAAAAAAAAAAATTTGTGGCTATTCATTGGTGAAAATAGCTCTAGGAGATTTCTGGAATAAAATTAAGAAGTTTCAGCAGCCCAGTGGAGCACAAAAACTGAGGATGGTCACATAAAAAAGTGTAGAAAGCATTTTATATGTGTCATCTCATACCCCAGGCTGGCACAGCTCAGTGTCAAGAGGGATTCCCTCAGCTAGCCCTTTCTTCCACCTCCTGGTGGAAAAAGATAACAGAAGGATCACAGCAGCCTTCACCACAGAGGACTCCAGCAAGGGTGACTGTACTTGGACAAAATAGGCTTTAAGTCAAAAGGTGTCTCTAGAGAGAATGAAGGTAATTATATACTGTAAAGGGTCAATTCAGTAGGAAGACATAACAATTATAAATATATATGTGCTGAACATCACAGCACTTAAATATATAAAACAAATATTGACAGATCTGAAGGAAGAAATTGACAGCAATACAATAATAGTAGGAGACTTTAACATCCAACTTTCAAAACCAGACAGAACATCCAGACAGAAAACCAATAAAGAAACAACTGACTCAAACAACACTATAGACCAAATGATCCTAACAGAAACATACAGAACTTTCCACCCAACAGCAGAAGAATACATGTTCTTCTCAAGCACTCAGGGAACATTCTCCAAGGTAGATCACATGTTAGATCATGAAACAAGTATTAACAAATTTAAGAAGATCAATTTTTCAATTATCTTTTCCAAGTGCAATGAAAGAGGAAAATTCACAAATATGTGGAAACTGAACAACATACTCTTGAATGATCATTGGGTCAAAAAGGAAAGCAAAAGGGAATTTAAAAATTATCTTGAGACAAATGAAAACAAAAGCACAGCACCCAAAACTTATGGGATGCAGCTAAATCAGTACTAAGAGGGAAGTACAGAGTGATAAATGGATAAATTAAAAAAGAAGAAAAATCTCAAACAATCTAACTTTACACATCAAGGAATTAGAAGAAGAAAAACAAAGCTCAAGTTAGCAAAAAGAAGGAAATAGTAAAGGTTAGAGCAGAAAAAAAATCAGAGAATAAAAATCAATAGAAAAAATCAACAAAACTAAAAGTTGGTTTTTGAAAAGATAAACAAAATTGACTTAGCTAGACTAAGAAAAAGAGAAAAGACTCAAGTAAATAAAAAGTGAAAGAAGACACATCACAATGGATGCCTCAGAAATAAAAAGGATCACAAGGGACAATTATAAACAACTATATGCCAACAAAATGGATAACTTAGAAGAAATGGACAAATTCCTAGAAACATACAACCTACTGAAACCAAGAAATAGAAATACTGAAGAAATAGAAAATCTGAACAGATCAATAACAAGTAAGGAAACTGAATCAGTAATCAACAACCTCCCAACAAATAAAAGTTCAATAAAAGACTAGATGGCCTCATGAGTGAATTCTACCAAACATTTGAAGAAGAATTAATATCAGTTCTTCTTAAACTCTTCAAAAAATTTAAGTGGTAACATTTCCAAACTCATTTTATGAGGCCAGCATCACCTTGATACCCAAGCCAGACAAAAACAAGAAAGGATATTAAAAGGATCAAACACCATGACCAAGTGGGATATATCCCTGTGATGTAAGGATGGTTCAACATACAAAATCAATCAAAGGATACACTACATTAACAGAATGAAAGAAAAAAACACCCATGACCTTCTCAATAAATGCAGAAAACACATTTGACAAAATTCAACATTCATTTATTATAAAAACTCTCAATAAAATAAGTATAGAAAAAACTTTCCTCAACAAGGTAAAGATCATATATGAAAAGCCCAAAGCTAACATCACAAACAGTAAGGAAAACCTGAAAGCTTTTCTTCTAAGGTCAGGTACAAGGAGGATGCCCATACTCACTGCTTCTATTCAACATAATAGTAGAAATCCTAGCTAAAGGAATTAAACAAGAAAAAGAAATGAAATGCATTCAAATAGGAAGGAAAGAAGTTAAATTATCTCTACTTTCAGATGACACAATCATATATGCAGAAAACCCTAAAAACTCAACAAAAGAAAATTAAAACTAATAAATAAGTTCATTAAAGTTGTAGGACACAAAATGAGCATAAAAATATCAGTCACATTTCTATATTCAAACAATGAACTATCTTAACAGAAAATTGAGAAAATAATCCCTTACACTATAGCAAGAAAAAGAAAAAAAGACAGGAATAAACTTAGCTAAATAGGTAAGATATTTTTACACCAAATATTATAAAACACTGATGAAGGAAATTAAAGGAAACACAGATAAACGGAAAGACACCTTTTGTTCATGGATTGGAAGAATTAATATTATTAAAATATCCATACTACTTAAAGTGATCTACAGATTCAGTGCAATCTCTATCAAAACCTGAATGGCATTCTTTACAGAAATAGAAAAAACAGTCTTGAAATTCATTTGGAAGCACAAAAGCAATATTGATTGCCAAGGCAATCATAAATAAGAACAACAAAGCTGAAGGCATCATACTTCTTGATTTCAATGGAACAGAGTAGAGAACCTAGAAATAAATCCATGCATCTACAGTGAACTGATCTTTGACAAGGGTGCCAAGAAGACGCAGTGGAGAAAAATAGTCTCTTCAATAAATGGAGTCAGTAAAACTGGTTATCCACATGCGTAAGAATAAAATTGGACCCTTATCTCATAAAACATATGAAAATCAACTTAAAATGCATTGAAAACTTAAATATGAGATCTGGAGTTGAAAAACTATTGAAGAAAGCATGGAATAAAAGCTTTTCAACATTGGTTTGGGCAATAATTTTTTTTGGATATAATGCCAAAAGCAGTCAACAAAAGCAAAAACAGAAAAGTGGGATCACATCAAACTAAAAAGCTTCTACACTGCAAAGGAAACAATCAACAAAGTGAAAAAGCAACCTATAGAGTGGGGGAAAATATTTGCAAACCACATACCTGACAAGGGATTAATATCAAAAATATATAAGAAACTCATACAGGTCAATGACAAAAAGCAAACAACTGAATTAAATTATGGGCTAGGGACCTGAATAGACATTTGTCTAAAGAAACGATATAAATAGCTAACAGGTACAGGAAAATGTGCTCAACATCACTAATCATCAGGGGAATGAAATCAAAGCCGCAGTGACCTATCACTTCACACCAGTTAGAATGGCTGTTGTCGAAAAGACAAATGATGTGGGGGGGGGGATGAATTGGGAGATTGGGATTGACATATATACACTAATATGTGTAAAGTAGATAACTAATAAGAACCTGCTGTATAGCACAGGGAACTCTACTTCATTTTGATGTACAGTAGAAACTAACACAACGTTGTAAAACAACTATACCTCAATTAAAAAAAAATAATAAAACTACACAAACTCAAAAAAAAAAAAAAAAAAGACAAATGATGACATGTGTTGTTGAGGATGTGGAGAAAAGGGAACCATTGTACACTGTTGGTGGGAATGTAAATTGGTGCAGCCACTATGGAAAACAGTATGGAGTTTCCTTGAAAAAAAATAGAACTACTTTATGATCTAGCAGTCCTTCTTCTGCATATATATCCAAAGACAATGAAGTCAGTATTTGAATGGAATATCTGCACTCCTATGTTTATATATATATATTTTATATATATATATATATAATATATATATATATGTTATATGTGTATATAGAATATTATTAAAAGAAATGAAATCCTAACTTTTAGAGTAATATGAATGGGTCTGGAGGACATTATGTTAGGTGAAATAAACCAGCCACAGAAAGACAAATACTGCATGATCTTATTTACATGTGGAATCTAAAATAGTCGAACTCATAGAAGCAGAGAGTATAATGGTGGTTGCTAGGGACTGGGTTGGGGGGGGAAAATATGGAGAAGTTGGTCAAAGGGTACAAAGTTTCAGTTATGCAAGATGAATAAGTTCTGGAGATCTAATGCACAGCAATAGGACTATAGTTAACAATATTGTATTACATACTAAAATTTGTTTAGAGGGTAGATCTTAATTGTTCTCACCACACACAAACACATGCATGCACACACACACACACACACGAAAATAGTAACCATGTGAGGTGATGGATATGTTTCTGAGCTTGAGTGTGGTGATTATGTCACAATGTACACATATATCAAAATATGTACACCTTACCTCTATACAATTTTTATTTGTTAATTTTACCTCAATAAAGTTAGGGGAAAGTTTTTCTTTTGTTTTTTATTGGCTTAAAACAACACGAATTTATTATCACACAAGTTTTGTGTTTCAGTTGTCTGGGCATGGGTAGCTGTGTCCTCTGCTCAGGGTGCCTCCCAACACCCCAGAGGAAATCAAGGTATTAGCTGGAGGTATGATCTCATCTGGAGTTCAGGATTCTCTTCCAAGCTCACTACTTGTAGGTAGAATTCAGTTTCTTGCAGTTAGCAGACTGATGTCCTCAGCAACTAGAGGCTGCCCCCATTCTCTGCCACATGGTGGTTTGTTTCTTCAAATTCACCAAGAGTGTAGTTGCTGATGCTTCTCTCTGCCTTACTTCTTCCATCTCTGCCTTCTAAATCCTTTTATAAAGAGCTCACCTCACTAGGTCAGACCCTCCTAGGATAATCTCTTTTTATTTATTTTTAATTTTAAGACTTTGTATATACACATTTCCCCTGTTATTTGAAAATAGAGAATTCCTATGAAAATTTTAATAAGCTGAAATTGTGTAAATCAAAGTAGCAATTACCTTAGGGCACCTCTTGCTAATGGATGCACAAAATAAATCAAGGTAAAGCACGGATGCTCACAGTCACAGTTCAAAGCTTGATGTTGAGATGCTGAGTTCAGTTTCTGGGGAAGGAGCTTGGTGGGGCCATTCTCACTGCTCAGGTTGTGCACTGCCTCTATAATTGCTCAGCTCATGCAAAACATATGATGAATGTTATTTTCATTTTTCATCTTTTTTCATAAAAGTAAAATCCTCTTTGGATTTCTTTTGGTTAACAGAAACATGTACTAATGTAGGTCTTTTGTAAAAGCTAATTGCCATAAAGTGAACTTGTGAAAAGTGAGGGATACCTGTATTTTTTTTAAGAGCAGATTTAGGTTCACAGAAATATTGAGAGGATGGTACAGAGATTTCCTATATACCCTCTGCCCTCACACATCCCCCATTATCAAACAACATCCCATATCAAAATAGTATATTTCTTATAATCGAACCTATATTGATACATAAATGTGTCAAAACATAAAGTTGGACAGTGTACAATTTTTATTTGTCAATTATATCTCAATAAAGCTGGAAGCGAAAAATATATTTTTCTTCAGTGTTTACAAAAACACTTAAAGAATGCATTCAACAAGAAATATAAAATCCACAGAATTTTTTATAATAAAATTTCATTCCATTAATTTTTTACTGCATTTTAACAGCATTGTCATATTCCTGGCCCCTCAAATTTTTTCTATAGTTTTACCTAGATAAAGGTTGTGTAAGTAATTTACATAAAAGTGTGTAATTCTGCTCCTGTTGTGCTATCTTATTAGACAAAATTCTTCAAATTATTCTCATAGGGAACCATTTGAGTTTTAGAAGTTGTAAGTCTAACTCTAATTGCTATCTCTTTCACATCACTTTACTCAGGACTTGTATCTAAAAAATTGAGTAATATTTAGAATTTCTCACATTTTCACTATGACAATATATCACATCTGTTATTATTTAAATTATTAACTTTTGTAATTTATTCCCTGCATAATCTGTTATATTATTTGTTGCTGATGTTCTTATTCTGTACAAATGTTTTCTTGTACAATCATCAAATTTTGCTATGGTTTCTGCCCTGAATTGGTTATGTATTGTTTTGTAACAACAACATAATTTCAGTGTTATACAAAGATAAGCATTTTTTGTTGTTGTTGTGCTGGTAACTATGAATTTGCTGGGGGAAGTTGGTCTAACCCACTCTCAGCTGCCTGGCTCTTGTATCCACGTCCTCACACATCTGCAGATTGGCTGTGGTTGGATGATCTAGGGCAGTCCTGGGTCTGACTAGGTTGGTTGGAGTGGCTCTGTATTGTATCCTCTCACCCTCTTCTCAAGGCCAGTGGGCTAATCTGGGAATTCTTTTGCTGGTGAAGGCAGAAATGCAAGAGAGTGTCAGATGGTTTGCAAGACTTCAGTCATGCTGTGCCCATTAACATTCATTGGCTGAAGGAAGTCCATGGCCCAGTTTAAATACCAATGGAAGTAGGGAGAGAGGGAGTAAATATTTTTTAATGATAAACCTAATCTACCACAATCCATATTAAGAAAATTTCTATTAATATAATTAAAGTTTTGTGGATGATTCACTGAATGCTGGACACGTTCACAAAATTGAAACATAAACATTGAGCATTCAATACCAGCATGTCAATATTGTACCATATTTTCATATTTCTACTCTGCAGGATCAAGAGTTATAGTAGTTAAATCAGATTTTCATTTTGAATACATAACACTATTGTTATGCGTTTCATTTTCTTTATGTCTACTAAGAATATGTGATAATTATTGCCAACATTTGTAACCATCTCATTCTTCAGTTCATTCTTTCCCTATCTCTAAAATGTCTTCATTCTAGAAAAAAATGCAGATTCTTGAGGATAAAACAAAAAGCAGCAGAAATCAAATAACATTTTTTAATATTTGGAATAATTTTTGTGGAGTAAGTTATTGAAACTTTCCTGCTTGCAATGTCTTTTGAGAAGACCTGTCTTCTAGTTGAATATTCTAGTTACATGGCCATGTATCCAGGACAGGAGAAAGTACATTTGGTGTAAATAGGTTTTTTTCCTTTCCATTTTTCTTGAAATTCATTAGATTTTGTTGATATGGAGGTAAAGGGTAAATTTATATCTTGCTCTATCCGTGGCACATCTGTGCTACAGTTTACAGAAAGTAATAGCTCTGAATTTTTTCTTTTTTTCAGACATTTCAACAAATTTCTCCAAAATTTTATATAATGACACAGAATAATATTATTATAGCTGTATTCTAACAGGTCTGTTTTTCTTTAATCCTGACATCTATGATGAAATAATAAAACAACTCAGTATTTTATCTTAAATTTTATAGCATTTCAAAATAATATTCATCAAAAAGTTATTTAAATTTCAAAGCAGTTATATTTAAAATAATGAAATAATCAGAGCAACAAAAACATGTTACGTTATACTAGCCAAACTATTACAAAGAATCCCTACTACATCTACATAATGATATATATACCTAAGTTGTTAAATAGTGGTTTGTATTATGCAAGCACTTGTAGATTTAATTTTAGAACTCAGCAATGTAATTATCACACAAAGTAAAAGAGTATATGAGCTACAATATGAAATATCAAATTTAACCACTGTGCTAAAACAATGGAGACTTTAAACTTTTTTTTTTTTTTTTTTTTGGCTGCACTTTGTGGCTTGTAGAATCTTAGTTCCTTGACCTGGGATTGAACCCGGGCCACCACAGTGAATGCACCGAGTCCTAGCCACTGCACCTCCAGGGAATTCCCTAAACATTTTTTTTAAGATACAGTGATTAACATATTAACTTAAAATGTAATTCCTTTGTTCAGAAGCACAGGTCATTTAACATGTTGTTAGACCAACAATGTCTTTTGATTATCAAGTGTACATATATGTAACAAAATGTTAGCATAAGGCACTTCATTTCCATCTGTCTAAAAATTGTCATAACATGCTGATTTGTTAGAAAAAGTATTTTGTTGCTATCATAATTTTTAGTGCTAGGAAACTTTATAATAAAATCTTTTCAACTGAAAACATTAGCAATGTGCACATTTGGAACTGCAACTCCTAATGTGACACTTTGAGTTTACATTCTAATGGGAGATTGGGGAGGTAATAAAAAACGAATAAACAAATCAGTAATATTACCAATTCATGAACACATATGAATTTCAAAACACAATAAATAAGATTGAGTATGTACTAGAGTTTTATGGACAACATTATATTCTTTGGTCAAGGAAAAACTCTCTAAGGTAGTGATGTTTAAACTAAGAACTGAGTCATAAGAAGACACAGGAAGAAATAACTGGTGCAAAAGTCGTTAGGTAAGAATTATTTGGAATGTTTCAGAATCAGGAATGAGGTCAATGCAGCAAGAGCATAGTGAAAGAAGGGGAGAAGTAAGGGAGAGAGAAGGTACTAGGTGAAGTTCTTTGTCAGATAAGGCCTTAAATACCAAAGTGAGGAGATTGTATGCTCTGCTAAGATTGATGGGACATCACTGGAGAATTATAAGCAGGGGTCTCCTGGTCAGGCATATATTTTGAAAGATAACTTTGGTTGCTCTGGTGTTGGTTAGATGGAGATATAGGAACAGAGGAAGCAAAGGAGACTACTGCAGTAGCTCAGATAAGCAGGGATCGTCTTGCATTAAGGCAGCAATATTGGAGAAAAATAAAAGAGGGAAGATTTGGGATAATTTGAAGGTAAAGTGATAAGACATGTATATATTGATGTGGAAATAGGAAAATAAATGATTACTAGTTTTGGGGCATGAACAACTGGGTACTTGTGTGTGTTATTGACCAAGGCCAGGAGTCTGGGGAAGAGTTGTTTGGGAATATGAAGATTGAAGAATTCTGTTTGGGTACTTTAATTTGGAAGGATCTAAGACACAAGTATATGCAGATATTTTGAGTAGGTAGTTTCATACATGCATGAGAAATTCATGGGAAATATCAGAGATAGATAAATTTTGAAGCTATTGGCATACAGGAGATATTTGAAACCACATGCCTATAGGAGAGTGTTTAGATGTGCAAGGAAGAGACAAGACACTGATTGACCTGAGATATTAGAGGTTGAACAGAAGATGACAAACTAGCACAGGAAATTGGAAAGGAGCAGGCAGGTTGGTAGAAAACAAGGAAGGTGGAGACAGGGAAGAAACAAGAGAAGAAAGTGTTTGAGGTAGTAGTCAGTGATCAATTGTGCTGAATGCTAATGAATGGGCAAGTGCAATCAGAGTTGGGATGGGACTATTGGATTTGGCAACATGACAATTTATATGTCCCTTTGATTTAAGCAGTATCTGTAGAGTGGTGAGAACAGAAATTCAGCTCAAGTGCTCTGTAGCTAGAGCTGGATTCTATACCATGGCCTCATTCCTGTGGATGAATTTAATGTTTGGGTGAAAACAGAACAATCTCCCAATTTATCCCTCCACAGCCTCTGCCCTGTGACCATAAATTGCTTTCTACATTCATGACTCTACTTCTGTTTTGTAACTAAGTTCATTTGTACCCTCTTTCTATTTTATTTTTTTTTAGGTTCCACATATAAGCAATATCATATGATATTTGCCTTTCTGTGATTGACATATACACACTACTATATATAAAATAGATAACTAATAAGAACCTGCTGTATAGCACAGGGAACTCTACTCAATACTCTATAATGGCCTATATGGGAAAAGAATCTAAAAAAAAAAGGAGTGAATATATGTATATGTATAACTGATTCACTTTGCTGTACACCTGAAATTAACACAACATTGTATATCAACTACACTCCAATTAATTTTTTTTTATATTTATTTTTAGTATTTGACAGTTTTGTTTTTTTTTTAACTTTGGGTTTATTTATTTATTTATTTATGGCTGTGTTGGGTCTTCATTTCTGTGCGAGGGCTTTCTCTAGTTGTGGCAAGTGGGGGCTACTCTTCGTCATGGTGTGCGGGCCTCTCATTATCACGGCCTCTCTTGTTACAGAGCACAGGCTCCAGATGTGCAGGCTCAGTAATTGTGGCTCACGGGCCTAGTTGCTCTGCAGCATGTGGGATCTTCCCAGACCAGGGCTCGAACCCATGTCCCCTGCATTGGCAGGCAGATTCTCAACCACTGCACCACCAGGGAAGCCCCTAAAATTTTTAAAAATAAAAAATAAAAAAATTATAAATTAAGAAAAGAGAGAGTGAATAGTATTGTACTATGATGATTGGAAAGAGAATGTTGGGGAGGAACCAACTTGCCCTCAGCCACTACATAAAGTTTCTTTTTGTGTCCCAGTGGGGGAAAGTGATGATATAACTACTGTTATTATGAAATCCATAAAACAGTGAGTTTTTGTTGTCCACTGTCTCCCACATATTGCCAGAGGCTAAGGCTATTAAGTAGAGATCAGTGGTTGAGCCCAGGTTCTGATAATTTTATTAGGCAATAGAAGCCTTACAGGGCAGACCAAGTTCTGTCTGTTAGTTTTATCAGGCTTAGGTTTTATTGGGACCAGGGTAATAAGCCAATGTCCAATATTGTCTCATATCCAATAACATCTCTCAAAATAAAATGGATTACAAGCTTATTAGTATTGTTCTTTTAAAGCTATATCAACTCCAAAACTCCATGCCCATTTTGCCCATCATGGCCTATTATCTCCTGGCACTATACCTGTTCTTCTCTATTTTTCACTGAAATTTTTGGTCTGGGAGTCTGCAGTTATATTATCCTGTTTCCCTTGTCTTGTGTTCTACAAACAAAAGTCCCTAGTAGGCAGTCAGAGGGGGGAAAAGAGAAGAAGCGTTTATTCCTTCCTCTGTATTTCTAGGAATATTTCTGGAAAGGGGTTGTAGACCTTCACCAATTCTAGACTTGGCCATGAGGGCTCTCCTCCTTGGTTTCAGCACCAAATGGCCTAGTCCCACTTGTATACTCAGGAAACGTCATATTCTCTCTTTTGTTTCCATAGACCTAAGAGTCATAAGCAATCTTCCTGCATTACTATTATCTGGGTTGCTTCTCCATTCCCTTTTTGCTCTCTCAGCTTTTTCAACATCCGTGTCACAAATTTCCTGTATCACATTCCCTCCATTTGAAATACATAATTGGTTTCTGTTTTCCTGACTGGATCCTGACTAATACCCTGGTGAACAGGGACCTCTTCAGCATTCCAGGCCCAAATATGGAGGATACTAGCAGATTGCTAAACAGCTTCTCAGAGTTGATATTAATGACACTGTCAAGAAAAGGCCACTCTTTGGGCAGAAAGTAGAAAACACAATTCACTGCCTAGTAAATGAGTCAGCAGAACGGTGTTCATGAAATTTCTGATTTAGGTCTCTGACCAAGTCATGTTGCTCTACAAGTCCATGGATTTGTCCAAGGTCTCTAAGTATTGAACAGCTGTCATTCCCAAACAACTGAAAATATTACCATCTAAATCCTGATGAATGTGTAGACCACCATTCCCTACTGACAAGCTTGCTCTCATGCTGGAACTGTAAGGAGGGAGAGTGACTGAGGAAGCATGTCTTCCCTTGGAATGCAGACCTACAGACCATCAAGCAGCACCCAGGACTGGCATACTTCTCTGTGGGAGGATAACAGGTGGGGGAATCCACACTTTCCATTATCTTCTGCTGGGCTTGGCCTCGTGAGTTTCCTTTGTTCCTTAAAGAAAGACGATTCCTCAGTCTGTTCCATTTGATGTTTTGCTATCTATCCTGAACAAATGAAGACCTAGATAGGACAAAATTCACATGACTGGCATGCTCAAAATCATTAATAATTAGAGATATGAAATTCTAATAACAATAAGGTATCACTTTAAACCTATAGAACTGGCAAACATTAGAAAGCTTGATAATGCTGTGTTGGTGGGATGTGGGTATACAACAACTATTGTGTGTGGATAGTAGGAGCAGTGTGAGAGTAACTAGTCAAATTAAGCAGACATGTACTCCATAACCCACCCTTTCCTTGGGCATTTATCCCTGAGAAATGTTCACACAGATCTTTCAGAGGGCACATATAAGTACAGTTATTCTGGTGCCATTTGAGATAGCAGGGAGAAGAAGCATCTAGAGTTCCATACAGGACAGCAGAGAGGCAAAATGCAGTGGAAGCACATCATGGGTTATTGTCCAGCAATTAAATAAAAACAGGTTATATGTGCACATGGCAGTATGGAAGGATCTTAGACACACTGAGCTCAGGGAAATTTTTAAACTATATAACATGACACTATTTATTTAAATAAAAATATGTATGCACACAACATAATATACATTTTGCAAAAAACATACAAAGAAAAATATATTTAATAAACACAGTGGTGGTCAAAGTGGGCAAGGTAGGTAGCAAAAAGGTAAAAATACATAAAGAAATAGAATGGTCTTGCATGGCCATAAAATGACATTGTACCTTGAACAAGAGAGTATGATTAATTCAATCTCATACAATTACATTTTCAAACAAAAGCAAGCACACAATCATAAATGCACACGTATTATAAACAACTACTACACAATCTGCAGTTGGTCAAATTTGCAAATGCAGGTCCACGAATATGGAGGGCCGATTATAAAGTTATACATGGATTTTTGACTGTGTGGCGGTCAGCACCCCGACCCCTGCATTGTTCAAGATTCAGCTGTATATGTTAATTTATTTCAAAATCTAGCTTAAATACATTTCCAGAAAAATATAAATGTTAAAACTCAAGAATAAATATAAAATTAGAATGGTCAATGAAATTGAAAAAAAGAAAGTATTCACCAAACACCATCATGTCCCTAACCTGTATGTTCAGACAATTTCAGAAGTGAATTTTACCAACTTCTTAGAAATAATTTCTAATACACGTGTTCCAAAAAAAAAGTAAAACAGCAAAACTTCCCAGCTCATTTCATGAGGCTTATATGACCTCAATTTCTAAAGTAGATAGAAGCAATAATTGAAAATAATGAAAATATTGAATTTTAAAATCTATAATTTTGTTACCAGTTCTAATTTTCTGTATGATGGCTTGTATCACAATCCACAAGATATTGATTAGGGAAATAATTGAAGCTTTCTCAATAGTCTAATACTTCATAAAACATTCCACGTGTGCTTAAAAAGAGCAAGAATTATCTTTTTTTTAGGTGTAGATGTCTAACAAAGTCTAAATAGTTCAAATTTGTTTATTATATCTCTGCTTATGTTTTGTCTGATTGATCCTTAGTTTTAGAGTGGGATGGACTAAAATCTCCAGGTATAATTGTTTTACCTATTTTTTTCTTCAGTAGTTGTTTTATGGTTTTGGAAATATATCATTAGGTGCACATCTGTTTATGATTGTTATGTCTTCCTCTTCTGTTATTCTTTTACCAGAATACCGGCATACCTCACAGATATTGCAAATTCAGTTCCAGACCACTGTGATAAAGCTAATATCACAATAAAGAGAGTCACATGGATTTTTTGTTTCCCAATTCATATAAGACTTGTGTTTACCTTATACTATAGTTTATTAAGTGTGCAAAACATTATGTCTAAAAAAGAATGTACATACTTTAATTTAAAAATACTTTATTGCTAAAAAGTGCTAACCAGCATCTGAGCCTTCAGCAAATTGTAGTAGAAATTAAACAGATCACAGATCACCATAACAAATATAATAATAATAATGAAATAATAATGAAAAAGTTTGAAATATTGTGCGAATTACCAAAAATGTGACACAGAGACACAAAGTGAGAAAATGTTGTTGCAAAAAATGACACCAGTAAACTTACTCAATGCCGCAAACCTTCAATTTGTTAAAAATGCAATATCTGCAAAGCACAATAAAGCAAAGTGCAATAAAATTAGGTCTGCTTGTATAAAATTCTTTGTATTGAGGCAAAATAAGTTGCTATTATAGATAATCCACAAAACAACAATGATTCTACATAATAAAAAAAAATTTCTTCCTCACACAAAGAACAATCAGCTCCAGGGAGGGTGGTGTGTTCCATATGGTCATACAGGGACCTGGGCTGACAGAGGAAATGCTACATCCAACACATAGCTCCCCAACTGCCTTGGGAATCAATAGTAACCAATATACGGGTAGAGAAGAATCACATACTTTTATTGGCAAGGCCTAGAAGTGGCATACTTCTGCCCATTTTCCCTTGGCCAAAATATAAACACAGGGAAACACTTAACTCCAAAGAAAGCTCTGGGAAAGGTAGCTGTGCATATGTCTCACATTTAAATGACAATCTGGCTGATTAAAAATTATAGATCAAAGTTGATTTATTTAAATACTTAAAAAATATTGCTTCGTTATCTTCCTGTCACCAAAGTTACTGTTAAGAAGTCTCAAATAGATCTGATTCTTATTTCTTTATAGGAAGATTTTAGAACTTTCTGATGTCCTTATATTTCATTAAAAATTCTATTTTTATTTTATCTTTTTACTGTATTCTTATTTTCCATATGTTGGTAGTTCTGCTTTTCTTCTCCATATCTCTTAGCTATCCTTTTATATTTCATTTCTCTTTTCTTTTTCATGCTACTCTCAGGAAGATTTCTTCAAAATAGTCTAAAAGTGCACTAATTGATTTCTCTACTATTTTCATCCTGCTATTCATCTTAAACTATTATAATTTTTATTTTTCAAAATTAACATTTCTACTTTTTTCTATTTATGACTTCATCCTATTAAATATTACTAATATTCATCATTTTAAGAGCATTTATCATGACTGTTTAAAATGTTTGTCTATTTTAATAACTGTTTCTTGTGATATTCATTGTTGATTTTGCTTTCTTTGCTGAAAAGATTGTTCTTCTAAGAGTCTAGTCATGTTGGCTTGTAAGTTCATATTCTCTTAGAATGTCTTCCTGCTCTAAGTTTTAATATGTATTGGGGAAAAGCCAAAGGCCTGTAAGTACTTGTCATCTCTGTGAGTTTAAGGAAAGGGAGGGAAGGGACACCAGTGCACACAGCTACAGAGTCACTAGGTGGACCAATAGATCTGAAGAATTCACCTTTAAGATCACCTTAGATAGAAGCAGCCTTAGAAGAGGTCATTTCTTTGGAGTGATGTGAACCCCGCTGTTTGGAGCAGAGAGGAGGCAAATAATGAATGCCTGAGGGTAGCTAGCCTGCCTACCCTGTTTACACCAGCTCCCTGCCCAGATGATTTTTGAACTACCCTTGAATTCTGTTTGATATTCATCTGTTTCCTCAAGACCAAGCAGTCTAGGCTCGAGGGAATTTCTGTGGTGATGGGGCAGGCAATAACTGTCTAAGGCAACGTGGAGAGAAGAAGAAAACATAATACATCTCCAACATAGTCTCTCAAAGATGGGCCCGGATGCACTTAGCCAGAGGCAGATGCTTCCTGCACCACCATTCCTCTTTACTCTTTCTGAGATGCTCTCAGTCTGTATGGAGCTCTCATAGGTGTTATTTTTTTCGGATCTTTGATTCCTTCTATTTTCTGTAGTTTCTCCAGGGCTGAATCAAGGGAAGGAGTAAGAAAAAAATCTAAATCTGATTGTTATTTGATTTTAATTATGTTTATGATAAAAGTCTCAAATTGTAATGTAATCAAATATTTTGTTCTTTTAATTTTAAATTCTTCCATACTTTTTTTCCCCCTTCATTTCAACCCATTTGAGAGATATAACAAAGCGCATTCGTAATCCTTCCAGGCATTGGTTCTCAGAATGAGAATAGGACAGAGGACCTTCCTAGGGGTTCATATGACTCTTGTGTGGGCATGTGTGTGTGTATGTAAAAGGTTATATTTAATTTTCCTATTTTGATTAAGAAGGTTGCATCCTATCTACTCCACAAGGGAATCTGAAAATCAGTAGTATTGAAAGTTCTTCCCTATCTCAGGGCTTGAGTTAAATGTAATGTGGCTAAACTGAGTTATACAGAATGTGTACACAGATCTTGAGAAAGTCACAAAGGTAATAAAAAAAAAAAAGAAGATACATGAAAGAAAAAATTAAAAGAATTAAGAGTATTCAATAGGAAGATTAAAAGATGACAATGTTCAAGATATTTTGAGAGTCTACTCCCACATGCCAAGCCTATTGTGGTCACTCTGAGCATGTGTGGGGTGGAGGAGAGTAGAGATGAAGAAAACAGAGGTTCCTTTTCTTGAAATACATATCGTCTAGGCTGGAGGAGACATGAAATGAAGAGAACAAGTCAACAGTGTATAATTATCTGCTGAAAAAGTGGTGTAGACCACAAGGGCTAAAATGGAGTGCTTCTGTGTAGTTAGGAAAGGTATAAAGGAAGATCCTAGAACAGATTTTGATATGGATATGATAGATGTGGAGTGAGGGAGAAATGTTTCAGTTAGGGGTGTGTGTGTGCATGTATTTGTGCGTATTTCTGTGTCTACTGTTAGAGATGTAAAGATTAAGATTTTTAAATAATGAATAACCTTATAAATTAAGCAGAAGTATTTGGCATTTAGTTTTGGAACAGTAGAGGGTTACTGAAGTTTCGTGAGTAAGGCACCAGTGTGAGAACAGTGGTATTTTCATCAGGTTGCAGAGTGAAGGATAAATGGGAAGAAAAGGTGGTGGAGAACAGGAAGCCCATGTAAGAAGCTATTTTTGGCAATACAGATGTGGGGTAATATGAGCCTAGACAAGGGAAATATTATTGAAGTAGGAAAAAAAGGACAGAAAAAATTGTAATACATTAAAGTTAGCAATGAAATGAATTGTGGTTATATGCGAAGAAAACATAAGAGGCAGCGATCATTTTACCAAAAGAATATAGAGATTATGATCAGAAAATAGTGTCGGTGAGGAATGATTTCATTCATTCAACTAAAAGAATGGCTTTTAAACTGTGATTTGTAAATTGTTATAGTTCCTTAAAAGCTGAAATTTCACAGTTTCTGGAAGTAATAGAACATAATTTAAAAATTAACTCAACAAATTTTAATATAAAACAACACACTCATGAAACTTGTTGCATAATATCTACATTTAAGCTCAATGGGGCCACCAATGGCATTAACCTGAGCTTCCACGCCAACTCACTCTTTGTGCAGACTTCAGAATAAATCTGCATGTTCCTGCTATGCGTTCATATTTGGACACAAATATGAATTCTTACAAAAATATTGCTGAGAGACTTATTTCTCAGTGATCTTTTCTAAATTTAGGTCTACTGAGATGGGCACATTGTCCATCTACACTGTGTGTGCAAAACCAAGATACAGAAATATAACTTATTTGTTACCCATAACTCTTTCTGTATGTATCAGTATGTGTACATATAACAAAATGGCCCATTTGTCACCTTTAAGGACTTCATAATAAGTACCTGCTATTCTATTAGCTTTAATCTGATAAAATACTGGTTTTCCATTTAAGACATATTATAGAAAGGAATCTGTGTTTAGAAAAAATTGAAAGTTACTGGTTTAGAACACATGAAGGTTGAAATTTTCATGGTACTCAGATGAAAATAATTTACAGACAACTGGGAATGTAGGATTAAGAAATTCTGTTGGTAATTTTGAGACTGGTGGTAGATTTGAAAATAACTCATATAGTTGAATCTATGAGAGTGAATGAGATCTCCGAGTGCAAGGAGTGTTTTAGGGGCTTCCAAGGATACGGAGTGTGAGAAGGAGCAGGGTACAAGGCTAAAAGAGAAGGGAAATCAGAGGGTTGGAGGTGTGCCAGTTCTTAAGCATATTAGATGATCAAGTCTTACTCTGAAAAACCAAGAGTTTTGGTCTCAACTGAAGACTCTAAGAAAATTATTCTAGACAATATAAAGTAAACTTCATGAGGAACTGGTAAAGAAGAAATCTAAAATGTCTGGTAGAAGTGGAGGCCTGCCCAAAGGAACTAAATGCACTACATTGCTTCTGGGATAAAATGATGGTTCAAAAGGCAGTTTAGCTAATACAACATCTTTTCTAATTGTAATGAGAGAGAGAGAGAAGAAGTTCCATTTAATATTTGAGGTTGAAACAAATTCTCATGACATATTTCAAGTATGTATAATATTGAATTTGGAGACAGATGGGGAAAGAATAATAGAGTGGTATTCCACTGAACATCAACAGTTAAAACAATAGAAACGAAGGAGAGGAAAGTGGGAAATATGACTGGATAAAACTAAAAGGAGAATAAATGAAAGAAAAGTTAAAGGGTGGTAGAGCAAATAAGGAATTGATAACTGGAGTTCTTTCTAAAGAGCATGATAGAAATGAAAAGGGAAAGTAGGGAGAAACAAGAGTGGACATTTGGGTTTCATAACAATGCACATAGAAGGGGGGAGAGGATTCCCAGTGAAATGAGTCTGTTTCCATTTTCCATGCTGTAGAAATTACTTTTATTTCTGCCCCAGATGTTAGGAACACTTATGCTCCATTAAGGGTCCCAGGCAGCTCTTGTCACAGTTTATTATTTTTTTCATTCTCAATTTTCCTCTCTGATTGGAGGATGTATTTTATCTTCTACCTTAATAAACTGTGTAGAAAACTTGCAGTTGAATTCTGGCCTCTTTCTTGTAAAAGGCTAAGAAGTGATTGCATTAAGCTTTGGACAAAGTAAACACTCCTCTTTCTGTTTATTTAATTTTAGAAATTTGTTGCTTTTTTCCATATTGCATAAAGAGTAGGCTTGCACGGGATATGTATGTATATAGATTCTATTTAAACATACATACTTATTTATGTACAGAGAGAGAAAGAGTGCAATTGCAAAGAGTGTGTCTCTGTGTGTTCATGTGTGTATAAATATACAATCTGAGGGCCACTGGTGATGATAAGAATAGGTTCTTTCATTCAGTAAAGCTTAAGGTGACACTTTCTAAGGATGGCACACTTCACAGTAGCACATATGCACATAAACTACTTCCAATTAAGCCTTGTCTAAACCAAGCTTTAGCACTGAGACTTCCCAATTTAGAAAAATAAATGCAAAGAACTCAAGGGCCATAATCACATTAAATTCTCTCAACTTTCCCTTAAGGAATGTACACAAAAATAATCTCATCTTTGAGGTGGAAAAAAATAAGTCAGGATGATGAATAGTTCTCTCAAGGATCTAACATAAATCTGAAAGCACATACCAAAACCCTGATTAAATTCCTGTTCTCTTGAATCCACTTGCAAGTTCAATGTAACCCCAACTGCTAGAACCATTTCTGATTTAGGCCAAAGGGGTTTAGTGCTATGATCTGGGACTAAACACACTTGGAGCTAATTTGGTGCTCACTTTGTGTTCTAGTTCTGATAACATTTCCAGGACTAAACCTCCCAGAACTTTCAGGAACCTATTTTGCCATCTTTAGGTGCACTCAAAGACTGAAGTTTTTGCCTTGAACCCCCAGCCAAATATTTGGATTCCCTGCTTCCTGCTGTCAGACTTCCTGCCAGCAGTTTCCATATTAGCTCCTGTGACTCTGCTCTTTAAAATGGGGGAGACATGCTGCTGTGTCCTTTTGGACCCCCAATGATTGATTGCCTGCCTGGTTAAAGTCTTCTATCTACCACCCTAGGCCACCATAGCACTGGTGTCAGAGCTTTAGGTCCAGGACCCAGGCCCTGATTTACACTCAGTTGTGCTATGGGTTTCTTCTTTCTCGTGGGTCTCACCCCATCCAGCACTGCCTTTTCTGTTTACCCAGTATCTCCTCATGTTGATGGAAATTATAACTGAAGCAAAACAATATTCATTTTTTGATTTTACATTCAATTCTACAGATTTAGAATTTGAGAAAATTAGAATAAGCCTAAACTTTAATGTCATATTAATTAAGGACAAAAATCTGCTAAACAAAATACTAAGTCATCAGGTAGAATACTTAAATTTTGCGAGAGAATGAACTTTCCAAACACATTCAAGCTCTTTTCAACTATTTATATAAAATACTAATGTGTTCTTTTGGAATCTTATGTATTCAACAAAACACTTCCTCTGAAAAATACTTTTCAAATAAAATCCACTTACTTCATTGATTTTATGTCTTTTAAAATTGTTTACAGATACATTTTTATTGATTCCCTTCAATAACCTGCTGTTTCTCTTCACTTAGTTACAATTAGCAAGAGTTTATTGAAATAGTTCAAAACTGTTAATCATGCTAACATTTATAGATTTGTGAGTTTATAGAAGCACATGTAAAAGAAAATCTGTAGGAACTAAATCCTCAATTTGATATAACTGCCAAAGAGAAGGAGAATTCTTTTCTTTGCTCCTTTGGAAGCTTGTAATACCTGAACAGTGTTAAAATATGTTAAACTTAGGGGCTTCCCTGGTGGCGCAGTGGTTGAGAATCTGCCTGCCAATGCAGGGGACACGGGTTCGAGCCCTGGTCTGGGAAGATCCCACATGCCGCGGAGCAACTAGGCCCGTGAGCCACAGCTACTGAGCCTGCGCGTCTGGAGCCTGCGCTCCGCAACAAGAGAGGCCGCGACACTGAGAGGCCCGCGCACCGCGATGAAGAGTGGCCCCCGCTCGCTGCAACTAGAGAAAGCCCTCGCACAGAAACGAAGACCCAACACAGCCAAAAATAAATAAATAAATAAATTTATAAAAAAAAAAAAAAAAAAAAAAAAAAATATGTTAAACTTAAATTGTGAGGATCAGAATACAGCCAATTTAAAATTCAGCTCTCTTTTTTTTTTTTTTCCATATCCTTTCTGGGTATTATTTCCTTGGTTTTGAGACTTCACATTAACAATGAATGGATGTAAAGAAGGAAAGGAACTCAAGGAACAAGAAAGTGTGTGAATGTGGCAGCAGTTGAACCCCTGATCTCATTTGGATTTCGTGGTAACTCCCTGTGTGCCATAGGTGAGGACCCTCAGAGGGACTGAGCTTGTGAAGGACCCAGAACTAGTAAGAGGGAAGGAACTAGCATATCTTGAGCTCATTCTATGTGCCAGGTGTTTTACAGATAGAACGTTTATTGGGGTGGCTAGACTTAGCGGTGTACAATTAATAAATAGCTTCAGTGCTGTTTTCAAATCTGCCCTTCAGACTAGCTCTGTTGGTTTTCTCATCTCTGACAGATAATCTTGCATAAACACCAGAGCTTTTGGGTCACTCATATCTTATTTTCCAGTATTAAAAATCTGGTTGATATTGAAGTTTCAATCTGTCATCAGATTCAAATCTTCTCCCCTCCTTGCTCTTAGAATTCCCAGGTAGGCGAGGGTAGAGATCTGTTTCTAAAGTATTCTCCCAGGTTCTCCACCCCCAACTCTTACCATCAGGGGTCATGGAAAACTCACCACTTATACACTACCCTCTTGGAAAGGATATTTTGTGCCTGAGTCTGTCTATAAAGTGTCCTGGACTACAATTTCTCCTTATAAGTTTTATTAATGAGAGTAAAATGCCTCATCTTGAATTACATTGGAGTATATCCAGTTTTTGTTTTTAAATAAGGTGTAACAGGTTTCATTAAATTGCCTGATGTCACAGCAAGGGATATTCCTAGGACTTGAAATCATGTTTTTGGAGTCCAGAGTCCAAGCTCTTCTCATTGCCCTACAAAGCTTCTCTGTGAGTATAAACACAAATAAATAAAAAAAGTTTCACACTTTTAATTTAGCGTTTTCTCTCATCGAAGTTTGAGTTATTAGATCAACACCTTTAGAATAAGTAATACCATTAAGTTACAACAAAAAGTGATTTATAAATAAATAAATGTTTGTCTATTAAAGAGAATCTAATAAATATTAAATAATAAAGGTGAAATAAATAGATTTATATGATTTTTCTCTATTTAAGGGTAATAGTTTTTAAATAAAAACTGGTTTGCTAGAGAAGATCAGAATATGGATTGAGGGCTTTTAAAGATTTGACTGTTTGGACATGTTGAGGGCAATCTAGTAATTCTCATACAAAAATAAAAACCTGTGATAATTCCTGGAAGGAATATTGGTTATTGAGGCATTCTTACAGCAGTTCAGAGATGTTAGAACACATCATATGCACATGCTTGTATTTGAAGAACATGAAGTGTGGTTGGGAGGTAGGAAAAAACGGGTGGAAGTAGAGGTGGCTTAGTGGTTTGACTATTGCCAATTCACACCCTTTTCATAAAAACCTCCAAGATTTTATTTCAGTTCCTTGTCTGACATAAAATGAGACACTGTATTACCTGTGAGAGAGCTGTTACAAGTAAAAGTGAAGGATGAACCAGTGCTTCTCAAAACCGTTTCCTCAGGATTGTTTGAAATCAGAGGAAAGATATTTAAAATCTAAGGAAAATACTGAAAAAATTCCATGTTCAGAAGATTGCTGTCCTTAAGGGTATGGAGGTTAAGCAAGTTGCTTTCTAGCCCCTCATGTCTCCACTGTTTTCCTCAGTCTCTCCCTTTTTGGTCCAACAATGAAAACTGTTTCAGATTCAAATAATAAGGGGTGAGGGTGAAAGTGGTAGTGACCTATTAAATTATCCTGACCTGTTTTAGAGTTTTGGGCATGAGTAATGTCCCAAACCATGTGCTCACTTACCTGTAGTATTTACCTAGGTATAATATTTATGTTAGAAGTGTTTCTTACAGCATCAATTTTCCCTTGGCTAGCTAAGAGGAAATCAATGGCTATGTGATTATTTGTGACAACACTGTGTCAATGAAAATTCAATTTACTATCAAGATAAGAAGAAAAAATGGAATATTATTCAAGCCAAGCTGAGGATTATAACCAGGGAAGCAGATTCTTAGCAAGCTGTGAGAACTGTTCCACCTGTTAGAAGTTGGAAGGCAAAGTCATATACATTTTTGAGACAAAGGATCATACATCAAAATGATATATTTTACATAAAGTTCACCAAGGATACATAGTCCAGGTAAACACATACAAAGAAACAGCAAGTCACCATGATCCCCTACAGAGCTGGGAAAGAACACTATTCTTTTAAGAAGTTACATCAGAAGAAAGAAAGAAAATTGATCTTTAAGGTTGAGCAGGCTCTTCCATCTTTGAGGGGCTCTGGTTAATGTGTATGGCAGATGCACCCTGCACATTAGGGAGGGAGAAGACCCAAACTAACACAGAGAGAGAAGTTTATGTTTAATTTTTTCTTGTCCTACCTTAAAACATAAATTTTATTTCATCAACTGGATAATAAATTTAACCTAGTTTGTGGAGCTTCCAGAGCAGAAGGTATTTTCATTAGAAGTACCTGAAAGGGGCACAGATACTATTGGGTATATGCATAGTGTTTATATCAACTGTAGTGAACCAGTCATTATTCCTTTAAGGTAAACAGCTCTGAAGAGAACAGACGGATAATTATAGCTATGATAGCTCCAATATTAGTTCCCATTCCTGGTGTGGTAGGTTTTGTTGACAGGGTTGTGATGACCTGAGAAAAATCATTTTGTTGATGTGGAGTCAAGGTCCACTTTTCACAAGGCTGAAGTTTGGAATGCATTATGTGACTGAAATTTAAGAACGAGAAGGGGCCTATAGGATGAAATCTACCTTCTGAAATGTTAAAAGGAATAACTTGTATTTCTTCTGTCAGCAGAATCAGATAGAAGAAGACAAGTCTAGTAATGAATTAAATTCAGAATTGTAGCTGTATTAGTCAGGGTCCTCCAGAGAAATAGAACCAATAGGATATGAAAGGAGATCTATTATGAGGAACTGGGTCATGCAGTTATAGAGGCTATAGGAGGCCCATGATCCACGAGCTGCAGACCCAGGAGGCCAGTGGTGTAGTTCAGTCCAAGCCTGAAGGCCTGAGAACTGGAGAAGCCAATAGTGTAAATGCCAGCCTGAGGGCAGGAAATGATGAGATGAGATGTCCCAGCTCAGCAGCAATGAGGCAGGAAAAAGGGGCAAATGCCTCCTTCTTCCACCTTTTTGTTTTATTCAGGACCTTAACACATTGGATGATGCCCAGCAGTTGGAGAGGGCAACTTACTTTACTGAGCCCACCAGCTCAAATACTAGTCTCATCTAGAAACACCCTCACAGACAACACCCAGAAATAGTTTCACCAGATACCTGGGCATCCCCTGATCCAGTCAAGTTGATACATAAAATTAACTACCACAGTAGCTAAGAGACAAATGAGCAAGACAGTTTGTTTTTCCTTAAGGGGCAGAAGACCTTAGGGAGTAAAAAAATAATAGAATATAAATAATGGAGAGTATGTTGAAAAACCTTTATTCAATTAACAGAGGGTGTCAAAGTACAATAATAATAACCAAGACTAGAAGTAAGCAAAGAAAAATTGTACCAGGGAATCAGAAAATTATGTTCTGTTGCCTTGGACAGAAAGTCTGTGTCTGCAGTAATCAACTTGATCAGAGAGTCTTGGGAGGATTCTGTTCACCCGTGTAGCTGTCAGTTTACAGACTACTGATGGACTGGGCATCCAGTGCTCTAGAGGAAATGGTGTATGTCTTCTTAATTAAGAAACATGAATCTAATGACCATCTTGGAGTTTTGCTGCTGTGTCAATTGTTAATAGTACATCATAATGTTCTTTCCATCATGGTTCAAGGGCAGAGTTCTCTGATGTCTCTCCCTGAAGACCAGCTTTTCAGGCTTCAGATCATGCAGGGTGACTGTTCTATAACGGAGCTTGAATCTGCAAGCTTAAGGAACATGCATCTTCCTTAAGTGCTTATAGGCACAATTACTCGGGTAAACGATGCTTGCTGATCATAGTGGTCACCTGCTATGTTTAGTTTTATTTGTTCAGAGGGAGGATGCCCCTGATGGATGACAGTTGGTTTTTGGCCAAGTACCAGAGACATGAGATTGTACAAGCACCGCACAGAAATTCTCATGTTGCCTGCTGGATGTGAAACTATGCCTCCTCCAGGCTGAGCATCTGCTTCCTTTGGGGTTTCTTAATCCGGAAGAAATCTATTAGTCCCTAGGTCATATGGTCATGTGCAAAAATTAAATTTCAACTTACATACATGTTTTGTTAGGGTGGTCAATAAAATACTTTGAGTCATAATAATGTGTTATGGTGAGATAAAATTATCTGGAATTAAAGGAATGGAGCTCCCGACACCGCAGGGCTCGCCCCCGCCCGCCAGCGGCGGTGGGGCCCCAGCTTCCCAGTCCCCCTCGCTTCTCACGCTCTCCAGCAGGGGCCCAGCCCAGGCCTCCTCTCTCTCTCTCTTCCCCCTAATTCCCCTTCCGGACGCTGCCCTCAAGTTGAAGCCTCAGCCGCCACAACAGACCTCGAGCCCCAGCAGCCGCCCCCATGCAACAGGCCGTGACCACTGGCCTCCCAAGAGCACCAGCCTCCCCAATGGCGGCCTCCTGGGGGCCCCTGGCCTCCACCTCGGCTGCCCCAGGGCTTCCTGTGGCCGCTTCCCCCTGCCTGGGGCCTGCAGCTGCTGCTGGGAGCGGGGCTCCGCCGGAGCCGAGGGCATCTCGGTGCCGCAGCCACTGCCACCACAGCAGAAACATCAGGAGAGGCCAGGGCAGCGGCCACAGGCAGCGCCAGGGGACAAAGCACAGGAAAGGCACCCCACAGTCACCGGTGTTTGAGGGTGACAGCAATTCCAGAATGCTGCATTTCCTTACAACTGTTGTGGGCTCCACTTGTGATGTAAAGGTGAAGAATGGTACCACCTGTGAAGGTATGTTCACGATGCTGAGCTCAAAGTTCGAACTGGCAGTAGACACTGTGCACCAGAAAGCATCAGAGCCAGCAGGTGGCCCTCGTCAGGAAGACATTGTGGACACCATGGTGTTTGAGTCAAGTGATGTCGTGCTTGTCCACTTCCAATTGAAATGTTGACTTCAATTATGCTACTAAAGTTCACTACAAGTTCACTGATTCAGCCATTGCCATGAACTCAAAAGTGAGTGGGGAGCACAAAGAGAAGATGCTCCAGTGCTGGGAGGGGGTCGACAGCAACTGTGATGACTATGACCTGGAGTCTGACATGTCCAATTGATGGGACCCCAATGAAATGTTCCAGTTCAATGAAGAAAACTACAGTGTAAAGATCGCCTATGAGAGCAGTCTATCTTCTTGTCCCTTAGAGAAGGACAACTCAGAAGAATTTCATCAGCGAGAGCTGTGTGCAGCCCAGTTGACTTGAGAGACTGAATCGAGCCCCCAGTACTGCCTGTGGATCACCATGGAGAACAATGAAGGGCACACCGAGGAGGAGAACAGTGCAGTTCAGCAACGGGGTTCAGGGCAAGAGAGCCCCAGCTTGGCATCTAGAGAGGGAAAGTATATCCCTCTACCCCATCGAGTTCAGGAATGTCCCAGGGGAGGAGTTTGATGGAGTAGTTCTCGTGCCGGCCAGCCTGGTCTTAGCTCTTTGCCACCTCTTGGTCTTCACCATCTTGACAATAGCAGCCCTAGCCCAGGTTCTGAGACACACAGTATCAATGGAGGCCCTTCCCGCATGTCCCCTAAGGCACAGTGGCCTCTGAGAGGTACCAAGACTCTGTCTTCCCCCAGCAACAGGCCTTCTGGAGAAGCTTCTGTTCCACCTGCTCCTGCAGTGGGCTGGCTGTGACCCCTGTGCTCTCCCAAGTCAGCTGCCCCTGCCCCAGTTTCAGCTTCCTGTCCTGAGCCTCCCATCTGCTCAGCAGTACCGACCTCTTCAGCTTCCATCCCCGTGATGTCATCAGTTGGGGATCCTGGAGTAGGCTCCATTTCCCCAGCTTCTCCAAAGATCTCACTGGCCCCCAGAGATGTAAAAGAGCTCCTGGCCAAGTAACCTGAGAGAACGCTGCAGTTCCAGGTGCTATCCTGGATAGCTGGGAAAGTCCCTGGCCTTCAGAACAAACAGAAACGCTTTCAACTGGAAGAACTGAGAAAGTTTGGGGCCCAGTTTAAGTTTCAGCCCAGTAGCTCCCTTGAGACCAGCCTGGATCCTTTCCCTCCCCAGATCCTAAAGAAGGAGGTCAAAGGGAAGGAGAAGGAGGTCTTTTGGCTTCAGACCCCATGCGGGCTGTTTCTTCCTTTTAGAATCTGTATCGCTTGAGGAGGACAAACTACCCCTGCCACCAGCAGGAGGCACCGAGGGGCGGGATCAGCCCCCACTGCCTTGCCCAAGCCAAAGAGATCACAAGGATGAGGGCCCTGTTGCTGAACAAGTGAAGAAGTCAACACTGAACCCTAAGGCCAAGGAGTTCAATCCCACTAATCCCCTGCTGTCTGTTAATAAATCAACCAGTACTCCAACTTCTCCTGGGCCCCGGACTCATTCAACTCCCTCCATCCCGGTGCTGACAGCAGGTCAGAGTGGGCTATAAAGCCCCCAGTACATTTCCTACATACCTCAGATACACATGGGACCAGATGTTCAGGCACCTCAGGACACAAATCCTGTGTCCAACTCAATGCCTGGACAGCAGGACAAGTACCAGGGAGCAAAAGGCTCCCTGCCCTCCCAGCACTCGGACAAACACCAGCCAGCTTCAGCCCCTCTAATGATGCAGGCCATCGCCACTGCTTCTGGCCCACCTCTGGTGGCTGCCACAGCTTATTCTTCCTACATCCCCTACAACCCACAGCAGTTCCCAGGCCAGCCCACCATGATGCAGCCCATGGCCCCCTACCCTCACAACCAGTGTTTGCCCCCATGCTTCAAAGCAACCCATGCATGCTGACTTCAGGGAGCCATCCCCAGGCCATTGTGTCACCCTTCACCCTTCAGTACACTTCTGCAGAGCAGCCCACCCCCCAAACCCTTTATGCCACTGTTCACCAGTCCTATCTGCACCATGCCATGTAGCTCCATGCCCACCAGCCGCAACCAGCCACCATGCCTATTGGGAGCCAACTGCAGTCCCAGCATGTGGACCCTGGTCCCATCCAGCACCAGGTGGGGCAGGCCCCACACCTGGGCAGTGTATAGCCATAGCAGAATCTGTACCACCCAGGGGTCCTGACAGGTACACCGCCTTCTCTGCCACTGGGACCTTCTGCCCAGTCCCTTCAGAGCAGCTTCCCCCAACCAGCCGCTGTGTATTGCATCCATGCCCACCAGCAGCTGCTCCACGGTGTCACCAATATGGCCCATGTTACCCACGCCCATGTCCGAACTGGAATAACAGTAGCCCAGCCTCCTCACCCTGGGGCTCCCCACCTGCCCCAGATGATGCCGCTGCACCCACCCCAGAGCCATGGGGGCTCCCCTCAATGTGCAATGTCCCAGAGTGGGGTGCCTGCATTCTCAGCTTCCATACCCTCACCCTACCCCTACATCGGACACTCCCAAGGTGAGCAGCCTGGACAGGCGCCTGGATTTCCGGGAGGAGCTGATGACAGGATTCATGAGTTCTCATTAGATGGAGGAATTCGGCTGATGCACTGCAGGTAGGGCAGGATGCATGGGCTCTGGGTGGGGAGTGAGAGTTCTTGGAGGCAGGGCTGTTGCACAGGGCGCCTGCCGACCTGCACCTGTCTGTGATGTAGGGTGAGCAGAAGCCACAGTCGCTGCCACCAGGGGCTCGCTCCTGGCTCTGTTCTTTGCTTCCCTCTGTCCTCCCTCAGTTGTGATCCAGCAGCCCTGCTCCCCACTGCCTCCTCAGCTCTCAGTGAACCCAACTGTCTCCTGACTTAGGCAAGGTAAGGTCAGCGCAGCAGACAGCGCCAGGCTGGGATGTGGGGGCTGAGCTGGGCACATGAGGAAGAGCTCTGGCTCACTGGGAAATGGCAATTGATCTGTGCTTCTGACAGCCCCATGAGACACCTTGAGGAGGCCAGTCCTATCAACACACCCCCAACAACCCACACTGGATGGCATTGGATGAAGGGACAGCTGCTTGGGTTCTAATGTGCCTGCTGTCTTCTCTTTCCCCTCCAACCAGTTCAATCTCATCCCTCCCGGCAGCTCCCCTTCCACCCCCCAGGGAACTGAAGATTGTCCTGGCTGTGACCTGAGACCTCCATGAGTGGAGGGAAGAGTGATCTATGTCTCTTCCCCCAGCAGCTCGGAGCAGTCCCAGCCCCCAGCCCCTTAGCCCCCTTTCCCCCACTGGGGGTGGGGGTGGGGAGCTGTGGAATTCCTGCCAAGCACCTTGAATGGGAAGGGCCTCAAAATGGGCAGGGCCAGGGTCCAGCAGGGGTGGGGGTTTTCTGCTCTGCCCCTGCCCATCCCCACTCCATCTTGCTCTCCCATCCTCTCATCTATCCCCCTGCTGGAGATGGAAGATCTTTTATTTTCTATTATTTATAACCTCAGACTTGGGCCCCTTGTTCTTTCTTCCCCATTAACTTGAGTCATCTGTGTGAGAGACACAGGTGCCCCACCAGGATGGTTGGACAAGGACTTTTACTTTTTATTACATAAAATATTTTTTAAAATTAAAAAAATATATAAAATTTTAAACTAATGTGAGATGCCCTCATGGGCTGTGGAGGGAAATGGGCATCTGGGAAGGGTCAAAGCAGAACCTGGTGTACAACACATTCATGGTCTCATGTGTGACATCCCCACAGATGCTCAACAGTAATCCTATGAGAGATTTTAAGTGATGATAAAAATACTGCATTACCAGGTGAATTCAGACGCCAGGAAAATATTGGTGTCACCTCATTTGCACTCATAGCTGGCAAGGATTACATAAATGATTATCTACTTGAATACATTTCTGCCTTTTACTTTCAAGTCTCCAAGAAAATCCTTTGGTTGACTCGGTATATTATTTATCAGTAATTAAAGTTTAATATTTACAGTGTCTCCCCAAACTTGTGTTCTTTTAAAAATGTGACATAATTGTGGTTCTGCACTGTTCCATTTTCTAAGGGGTAGCTAATAAGTTTATAGTTCCTTCAGTTTAACAGGAAACAAATTAGAAAGTGGGCCATACTTCTTGAATTTTTTCCTAGAATTGGTTCTTATAATGAATTTTGAATTGTCCTTTTCCTGGCAGAATTCACTTGGGTTTCCAAGGTATTTTCAAACCCAGCTTATGGGACTTCAGCATGAGGGTCCCTATAAAGCCATCAGGTATGAGGGGAATGCTCAACTAATGACTAATGTACATTCATGGGAGAGCTCTTTTCCTACTGGGGAGGAAAGCAGTTATCTCTTGGCCTTGGTTTTAGTCATCTTCATTGCTATAACAACCCAAATTGTTTCTATTCAATAACAATTTCCAAAGGCAAGAGAGAAAATGTGTTGCCAAGGAGACTGCTGACACGCAGAGGAAGAAGGGGTTTACAACATCTGTGACCACGCAGCTACGGTTTCTCGTGCCTCTAGCTCTCTGCCCACAGGGACTCGCAAAAGCCTCTCCATGAGACTGCAGTGACGCAAAGATACTGGTAGATCCTTCACGGTCCTCAGATCATATTTCATGCCAATTCATCTCAATCCAGGAGATTTGATATGTATCTTGAATAACTTCCTTGGTGGCAAACCCAGAAGGAGCAAACAGAGAGCTCAGTTTTATAATTGTACTTCATATGTGGGAGATCATTTAATCACAGCCATAATGTAGTTGAGAATGTGGAAGCAATATGGTGGTGGAAAGTGGACTTAGCTAAGAACCCGAAGAGATGTATACTTGGTGTCACTGTACCCTGAAAAATCATGGTGGTCTTCCATATTCATCAAACCTCTTTTAAACAGAGTTCAAAGATATAAGTACTGATGTCTTCTCCTTTTTAAAAAATAATTGCACTTTAAATATCACTGAATTAACTTATCTTTTATTATTTCCATAATAAGGAAACCTAAAATTCTTAACAGCAATTGAAAACAGCAATGTTCTACCCACTAGCAAAGTCAAATTACACTGCAAAGAGGAAAATTTGCCCAGGGTCTGCTCACCAGGTGAGAAATGTGAGAAAGAGAAGGTCTCTCAGGGGTGAAGAAGTTCAGGTGGAATGTTTACCTGAGGTGGCCACAAGTAGCAAATCTAAAAATCACAACCTTGAAGAGAAACTAAAGATCATAGTCAGATAACTTGTTCCAAGTTTTCAGACTAATGACAAAGGCAAAGCAAAAGAGGGAGACATTCACTGAGAGCAAGGATATCTACAGCGTACAATGCTGAGCTGAAATTGTGCGCAAGGAACAGCGATTGAGTAGCACACCCACATGTGTCTGGTTGTATTATACAGGCCAGGAGGGTGGCTGGCAGCACTGTGCAGAGTCAGACAGGAATGAACAGTGAGCTGCTCTAACATTTAGCTTAAGTCATAGAGGAGTTCTTTCTTTTTATCATTTTTAGTAAATTTCTCTGTGAAAGAAATATCAATATACGGTAGGCAATAGGGCTCTGATTTGCTCAAAGGCATATCAAACACCAAAGTCAATTAAAATTTCAGAACTCTATAATGAACCTATTCAGAGTAGAAAAAGTGTCCTTCAGTAATTGATACATTTTGCCGAGCCAGGTGTACCCCTCTTTATGTTATTTCAGGAGTAACATGAGTGTTTACATCAATAAACTCATTCAGTGCATTCATAGTAAATTTAAGGAACACTTTGTAATTGTAAAAAATTTTCTCTGAGTTCAGTTCTACATTACACCAATATGTAGCATTACTATATATATTCAATAGAAATGTTTCTACCAAAATCCAAAATTTATTAGACTTTCAGTAACTTCAAAGCCACTCATGGTATACCCTCCTTCCTGGAAGCTTTGGGTGTTAGAGGATCGCTGTGCAGTATTTGCTGTAAGAGGGACACTGAAATGCCTTCTGTACTGGTTCTGTACCAGCTCACAAATACAGTCTGGCTAAAAATTCTGTAATTACTAACTCTATGTGTCAACAAGTATGCCAAAGGCATTAGAATGAATCCTCTTTAAGGACCACTTTTTATGGTTATTAAACCTGGCAAAGTGCTAAACAAACAAAAAAATACAGACACATGACTAGAATTTGAAAAAATAATTCAGTGAATAAACAAATGAATGATGGGTATGCATTCAAAAAATACTTATGGGTTGCCTGATTGGTATACTCTAACTGTACCTTAGAAGTTGGGATTATGTTTGACATATATGTAAAACTTGTGATGAATCTCTTCTAACACAAGGACTGAGGTCACTGTTTGAGTGTTTCAACTCAATCAACAAACCACTATAGGAAGCCTAATGTTCTTCAGTTAAATGCACCCTCAAGATACTGGTACAGGCTGAGGTGTACTCAATATGAAAAACTGCATATATTTAATCTGAAGATTATATAACAAAGCTATAAATTCTGAAAAGTCCCAGTTATCATTTAAAGTACTAGCACTCATTTACTCACGCATGGCCAATGTAGCACAGGTGGACAAGGGCAGCTTATCCTCCTCTCCCGGAGGCATGATTGCACCCTCTGTAGAGGCTGTCTGCTCACCAGGAGTGACTTCATCTTTTACCCTGAAAGAAACAGGGCTCCTAGAAGTACCCCTGTGTCTTGACTTCATAACCACCACCACTGCCTTTTTCATGCTATGACCATCATGTCGCTTCTCTCCCCAGCTCCTCTCCAGGCAGCCAGTGTGCTTCCCAATCAAGCCTTGAGGACCAAAACTGACCAGTACTACTTCCATGATTCCCCAATGATCCTTCCCTCCATATCCAGATTTGCAGGCTTTGTGCCACATCTAGACAAAAGAAAGAAGGGATTGCAATAGTTATAAAGAGGGTCTTTTTTTTTTAATTAATTAATTTATTTATTTTATTTTTGGCTGTGTTGGGTCTTCGTTCCTCTGCGAGGGCTTTCTCTAGTTGCGGTGAGCGGGGACCACTCTTCATCACGGTGCACGGGCCTCTCACTATCGCGGCCTCTCTTGTTGCGGAGCACAGGCTCCAGACGCGCAGGCTCAGTAGTTGTGGCTCACGGGCCTAGTTGCTCCACGGCATGTGGGATCTTCCCAGACCAGGGCTCGAACCCGTGTCCCCTGCATTGGCAGGCAGATTCTCAACCACTGCACCACCAGGGAAGCCCTAAAGAGGGTCTTTTTAAAAAATTAAAGGGAAACAAAATATGACATAGATTCTGGTTGGCTCATTAACAGCAACTTGGAAGTGGTCCTATCCACAAGCAGAGCTGTGATGGCCTCTCTTTCAGACCTGAGATGCTAGGTCTACAAGCCTTTTATTTTATAGTTTTTAATCACACTTTTAGCCCTTTAGCTTATCTTCAGCTTTGTGTTCTATATTGAATATTTTTTACCTGGAAAACTTTAATTTGTCATATAATACCCAAGTCAAACATCATTTACTCATTCTTAAGTAAAGTCATAACGTTGATCCATCCCTAGTGCTTCCTCAGCTCTTAATATGTACTTCCATAACATGTGTTAACATGTGCCTCCATGACATGTGTTAGCATGTACTTCCATAACATGTATTAATAAGCTCATGCACATGTGTTAACATGCACCTCCATGCTGTGTGTCAGCAATGAGCCTCCGTAACATATGCTAACATGTACTTCCATAACTGTGTTAGCTGTGTGCCTCTGTAATATGTGTTAACATGTACCTCCATAACACATGTTACCACGTACCTCTATAGTGTGTTAACACATACTCCCATAACGTGTTAACATGTACCTCCATAATATGCTAATGTGTACTCCTATGGTGTGTTAGCATGAGCCTCCATAACATGCATTAATAAGTACCTTTGTAATGTGTGTTAATATGTATACTTATACGTCTTAGTCCTTTTGGGCTGCTGTAACAAAAATCCCATAGACTGGGTGGTTTATAAACACCAGAAACTTATTTCTCACAGTCTGGTTGCTGGGAAGTCCAAGATCAAGGTGCCAGAATATTTGGTGTCTGGCAAGGGCTCACTTCCTGGGTTATAGGTGTTCGTCTTTTTGGCTGTATCCTCACATGCTGAAAAGGGTGAGGAAGCTCTTTGGGGTTTCTTTTATAAGGGCGCTCATCTCATTAATGAGGGTTCCACCATCATGACCCAAGCACCTCCCAAAGGGTTGGGTTTCAACATATGAATTGGGAGGGGGACACATACATTCAATCTATAGTTCTGCATAACATGTGTTAGCATTTACCACTAGAGAGTGTTAATATACATCTCAATAATATATATTAATATGTATTCTTGCATCTAGATAGGTGTACATGATTTAGTTCTTATAGACTGGCTGGTGGTTTCACTCTAACTGTACTTTAAATCACTAAGAGTAAAGCTCCTATTTACCTTAAGCCATCAAGTCATACTACCTTAACTAATGCATGTCTCGTCCATGCATTAGTTGAGTAGCTAATATGTTTACAAACAAGACATGTAAACCTTCATAAAGTTTACACTGTGGAGGACAGAAGTCTAATATATAAGTAGACAAACAAACAAACTAGTGGTGATAAGTCCTACAAAGGAAGCATACAAACTATGACATAGCAATTACTGTGGAACCTAACTTAGATGGGGCAGTCAGGGGAGGCTTGAGGGGGAACATTTGGGCAGAGATTTGAAGGTCCAGAATGAGTTAGTTACTTCCTTCCTTTGTTTAAACTGCCCTGTATCAGCCACCACTGGCACAGTGTCTGGAACATAGTGGGTGTTCATAGATAAATCAAAGAAAACTTAGAACATTGACCTCATGTAAAAAATATCTTTGTGTAGTAAATGAACGAGTGCATAAATGATTTGTAAAATCTGTATTTGTTGAAAGCTCCCTTCAACTTAAAGTAATTACATGTAAATTGATCTAAATTAAACTTAGGTTAACATGCTATACTTTATTTTAGTCAAATTTGTATTTAATTAGGTAATTAACATGTTCTGATCATTTCACAACACTTTTACAGAATGCTGATTACAGTTCATAAATGAGCATTGTACTATGAATATTTAACATTTTGCTCATTACAAAGGGAGTTCCACATTTTCTAAAATAATTTACAGTTACAAATTTCTTTCAATCATTTTTCTCTAATGGATTACTGCTATGTTTGGATACTATATCTTTACAATCTTTTCTTTAACATTCACATCACTTAAAATCTCTCACATATAAAATGCTAGTCATTTCTCAATTTTAAACCACTTATTCCTGAAGGGATGCCCCTGCAACTGGTAAATTTCATTTCCTTTTGGATCTCAAAAGATAAGTAAGAATAGCAATACCTATGTTCTTCTGACAGGTCAAATATGACCTGAAAATTGAATTCCTAATTAATATGTGCTGTTTAGAGAATTACCATTATATAAATGATCATTAGCATTATACCTGTGTTCAGAATTCATGATAAAAAATATCAAATTTTGGTCTTGTCTTGAAAAGTTTATCTAGCAAGAAGAAGCAGAAGACATAAATAAATACAGAAAACAAACATACTTCTTACTCAAGTTTGAAATGAAGAATAGTATCCTCTCCTTGTATTGATCCTTTTTATCATTATGTAGTGCCCTTCTTTATCTTTCTTTATGGTCTTTGTTTTAAAGTCTATTTCATCTGATATGAGTATTGTGACCCCCACTTTCTTGTCTTGAAATGAAGAATAAAATGAGCTGCTTGTTTCTCCAACTCTTTGAAGGGTTAGCCTTACCACAAGAATTTAATATTTTTCAATATGGACCACACAGATTAATCCTGGTCAAAAAAATTAACCAACAATAGTATCAATTGTCAGGTCTGAGGGTAAGTTTCTTAGTGATAACACTGGTCTTCTGCAGAAGCCACAGAGTGGCTGGTAGGAGCAGAGAGGAGTCAACATTACAACTTGACCTTAAATATTTCTAACACTGTCCACCCAAGTGGACAAAACATAGTGATCAAATGTGTAAAAGCCAAGAGACCTGGAAGTAAAATGTTTTGGCTTTTGTATGGCCAAAGTAATAGACAGACTAAGAAAAAAAATAGAAAAAGCAAAATCCAATTTAGTCAGTATACTATAAGGACTCACATATACTCTGCCTTTCTTCTAATCATTTTTTTTTACACATTTACGTTTGAGCATAGACTATGAGGATATTTGCTGGAGGAAGATTTATTGTTTTTTAGCCAAAAGGTCTGGAAACAGAAATGTGGAAGGAATTTGGAAGGAATTGGTAGGAATTTGGGAGTAAGTGAAAGCTAGAAGAAATAGCCAAGGAAAATATCAGACAGAAGTTCTGTGTGTACCATTATTTTTTAAAAGCAATTTGCATACTTGAACCATAAATTCTGTTGAAAGCAACTGCGTCAACAGTTATTAAAATCATTCTGCACCTTGAGTAAAAAGTACATTTTCTTGAAAACCAAAACCTTAATTTTCTTATTTGATTACTGTTTGTAATACTGTCAGTTATAGTGAGGTAAGAGAACACTTTATTTTGCATATCTTTTGTTTAATGAAGGTATTTATCATCATATCAGGTTTTTCTTTTATTTCTTTGGATCTAGAGAAAGTTTTGGATATTCAAATGGTGGTGACTTTGAAAACTTTTTTCTTATAATAAGAATATTAAATCTTTGGGGCTTATTATGAAATTTTCTCCTACGAATGCAATATAGCATGTGTAGCAAATGGAATGTCACATTTGAGAAGGTTTTGAAATTTATTGCTGTCAGGGAGCTGGTTTAGAAGTTAGGTTTTTTTTTTTTTTAATTTTATTTATTTATTTATTTTTATTTATTTATGGCTGTGTTGGGTCTTTGTTTCTGTGCGAGGGAGGGTCTTCTCTAATTGCGGCAAGCGGGGATCACTCCTCATCGCTGTGCGCGGGCCTCTCACTGCGGCCTCTCTTGTTGCGGAGCACAGGCTCCAGACGCGCAGGCTCAGTAATTATGGCTCACGGGCCCAGCTGCTCCGTGGCATGTGGGATCTTCCCAGACCAGGGCTCGAACCCGTGTCCCCTGCATTGGCAGGCAGATTCTCAACCACTGCGCCACCAGAGAAGCCCAGAAGTTAGGTTTTGTAATAAAAATGATAAGACAAAGCTTAAAAAATTCTAAACTGCCCATTAAATTTTTAATGAAATGCAAGTATAGTGTGCTCATTGTTTGTATAAAGATGATTCCTTTAGAGAATTGGGTATGCTTCATGAATATTTGGCTTTTCTCCATTATTCATCTTCCTACCCAACTGGAATCATGCTCACATAGTAATTTTTTTGTTACTTGTCGAATTTGTCTTCTTGGTAAATTATTTTTGTTAAGAATCTCTGTTCTTAGAGAAACATGTAAGAGCATTGATAAGACACAATATTTCACCTTTCATTTTAATTCAGCCAGCAGCTTGAAATTTCTCCCAAAACAATTGAAATGCAGTCTTCCCAGCCCTCCTCAGGTTAGAACTGCTCAGTGCCAGTGTTTCGATAGCTCTCGGTCAGGCCTGGCAAAGAGCTTGACTGTCTTTCCTGATCTTCCTTACAGTTGGGTGGGCTGTGTGACTACACTGTAGCCCACGGAACAAGAAAAGAAGTGATTTGTGCCTCTTTCACACCTGGCCTATGAAACCTCCCAAGTGTGATCCTCCACGCTTTTTCCCCTCTGCAGAGACTTTGGAGACCAAATGAAGATCATGGAGCACAAAATTGAAGGAGACTGAATCATAACACCTACTTTGAACGTCATGAATGGAGAAATAATCTTGTAGTGGATTGATGGATAAGATTTGAGGGTTTGCCTGTTACTGCAGTTAGTAGTACCTTAACTAATACATACATGTTTATACAGAAATTTTACAAAATTGTGACTTGAAAGGAGCAGGAGGGCATAGATAGAGATGGACAAAAGATAAATCATAGAAAAAAAGTTAGAAAAAACAGTGAATGTACAGATGAATAAATAAAAGAATACTAGATACTATTATTATTAAAATACATGTACTATTTACTTTCAGGTCTCCAAAGCCAACTTTTGATCCCTGGATTAAAGCATGAGGAGACACCAAACCGCTGGATGTCTCACCTTCTGCCTTGGTGAGAGCTGTGGGCAGGAGGGCTGCACCAGGGGAGGAGAGGAGGAAGCTCTCAAGACACACAAACTCCAAGACCTGGAGGAACTTGGCAGGAAAGAGACACTGTATTAGTAAGTGTTTAACACTGTTATTGGAGTTCGCATCTCACCAACAGAGGGAATGTAACATTGAATATTTTGACCACATATCCAATAAAGTAGGGAAAAAAACATTTTAATATCTGTAGCTCTTGATTACTACTTTAATTTAACAGAAGATGATTCCCCCACTTTACTATTCATGTAAATGTTATATGATAAAAAAAATCAAGTGTTTTATGGTCAAGTAGCTGTGGAAAAAGTTGACAATATTTAGTTTCCCAAATTTATCTGATTGTAGACCTCTTTGATTGTGGAGAACCTCACAGTGTACAGGTAATAGGAGAAAAAAAAAACAAAGAACATGAAAGCACATGAGGGAAAGGTGCAGGCACATGCCATTCTGGTCTTGCCAGTAAGTTGATACTTTTAATATTATTTCTACTATAGACTGTATGGAATTTCACCCAACTTTGTTTATTATTCTGGTGTTCTCTGATTTTGTATTACAAGATAGCTAGTCATGCCAGTCAAAAGACTCTTCTTTTCATTGGGACCTCAGTTCCAAACAGTGTTTCAATATTTCCAGGATGAGTTAGAGAAGAAACCACAATAACCAAAATGCCTCATATAAATGTAATTGGTTAATTGAAGCAAGTATATTGATCCATGTACAGTGTTCCATAGCTCTGCCCACAGCATTTTGGGCCCTAGTAACAAAGATGATTTTTATAGCTATAATAATCAGCGTTATAGCTATTTCTTTGGCACCAGCTACTTCTCTTCCATGTCTATCCTAATATATGTCACTGTATAAATTATTATTTGATTGACATTTGGGCTGCTTACAGAACAATCCAAATTGGATACCAACAGTCTGGGAAATGACCTTGGGCAACAGAGAAGAGCTAAAAAGCAATTTCCTTGGTCTCCTACTGCAGCAGTGGAGAATCTGTTGCTGTCTCATGCCAGAAACAAATTTGAGAAATGAAGGGGCTGCGGAAGCGTAACATTTTAAGTTAATATCCTGGACTTTTCACACTCCCATCCAATGACTGGAGGGCTCTGCAGGCACAAAAGCAGCATCAACATTTCTACTTAAAATATAGGTGGGGTGGAGAAACCAACTGCAGAAAACAAATACAACAAAGGCTATTTGGTCGACAGGACACCACTCCATGATAATCATACCAGAATTCTTCAAAGAAGACAGCAGTATGTCCATTTTAATGTATACATAGTCCTTAAGTTGAAAAATAAAGCAAATTTCTTCTTTGGCTGACTTCCTTACCTTGTGAAAGAGAAAGTAAAATAAAAAATGTGCCTACAGAGTCTGCCTGAGGAAATATATTTATATTCTTTTGGCCTCGTTTCTGAGTTTTTCAAGTAGAATTATTCTTTCACCCATGTAACATTTTTTTGAAGTGGCACTCTCCTGTTTAAAGAGTTGTTTTTCTTGGCCTCTGTGACCTGAAATTGTACTGTTTGGGTGTAGTTCACTTTAAAATGCTCTGTTGAGGAAAGAATAGAAAAGCACGAATACAGGGATATAACACAGCCATTATTTTGTAATAACTTTAAATAGAGTATAATCTACAAAAATATTGATTGAACCACAAAAGAGAGAAAAGCATGAAAAAACAAGGAGCATTATGCACAGATTTGTCTGCACTGTTTCATTTTGATAGATTCTGTCATCTTTATTTATTCCAGTTTTTGAATGCTGCAGAACAAAGGCACTTCACATATGAAAATTTTTCACAGTCAGAATCTTTTTAAAATTTTTTTGTTTTTAAATTTATTTATTATTTTTTTAACTGAAGTGTAGTTGATTTACAATACTATATTAGTTTCAGGTGTACAACATAGTGATTCAATATTTTTATAGATTATAAATAACTTCCATTTGAAGTTATTACAAAATAATGGCTGTTATTTCCCTGTGCTGTACAATAGATCCTTGTTGCTTATCTATTTTATACATAGTAGTTTGTATTGGGTTGACCAAAAAGTTCATTCAGGGTTTTCCGTGAAATGTTAAATCCAATATCTCTTAATCCCATATCCCTGTCTTGCCCCTCCCCCTTCCTTCTCTCCACAGGTGTCCACTAGTTTGTTGAGTCTGTTTCTGTTTCATTTTATGTACATTCCTGTGTTTTATTTGTTAGATTCTCTTAATATTACTGTTTGAAATGGGGTCTTTTAATGACCATGGAACATTGGGTTTGATGTCCCCATTACCAGCAGAGAGAATGGGACCCCACTTCATATAGCATCAGAGATCCAGCCCTTCCAAGGAATTTTTCTTCAGGGACAGATTCATGGCTTTGGTTACCTTGGTTCATAACTACCAGATGTAAAAAAATGTCACTAGATAAACTTTATTATTTACATATTACAAATAAGAAAACACATGCAGAAAGTTGGGTTTTAAATTCAGATCTCTAGCTCCAAATCCATGTTCATTGCCATCAAAATACCTTATATAAATGAAATTGGTTAACTGACACAGCCAAATTCATCCATATGCAATATACACAGCTCTGCCCTCAGCATTTTTGGCCCTATGTGCCCAAGATGACTTTTAGTATGAAGAGCAGAGTTGCTATCCTTGTACTGATTTTTACTCTCTCCTACTTTGATGATATCACTGTTCTGTTGAAACGATCCTGCTTGAATCATCTGTTACTTCAAGTCACCTCTGCTTTGATGATTTCTCAAGTATCTGCATGCTACTTTTGTGAAACTTGTAGATTCTAAAGACCTTCGCTCCCTCCTTTCCCCCTCTGCCACTCTTCATCTCGTCTTTCTTATTTTCCTTCCTTTTCACCTACCAGACTTTCTTGGAGAAAAAAAAATATTGAACTGAGCCTCCATTTCCCTCAGAAGATAAAGATTTCCACTCTTTTTATAGTTCTTATAAAAATTCTCTCACCCTCATCTATCTTTCTTTGTTTTAGTCAGATTTTTTGACTTTTTGTAGTTGTGAACCTGTACTATTTTCTATTTGTTTCTGTGTCATCTCTTTTCTACATTTTAAATAAATACAAAAGAAAATCCTTTTTTCTTTCTGACCAGAGAGATTGCATGACACTCTCTGAAGTTAACTAGTGCCAGAGACCTAGTGTACTGATGAGTTAGAATTTCTAAATTTAAACCAGTTGCTCCTATAATTGAGCTATGCAGATTCACCTTCTTCCAAGGTCTTGCTCTGTCCTCAACAAACATGAGTACAACTACAATCATTGCTGCAGAGGGTGCCCCATGGCAAAAGCACATGGCTTGGGCTCTCCAAGAGGCTTACCATCTGAGACACTTCATAATAAATTTCTGGTTATTTCCCTCAGTAGAAATAAGTAAAGAATCAATGTTTCCAAGCAGGAAACTCCTGATAAAAATCCAAATTATCTGTGATAAGACTGAGAATTGGTTCCTTTATGCCTTAAAGCTCAGCTCTTTCCTCAGCTTATTTTTCCAAACACTGGAGGAGAGTTAGGCTCCGCTTGCATCAGGTTCCCAGTCCTGATCAATCAGCTATGCCCGTGAGCTGGAATCATATTTTACTGTCATGAAATTTCTGGACCAATCAGGTTGGACTGACAGTAGACATTTTTCAAAAATACGTGCTGTCCCAGAGTCCTAGAGATTTCTAGATGGTTCTCAGTCCACAGTGGAGAGAGGGAAAGATAATTGAGTGGGTTGTGTCGCTCTAATTTTCTTCAACCAGAGTAAATAACTTTCATGTGTTTAGGGTATTTGTCTACTGCTATTAAAACAGGGTTTGAAAAAACACTGTTCTGAAATTGTCTGGTGAAACACACAACCAAAGTATAATGCTGTTTAAAGACTAAGATTCTGAATGAGGTAGGCATTACCAAGGCCAATAAATTCAAACAGCTAATGGGATGTGTGCTACCTGAATAGAAAACTATCTAGTGAACATAATTTATTATTCATGGAGTGAAAATTTAGTACTAGGCACCATGGCAAGCTCCAGCTGAGAGCAGTAAATATTTTCTAATTTCTTTGTGGTTGTACTTCTCAGACATTAGCAAACATCTCACACAGGCGCTTAATACTTTATCTGAAAAATGGGCATACAGATAGTGAGAATTAGCTGATTTATGAAAAACACTTAAAATATTACCAGACACACATCATGTGCTCAATATGTTATATTCTATTATTAATAGTATTAATATTGCTATTAATAATGAAACTATTCATCAAAAATAGTAACTTTAATAAGTGTATTTGAAGTTTGAATCTTGGCCAACCTAAGATTTCTATTTCATTACTGGTGTCTAGAACAAAATTTTCTAGAAAACATCACAGTTACAACTGTGTGAAGACTTAAGAGATCAAGATTAAGAAAGAAAGGAAGCTCAGTGGTTAGCCCAGTATTCAGCCCCAAATTTCACCATGAAATATTTGCCATTTCCAAAGCAGAAGCTAAATAGAAATTGGTAGAAGAGAAACTGAGCAGAAGCTGCAAAAGTCTCACAAGGTCGGCTAATGGGAAATTGAAGATAAGGTCCAACAAGGTTGCCAGATAAAATACAAGATGCCAGTTAGCTTTGAATTTCAGATAAAAACAAAAAACAAAAAAATTTTAGCATAATATGTCTCACATAATATTAGTAATTCAAAGTTCAAAATTAATTGGGCATTCTTTTTGCTTCATTTTAGGTTTTTTTTTGTTTTTTATTGTTTGTTTGTTTTTATATAAATTGGAAGCCCCAGAAGGAAGGGCTATGCCAAACAACCAAGTTTTTGGCTGGAACTCCAGAAAATCTATACTCTAGAACTAGTAATAAAGAAGGCTAAGCTTCACAAAGTGCTTCAAATCAGTTCAATTGCTAGATGCATTAATGTAACATATATTTGCCTTTTAGAAGGAGAATTAAATTCTTGCTAGAGAAAAATAAAATCTTCTAGAGCCTCAAATTATCTCTATAATTTTTCAGGATTTAATTAAATGTTACCAGAATTAGCAGGAGATTAGACAACTTGACCAAAAAGGAACTGAGAATGAGAAAGAGAGAGAGAGAGAGAGAAGAGAGAGAAAGAGTGAGGGAAAAGAGAAAATAGAAATATATCCACTGGATATTATCAAAGACACACTCTCTTTAAAACAACTGTGATTAACTTGTTCAATAAATTAGAGGAAAGAGAATTTCAGTAGAGAACTGGCAACAATAAAAGGAATCACTATGGAGAATAGTATGGAGCTTCCTTAAAAAACTAAAAATAGAGCTACTATATGATCCAGCAATCACACTCCTGGACATATATCCAGACAAAACTATAATTCAAAAAGATACACGCACTCCAATGTTCATAGCAGCACTATTTACAATAGCCAGGACATGGAAGTGACCTAAATGCCCATTGACAGATGAATGGATAAAGAAAATGTGGCATATGTACACAATGGAATATTACTCAGCCATAAAAAAGAATGAAATAATGCCATCTGCAGCACCATGGATTGACCTAGAGATTATCATACTAATTGAAGTAAGCCAAAGACAAATATCATATGATATTGCTTATTTGTGGACTCTTAAAAAATTATACAAATGAACTTAATTCTAAAACAGAAATAGACTCACAGACATGGAAAACAAACATATGGTTATCAAAAGGGAAATGGTGGGGGGGGATAAATTAGGAATTTGGGATTAAAATATGCACACTACTATATACATATATATATATGTAGATAACAAACAAGGACCTATTGTATAGCACAGGGAACTATACTCAATATCTTGTAGTAGTTTATAATGGAAAAGAATCTAAAAAGAATATATATATATATATATATATATACACACACACATATATACATATATATATATATATAACTGAATGACTTTACTGTATGCCTGAAACTAACACAACATTGTAGATAAACTATATTTCAATAAAAATTTTAAAAAAGAAATCAGCCAATATTCTGAAAATAAAATTGTCATAACTGAGATCAAGAACTCAATAAATGGCATTAACAGCAGATTAGAGACAGTTGAAGAAAAATTAATAAATTAGAAAATAAGAGAGTAAAAAATGGACAGACTGGGGTACAGAGAAGTACAAGGATAGGAAATTCAGAAAAAAAGCATAAAACAAAGGGAACACAGGAAAAAAGTATCTAACATGTGTAATTGAAGTTTCAGAAAGAAAGGAAAGAGAAAATGATACAACACCAACATTGCAAAAGGCCAAATATTATATCAAAAGTTATTAAACCTCATCAGCCCTCAAATAAATGCAAGTTAATGTTCAATGTGATACTATATAGACATAAGAAAATTAAACAATTGACAGTATTGATTACTGACAAGAAAGTGGAACCCTTGTATACTGTTGGTAGGACTGCAATTAACACAACTTCTTTAGAAAAGTATTTATTCATATCTATTAAACTGAGCACACATATTGTATTAGTCAGGGTTCTCCATAGAAACAGAACCAGTAAGACGTATATACATATTTTTTTCTTTGTGTGTCTGTGAGGGTGTGGATGATATATATATATATATATATATATGTATATGTAGAGATTGATTTACTATGAGGAATTGGTTCACATGATTACAGAGGCTGAGAAGTCCCAAAATCTGCCTTCTGCAAGCTGGAGACACAGGAAAGCCAATAGTGTAATTCAGTCCAAGTCCATAGGCCTGAGAATCAGGAGAGCTGCTGATGGTTTAAATCCCAGTCTGAGAGCCAGAGATGAGATGAAATGACCCAACTCAAGCATACAGGAAGCAAAGAGACAGGAATTCCTCCTTCCCTCCACTTTCATTCTATTCAGACCCTCAGTGGATTAGATCATGCCCACCACATCGGGCAGGACAATCTACTTTATTGAGTCTACTGATTCAAATGGTAATATCATCCAGAAATACCCTCACAGACACACCCAGAAATATGTTAAATGTGGGAGCACCCCATGGCCAGTCAAGTTGACACATAACAATAAACTTCACATATATGTAATATACCCAGCAGTTCTACTCCTAGTTATATATCCAACAGAGTGGTGTACATATGTGCCCTAAAAGATGCATAAAAATGACTTTTGAAGTCTTATTCATAATGGCCAAATATTGGAAACAACACAACAGTCTATAAACAGTAGAGTGTATAAAGCATGGTGTGTGTGGGAGGGGGGGGGTGAACTATAACAATGCCTATATGCAATAACATGGATGAATCTCACAAATATAAAAAAAAATTCTGATTCAAGGAGAACAGACACACACAAAAATACATACTGTCTGATTCCATTCACATGATGTTCAAAAAAAGACAAAACTCCTCTCTAGTGTTAGATGTCAAGATACTGACTACTTCTGATAGGAGAAAGGAGTACTTATTCAAAGAAAGCATGAAAAAGGGTACTAAAATTTTATTTCTTGATCTGTTTGATAGGTACACAGGAATTTTTATTGCACACATTTGTACACATCTTGTTATATATATGTACATATGTGTGTATATGTAAAAATTATATTTTTGTAAAAGATAAAGTTTAAAAAATAAGCTAGAGACCTGAGATATGGACAGTTTATAAGCATAAAAAATTAATGGAGAAAATAATAAATCGATTAGCATAAATGATAATGAAAAATAATAATAAACAGCAGCTGCAATCAGGTGGGACACTTACTATAAGTCCTAATCTGTGTAGAGGGCCTTAACTGGAGCATGACGAGAGAAACTGAAACAGCTAAGTGCTGTCTCAGGGGGGTCTCTGAGGAGCTCCAGTTCTTTATGTCTCAGCACAGAAAGAATTCAGTGAGAGGCAAAGTGATAGATAAGAAGTGATTTATTAGAATAGGATGCTTGTGAGGCTTACAAGCAGGTGGGTGAGAGGGTGCTGCACCCTGAGAACAGGGCTACAGTTTTATAATCAAAGGAAAAGAGGGGAGGGGGAAAAGACCACCTTCCTCCTCATTCTTGTCTAGTAGACATCACACTTCCATTATCAGTTCCTCCTCCACATTGGGCAGGGAGTTTTCTTGTCCCTACAGGGTGAAGCTGGGACTGTCATGGCACAATAGAAATGAGCAAAAAGGAGGTAACATATGCTAAAAATGGCAAATCATTTTAGGTTTCAGTATAATGTCACCCTTTCCTTATATTTTTGTTTTTAATGTGCCCAGGGGAGCATGTCCTAGGAATCATTGACTTACTGAGCTCACTGGGCAGGAAGTGGGTCTCATGTCACCATTGTTTTCTTGTTTTGGGGTATGTCTCATGCTTCTGTTGCATGGTTTTGTTGCTAAGCAAGCCTGCTTGGTTTTGTGGTTAAGCAAACATGCTTTCTTGAGTGATCATTAACTTACAGGGGTCTCCCATACTTTTTTCTTTACTTACAATCCCCTAGTAGGATTAGCTATTTAATTCCCTACTTTGTCCCTTTACTCTGTCCCTATCAAACCCAGTTTGGGGTGCATCAACTAGGTGCTGGGAATGGAGCTTGTAGGAACATTTTCTGAGTGCAGGTAGTCAGACTCCTAGCAAAAGTGCAGATTTACAAATAAAAACAAGGCTCTGCCAGGAGGAGCTGAAGTCCTAAACCACAGGTCTGGCAAGCTCAGCTGGTTGAATACCAGCTTATCAGTCACAACCACAGGCCTAGATAACATAGTTGAGTCTAGCTCTCAAATATGAGGGAAACATAAGTATATCCATATGCATAAATAGGGTTTATTTACAGCATCACCCTTTTCCTCTGTTGTTAAGTGATAAGAATGGTTCAGAGGAGTTTCATGCTCTTTGGGAAACTTGATTATTCTATTGTCAAATCATATTTGTCCTGGAAGCCCTTCCTCATAACTGCATTTTCCCAGCCTTGTGAAGTCCTTCTACAATACTGTTTTTTTCTCTGTCTCTCTCTTTATCCAGAAAACAGTTTTTTTTAATCAATCAAGACGACAAATTTTGTAAATGTTTAACTGTGTACTGGTCATGTGTATCATGTGTGTACTGAGTTAAGCAAAATGGCTTTTAATTAATTCAGTTTAACAAACATCAGTGTATGTTTATCTATCATATATTAGATAAAACTGAGATTTAGGTAAGGATTTAGCCCTAGAGAATTTCTTTAATTTACATTGCCACTCAGATGCTCCCAGAGACTACAATGTTTTCTGAATTTGTGAGTTCTGCCTGTTTCCACTTTCAATATTGGTCACTCATGTGCACACAAAGCCCATTTGGAACACAATATTTACAACAGAAAGTAATATAAGTCTAAAGATTTTATAAATCTAAACTTTTGCTTCTAGATGACACATTTTTTTAAAGCTCATAAAAATTGTTGGATCTCATTATTTTCTTGGCTTAACTCCCATTTATTGAAGTGAAAGGGAAGAGGAGAATGTTAGGATTGTTCTCAGTTGTATATCTCTGTCAACATCTCATCCTCAGCACCACTTCATCAAGAACTGTTAATTGTCTGAAATGTTACCTGATTTACAAGCTAACAAGTTAGCCACAACTCATTAGCAGTTCATGGATGCTGGTGGAAGACACAAGATTCCTGGGTCAGAGACAAAGGACTTTATTACTCATAGTGTAGCAAAGGGCATGAGAATCAGCATATTTTCCCTTGTCCCAAGTCCCACAGGGAGACATGAATAAGCCCAGAAAGATGGCTGCACACAGAGTGGTTTGCATTAGAGCAGAAGAACCTTCATCTTCTGTAATTGGTGGTATGCATGCACGCCCTTTGCTTAGAGAGACATGCCTGCTCTTTGTTTTGGAGCTATCTTTTCAAGGCTCTTTGGTATATAAACACTAAAAGGTAGCTCAGAATAAGAGAGCAATTAGTGCCTCTGTCATAAGACACACAGGAACATTGAGAGATCCATGGAGAATGGTGTCCTAACAATACAAATAAGAATTTGGTTAAAAAAAAAAATCAACATTCTACTGGCTTGGATTAAAACTCTCCTAAATTCTCCAAATAATAATTAGATTTGGGAGACCAAGTCCGTGAGTGAATAAAGTGATTATTTTGTATTTGACAGTTCATTGTTTTCATTGGGTGACTCCATGAATAATATATGCCAAACAATTTGTGCATGAAATAGAACTTCCTCTGGGATGATGATAAAAGTTGGTGGTGAGCTTGGCTTGCTCTCCACCACTTCTCACTGTCCTTTCCCCCTTTCTTCCACATGAGGTGATGCAGCAAAAACATACGAAGCAACAGGTACTCAACAGAGATCGTAAACTGAAATCAAACAGGGATTTGTCAGAGCAAAGGGTATTTCCTCAAGGATATGAGGATAATATTGAATATCTGCACGAACAACTCAACCCACTCTAACCCCTGAAAGTTCCAGGGTTAAGCACAAAAAAGACTACACAGAGGTCTGCACAGAGCAGGTGCTGCATCTCTATCCCCTTTGTCTCTCTGTTCTTTCACAGGCGTGGTGTTCCAGCAAGTGCTACTCTTCAGCTACGTGTTATTGAGGCTGAGCCTCATGTACTCATCCTGAGATACTACACTTTGTATTTTGGATTTTGCTCTCCTTTTCTCCATCCAGTTCTTCTCCTGTCCATTTGGCCTGTGATTCCAGGCAGAGCCTTTCATCCAGCTTGGACTCAGCAGCTGCCCTCTGTGACTGTATAACCTCCTGCTCTAAAGCCGATCTGTATTTTTATTTTTCACTATCCTCTCCACAGGTCTCCTGAATAAGTCCTTCTTTCTGAACTTCTTCATAAAGCAATGACCCAGATTAACTCATTGATGTGAATGCTCATCGTAATTATGTTATTCACGGAAACATTAAGCTCTTTTCAGAGTTCGGCATGGCTCATTCTTTTTAAAAATGTGATATCTTTGGTTATGTGAAAAGGCTATAAATGAGGCATATTAGAAACTGCTTGATCTGCTTGAAACTGCTTCTTCTCACACGAGGATATTTCCTTTGAAGCTGCATTAAAAAAGGCCTCCTAAATATGGTGAGACCTGTTTTACTCTGGGTGTTTTCTTCCATTTCCCCATAGACGTTTTATGTCATGTAAATTTTTTTCTCCATTCACAGAAAATGTATTTAATTCACTGATATTTAAGTGTGTGTATGGGGGTGGGGGGAGCAGGGAGGGAGAGAGAGGCAGACTGAGATTCAAAAGTAAATTCAGAGGAAAGATTAAAAATAAAAATAAATTTCCTATGTAAGTGGGCTCTGAATTCATTAGAGAGGTATTTTCAGTATCAGAAAATGTTAAAGATTAAAGGTTAACCTGAAAGAATCTACTTCTCCTTTATTTTACAAATGAGAAAATTAAGGGCCAAGGGCACCAAAGGAGTAAGAGGCAGAGTTGGAACAGAATAGAATCAAGGATCACCAAGTCAGTGTACTTCCAATTTTAATGTGGCAAAAGCAATAGTCAGGCAAGCATGCAGTGAAACGCTTACTGTTTTGAGTTCTAAAAAAGGTTTTATTTTATTTTGAGAATATTATGATCAGGAGATTAAGAATATCCAAGTCCTGAGCTATTACTCAGCCTCTGTCCTAGAGAACTCTGGGAAAGAAAGACTAGTCATGTAGGGAAGCAATTATTTATATATAAGTGAGTCAATATTAGACACTGTCAAAGTAGGGCTTTTTGGTGAAAGCTGAGTTGGAGTATGTGACTCAGGCATGATTGATGAGGTAGGACTCATCTTCATCTGAAAGTAAATCTTAAATATGCCTGGAAGAACTGGACTAATGCAGTATAAAAAGGCAGGAACCAAAGGAACACAAATCCTCTTAGATGCTTAATTATATATTCAGAAGAAAGAGAAAGGGAGAGAGCAACCTGGTTAGGTTGCCCTAGGAGAGCAGCAGAGAGGGTCCCATACTACTTTTAAACTATTTCTACCTGTTGATTAATGAATCTAGCCAAGGAAGAAAATATAAAACTTAATTTAAAAAAAATTCCTAGAAAAATAACTTCCTCAACTGGGCCCAGAAATCTATCTGTAGGTTTCTATTGTACCAGTTAAAAAGAAAGAGAGAGAGACTGGGGTAAAGGGATCCACTAGAGTAAAATGGTGCTAAGACCTCCTGTTCTAGGCTTTCAGCTCAGCATGTTTTCACTTATACTTCAGAGCCTCTGAATGCAGGAATACAAACAGGGACATTTCTCATTGTCTAAATCATCAGCATTAAAGTCTGCTGCAAATACACAGGATCTGGTCTGCCAAGAAGCAGAAAAACAAATTAATGATCCACTGGTCACAGTTATGACCTTTAGTTTATGAGCTTGTCACTATATTCCAAAACAACTCTCCTTCAAAATGATCCTCAGAGCCTTCTTTGCTACCATTTCAAAACAAGGCCATCCAAACTAAACAAATGTTAAATTAGCACATTCAGGAGCTATGAAATCCCACACCTACCAGAAAGTCATTGAACACACTGCGAATTTCTACATTCCAGTACAAATGTTAAGAAGACATCTGTCAGCCATACTAACGGCACATTCAGAAAAAGTCCTCCACCACCCCCTAATCAGAACAAGCTGAAATCAAAATCAAATCCTTTCTCCTCTTCCCTCCTGCCATTGAACTGTACATAACACAGACATAAAAGATGGACCCCCCCGACTAAAGAGTGACGTTATAATTTGAAGCAAGACCTCGAGGTGAACTTTTCAGAGCCTGTTCCTCCATGCACATCCAGACTTCTGAAAAATTTGCTGAACAATTGCTCTGAGGTGGAGGTGAACTAACTTTTCTTCTGCCAACTTTTTTTTCGTGAAACAAACTAACAATAATTTTCTAGAAAGAATTATTATTTTTAATGTCAATTACTTAAAACTGGACTTACCTACTAGGAGACCTGAGAGACAGCTATCCTCAAACTGCAATGGAAATCTCTCATCTCTAAGGACTGGTCTGAAAAGACAGTTTTTCTTTCCCAGATCGCTTATAAATCCAAGAGCCTCCAGGAATCATGAGAACCTAAAAGCTAGGTCTCTGCTGTGGTTTTAATCTCAGGATGGTCCAAATCCAAGTCTAATACTCATTTCCACACCCACGTGTGTTACCCAACTTCTCTGGAGCTCCACACAACCTTATCACCGCCTCTAGAAGCCACAGATAAGGCACCTGGCAGCCTCTCCTTCCACCATCTGCCTTGGCTGGTGATTCCAGGTAGCATTGGAGCAACAAAGTAGTGTGGTGGTTACAAGGCTCTGAAACAAGACTGCAAAGTTTGAATTCTGGCTCTTTATTGCATCAGCTATGTGATTTGGGACACGATAATTGCTCTGTGCCTCAGTTTCCTCTTTTGTAGTATTGAAATAATAATTGTACCAATCTCATTTTTTTTTTTTAAGGAATAAAGAAATTTCTACACTAAAAAGCACTTAGAACATTGCCTGCTACAAAATAAGTGCCTAATACATGTGGGCTATCATATTCACTCTGATACTTAAGTGGAGAGGCAGATGCAGCTGTGTTAGTCTAGGAATAGTGGGCTTCAGGCACCTCTATCTGCCCAGCGCCCCTTTTTCCTACTAAGTGTCCGTCCCAGGACTCCCTTCCTACCTTCATGGCCAGCCACTTAACTATCTTCCACATTCTTGTCACTAAGATTCTCATGATTAGGTTTCAGTCTTTCAGAGTCCACAAGACAGATGGAGGATTTAACTCATATCAGTTGGAGAACAGATGTTTATTATCGTACTCTTCCCCGATACTATATTTGCATTTTGACAGCAGTCTTCTGAAAACACAATAGCATGACTCATAGCTCACACACTTCCCACAGTACATGAATTATCTGAGTCCACCCCAAACTTGAATCAGAATCTCTAGGAACAAAGCCTGCATTTTATTTTAATAACAAATGTATTGAGATCTAACATACTGCACAATTCACCTTTTTAAAGTGTACAATTCAGTGGTGTTTATACACAGAATTGTGCAGTTATCACCACAATATAATTTCAGATCATTTTCATCACCCTGAAGAGAAATCCCACAGCCATTAGCAGTCACAACACACTTTCCTTTCCTCCCAGCCCTATGCAACCACTAATCTACTTTTTAATCTTTATTGATTTATCTAATTCTCAACATTTCATTCAAATAGATACATGCAATATGTGTCCTTTTGTGACTAGGTATCATCCCTCAACTTAATGCTTTCAAGGGTCAACCATGTTGTCTCATTTATTGATATTTCATTCCTTTTTATTGCTGAATAATATTCCATTATATGGATATACCACATTTGTTTACCTGTTCATCAGTAGATGAACATTTGGGATGTGTTGTCTCTTCTTCATCTAGATTCTTGAGGTGGAGTATTATGGTATTGATTTGAAATCCTCATTCTCTTTTTTTTTTTTTTTGGAATTGACAAGGAAATTTAGTTATTTCTGAGATATACATTTTAAAGTAATAACTAGAATTATGACTTATAACATTATACCAGAACATATAAGATTTTTAGAAATTTCATGTAATGTCTGAAACATTTATATTAACATATTTCCATACAAATAATCCAATGAAAGTTTAGTATTAGTTGTTTTGTTTGTTTGTTTTTTTATACTGCAGGTTCTTATTACTCATCAATTTTATACACATCAGTGTATACATGTTAATCCCAATCACCCAATTCAGCACATCACCATCCCCACCCAACAGTGGTTTTCCCCCCTTGGTGTCCATACGTCTGTTCTCTACATCCATGTCTCAACTTCTGCCCTGCAAAATGGCTCATCTGTACCACTTTTCTAGGTTCCTCATATATGCCTTATTATACGATATTTGTTTTTCTCTTTCTGACTTACTTCACTCTGTATGACAGTCTCTAGATCTGTCCATGTCTCAACAAATGACTCAATTTCTTTCCCTTTTATGGCTGAGTAATATTCCATTGTATATATGTACCACAACTTATTTATTCATTCATCTGTCGATGGGCATTTAGGTTGCTTCCATGACCTGGCTATTGTAAATAGTGCTGCAATGAATATTGGGGTGCATGTGTCTATTTGAATTATGGTTTTCTCTGAGTATATGTCCAATAGTGGGATTGCTGGATCATATGGTAAATCTATCTTTAGTTTTCTAAGGAACCTCCATACTGTTCTCCATAGTGGTTGTATCAATTTACATTCCCACCAAAGTGCAAGAGGGTTCCCTTTTCTCTGGACCAACTCCAGCATTTATTTGTTGTTTGTAGATTTTCTGATAATGCCCATTCTAACTGGTGTGAGGTGATACCTCATTGTAGTTTCGATTTGCATTTCTGTAATAATTAGTGATGTTGAGCAGCGTTTCATGTGCTTCTTGGCCATCTGTATGTCTTCTTTGGAGAAATGTGTATTTAGGTCTTCTGCCCATTTTTGGATTGGGTTGTTTGTTTCTTTAATATTGAGCTGCATGAGCTGTTTATATATTTTGGAGATAAATCCTTTGTCCATTGATTCATTTGCAAATATTTTCTCCCATTCTGAGGGTTGTCTTTTTGTCTTGTTTATGGTTTCCTTTGCTGTGCAAAAGCTTTGAAGTTTCATTAAGTCCCATTTGTTTATTTTTGTTTTTATTTCCATTTATGTAGGAGGTGGGTCAAAAAGGATCTTGCTGTGATTTATGTCAAAGACTGTTCTGCTGCTGATTTCCTCTAAGAGTTTTATAGTGTCTGGCCTTACATTTAAGTCTTTAATCCATTTTGAGCTTATTTTTGTGTATGGTGTTAAGGAGTGTTCTAATTACATTCTTTTACATGTAGCTGTCCAGTTTTCCCAGCACCACTTATTGAAGAGATTGTCTTTTCTCCATTGTATATCTTTGCCTCCTTTGTCATAGACTATTTGACCATAGGTGTGTGGGTTTATCTCTGGGCTTTCTATCTTGTTCCATTGATCTATGTTTCTGTTTTTGTGCCAGTACCATATTGTCTTGATTACTGTAGCTTTGTACTATAGTCTGAAGTCAGGGAGTCTGATTCCTTCAGCTCCGTTTTTTTCCCTCAAGACTGCTTTTGCTATTCGGGGTCTTTTGTGTCTCCATACAAATTTTAAGATGATTTGTTCTAGTTCCATAAAAAATGCCATTGGTAATTTGATAGGGATTGCATTGACTCTGTAGATGGCTTTGGGTAGTATAGTCATTTTCACAATATTGATTCTTCCAATCCAAGAACATGGAATATCTCTCCATCTGCTGGTATCATCTTTAATTTCTTTCATCAGGGTCTTATAGTTTTCTGCATACAATTCTTTTGTCTCCCTAGTTAGGTTTATTCCTAGGTATTTTATTCTTTTTGTTGCAAAGATAAATGAGAGTGTTTCCATAATTTCTCTTTCAGATTTTTTCATCATTAGTGTATAGGAATGCAAGAGATTTCTGCGCATTAATTTTGTATCCTGCGACTTTACCAAATTCATTGATTAGCTCTAGTAGTTTTCTGGTGGCATCTTTATGATTCTCTATGTATAGTATCATGTCATCTGCAGACAGTGACAGTTTTACTTCTTCTTTTCCAATTTGTATTCATTTTATTTCTTTTTCTTCTCTGATTTCATGGCTAGGACTCCCAAAACTATGTTCAATAATAGTGGTGAGACTGGACATCCTTGTCTTGTTCCTGATATTAGAGGAAATGCTTTCAGTTTTTCACCATTGACAATGATGTTTGCTGTGGGTTTGTCATATATGGCCTTTATTATGTTGAGGTAGGTTCCCTCTATGCCCACTTTATGGAGAGTTTTTATCATAAATGGGTGTTGAATTTTGTCAAAAGATTTGTCTGCATCTATTGAGATTATCATATGGTTTTTCTCCTTCAATTTTTTAATATGGTGTATCACATTGACTGATTTGTGTATATTGAAGAATCCTTGCATCCCTGGGATAAATCCCACTTGATTGTGGTGTATGATCCTTTTAATGTGTTGTTGGATTCTGTTTGCTAGTATTTCATTGAGGATTTTTGCATCTATATTCATCAGTGATATTGGTCTGTAATTTTCTTTTTTTGTAGTATCTTTATCTGGTTTTGGTATCAGGGTGATTGTGGCCTCATAGAATGAGTTTGGGAGTGTTCCTTCCTCTGCAATTTTTTGGAAGAGTTTGAGAAGGATGGGTGTTGGCTCTTCTCTAAATGTTTGATAGAATTCACCTGTGAAGCCATCTGGTCCTGGACTTTTGATTGTTAGAAGATTTTTAATCACAGTTTAAATTTCATTACTTGTGATTGGTCTGTTCATATTTTCTGTTTCTTCCTGGTTCAGTCTTGGAAGGTTATACCTTTCTAAGCGTTTGTCCATTTCTTCCAGGTTGTCCATTTTATTGGCATAGAATTGCTTGTAGTAGTCTCTTAGGATGCTTTGTATTTCTGTGGTGTCTGTTGTAACTTCTCCTTTTCCATTTCTAATTTTATTGATTTGAGTCCTCTCCCTCTTTTTCTTGATGAGTCTTGCTAATGATCTATCAATTTTGTTTATCTTCTCAAAGAACCAGCTTTTAGTTTTATCGATCTTTGCTACTGTTTTCTTTGTTTCTATTTCATTTATTTCTGCTCTGGTCTTTACGATTTCTTTCCTTCTGCTAACTTTGGGTTTTGTTTGTTCTTCTTTCTCTAGTTCCTTTAGGTGTATGGTTAGATTGTTTATTTGAGATTTTTCTTTTTTCTTGAGGTAGGCTTGTATAGCTATAATCTTCCCTCTTAGAACACCTTTTGCTGCATCCCATAGGTTTTGGATGGTCGTGTTCTCATTGTCATTTGTCTCTAGGTATTTTTTGATTTCCTCTTTGATTTCTTCAGTGATCTCTTGGTTATTTAGTAACGTATTGTTTAGCCTCAATGTGTTTGTGTTTTTTATGTTTTTTTCCCTGTAATTCATTTCTAATCTCATAGCATTGTGATCAGAAATGATGCTTGATATGATTTCAATTTTCTTAAATTTACTGACGCTTGATTTGTGACCCAAGATGTGATCTATCCTGGAGAATGTTCCATGCCCACTTGAGAAAAAAGTGTAATCTGCTGTTTTTGGATGGAATGTCCTATAAATGTCACTTAAATCTATGTGGTCTGTTGTGTCATTTAAAGCTTCTGTTTCCTTATTTATTTTCATTTTGGATGATCTGTCCATTGGTGTAAGTGAGGTGTTAAAGTGCCCCACTATAATTGTGTTATTGTTGATTTCCTCTTTTATAGTTGTTAGCAGCTGCCTTATGTATTGAGGTGCTCCTATGTTGGGTGCATATATGTTTATAATTGTTATATCTTCTTCTTGGTTTGATCCCTTGATCATTATGTAGTGTCCTTCCTTGCCTCTTGTAACATTCTTTATTTTAAAGTGTATTTTATCTGATATGAGTATAGCAACTCCAGCCTTCTTTTGATTTCCATTTGCATGGAATATCTTTTTCCATCCCTTCACTTTCAGTCTGTATGTGCCCCTAGGTCTGAAGTGGGTTTCTTGTAGACAGCATATATATGGGTCTTGTTTTTGTATCCATTCAGCAAGCCTGTGTCTTTTGGTTGGAGTATTTAATCCATTCATATTTAAGGTAATTATCAATATGTATGTTCCTATGACCATTTTCTTAATTGTTTTGGGTTTGTTTCTGTAGGTCATTTTTTTCTCTTGTGTTTCCCACTTAGAGAAGTTCCTTTACCATTTGTTGTAGAGCTGGTTTGGTGGTGCTGAATTCTCTTAGCTTTTGCTTGTCTGTAAAACTTTTTATTTCTCCATCGAATCTGAATGAGATCCTTACCATTTAGAGTAATCTTGGTTGTAGGTTTTTCCCTTTCATAACTTTAAGTATATCATGCCACTCTCTTCTGGCTTGTACAGTTTCAGCTGCGAAATCAGCTGTTAACCTTATGAGAGTTCCCTGGTATGTTATTTGTTATTTTTCCCTTGCTGCTTTCAATAATTTATCTTTGCCTTTAATTTTTGCCAATTTGATTACTCTGTGTCTTGGCATGTTTCTCCTTGGGTTTATCCTGTATGGGACTTGCTGCGCTTCCTGGACTTGGGTGGCTATTTCCTTTCCCATGTTAGGGAAGGTTTCGCTTATGGTCTCTTCAAATATTTTCTCTGGTCCTTTATCTTTGTCTTCTCCTTCTGGGACCCCATAATGCGAATGTTGTTGCATTTAATGTTGTCCCAGTGGTCTCTTAGGTTGTCTTCATTTCTTTTCATTCTTTTTTCTTTAGTCTTTTCTGCAGCAGTGAATTTCACCATTCTGTCTTCCAGGTCACTTATCCATTCTTCTGCCTCAGTTATTCTGCTATTGATTCCTTCTAGTGTAATTTTCATTTCAGTTATTGTATTGTTCATCTCTGTTTGTTTGTTCTTTAATTCTTCTAGGTCTTTGTTAAACATTTCTTGCATCTTCTCGATGTTTGCCTCCATTCTTTTTCCGAGGTCCTGGATCATCTTCGCTATCATTATTCTGAATTCTTTTTCTGGAAGGTTGCCTATCTCCACTTCATTTAGTTGTTTTTCTGGGGTTTTATCTTGTTCCGTCATCTGGTATATAGCCCTCTGCCTTTTCATCTTGTCTCTCTTTCTGTGAATCTTGCTTTTGTTCCACAGGCTGCAGGATTGTATTTCTTCTTGCTTCTGCTGTCTGTCCTCTGTTGGATGAGGCTATCTAAGAGGCATGATGGGAAGGACTGGTGGTGGGTAGAGCTGACTGTTGCTCTGGTGGGCAGAGCTCAGTAAAACTTTAATCCACTTGACTGTTGATAGGTGGGGCTGTGTTCCCTCCATGTTGGTTGTTTTGCTTGAGGCAACTCAACACTGGAACCTACCTGGGCTCTTTGTTGGGGCTGATGACAGATTCTGGGAGGGCTCACACCAAGGGGTACTTCCCAGAACCTCTGCTGCCAGTGTCCTTGTCCCCATGGTGAAACAGAGCTGCCCCCTGCCTCTGCAGGAGACCCTCCAGCACTTGCAGGTAGGTCTGGTTCAGTCTCCCCTGGGGTCACTGTTCCTTCCCCTGGGTCTCAATGTGCACACTACTTTGTGTGTGCCCTCCAAGAGTGGAGTCTCTGTTTCCCCCAGTCCTGTCAAAGTCCTGCAATCAATTCCCACTAGGCTTCAAAGTCTGATTCTCTAGGATTTCCTCCTCCCGTTGTCAGACCCCCAGGTTTGGAAGCGTGACGTGGGGCTCAGAACCTTCACTCTACTGGGTGGACTTCTGTGGTATAAGTGTTCACCAGTGTGTGAGTCACCCACCCACCAGTTATGGGATTTGGTTTTACTGTGATTGCACCCCTCCTACCGTCTCATTTTGGCTTCTCCTTTGTCTTTGGATGTGGGGTATCTTTTTTGGTGAGTTCCAGTGTCTTCCTGTCGGTGATTGTCCAGCAGCAAGTTGTGATTCTGGTGTTCTTGCAAGAGGGAGTGAGAGCACATCTTTCTACTCCACCATCTTGGTTCCTCCTCTTCTCCTTATTCGTTTTAATATAGGCATTTATAGCTATAAATTGTGCTCTAAGCACTGCTGTAACTGCGTCCCATAAATTTTTGTATATTGTGTTTTCATTTCCATTCATCCCTAAGTTTTTTTTAAATTTCCTTCATGATTTCTTCTTTAACCCATTGATTATTTAACATTGTGTTTAAATTCCACATATTTATGAGCTTTCCAAATTTCCTTCTGTTAGTGATTTCTAATTTTATTCCATTGTGCTTGGAGAACATACCTTATATGATTTCAAGTTCCTTAAGGTCTGATGGGACATGGACCTGATTTTCCAGGGAATATAAAACCTACAAATGATAATTTTTAAATGAACAAAATTTATTGAAATTTTTGGCAAATGAGAGTAAATATGCTGGATTTATTCATAAGGCAGAAGGCTTATGAATCTTTTTATTGCAACTTGTTACATGGATGACATGCAAAGAGAGCAAAACTTGAACTTATATTTTCTGTCAAAATACAGGGGTTTTTGTACCTGCGTAGCAGAGGTTCTTTTCAATACCAAAATATTGTTATGCTGTACACTTTTGACATATTCTTAAATCATTTTAATAAAATTTCCTAAAACAACATTGTAACTTACTTTAAAATTTTTTTTTCTTTTTTCTTTTTGGCTGTGTTGGGTTTTTGTTGCTGCGCACAGGCTTTTCTCTCGTTGCAGCAAGCAGGGGTTACTCTTTGTTGTGGTGCGTGAGCGTCTCATTGCAGTGGCTTCTCTTTGTTTTGGAGCACGGGCTCCAGGCATGCAGGCTTCAGTAGTTGTGGCACTTGGGCTCAGTAGTTGTGGCTCGCAGGCTCTAGAGCGCAAGCTCAGTAGTTGTGGTGCACTGGCTTAGTTGCTCCACGGCACATGGGATCTGCCTGGACCAGGGTTTGAACCCATGTCCTCTGCATTGGCAGGTGTATTGTTAACAACTGCACAACCAGGGAATCCCCATGTAACTTACTTTTAAAAATGTATTTCCTGGGAGGAGAGGAGAAGATGGCGGAAGAGTAAGACGCGGAGATCACCTTCCTCCCCACAGATACATCAGAAATACATCTACACTTGGAACTGCTCCTATAGAACACCCACTGAACGCTGGCAGAAGACATCAGACCTCCCAAAAGGCAAGAAACTCCCCACGTACCTGGGTGGGGCAAAAGAAAAAAGAAACAACAGAGACAAAAGAATAGGGATGGGACCTGCACCAGTGGGAGGGAGCTCTGAAGGAGGAAAGGTTTCCACACACTAGGAAGCCCCTTCGCCGGTGGAGACTGCGAGAGGCAGAAGGGGGAAGCTTCGGAGCCACGGAGGAGAGTGCAGCAACAGGGGTGCAGAGGGCAAAGCGGAGAGATTCCCGCACAGAGGAGAGGTGCTGACCAGCACTCACCAGCCCGAGAGGCTTGCCTGCTCACGTGCCGGGGTGGGCGGAGGCAGAGAGCTGAGGCTCGGGCTTTGGAGGTCGGATCACAGGGAAAGGACTGGGGTTGGCAGCGTGAACACAGCCTGAAGGGGTTAGCGCACCACAGCTAGCCAGGAGGGAGTCCGGGAAAAGGTCTGGAGCTGCCAAAGAGGCAGAGATTTTTCTTCCCTCTTTGTTTCCTGGTGCGCAAGGAGAGGGGATTCAGAGCGCCGCCTAAGTGAGCTCCAGAGATGGGCACAAGCTGCGGCTATCAGCGCAGACCCCAGAGACGGGAATGAAACGCTAAGGCTGCGGTTGCTGCCACCAAGAAGCCTGTGTGCAAGCACAGGTCACTATCTACACTGTCTCTCCTGGGAGCCTGTGCAGCCCGCCACTGCCAGGGTCCCGATATCCAGGGACAACTTCCCCGGGAGAACACACGGCGCTCCTCAGGCTGCTGCAACGTCACGCAGGCCTCTGCCTCTGCAGACTCGCCCCGCATCCATACCCTTCCCTCCCTCCGGCCTGAGTGAACCAGAGCCCCTGAAGCAGCAGCTCTTTTAACCACGTCCTGTCTGAGCGAAGAACAGAGGGCCTCAGGCGACCTACATGCAGAGGCGGGTCCAAATCCAAAGCTGAAACCCAAGAGCTGTGCGAACAAAGAGGAGAAAGGGAAATTTCTCCCAACAGCCTCAGAAGCAGTGGATTAAAGCTCCACAAACAACTTGATGTACCTGCATCTGTGGAATAACTGAATAAACAACGAATCATCCCAAATTGAGGAGGTGGACTTTGGGAGCAAGATATATTATTTTTTCCCCTTTTCCTCTTTTTGTGAGTGTGTATGTGTATGCTTCTGTTTGAGATTTTGTCTGTATAGCTGTGCTTTCACCATTTGTCCTAGGGTTCTGTCCGTCTGGGTATTTTTTTTCTTTTTACTTAAAATATTTTTTTATTTTTTTCTAAATAATTAATTTTTATTTTTTATTTTAATAACCTTATTTTATTTTAATAACTTTATTTTATTTTATCCTCTTTCTTTATTTTTTCTATTTTTTCTCCATTTTATTCTGAGCCGTGTGGATGAAAGGATGTTGGTGTTCCAGCCAGGCATCAAGGCTGTGCCTCTGAGGTGGGAGAGCCAACTTCAGGACACTGGTCCACAAGAGACCTCCCAGCTCCACATAATACCAAATGATGAAAATCTCCCATAGATCTCCATCTCAACACCAAGACCCAGCTTCACTCAATGACCAGCAAGCTATAGTGCTGGACACTGTATGCCAAACAACTAGCAAGACAGGAACACAGACACATCCATTAACAGAGAGGCTGCCTAAAATCATAATAAGACCACAGACACCCCAAAACACACCACCAGACGTGGACGTGCCCACCAGAAAGACAAGATCCAGCCTCATCCACCACAACACAGGCACTAGTCCCCTCCACCAGGAAGCCTACACAACCCACTGAACCAACCTTAGCTACTGGGGACAGATACCAAAAACAACAGGAACTACGAACCTGCAGCCTGTGAAAAGGAGACCCCAAACACAGTAAGATAAACAAAATGGGAAGACACAAAAACACACAGCAGATGAAGGAGCAAGGTTAAAACACACCAGACCTAACAAATGAAGAGGAAATAGGCAGTCTACCTGAAAAAGAATTCAGAATAATGATAGTAAAGATGATCCAAAATCTTGGAAATAGAATAGACAAAATGCAAGAAACATTTAACAAGGACGTAGAAGAACTAAAGAGGAACCAAGCAATGATGAAAAACACAATAAATGACATTAAAAATACTCTAGATGGGATCAATAGCAGAATAACTGAGGCAGAAGAACGGGTAAGTGACCTGGAAGATAAAATAGTGGAAATAACTACTGCAGAGCAGAATAAAGAAAAAAGAATGAAAAGAACTGAGGACAGTCTCAGAGACCTCTGGGACAACATTAAATGCATGAACATTCGAATTATATGGGTCCCAGAAGAAGAAGAGAAAAAGAAAGGGACTGAGAAAATATTTGAAGAGATTATAGTTGAAAACATCCCTAATATGGGAAAGGAAATAGTTAATCAGGTCCAGGAAGGACAGAGAGTTCCATACAGGATAAATCCAAGGAGAAACATGCCAAGACACATATTAATCAAACTATCAAAAATTAAATATAAAGAAAACATATTAAAAGCAACAAGGGAAAAACAACAAATAACACACAAGGGAATCCCCATAAGATTAACAGTTGATCTTTCAGCAGAAACTCTGCAAGCCAGAAGGGAGTGGCAGAACATATTTAAAGTGATGAAAGAGAAAAACGTAGAACCAAAATTACTCTACCCAGAAAGGATCTCATTCAGATTTGATGGAGAAATTAAAAGCTTTACAGGCAACCAAAAGCTGAGAGAGTTCAGCACCACCAAACCAGCTTTACAACAAATGTTAAAGGAACTTTTCTGGGCAAGAAACACAAGAGAAGGAAAACACCTACAATAACAAATCCAAAACATTTAAGAAAATGGGAATAGGAACATACATATCGATATTTACCTTAAATATAAATGGATTAAATGCTCCCACCAAAAGACACAGACTGGGTGAATGGATACAAAAACTAGACCCATATATAGGCTGACTACAAGAGACCCACTTCAGACCTAAGGACACATACAGACTGAAAGTGAGGGGACAGAACAAGATATTCCATGCAAATGGAAATCAAAAGAAAGCTGGAGTAGCAATACTCATATGAGACAAAATAGACTTTAAAATAAAGACTATTACAAGAGACAAAGAAGGACACTATATAATGATCAAGGGATCGATTCAAGAAGAAGATATAACAATTGTAAATATTTATGCACCCAACATAGGTGCACCTCAATACATAAGGCAAATACTAACAGCCATAAAAGGGGAAATCGACAGTAACACAATCATAGTAGGGGACTTTAACACCCCACTTTCACCAATGGACAGATCATCCAAAATGAAAATAAATAAGGAAACACAAGCTTTAAAAGATACATTAAACAAGATGGACTTAATTGATATTTATAGGACATTCCACCCAAAAACAACAGAATACACATTTTTCTCAAGTGCTCATGGAACATTCTCCAGGATAGATCATATCTTGGGTCACAAATCAAGCCTTGGTAAATTTAAGAAAATTGAAATCATATCAAGTATCTTTTCCGACCACAACGCTATGAGACTAGATATCAATTACAGGAAAAGATCTGTAAAAAATACAGACACATGGAGGCTACACAATACAGTACTTAATAACGAAGTGATCACTGAAGAAATCAAAGGGGAAATCAAAAAACACCTAGAAACAAATGACAATAGAGATACGATTACCCAAAACTTATGGGATGCAGCAAAAGCAGTTCTAAGAGGGAAGTTTATACCAATACAAGTCTACCTCAAGAAACAAGAAACATCTCAAATAAACAAGCTAACCTTGCACCTAAAGCAATTAGAGAAAGAAGAACAAAAAAACCCCAAAGTCACCAGAAGGAAAGAAATCATAAAGATCAGATCAGAAATAAATGAAAAAGAAATGAAGGAAACAATAGCAAAGATCAATAAAACTAAAAGCTGGTTCTTTGAGAAGATAAACAAAATTGATAAACCATTAGCCAGACTCATCAAGAAAAGAAGGGAGAAAACTCACATCAGTATAATTAGAAATGAAAAAGGAGAAGTAGCCACTGACACTGCAGGAAAACAAACGATCATGAGAGATTGCTACAAGCAACTCTATGCCAATAAATTGGACAACCTGGAAGAAATGGACAAATTCTTATACATGCACAACCTGTTGAGACTGAACCAGGAAGAAATAGAAAATATGAACAGACCAATCACAAGCACTGAAATTGAAACTGTGATTAAAAATCTTCCAACAAACAAAAGCCCAGGACCAGATGGCTTCACAGCTGAATTCTATCAAACATTTACAGAAGAGCTAACATATATCCTTCTCAAAATCTTCCAAAATATAGCAGAGGGAGGAGAACGCCCAAACTCATTCTATGAGGCCCCCAACACCCTGATACCAAAACCAGAAAAAGATGTCACAAAGAAAGAAAACTACAGGCCAATATCACTGATGAACATAGATGCAGAAATCCTCAACAAAATACTAGCAAACAGAATCCAAAAGCACATTAAAAGGATCATACACCATGATCAAGTGGGGTTTATTCCAGGAATGCAAGGATTCTTCAATATACGCAAATCAATCAATGTGATACAACATATTAACAATTTGAAGGAGAAAAACCATATGATCATCTCAATAGATGCAGAGAAAGCTTTCAACAAAATTCATCACCCATTTATGATAAAAGCCCTGCAGGAAGTAGGCATAGAGGGAACTTTCCTCAACATAATAAAGGCCATATATGACAAACCCACAGCCAACATCGTCCTCAATGGTGAAAAACTGAAACCATTTCCACTAAGATCAGGAACAAGACAAGGTTGCCCACTCTCACCACTATTATTCAACATAGTTTTGAAAGTTTTAGCCACAGCTAAATCATAGAAGAAAAAGAAATAAGAGGAATCCAAATCGGAAAAGAAGAAGTAAAGCTGTCACTGTTTGCAGATGACATGATACTATACATCGAGAATCCTAAAGATGCCACCAGAAAACTACTAGAGCTAATCAATGAATTTGGTAAAGTGGCAGGATACAAAAGCAATGCACAGAAACCTCTTGAATTCCTATACACTAATGATGAAAAATCTGAAAGTGAAATTAAGAAAACACTCCCATTTACCATTGCAACAAAAAGAATAAACTATCTAGGAATAAACCTACCTAAGGAGATAAAAGACCTGTATGCGGAAAATTATAAGACACTGATGAAAGAAATTAAAGATCATACAAAGAGATGGAGAGATATACCATGTTCTTGGATTGAAAGAATCAACATTGTGAAAATGACTCTACTACCCAAAGCAATCTACAGATTCAATGCAATCCCTATCAAACTACCACTGGCATTTTTCACAGAACTAGAACAAAAAAATTCACAATTTGTATGGAAACACAAAAGACCCCGAATAGCCAAAGCAATCTTGAGAACGAAATATGGAGCTGGAAGAATCAGGTTCCCTGAATTCAGACTATATTACAAAGCTACAGTAATCAAGACAGTATGGTACTGGCACAAAAACAGAAATATAGATCAATGGAACAGGATAGAAAGCCCAGAGATAAACCCACGTACATATGGTCACCTTATCTTTGATAAAGTAGGCAAGCTTATACAGTGGAGAAAAGACAGCCTCTTCAAAAAGTGGTGCTGGGAAAACTGGACAGCTACATGTAAAAGTATGAAATTCGAACACTCCCTAACACCATACACAAAAATAAACTCAAAATGGATTAAAGACCTAAATGTAAGACCAGACATTATCAAACTCTTAGAGGAAAACATAGGCAGAACACTGTATGACATAAATCACAGCAAGATCCTTTTTGACCTAGCTCCCAGAGAAATGGAAATAAAAACAAAAATAAACTAATGGGACCTAATGAAACTTAAAAGCTTTTGCACAGTAAAGGAAACCATAAACAAGACCAAAAGACAATCCTCAGAATGAGAGAAAATATTTGCAAATGAAGCAACTGACAAAGGATTAATCTCCAAAATTTACAAGCAGCTCATGCAGCTCAATAACAAAAAAACAATCAACCCAATCCAACAATGGGCAGAAGACCTAAATAGACATTTCTCCAAAGAAGATGTGCAGATTGCCAACAAACACATGAAAGAATGCTCAGCATCATTAATCATTAGAGAAATGCAAATCAAAACTACAATGAGGTATCATCTCAGACCGGTCAGAATGGCCATCATCAAAAAATCTAGAAACAATAAATGCTGGAGAGGGTGTGGAGGAAAGGGAACACTCTTGCACTGTTGGTGGGAATGTAAATTGATACAGCCACTATGGAGAACAGTATGGAGTTTCCTTAAAAAACTAAAAGTAGAACTACTATACGACCCAGCAATCCCACTACTGGGCATATACCCTGAGAAAACCATAATTCAAAGAAAGTCATGTACCAAAATGTTCATTGCAGCTCTATTTACAATAGCCAGGACATGGAAGCAACCTAAATGTCCATCATCAGATGAATGGATAAAGAAGATGTGGCACATATATACAATGAAATATTACTCAGCCATAAAAAGGAATGAGAGGTGGATGGAGTTAGAGTCTGTCATACAGAGTGAAGTAAGTCAGAAAGAAAAAAACAAATACAGTATGCTAACACATATATATGGAATCTAAGGGGAAAAAAAAAAAAGGTCATGAAGAACCTAGTGGCAAGACGGGAATAAAGACCCAAACCTACTAGAGAATGGACTTGAGGATATGGGGAGGGTAAGATGTGACAAAGCAAGAGAGTGGCATGGACATATATCCTCTACCAAACGTAAAATAGATAGCTAGTGGGAAGCAACCACATAGCACAGGGCGATCAACTCTGTGCTTTGTGACCACCTAGAGGGTTGGGATAGGGAGGGTGGGAGGGAGGGAGATGCAAGAGGGAAGAGATATGGGAACATATGTATGTGTATAACTGATTTTCTTTGTTATAAAGCAGAAACTAACACACCGTTGTAAAGGAATTATACTCCAATAAAGATGTTAAAAAAAAGTCTTTCCTATAATTATTTCTTGCCTTCAGATTCTAGTGAAATATGTTCATGTCTTGATTCCTCTAAATACTCATTGATTTTGCTATTATCTAATTTATACCCCGATTTAAATTAAAACAAAGAGCAAAGATTTTTTACTTTTTAAATTAATTTATATTCTTTTTAAAATTATTTTGGCTACATTGTGTCTTCGTTGCTGTGCATGGGCTTTCTCTAGTTGCAGTGAGTGGGAGCTACTCTTCATTGTGGTGCATGTGCCTCTCATTGTGGTGGCTTCTCTTGTTGTGGAGCACAGGCTCTAGGCACGCGGGCTTCAGTAGTTCCAGCACATGGGCTCAGTAGTTGCAGCACATGGGCTCTAGGGCACGCAGGCTTCAGTAGTTTTGGCACGCGGGCTCAATAGTTGTGACTTGCGGGCTTAGTTGCTCCGCAGCATGTGGGATCTTCCCGAACCAGGGATGGAACCCGTGTCTCCTGCACTGGCAGGCAGATTCTTAACCACTGCACCACCAGGGAAGTCCCAGATTTTTAAAATATATAAATTATCTTTGGTTTTCCTAAATGACCATTAATAACCCAAAAATTTGCTTTTTCATTTTATAGAAAGTACACAATAGGAATAGTCAGGCTTGCTTGACCTCTCCAAATTTTAATTACTTCTACTCTATTGTGAGACATTACTTGTTTACCAAATTTAGGATGAAAAATAATCTGAAAAATTAAACGAGAAGTTCAACTTTCCCAGTTTAATTACAAGTAAAATATGCTAACAAAATATGTTTCAATGACTGTGTACTTTTCAGATTAAAAAAAATCATACTCATGTACCTAATACAAAAAAATGAACGTCCCTGGAGATTTGTTAATCCTCTCAGTTTTCATAACATCCTCTTACTCCCCCCCAAAATTCATTGATTAATAACAAATTAATTGTATGCTATAACTCAACAAAGGGTCTCACTCTCTTGCATTTCCATAATTATGATTGCCAGAGTAAATTAGCCAGTGCTGTGTAGCCATGTCATCCACACATGCAGACCTCATACTCCCCAGTAATTATTCTTTCCTTAGGAGTCTTTCTTTCCTTGACCTTATGCTGGATGCTTGTGCAAAATGCTATCAATCCTATGATTTAATGGGATGCCCATGCACACGTCCAGAGTCCTTTCTCCATAGCTCGCTCCTCTGCAGTATTCTTTCCTGAAAATTCTAGCTACCTCAAGGTCTTTGGATTCCTACTTCTGTCCCTTCAACTTAGCAAGATTACTGGTTTCCCTTTTTGTGCTACTGTCCAGTACTTTCTTCCATGAAGAAATCTAGGACAATAAAATGATAGGATTCATCTTTTATTCCTCTTTTCTCAGAGATCACAGTTTGAACTGCTATTTGTCTGATGTCTGAAAAAGTTGCTACATATATACCCAGATTTTTTAGGGTTTTTTTTTTTTTTGGTGGGAAGAGAAGTACAAATGTTTTTACTCCATCATAACCGGAAATGGAAGTCCAAATAACTAAGGCCAGATTTACACAACCATGAATGTATTGCAAAACCCTAGACTTTTTCCTTATCTCAAGGAAGACAGTAATAAAATATTTTCTGAGTCATCATGTCAGTAATGACTCAAGATTTACTTCAGCATATGATACTGTAAATCTGTATCTAAAACCATGTGTGTTAATTCTATGACAGTGTACCAAACAAAAAATCTTTTCTCCCCGCCACTTCCACCACCAAATCCTGGCCCAGCTCTTTTACGTGCCAATGCTCATTCCTTTGAAGGATTTTAATACCAAATCAAAAAGAGTGGTAGGAGTGTTTTTCTCCACACGTATCAATTTTAAACAATATTAGGTTTCATGTAATTTTAGACAAGCTAAGATCTCTGAAGAAATCTTTTATTTTACTGCAGGTGACACCTATTTGGTTTTATGTAATTTTTCTTTGCTCAGTAAATACTTTTTTGCAAAATAAAAAATGGGCTGCTATCAAATCAATACAGCAAAGCATTCAAGAACCAAGATGGATGCAAGGTAATATAACATTTTTACATTCAGTACAGCTGCTGAAAAATACTGAGTGATCTGGCATTTCATCATCTATAAACCTAACTTATGTTAGGTTCATCTGTTATGTTGCTTTTATATCCCACCATCCTACCAGCCTGACTTGGACTTTACCATTCCCTGGAATTTGACTTCTCTTCACTAGGAAAAGAAACAAGATATCTGAAAAATACAGAACTGTCTGGTGAGTCCACTGTGTATACCTTCAGAAGGTAGACATCCAGGGTGAAGATCTTGGATAGAATCCTCAAAGTAGGAAATAAATCCAGAAAGAAAGGAGAAGAAATGGCACTACTAACTAATAGTGATATTAAAATAAGTAGGGATATCAAAAAAGAAAAATATGAAAAACCAAATGGAGAACATAAAAGGAAACTATATTTATAGCATGTTAATGGATCAGAAGACTCATATTAAAATCTGTCAATTTTTACCATATCAATTTGGTATAAATTCCATTCGTTCATAATTTAAATCCAGACAATATTTTTATGAACTTGAAATCAGGATTTTAAAATTCATATGGCATGATAATGGTCTAAGAAGAGCCAAGATAAATCCAAAATGAATGAACAAAGAGAAGTGATGTGCCCTGACAGATAATAATATTTATTATAAATATGTAGTAATTAAAACAACATGGCATCAATACAGGAGTAAATAAATAGATCAATAAATAAAAGAAAGGCAGGGGGAAAAACATATATATAAGGACTCAATATATAATAATGCTGATATTACACATCAATGGGCCTTTTCATCTTTCAATAGATTTACCAGTAAATACCTTTGGAGCACTAAACTTTCTGTATGGAATAAAATAATATTAGATCCTTTTAACACACCACACAAAAATAAATGCTAAATTAAGATCTTGTTGTAGATCAGTTTTCCCAGAAAACAGCTCTCAAATTTGTATGCAGGAGGTTTACTGGGGAGTGCTCATGGGAGTGAGAGAACAAGAATTGGACAGAGATAGAAATTAAACTGTGATTCAGTTGCAATAGGTTTCAGCTAATCTCACAGGAAACTTTGAGGGCTCTGCAGAGACATCCTCAACTGAGAAGCAGGCTGCCCCCAGGAAGGGGAGGACTCTTCTAGGGAGAAGCATCCTCTGACTGAGAACAATTCTTGTGGAAGGATCCAGCTTTGAAACTTCATCAGGCAAAACTCCCAGAAGCATGTGCCTTGTGGTTTAAGGGAGATCTGGGAAGTGTACTGTAGTAGTCACTTCAGTCCATCCCTCACGCTGCTCAGATAGGATTGCTTTGGATAAGTTCACTCCGTTGGGAAGAACTCCTTCAGGATTCTTATGGGTCTCTTCTCTTGGGGATACTTATAAGGAGGCCCTCCACTGCTGTACCTTGTCTAGTGGCCACACAAATACTCATCCTCTCCATCCTCTACTACTCATTCTTCACTCCCTCTGCTCTGAGCCAGCACCACCTAGGGAAGTAATTTAGACCCTCATTTCTAAGTGCTCTGGAAGCTGCTGAGTGGTGTAGTGTAGCTGCTGAGTGGTGTAGTATGTAATAGGACCTGTGGATCTTGTGGTCACATGCCTATTGTTGCACCTCCTTAGTTTGACACAGTTGTATGCAGAATCCCTGCCAAATGGTTAAAACAGGCTATAAGTCTTTATAACGGTGCTGAATAAAGTCCTGCATGTGACACAAATATTGTAACATTCTCACACATTATAATTGCTTCCATCTTGCTTCTGATTCTTGAGCACTCCCACCTGACCTCTAATTATTTGGGGATCATACAATCTCCTTTGCTATCAAGGAGCCTGGTCCTACCATCAGACTTGGTCTACAGAGGACAGCCACCACTAAGCTTTTCAACATTATTTTGGCCTCTCTTACAAGTGCATTCCTTATTGCTTTGATAAAGTATATTCTGGACACTCCCGTGGAACATAATTGCTGGTGGAGTGTCCAGCCTTGTGTGATATTTTTCCACTGTATGTAGGATCTCCTCTCTAGCCTGCTCACATCTTTTACTCCAGTCTTCCACCACCTGCAATGATGCTGGCATTTCACTTTCTCCAAGTTTTCAGAAGTCATCTGAACCACGTGTTAATGCTGACTCCTGGGTCCTCATCAGGGTGTTAAAGCTTTGATCTGCTAGGTGCTTTGTGACCACCTACATGGGTGGGATAGGGAGGGTGGGAGGGAGACGCAAGAGGGAGGAAATATGGGGATATATGTATATGTATATCTGATTCACATTGTTATAAAGCAGAAATTAACACACCATTGTAAACCAATTATACTCCAATAAAGATGTTAAAAAGAAAAAAAAAAAGCTTTGATCATGGGTAGCTGTTCCCATATCACTGAAGTCTCCCTTATCTGACTTTATACTCCATCTTCTTTAACCTAGAATCCTCAAGATGTTATAGTCCAAAACCACATTCCCATCTCCTGTTGGAACACGCTGAATAGATCCTGTAGCTCTTAGGTGTGATCCTGTCCTTCCCTCAGCATGCTCAGTACTTCCCTGGCCACATCATGTTATGACTTAACCCTAGTAACTGATATGATAGTCAAAGGATGCGCTTGTAAGGAGGGCAATTGTTGTCTTGCGATGGAAAGGCCTCTGCATAACCTTAATGTAAACAAGAAGCACTAGACTAACAGCAAGGAATGGGTGGCTTATTCATGCCTAGGATTTTTGTTCAGGAGAATCTAAGGATTCAAAATTTTTGAGTGCATTAACCCAAGTCTTAGAGTCCGACCTTCCCAAACTCTGCCCTGAATTTGGTGTAGCAGACTTTTCAGGGTTAAGAATTCAACTTTCTTTGGAGCTCCACTATTCTTATTTTTAAACTGTGGACCTGCCTTGCAACTACAAAAGCTGAGAATCTCTTTATATACTGCCAATTCAAAACAAAAAGAGTGGGGGTTTTGGTAAGCTTCCCAAGGGTATTATCTAAGGGGGGTACAAGGAGAAGGCCCTGGGCATAAGGAGAGAATGCATGTCACAAAGACCATTAGAGGAGTCATATGTTTTAAGAGTCACTAGGCTACCATGTGCCAAGGTTTATCATTATTTCATCTATGACATATGACATCATTGTCAGCCAGGAGTGGGTAATTCAGCTCCCAAATCCATTTTAATATCTGTTTCCTAAGACCACTTCTTGTGCCAATTGTCACAGATCAGGTTCTCTGGAAAACAGATTCTGAAATGGAAATTATCAAACAGCTGGTTTATTGGTGAGTAATTTGGATAAAGGAGGTAAGGAAACAAAATTGGGCAGAAAGAGAAGTTGCAGCAGAGGCCTAAATCCACCCCACAGAGAACTTGGAAGTTGGACCAGTCCTTTAGAGAAGTCCCAAATGGAGTCCAGTAGACAGATTTTTGTCCTTCTGTATGAACTAGTAATAGAATACATGGCTATCTCTGAAGAGGGACCTGAATCTTGAGCAAGACAAGTCCCTTTGGCTGAGGATAATTTGGGGAGACAGACTGAGCTGTCAGAAGACAATGCTTCTGGCAGATGGGAGAATACCCTTAAGATAGACTCTAGGCTCTGCACCACAGCATCCACTACCATCGCAAATATGTAAATCAAACCTTGAATGATAGAGAGATAAGAATATCTTTGTGACATAGGAATATAAAAGAGTTTCTTTTAAATTTTTTAATTTATTTTATTTTTTAGGGGATATATTTTTTTTAACATCATTATTGAAGTATAATTGTTTTACAATGGTGTGTTAGTTTCTGCTTTATAACAAAGCGAATCAGCTATACGTATAAATATATCCCCATATCTCCTCCTTCTTGCGTCTCCCTCTCATCCTCTCTATCCCAACTCTCTAGGTAGTCACAAAGCACCGAGCTGATCTCCCTGTGCTATGTGGCTGCTTACCACTATCTATTTTACATATGGTAGTATATATAAGTCCATGTCACTCTCGCACTTCATCCCAGCTTACCCTTCCCCCTCCCCATGCCCTCAAGTCCATTCTCTACGTCTGCATCTTTATTCCTGTCCTGCCCTTAGGTTCTTCATAACCATTTTTTTTTTCTAGATTCCATATATATGTGTTAGCATATGGTTTTTGTTTTTCTTTCTGACTTACTTCACTCTGTATGACAAACTCTAGGTCCATCCACATCACTACAAATAACTCAATTTCGTTTCTTTTTATGGCTGAGTAATATTCCATTGTATATATGTGCCATATCTTCTTTATCCATTCATCTGTTGATGGACACTTAGGTTGCTTCCATGTTCTGGCTATCGAAAATAGAGCTGCAATGAACATTATGGTACATGACTCTTCTTGAATTATGGTTTTCTCAGGGTATATGCCTAGTAGTGGGATTGCTGGGTCGTATGGTAGTTCTATTTTTAGTTTTTTAAGGAACCTCCATACTGTTTTCCATAGTAGCTGTATCAGTTGACATTCCCACCAACAGTGCAAGAGGGTTCCCTTTTCTCCACACCCTCTCCAGCATTGATTGTTGGTAGATTTTTTGATGATGGCCATTCTGACTGGTGTGAGGTAATACCTCAGTGTAGTTTTGAATTGCATTTCTCTAATGATTAGTGTTGTTGAGCATTCTTTCATGTGTGTGCTGGCAATCTATATATCTTCTTTGGAGAAATGCCTATTTAGTTCTTCCTCCCACTTTTGTACTGGGTTGTTTGTTTTTATGATATTGAGCTGAATGAGCTGCTTGTATATTTTGGAGATTAATCCTTTGTCAGTTGCTTCATTTGCAAATATTTTCTCCTGTTCTGAGGGTTCTCTTTTCATCTTGTTTATGGTTTCCTTTGCTGTGCAAAGCTTTTAAATTTCGTCAGGTCCCATTTTTTTGTTTTGTTTTAATTTCCATTTCTCTAGGAGGTGTGTCAAAAGGATCTTGCTGTGACTTATGTAATAGAGTGTTCTGCCAAAGTTTTCCTCTAAGAGTTTTATAGTGTCTGCCCTTACATTTAGGTTTTTAATCCATTTTGAGTTTATTTTTGTGTATGGTGCTAGGGAGCATTCTAATTTCATTCTTTTACATATAGCTGTCCAGTTTTCCCAGCACCACTTATTGAAGAGGCTATCTTTTCTCCATTGTATATTCTTGCCTCCTTTATGAAAAATAAGGTGACCATATGTGCGTGGGTTTATCTCTGACTTTCTATCCTGTTCCATTCATCTATATTTCTCTTTTTGTGTCAGTATCATATTGTCTTGATTACTGTAGCTTTGTAGTATAGTCTGAAGTCTGGGAGCCTGATTCCTCCAGGTCTGTTTTTCTTTCTCAAAACTGCTTTTGCTAATCAGTGTCTTTTATGTTTCCATGCAGATTGTGAAATTTTTTGTTCTAGTTGTGTGAAAAATGTCATTGGTAGTTTGAGAGGGATTGCATTGAATCTGTAGATTGCTTTGTGTAGTATAGTCATTTTCACAATGTTGATTCTTTCGATCAAAGAAGATGGTATATCTCTACAACTGTTTGTATCATCTTTAATTTCTTTCATCAGTGTCTTATAGTTTTCTGCATACAGGTCTTTTGTCTCCCTAGGTAGGTTTATTCATAGGTATTTTATTCTTTTTGTTGCAATGGTAAATGGGAGTGTTTCCTTAATTTCTCTTTCGGATTTTTCACCATTAGTGTATAGGAATGCAAGAGGTTTCTGTGCATTGATTTTGTACCCTGCAACTTTACCAAATTCATTGATTAGCTCTAGTAGTTTTCTGGTGGCATCTTTTGGATTCTCTATGTATAGTATTATGTCATCTGCAAACAGTGACAGCTTTACTTCTTCTTTTCTGATTTGGATTCCTCTTATTTCTTTTTCTTCTATGATTTAGCTGTGGTCAAAACTATGTTGAATAATAGTGGTGAGAGTGGACAACCTTGTCTTGTTCCTGATCTTAGTGGAAAGGCTTTCAGTTTTTCACCATTGAGAACGATGTTGGCTGTGGGTTTGTCAATATATGGCCTTTATTATGTTGAGGAAACTTCCCTCTATGCCTACTCTCTGGAGGGTTTTTATCATAATTGGTTCCTGAATTTTGTGGAAAGCTTTTTTTGCATCTATTGAGATGATAATATGGTTTTTATCCTTCAATTTGTTAATATAGTGTATCACATTGATGGATCTGCGTATATTGAAGAATCCTTGTCTTCCTGGGATAAACTCCACTTGATCATGGTGTATGATCCTTTTAATGTGCTGTTGGATTCTGTTTGCTAGTATTTTGTTGAGGATTTTTGCATCTATGTTCATCAGTGATATTGGCCTGTAGTTTTCTTTCTTTGTGACATCTTTGTCTGGTTTTGGTATCAGGGTGTTGGGGGCCTCATAGAATGAGTTTGGGAGTGCTCCTCCCTCTGCTATATTTGGGAAGATTTTGAGAAGAATACATGTTAGCTCTTCTGTAAATGTTTGATAGAATTCACCTGTGAAGCCATCTGGTCCTGGGCTTTTGTTTGTTGGAAGATTTTTAAACACATTCTCAATTTCAGTGCTTGTGATTGGTCTGTTTATATTTTCTATTTCATCCTGGTTCAGTCTTGAAAGGTTGTGCTTTTCTAAAAATTTGTCCATTTCTTTCAGATTGCCCATTTTATTGGCATATAGTTGCTTGTAGTAATTTCTCATGATCCTTTGTATTTCTGCAGTGTCAGTTGTTGCTTCTTCTTTTTCATTTCTAATTCTATTGATTTGAATCTTCTCCCTTTTTTTTTGATGTGTCTGGCTAATTGTTTATCAATTTTGTTTTTCTTCTCAAAGAAGCAGCTTTTAGTTTTATTGATCTTTGCAATTGTTTCCTTCATTTCTTTTTCATTTATTTCTGATCTGATCCTTATGATTTCTTTCCCTCTGCTAACTTTAGGGTATTTTCGTTCTTCTTTCTCTAATTGCTTTAGGTATAAGTTTAGGTTGTTTATTTGAGGTGTTTTTTGTTTCTTGAGGTAGGATTTTATTGCTATAAATTTCCCTCTTAGAACTGCTTTTGCTTCATCCCATAGGTTTTGGGTCTTCTTGTTTTCATTGTCATTTGTTTATAGGTATTTTTTTATTTCCTCAGTGATCTCTTGGTTATTAAGTGGTGTATTGTTTAACCTCCATGGGTTTGTATTTTTTACAGATTTTTTCCTATAATTGATATCTAGTCTCATAGCGTGTGTTTGGAAAAGATTCCTGATACAATTTCATTTTTCTTAAATTTACCAAGGCTTGATTTGTGATTTGTGATAGATATAATCTATCTTGGAGAATGTTCCATGAGCATTTGGGAAGAAAGTGTATCCTGTTGTTTTTGGATGGAATGTCCTATAAATATCAATTAAGTCCATCTTATTTAATGTATCATTTAAAGCTTGTGTTTCCTTATTTATTTTCATTTTGGATGATCTGCCCATTGGTTATAGTGGGCTGTTAAAGTCCCCTACTATGATTGTGTTACTGTTGATTTCCCCTTTTATGGCTGTTAGCATTTGCCTTATGTATTGAGGTGCTCCTATGTTGGGTGCATAAATATTTACAATTGTTATGTCTTCTTCTTGGATTGATCTCTTGATCATATGTAGTGTCCTTCTTTGTCTCTTGTAATAGTCTTTATTTCAAAGTCTATTTTGTCCAATATGAGAATTGCTACTGCAACTTTCTTTTGATTTCCATTTGCATGGAATATCTTTTTCCATCCCTTCACTTTCAGTCTGTATGTGTCCCTAGGTCTGAAGTGGGTGTCTTGTAGACAGCATATATACGGGTCTTGTTTTTGTATCCAGTCAGCCAGTGTATGTCTTTTGGTTGGAGCATTTAATCCATTTACATTTAAGGTAATTATCGATATGTATGTTCCTCTTACCATTTTCTTAATTGTTTTGGGTTTGTTATTGTAAGTCTTTTCCTTCTCTTGTGTTTCCTGCCTAGAGAAATTCCTTTTGCATTTGTTGTAAAGCTGGCTTGGTGGTGCTGAATTCTCTTAGCTTTTGCTTGTCTGTAAAGATTTTAATTTCTCCATTGAATCTGAATGAGATCCTTGCTGGGTAGAATAATCTTTGTTGTAGGTTTTTTCCTTTCATCACTTTAAATATGTCCTGCCACTCCCTTCTGGCTTGCAGAGTTTCTGCTGAAAGATCAGCTGTTTACCTTATGGGGATTCCCTTGTGTGTTGTTTGCTGTTTTTCCCTTGCTGCTTTTAATATTTTTTCTTTGTATTTAATTTTTGATAGTTTGATTAATATGTGTCTTGGCATGTTTCTCCTTGGATTTATCCTGTATGGAACTCTCTGTCCTTCCTGGACCTGATTAACTATTTCTTTTCCCTCATTAGGGAAGTTTTCAACTATAATCTCTTCAAATATTTTCTCAGTTCCTTTCTTTTTCTCTTCTTCTGAGACCCCTATAATTCTAATGTTCATGCATTTAATATTGTCCCAGTGGTCTCTGAGACTGTCCTCAATTCTTTTCATCCTTTTTTCTTTATTCTGCTCTGCAGTAGGTATTTCCACTATTTAACTTCCAGGTCACTTATCCATTCTTCTGCCTCAGTTATTCTGCTATTGCTTACTTCTAGAGAATTTTTTATTTCATTTATTTTGTTGTTCATCATTTTTTGTTTGCTCTTTAGTTCTTCTACATCCTTGTTAAACGTTTCTTTTATTTTCTCCATTCTATTTCCAAGATATTGGATCATCTTTACTATCATTACTCTGGACTTTTTTTCAGGTAGACTACCCATTTCCTCTTCATTTGTTTGGTCTGGTGAGGGTTTACCTGGCTCCTTCAACTGCTGTGTGTTTCTCTGTCTTCTCATTTTGCTTAACTTACTGTGTTTGGCATCTCCGTTTTGCAGGCTGCATGTTCATATTTCCCTTTGTTTTTGGTGTCTGCCCCCAGTGGGTAAGGTTGGTTCAGTGGGTTGTGTAGGCTTCCCGGTGGAGGAGACTAGTGCCTGTGTTCTGGTGGATGAGGCTGGATCCTGTCTTTCTGGTTGGCAGTTCCACATCTGGTGTTGTGTTTTGGGGTGTCTGTGACCTTATTATGGTTTTAGGCAGCCTCCCTGCTAATGGGTGGAGTTGTGTTTCGGTCTTTCTAGTTTTTTGGCATAGGGTGTGCAGTACTGTATCTTGCTGGTCATTGAGTGGAGCTGGGTCTTAGCATTGAGATGGATATCTCTGGGAGAGCTTTCGCCATTTGATATTACATGGAGCCGGGAGGTCTCTGGTGGATCAATATCCTGAACATGGCTCTCCCACCTCAGAGGCACAGGCCTGACACCCAGCCAGAGCTCCAAGACTCTGTTAGCTACACGGCTCAGAAGAAAACGGAAAAAGAAATTAAGAAGGAAAAAAATAATAAAGTAAAATAAAATAATGTTATTAAAATAAGAAAAAATAATTATTAAAAATTCAAAAAATTCAAAAGTATTTCAAAAAAAAGAAAAAAGGAAGAAGAGAGCAACGAAACCTAAAAACAAATCCACCAATGATAACAAGTGCTAAAAACTATAATTAAAAACAACAACAACAACAACAACAAAATGGACAGACAGAACCCAGGACAAATGGTAAAAACAAAACTATACAGACAAAATCACACAAAGAAGCATACACAAACACACTCACAAAAAGAGAAAAAGGAAAAAAATATGTATATCATTGGTCACAAAATCCACCACCTCAATTTGGGGATGATTACTTGTCTATTCAGGTATTCCACAGATGCAGGGTACATCAAATTGATTGCGGAGATTTAATTCACTGCTTCTGAGGCTGCTTGGAGAGATTTCCCTTTCTCTTCCTTGTTTGCACAGTTCTTGGGTTTCAACTTTGGATTTGGCCCTGCCTCTGCTTGTAGGCCACCTGAGGGCATCTGTTCTTCACTTAGACAGGACGGGGTTAAAGTAGCAGCTGATTAGGGGGCTCTGGCTCACTCTGGCCACAGGGAGGGAGGGGTGTGGAATGTGGGGTGAGCCTGTGGCGGCAGAGGCCGGTGTGGCATTGCAACAGCCTGAGGTGTGCCTTGTGTTCTCCTGGGGAAGTTGTCCCTGCATCATGGGACCCTGGCAGGGGCGGGCTGCACAGGCTCCCAGGAAGGGAGGTGTGGAGAGAGTGACCTGTGCTTGCACACAGGCTTCTTGGTGGCTGCAGCAACAGCCTTAGTGTTTCATGCCTGTCTCTGGTGTCCGCACTGATAGCCGCGGCTTGCGCCCATCTCTGGAGCTCGTTTAGGCGGTACTCTGAATCCCCTCTCCTCACGCACCCTGAAACAATGGTCTCTTTCTTCTTAGGCAGTTGTAGACTTTCTCCTGGACTCCCTACCAGCTAGCTGTGGCACACTAGCCCCCTTCAGGCTGTGTTCACGCAGCCAACCTCAGTCCTCTCCCTGGGATCTGACCTCCGAAGCCCGAGCTTCAGCTCCCAGCACCCACCTGCCCCAGTGTGTGAGCAGACAAGCCTCTCAGGCTGGTGAGTGCTGGTCAGCACTGATCCTCTGTGTGGGAATCTCTCGTCTTTGCTCTCTGCACCCTGTTGCTGTGCTCTCCTCCGTGGCTTAGAAGCGTCCCCCCTACCCCTTACACCCCCACTCCCCTACCCCGTCTCTGCCAGTGAAGGGTCTTCCTAGTGTGTGGAAACTTTTCCTCCTTCACAGCTCCCTCCCAGCGGTGCAGGTCCCATCCCTGTTCTTTTGTCTCTGTTTTTTCTTTTTTCTTTTGCCCTACCCAGGTACGTGGGGAGTTTCTTGCCTTTTAGGAAGTCTGAGGTCTTCTGCCAGCATTCAGTAGGTGTTCTGTAGGAGTTGTTCCACATGTAGATGTATTTCTGATGTATTTGTGAGGAGGAAGTCGATCTCCATGTCTTACTCCTCAGCCATGTTGAAGGTCTCCCCCAAGAATTTCTTAAGAAGACATTGAAATTTCCAAGTATAAAATAAAAGATTAATGGACTGGACTATACCAAAAATTAAAACCTGGGTATAATTAAGGAGAAAATAAACAAAGATAAATAACAAGGAGGAAAAATGTGCAGAGTATATTAAAAGGCTTCATATACAGGATATATAAGAAACTGATGTAAATCATTCAGAAGGCAAACAACATGAGAGTAAAAATAGGCAAAATAATGAAAGCTAATTTATACAACAGTTAATGTAATGTCCAATAAATGAGAAAAAATAATGCTTAACTTCATTAGTATGGAGAGATAAATTAAAGCAATAAAACCCTATTTGCACCCATTAGAGGCTCAAAAATTAACATGTCTAATAATGTCTAGCAATGACAAGGCTGTAAGGAAACTATGGCTTGTGATTGTATATGTTAACTCGTGCATTGCTGCGAGAATGTGAACAAGCACTTTGGGGAACAATTTAGCAGTGAAGATCAAACTGAAAGTGAGCATGACAAAAATGTCAGCCATGCCACTTCTAGGCCCAAGGAAAGTCTTGCACATGAGTACAAGGATAAGTGAACAAGAATTTTCAGAGCAGTGCTGCAATAGAAACAAAGACATGGAAGCAGTCAAATGGTTACCCATTAAGAAATAAATAAATAAAATGTAGTTTACCTATAAGATGGAATGCTCTACAGTAGTCTACATCTATGAACAAGGTTCATACATATCAACAGATAGATCTTAATAACACCTCCACCTGGTTTAGTCAGAAGGAAGTCCCAGAACCTCATGTGCTCTGGCTGAGTCTTCTTCCCTGCCTTTCACTTCCAAGCAACACTCAACCTGGACACTCTTATCACCCTTGACATCCTCAGGACTCGTCTCATTTATCCAGACTCCTAACCCTATCCCTCTGCATTCCCCTTTCCTATTTTTTTCTGTAATATTATCACTATCTGGCATAATACATATTTTACTCCTTTATTTGTTTGACTCTTTCCAATTAATATATAAACTCCATAAGAGCAGGTTAATTTTTATTAATCTCTAACCTTAGCACCTAAAATAGTACACAGAACATTGTAGACACAAAATACTTATTTGTTGGATGAATGAATCATGCAGAATGTAAAAAACAAGTTGAAAAATAGAATGAATAATATGATACAGCTTAAGTAAAACTTTAAATCCATTCAAAACAATACTACATACAAGTATTTAAGACACTTTAAACTGGAGTGGAGAAACACATTATAAATTCCTGATAGTGATTAACTCAGAGAAGAAAATGATTATAATGGGGAATTTGAGGAAGGAAAACAGGATTTCAACTTTATCTTTAATGTGTATTTTCTTATTGTTTAAAAAAATCAGAAGTAAATATGGCAAAACTTTTATTTTAAAATTTTGTGTTACTTCTTTGCATAATTAAATTAAAGCAAAAGGAACCTAAGTGAGAAAACTCTGATTTGCCATCATTTACATGTGGTTGTGCTAATATTCCAAATTTCAGAAGCTGAAGGTGGTATATAATGTTTCTCAGTGTAATTTCACCAGACATAATTTCCAACTGGCATCGTCATCAGCTTTACAACCAAGTGTCTAAGGCTTTGATTTTTCTCTTTAAACTAATTCTTCACTCCTATCAACTAAAATAAAAAATGAGTTTGATCATTAGCCAGAGGTGATCCTGACACCTTTGTCTTTGTCTGTGGCCTGAGGGTTAAGAAATGGCCACACCAAATGCGGGGCAGTTTTCTCAGAGCAGTGCCAGCCCAGGAGGGCTTGCCTGGGGGAGGCCTGTGGTGCCTGCAGGAGCTTGGGGACGGTGGGGGAGGGGGCGCTGGTGAGAGGGGAAGTTGTCCTGGAGCCACGACACTGGCTCTGGAAGGCCTCTCGAAGTTTCCCACTGAGCCTTTTTCCTCAGCCCATTCTGGGTGCAGGTATGATAGTGGTATGCTCAGGTTTGCTGTCTCTGGACAGAAGAGGCCAAGTTCAGAGTCAAGTCTGAAATACAATCATCCCTCTGCAGCTAGCTCTCCATAAAATCAACCTGCCCAGGACTCTGTGGCTCTTTGGACTGGCTAGGTCTCAGGAACAATTCATATCATTCATCACCAAAGCAGATGTTGTGGGTCAAGTATTCAAGAACAATTCCCCACCAAGGAGTCCTTTAAATAATTTTCTCCAAATGGATCCTATATTTCCAGGTGAGGCTAAAATCAAGTCTGGAAGTTTAAGTAAACTGCCCTTTATTTTACTTACTTCTTCCCAATGTCAGATTTTTAAAGTCACAGAATCCAATTGTTCCATTACTTCTTAGTTCGTTACAGCTTCACACTATGAAGCCATCTCCAAGGGGCCTGAAAAAGATTATGTACTTTGCCTGGTACATTATCAAACGAGTTCCCTAACTCTTGGGAGGGGATGGAGTGATAATTAGCATTATCAGGAGTCCTATCAATCCAGTGTTTTGTTCTTCTGGTGCATGCAATTACCCTCACAGATAACCCGGCATTATGACTTCCCTGCACACAGATATACTCTGGGAATATAAACCAAAACAAGAATGAGAGGTCAAAACACCAAGCTGCTTTGAACCACATAAAAACAAATTTAATAAATGCTGCTCAGAAGTTGCACATGAATAATCACTAGGGCTGTTCCATGTCTGCTTCTCTCTGACAACTTATGCCTCTGTCAATATCCTTCTTTATCTGTAGAATTGTTTCACTGAAATGGCTTCTAAAATTACTTCACAGATAACCCAAGCATTATACTCTGACTTGATAATCAACCTATTATCAGCATCAGGGAATGCATGTCATAAATTAGGTGAACAATCCTACCAGAAGTCCTACTACCTCAAAGAAAGGGAGCAAGTGCATATGTATATATTCAGCAAATAATAATCAGACAAGCCTGAAAAATGCTAAGTGTATATCTCCCTCATTACATAGGTAGCTAAAGTGTAATTTTTTTAAAAAATGGCATGGACCTAGGTAAGCAATCTCCAGCAATATAATCAAGATGAAATATATAAGAATTGACAGTCCTTTTTGTTAGACTCAAAAGTAATAATATTTCAAGTAAGCTGAAGGCTCAGGATTATTTCTTCTTGTTCTTAGCCTACAAAAAGACTAAGTAGTTTGTTCCCTTATGAAATTTGTAATGCTGGAAAAGACTGAATGTCATAGAAATGACATTGGACAAAATAATACAATGTTATTCTGATAGTAATATACTCAGTTTGAATCATGCTGTAGTCATGGCTGTAAATTTTCATGGATCCATAGATGTATTTTCACCCTGCTGCAGTTTTGAACAGTGTTTCATGCTTGCAGGATGGCTAAATGAGGCAGTGGATAGAAAATGTGACACAGAACTATTTGGTTCATCATGGGATGAGACGCATACATGTGACTAGATCAGAGGAAGTGATTACAAGCATATGGAGCTCATGGGGAAGATTACAGAAAAGCCAACAATTTTCAATCCATCCACATACAGTATAGTTTAGTTACTTTCATTTTTATAAATTTGCAAGAAATAATTAAGATCTATTTATTTGCATAGCAATTCATTTCATTCAACTTCATATATCATCATCTGCAGCAACTCCCACCTAGGGGCTAACAGAAAGAGGCATATCATAGGGTCAACCCTATAGAGAAGCCACAATCTGAAAGAACTGTAGCAATTAATGAGTTGTATAACCAATATTACTCGTTGAATTAAGCAGATGTGCTCCTGCCCTCAAAGCATTTACTGTCAATTTTTTTAAGCAAACAGACATTAATTAAATAATATCACAGTATATATTAAAAACTGTGATAAGGAGTATATAGGAAATGTACATGGAGCTCTGAGAACTTCAGCAAGATGATCTGACTTAGCAACGTCAGAGAACCCCACTTAGCAACTGACCTTTGATCTGAGATCGAAGAGGCTTCTCAGAACTAAGGGGGAAACAGGGAGGTTAAAACCTTTATGTGCAAAGGCCCTAAGGTAGGAGGGAGTACAGCATATTTGAGGGTGTAGGAAAAGATCCTTAGTTCAGTTTTGAATATTTGAAATACAGATGCCTGTAAGATAAGAATGCAGTTGAATACAAGTTTGTGTCATGATCCTATAAACTTATTTATGCCCAATCCCTCTGGAATGCCTCACTAACATAAGCAACACAATCTTCCTCTTAGATGATTGTGAAAACAGAGAGCCAGAAGAGAGCGTGAAACATCTTTTAAGCTTTATCCCTATAGTCACCATTTTTGTGCATAAAGTGTTCTCTAACGGGTACCCAGGACTCTGATTTTGCAAACTTCCCTCTTCTTCACCTTCATAGGATCCCAGCTCCACTCTGGAGGGACAGTAGGTATTCCATGTTGGAAGCATCCATCTAGGAAAAAAGATGAGCAGAGCTGGATCTCCCTTATGTTGGGGGCTTTAGGAGGATGTTTAGAGTGGAATATCTGTAAGACAAATATCTCTGTCTCAATATTGACTAATTCTCATAGTAGGACTTCAACATATGTGAACTAACAAAATCCCTAAGCAAACAGAACTTAACATGAGGACACTGTAAATTTTATTTATACTAAACCATTATTGAGAATCTACTGAGGATTTTGCTTGTTTTGATAGAAAAGAGTTGGAGAAACTTTGAACCTGTGTGGTATTTCTTCCTAATGAATCAACAAGCCAAATGCTCTACAGAGAAACATTTCTTCCAGTCCAGCTACAGGTTAAACTCCTCTCCTGGGCTTTACTGAGATGGCATTAAAAGTGGCCCTTTTCAGAACCACAGGATGTGCCAACACCAGGCTTGTACAAGTACTTACAGAAGGGGTCTTCTCTTCCTTAAGTCTAAAGAGACTGTTCTTAGAAGGTAGAACTTCAGACGTGCCAAGTGGTTAAACAGAAAGAAGAAGAAAGAATAAAGAGGAAAAATCCCCCAAAATGGGTTGAGATCAGTAATCCGTAATTTCTGGTACTCACGTGTGATGATCCCTCTGAGGTTTACAAAGCCATGAACATCCTCATGGTGACAGTGTGTGAACTGGCTTACAGCTAACTCTCCTCCTCTCAGCTGCTCTGAGGAAGTGAAGATTGGAAACTCCTTGATCTAGAAGAGGAACAAAGTTGGGTGTGCCAAGGCCTAAAGTCCTCTCAGAAAACCCAGAATCTAAGCAAAACTGTCACCACCTGGAGCTGGCAGAAATCTTGGCAGTTGGGGTCTGGAAACAGGAGGCCAATTCCACATGATGGGAGGAGGGGGTTCTGTAGAGGAATGCTTTCCAGGAATATTCCAGAGACTCCACAAGTGTATCTCAAATCTGAAGACCTCATATCTCAGGCAGTTATTTCCAAACAGAGGGCTAAATAGCCTCTGAGGGATCAAGGGTGTCTTCCCCTCCAGCCCGGGAGCACAGCAAGATGGCTTCTGCCCTCCCTCCCACCCACCACCATCCAGCTGTCCTGTGTTCTCAAGCTTGGAGCCTCCTGTGCCAGATGGCCTTGGCTGTCCTTTGTTCACCTCTGGCAGAAAGCAGAGGGGAGAAGGATTTAGCTTTCTGCATTGAAGTCAATACATCTGAGAGTGAAGACAGAGTTGCCATAGCAACATGGTCACTGGAGTGATTTCAGACTCATCCCAGCTCAAATGCTGCTTCCCTGCTCCCTCTTAGCTGCCCTCTACCCCCCTCACCACGTTATTTTGATCAACTAGATTGTGTGCTTCCTGAGGACAGGAGCAATATTATTCATTTCCATAGCTCCTAGAAGCTTGCAAGATGCTCAAAGAGTAATTTTTTAGTTGATTCCTATTTCAACATTTTTCTGGAAGGGTATCCAAATACTGGTTAACATCCACTTTGAAGAGAGGTTCCAGGAGTCGTATATGGAGGAAGAAAGGAGAGAGAATTTTACTTTTCATCTTATACTTTATACACTGTCAGAATTTTTGCCACATGGGTATATCAATGTTTTTATAACAAGATGCTCACTTTCAGTTTTATTCACTTGGTACACTCTATCTGTGTTGTAAGATGCAAAGAAAAAATAATGGGTTTTGAGGGTTTCAGTCAGAAAAGTTAACAAGTAAGGTCTGCAGTGTGAGAGGGAAATGCTTCTCCAGAGGGTCACCACAGCCCCCACTCTTCCAAGGTAGATACTTCTAATTAATCATGACATTCTTTCCTTCTGGGTCCAGAGCTGACCTATAAGTCTTTTTCAACCCAGCATACCAGGCAGTTCTCATGAACTGAGCGGAGTTCACCTGTGATATGAAACCTTGACACCATCCTCTGATTGCATAATTCAATGCATTGACAGCCCTTTTTGAATTGCAACTTAACACTAATGAATCTAAGTTAAAAACTAGAGAAACTGGTCTAGACGAAGACAAGAAATTTAAAAACAGGTGGCACAGAACACAGTGGAATGTGATGGGATCAAACTGCAGTGCTACAATCTGTCTCCAGATAAAAACTGCCCATAGAAAAAGAAACTTTTTTCGAAGATGATGGCTTTAGCCTGTCTGGATGGCTACCTCCCTGTTTTGGTGCACTCTCACTTGGGGGAAACCAGCAGCTGTCACTGAGCTGTCCTGTTTTCAAATCCTCACAATGCCTTTTTGGTAAAAGGACTGCCCTGAAGAACCAGGATTTCAGTTTCCATTGTCATATCTCAAACTCTATGTGGTAGTCTCATCAGAGACACAATGGGGTGTTAAAAAAAGATAATCTTTTCAATATCTTCTGTTAATCCCATGATCACCAAAAGCAGAAAAATGCTTTGGAAGAAAAATGGCTACTACTGGGAGCCTCAGCTCTCTTTGAAAGTGGAGCAATTCATCTACTTGCTGAAATAAGGCCCTCCTAAATCTGCTGGAAATGGTAGAGGAAAATCACATTGCAATTCAATTCCAGTATAAAGGAAAATGGAGTATTTGTCTGAGAGGTCACAAACATATGACTTGCTCCAGGAAACTGGTACAATCGGGCCAGACTGGGTCAGGTTCTTGTCTGTTCTTAGCCAGCTGAATACCTGCTGAAGGACCTGAACAATTCTTGGTACTGAGAGAGGAAATCCCTAATATATTCAAGGTATTCAATTCAGATATTCATCTATTAAGCACCTACTATATGCCAGACACTGTGCTAAATGTTAGTCATTGTTCTTGCACCCAAAGAGTAAATAATTAGAGAACAATAAAAAAGAGCAGAAGGCTAAGGGCCAGGAAAAAGGAAAGGCTACATAGGAAGTCAGAGTCAGAAGAGATCCATGTGAAACACGTAGCTAGAGGTGCTTCATGGATGAGGTGGGTGTTAAAGATAGTGTATTAATCAGGGTTCTGCATAGACCAGAATCAGTAGGAGATACACACACACACATATACATATATATTCTCTGGGAAATCCTGACTTTATATATATATATATATATATATATATACACACATATATATATATAAATTTAATAAATATATAATTGTATATAATTATTATATATATTATGTATATAAAAGTGAAAATGCTAGGTGGCATTTCAGGGGGTCTCCGAGGAGCTCCAGTTCTTTATGTCTCAGCACAGAAAGAATTCAGCCAGACGCAAAGTGATAGATAAGAAGTGACTTATTAGTACAGGATGCTTGTGAGGCTTACAAGTGGGCAGGCGAGAGGATGCTGCACCCCGACAACTGGGCTACAGTTTTATAATCAAAGGAAAAGAGGGGAGGGAGAAGTGACCACTTCTTCCTCATTCTTGAGTATATGTCATGCTTCCATCATCAGTTCCTCCTCCACATCAGGTGGGGGAGTTTTCTTGTCCCTACATGGTCAAACCAGGACTGTCATGGCACTATGGAAAAATTATTTCAGGTCTCAGTACAATGATGGTCTTTCACTTTGAAATATCACCTTTCCATAAATTATTATTTTTTATGTGTGCAGAGAGCATGTCCTAGGTCATTAACTTACTGAGCTTATTGGGCAGGATGTAGGTCTCATGTCACCATTGTTTCATTGTTTTGGGGCATGTCTCATGCTTCTATTGCATGGTTTTGTTGCTAAGCAAGCCTGCTTGGTTTTGTAGTTAAGCAAATCTACTTTCTTGAGCGATCATTACCTTACAGGGGTCTCCCATACTTTGTTTTTTTTTTTTTTACTGATAATCCCCTAGTGGGATTAACTATTTAATTACCTACTTTGTTCCTTTACTCTGTCCCTATCACTCCCCCTTCCAGGTGTTTACCTTTTTATGCTTAAAAGGAGCTAGGGGGTGATGACCGATCACTAACTTCTTCCTGCTGAGATGGGACGTAGGCCTGCCTGAGGAAGGAATAAAATACCTGGCTGACTGTCCCTTCTCTGTTGGGAGAACTGTAAACAAATGTCACTTTCCTTAGCATCATCCTTTCAGCACTCTTGGATGTTAAGCATCAGAGGATGAGTCTATAAAAAGATATAAATTAAAAGAAATACAGCAATAAGCATTAGAAAAAGTCATTAAAAGAGATTATAACCATGATTTTGGAGATCCAAACCATTTCTCCAAAACAATTTCCAAATATGACCTTAATATGTTTGTTTTTTGCTAGGCCCAGAATCCCAATGTTTCATACTTTGGGGTCTACTGAGTCTTTTATCTCAGTTTATAGAATTATTTGGTCTACTGAGTCTTTTATCTCAGTTTATAGAATTAATCTGTTTTTCTTTAATTTTTGTTAATATCTTTTGGTGATAAGGTTGGCTTCTTTGTCCCTCAAGAGACAGAGTGACCTCTAATTTAGTTAACAAGTCCCTTTCATTAAAAAATTAGGCCAATCAGGCACAAACAGAAAGCAATGTAAACGATTGGCCATTGATGTTGTACAAAAGGGGTCCCAGGAAAGTGTGCCCCTGTCTCTTTCCTGACACTCCCATTAAATATTTTTTTTATGGTTGTTAAGTCTTCCAACCTTTTGGGTTAGGACCGAGAAGCTTGCACCAGTGTCTACAAGAAATTCTACTAAGTGGTCCACCACTTCAGTGACCACCTGAGGCTCAGCACTAGTTATGTAGATGGCATCTCTAGGCAGAGCCACTTTTGGCCTCGGGCCCCCTCAGTCTTCTGATTGTAAAACCATCAATGGCTGAGGGGTCCCCATTGCTTGTTGACATCTGGGGCATTCCTCCTTCCAATGCCCTTGCTGTTTGCAAAGGGCACATAGATCACAATCTTTCCTCCAGTGCCTCTTTTGTCCACATAGGGTACACTAGTTTTGCCTGGTGACCTGTGGGCTCAGTAGTCTGCCAGGGCCGAATTGGCCCGGAAAGGCCGACCTTGCTTTTGGTGATCTTTGAGCAGACATTGCCACTGCAATCATTTGAGCCTTTTGTTTATCTCTCTGGGGGTGTTCAGCCTTTACGGCCATATCCCTATTATTGAAAGCCAAATAAGTCAATTGGAGTAAATCATTCATAGGAGTTTGAGGACCGGCAGTTGCTTTTTGAATTTTGCGCCTGATGTATGGGACAAACTGAGCTATGAAATGCATAGCCAAAAGGGCCTGTCCTTCAGGGGAGGAGGGATCCATATTTGTGTACTTTTAAAAGCTTCCACTAATCTCTTTAAAAACTGCAGGATTTTCTTCTGGTCCCTGTTGGATTTTTTTCACGTTTTTATAATTGATGGGTTTCACTGTAAGCTTTTTTCATATCTTTTATAAAACAACTAATCATATGGTCCCAAACATCCCTATTAGTAAAATTTATCTGGTGATTCCATTGTGGATCTGCCTTGGGGACAGCATTGCTCCCCACCCGGTGTACTGCATGACCCTCTTGGGCTTGGGCTGCCACTTGGTCAGCATGGACTCTGACTGCCAGTATTACATGCTGCTTTTTCTCAGGGGGACAGCAGTGGGATAAGATCTGTAAATTCGCCAAGGTGAGATCAAAAGATCTCATCAATTGGGTAAACTCCATTGTGAAGTTCCAGGTCCTCAGAAAACTTCCCAACTTATCCTCTGCCAGACTTAGGTCTGACATCGAAAAAAACACATGAACTCTTATTTTTCCTTGATTTCTATCAGAAATTTTTCTTGGAGGCAGAACCATAGGGACAGTTGATTGGTAGCTTACACCACTGTGGGTGCTAGCTAGGCTGGAAATGGGCCCCATGGGTAGCTTGGGGTACAAAGGAGCTCCTGAATATAGTGGAGTCTCTCTTAACCCTTGGGTATGTTTCCCCCTGGGATAATAGCCTTGGCTGGAGAAATCGCTCCTGCCTGTGAGATAGCCCTTGTTGGAGCAGTCATTTCCATGGATACAGTGGCTTCCACTGGAGCAATAGTTAGCTATCCAAAAGTTTTGTTCCCATGCCAAAATCCACCATGCAATTTAATCAAGATTTGTACTTACAACTTTAGATGTTATCCGTTCCAATCAGGTGTTAATGCCCAAGAAACTGTCACAAAGGAATAGTACAGAAGGGGTCCCCAGTGCTGTTGACAATGAGCAAGAACTGGTCTGGCTGCAAATTGAAATAAAGGGTCAGCACTTGTAAGGGTCAGAGGGAGGGGAAGACTGACATTAGGGCTCAGGAAGTACTCCACTGGCACTTCTAGTAATTAAGGGGAAAGTACCTTAAGTCTTGGAAGTTGATTCCCTTCAGTTTTCTTGGGCATGATGTACTTAAGAATACCTGATAAGAGGTCTTTTATCTAGGTTGGACACAATCCTTTAAACAATTTTTGTCTAGTATGTATAATCCCTTGGTTATAGATTATGGGCATCTAATCTTCATCCAAAGATAGATTACAGTAATCAGCTTCAGAAAGAAGCTTAGAATGCCTTCTTAATAACTCAATTATTCTTTACAATTATATAACATAGAACAAAGAGCTATTTGAAAAGTGAGTTTTAGACAGTAGGTATGGACCTCAAGTAGCAAAACTAAAATTTCATATCTGTTGAAACATGATATTTTTTCTAAAATCACCCTTGTTTTTACCAAATATAGCCAAATTAAGATTAATTTGTTTATAAAATAAGTCTGATTAATTGATCACATAGACTTGTATAATTTGTCCAATAAAGTTGGTGCCTTGATTACTAAAAATTATAGAAAGTATACCTCAAGTGAAAAAACACGTTTTTTAACCATTCTTGTTTCATTGTATGGCATCAGCTTTACAGCCAAGGAAAGCTATAACTCATGAAATAAAAAATGGGGTTTGCCAGGGAGCCAGGAAGAGCCAAGTGGCCATCCTAGAGTTCCCATAGCCCTGACTGTTTAATTTACAGCTACTGTTTACCCATTTTAATTTCTCTCATTTAGGAGCAGGTTGTTGCCATGTTACAAGGACATCAAGATGGCAGAAGTCTGACAATGAGAGGTTAATTTTCTTGCTGACAAATTTTACAACAAATATAATATGAACTTACTGACTGTTAGTAAACTCAGGTACAATAAAGTATTATACTTAATGCTGATGACTCTAAAGACATGTTTGTATTAATTAACAAACAAACAACAAACTTCAACTTTAATTCCAGCTACTAATTTAATATTAAATATTTCTCAAATCACATGAACCTGAAATCCATTTAGCTTAGTTTCTCTTATATTTAGAAATGCTTAATTTGTAAGCACTTACTTTTTTTTAAGCCAATTAAATTGAGCTCATAAACAAATTAACCTCAGCAATACTATCTAAAGACAAAAATACATGACATATTCAGACTGAGATATCGTTGTTTCATTTTAAAACTTATTCATAAAACAGGAATTGCAATGCAAAACTGATCAGTTTATAAATAACAGTTGGTGTAGTTAAGTTTGTAGACTTGGGTTTTAACAGGGATAGACACAGAATGTAGAAGAAAAGTCTCAGAATTAAGAAGAGTATAGATTGCCAAATCCTGTCAGAAGCAACCCAAACAGTAACATGTCTTCCTTTTTACATACCATTTCCCTTGTCACCTGCACCAGCAATAAGATCCCTTCCATGTCTCTAAACATCCATACCGCCTTTCTATGGCAACCCATGCTGATTGCCACTGTTTCTCCGATTCCCTGTCTTTATGTATACCTTTTATTTTTTAATTTTTATTTATTTATATTTATTTTTGGCTGTGTTGGGTCTTCGTTTCTGTGTGAGGGCTTTCTCTATTTGCGGTGAGCAGGGGCCACTCTTCATCACAGTGCACGGGCCTCTCACTGTCTCGGCCTCTCTTGTTGTGGAGCACAAGCTCCAGATGCGCAGGCTCAGTAGTTGTGGCTCACGGGCCTAGTTGCTCCGCAGCATGTGGGATCTTCCCAAACCAGGGCTCGAACCTGTGTCCCCTGCATTGGCAGGCAGATTCTCAACCACTGCATCGCCAGGGAAGCCCCTTCCCTGTCCTTAGACATCCACATCGTTGTTCCTCTGGCCTGTACCTAGGTACCTGATCAGAGCCCCAAAGCATTCAGGTTTGATCAGCCTGTCTAAAATGGTTAGTCATTGGCAGAGCGTCCTCCCCAATATTTCTGGCTCCTGGTGTCCCATGACCCCTCTAGGACCTGACCCCCGACCTTTTTATCTTACCACGGTCCCTTCATGGTCACCAGCAGAGACCACTAGGTGACATTTCAGGGGGGGTCCGAGGAGCTCCAGTTCTTTACATCTCAGAACAGAAAGAATTCAGCAAGATGCAAAGTGATAGATAAGAAGTGATTTATTAGAATAGGACACTTGTGAAGCTTACAAGTGGGCGAGTGGAACAGTGCCACACTCCAAGAACTGGGCTACAGTTTTATAATCAAAGGAAAAGGGGGTGGGGTGGAAAAGACCACCTTCTTCCTCATTCTTGAGTAGATGCCACACTTCCGTCATCAGTTCCTCCTCCATGTCAGATGGGGGAGTTTTCTTGTCCCTATGTGGTCAAGCCAGGACTGTCATGGCGCTATAGAAAAATTATTTCAGGTCTCAGTACAGTGACGGTCTTTCACTTTGAAATGTCACCTTTCATAAATTATTGTTTTTTTATGTGTGCAGAGAGCATGTCCTAGGGGTCATTAACTTATTGAGCTCATTGGGCAGGATGTAGGTCTCATGTCACCATTGTTTTATTGTTTTGGGGGCATGTCTCATACTACTATTGCATGGTTTTGTTACTAAACAAGCTTGCTTGGGTTTGTAGTTAAGCAAACCTGCTTTCTTGAGTAATCATGAACTTACAGGGGTCTCCCATACTTTTTTTTTTTTACTTACGATCCTCTAGTGGGATTAACTATTTAATTACTCTTTAATTACCCTTGTCCCTTTACTCTGTGCCTATCAAAAGGAAGTTCATTATGAGGAACTGGTTCACATTTATGAAGGCTGAGAAGTCCAATGATCTGGCTCCAAGTGGAGCCCCAGAAGAGGTGATGGTATAATCAGTCAGAATCCAAAGGTCTGAGAACCAGAGTAGCTGATGGTGTAAATGCTAGTCTCAAAGCCAGAAAAGATATGAGATATCCCAGCTCAAGCAATAAGGCAGGAAAAAAAGGGGCAAATTCCTCCTTCCTCTACCTTTTTGTTCTACTCAGACCCCCAACGTATTGAATGATGCCCATCCACATTGGGGAAGGCAACCTACTTTACTGAGTTCACTGATTCAAACGCTAATCTCATCCAGAAATACCCTCACAGACACAACCAGAAATAATGTTTAATCTGGGCACCCCATGGCCAGTCAAGTTGTTCACATAAATTAACCATCAGATAGTGAGAGGGAGAGCATTAGAGCTAGAGAAGTGGCCTGAGCAGGGCGTGGAAGTGGGCACAGACTAGGATTGTGGGTTTGTGGAGGGAATCAGTCAAGTCAGAGAAAGCTTTTCGTGGGAAGTGTTGAGAGCTGATGTGGAGGCAAAGTGGAGCCAGCTTACTGGGTCTCTTGATAATAAGGCAGTCCCAGGACTGCTCCAATAGTGACATCAGACTCCAACACAACCTAAAGATAAGATGACGGTTTAGCCATTTTTTGCTGTGTTGACTATCAGCTGCCAGTCTGGGACAGTCCTGGTGCCACTGAAGTTCCTTCCCTATTTTTGAATTAAAAACATGTAGCCCAGCAAGATTAAAAAATTTTACCAAAATCACACCATTAGTGGGCAGGACTATGTTACCCTGAAACCCATGTCCTTCACACTCTGGGCCATCTAAGCACAAAAGAGCTAAACTTGAATAATCCTTGTCCAGACCACAGAAAAGGGATTCATGCTCATCCATTATACCCACTCTGTACACCAGCATAGTTCCCTTAAATATCAGTTAGGGCCGCCTAGTTTGAGACTTTCTCCTTAGCAATACCTAAAAGCACCCTGTTACTTTATTCATTCCTTTCACAAACAGGAAGTGCTTGCTCTGTACCAGGCACTGCTGTCGGCTCTAGGGCAGACCCCTGACCAATGCTGTGCTCCTGCCCACCTCGGGGGAGGAGGAGAAGGTACATGACCTTCTCATGTGGAATAAATGAATGCTGGGGGAAATTTTGGAAGCAATTTTTTGGCACATTTCATAATGTACCATGAGCAATTACATACATTTAAATTTTGTCATGTTCCTGAGATAAAAATGCTAATGTAAACATAAATAAATATAGCAAACTACAAATAAAACACAGCTGCACATATAATATGGTCATACGTTAAATAATTTTAATTTCTAAGGTTTTAGTAAAATATGTCATTAGCAAACAGAAATGTCCTTTTCTTGTCTAAGCCTCTTCTTGTCTTCTACATCCTTTAACAATCTATTTCCATAGCACATGCGATCTGACACTTCATTTGGGTTAGGACAGAAATCCAAATCTCGAAACCCCCTCAGTCGCAGGCTATAATAACTTAAGGTGGCAACTTTACAACCACACACAGGGAACGGAACTCGGGTCTCATTTCCAGCCACAGCCCAGATGAGGGCAGCACGGGGGGACAAGGCGAGGCCGCTGTCCCTCACACTTCTGCGCCTGCGCTCTGCAAAATGCCTGGTGACCGCTTCCCTTCACATGCCCTCTCCTCTGCCTCAGAGGTGAGCCCTGAGTATTGTGCAGTATGGAGGGAAGAGAAAGGGTTTCACTTTGCCTTTTGAAAGAAAAAAAATGTCTTTCTTAACCGACTATTCCTCAAATAGATTTCTCCCTTATATTAGAAAGGTATAGGGGGAGGAGAGAAGATGGCGGAAGAGTAAGACGCAGAGATCACCTTCCTTCCCACAGATACGGTAGAAATACATCTACACGTGGAACTGCTCTCACAGAACACCCACTGAACGCTGGCAGAAAACGTCAGACCTCCCAAAAGGCAAGAAACTCCCCCCGTACTTGGGTAGGGCAAAAGAAAAAAGAAATAACAGAGACAAAAGAATAGGGACGGGACCTGCACCAGTGGGAGGGAGCCGTGAAGGAGGAATGATTTCCACGCACTAGGAAGCTCCTTTGCAGGCAGAGACTGCAGGTGGCAGAGGGGGGAAGCTTCGGAGCCATGGAAGAGAGCACAGCCACAGGGGTGCGGAGGGCAAAGCAGAGAGACTCCTGCACAGAGGCTCGGTGCCGAGCAGCACTCACCAGCCCAAGAGGCTTGTCTGATCACCTGCCGAGGCGGGCGGGGCTAGGAGCTGAGGCTCGGGCTTCTGTCGGATCGCAGGAAGAGGACAGGGGTTGGCGGCGTGAACACAGCCTGAAGGGGTTAGTGCACCACAGCTAGCTGGGAGGGAGTCCGGGAAAAGGTCTGCAGCTGCTGAAGAGGCAAGAGACTTTTTCTTCCCTCTTTGTTTCCTGGTGCGCGAGGAGAGGGGATTCAGAGCGCTGCCCAAAACGAACTCCAGAGACGGGTGCGAGCCGCGGCGATCAGCGCGGGCCCCAGAGACAGGCATGAGACGCTAAGGCTGCTGCTGCCACCACCAAAAAGCCTGTGTGCGAGCACAGGTCACTCTCCACACCGCCCCTCCCGGTAGCCGGTGCAGCCCGCCACTGCCAGGGTCCCGTGATCCTGGGACAACTTTCCCGGGAGAACGCACAGTGTGCCTCGGGCTGCGGCAACGTCACGATGCCTCTGTCGCCGCAGGCTCGCCCCGCCTCCTCTGTACCCCTCCCTCCCCGCGGCCTGAGTGAGCCAGAGCCCCCGAAGCAGCTGCTCCTTTAACCCCGTCCTGTCTGGGCAGGGAACAGAAGCCCTCAGGCGACCTACATGCAGAGGCGGGTCCAAATCCAAAGCTGAACCCCGGGAGCTGTGTGAACAAAGAAGAGAAAGGGAAATCTCTCCCAGCAGCCTCAGAAGCAGCGGATTAAAACTCCACAAACAACTTGATATGCCTGCATCTGTTGAATAACTGAATAGACAACGAATCATCCCAAATTCAGGGGGTGGACTTTCGGAGCAGGATATATTAATTTTTCCCCTTTTCCTTTTTTTGTGAGTGTATATGCTTCTGGGTGAGATTTTGTCTGTATAGCTTTGCTTTATAATAGCTTTATTTTACTTCACTATATTATAGCCTCTTTCTTTCTTTCTTTCTTTCTTTCTTTCTTTCTTTCTTTCTTTCTTTCTATTTTTTCTCCCTTTTACTCTGAGCCTTGTGGACGAAAGGCTCTTGGTGCTCCAGCCAGGCATCAGGGCCATGCCTCTGAGGTGGGAGAGCCAACTTCAGGACACTGGTCCACAAGAGACCTCCCACCTCCACGTAATACCAAACGGCAAAAATCTCTCAGAGATCTCCATCTCAACATCAACACCCAGCTTCACTCAACGACCAGCAAGCTACAGTGCTGGACACCCTATGCCAAACAACTAGCAAGACAGGAACACAGCCCCATCCATTAGCAGAGAGGCTGCCTAAAATCATAATAAGGCCACAGACACCCCAAAATACATTACCAGATGTGGACATGCCCACCAGAAAGAAAAGATCCAGCCTCATCCACCAGAACTCAGGCACTAGTTCCCTCCACCAGGAAGCCAACACAACCCACTGAACCAACCTTAGCCACTGGGGACAGATACCAAAAACAATGGGAACTACGAACCTGCAGCCTGTGAAAAGGAGACCCCAAACACAGTAAGATAAGCAAAATGAGATGACAGAAAAACACACAGCAGATGAAGGAGCAGAGTCAAAACACACCAGACCTAACAAATGAAGAGGAAATAGGTAGTCTACCTGAAAAAGAATTCAGAATAATGATAGTAAGGATGATCCAAAATCTTGGAAATAGAATAGACAAAATGCAAGAAACATTTAACAAGGACATAGAAGAACTAAAGAGGAACCAAGCAACGATGAAAAACACAATAAATGAAATTAAAAATACTCTAGATGGGATCAATAGCAGAATAACTGAGGCAGAAGAAAGGATAAGTGACCTGGAAGATAAAATGGTGGAAATAACTACTGCAGAGCAGGATAAAGAAAAAAGAATGAGGAGATTAACCAAGATGGCAGAGTAGGAGGACGTGCTCTCACTCCCTCTTGCGAGAGCACCAGAATCACAACTGGCTGCTGGACAATCATTGACAGGAAGACCCTGGGCTTCACCAAGGAGGATACCCCACGTCCAAGGACAGAGGAGAAGCCACAGTGAGATGGTAGGAGGGGCGCAATCAGAGTAAAATCAAATCCCATAACTGCTGGGTGGGTGACTCACAGACTGGCGAACACTTATACCACAGAAGTCCACCCACTGGAGTGAAGGTTCTGAGCCCCACGTCAGGCTTCCCAACCTGGGAGTCTGGCTACGGGAGGAGGAATTCCTAGAGAATCAGACTTTGAAGCCTAGTGGGAATTGATTGCAGGACTCTGACAGGACAGGGGGAAACAGAGACCCCACTCTTGGAGGGCACACACAAAGTAATGTGTGCATCGGGACCCAGGGGAAGGAGCAGTGACCCTGGGGGAGACTGAACCAGACCTACCTGCTGGTGTTGGGGGGTCTCCTACAGAGGCGGGTGGTGGCTCTGTTTCACCGTGGGGATAAGGACACTGGCAGCGGAGGTTCTGGGAAGTGCTCCTTGGCGTGAGCCCTCCCAGAGTCTGCCATTAACCCCACCAAAGAGCATGGGTAGGCTCCAGTGTTGGGTTGCCTCAGGCAAAACAACCAACAGGGAGGGAACCCAGCACCACCCATCAACAGTCAAGTGGATTAAGGTTTTACTGAGCTCTGACCGCCACAGCAACAGTCAGCTCTACCAACCACCAGAGCCTCCCATCAAGCCTCTTAGATAGTCTCAACCACTAGAGGGCAGACAGCAGAAGCAAGAAAAACTACAATCCTGCAGCCTGTGGACCAAAAACCACAGTTACAGAAAGATAGAGAAGATGAAAAGGCAGAGGGCTATGTACTAGATGAAGGAACAAGAAAAAACCCAGAAAAACAACTAAATGAAGTGGAGATAGGCAATCTTCCAGAAAAAGAATTCAGAATAATGATAGTGAAGATGATCCAGGACCTTGGAATAAGAATGGAGGCAAAGATTGAGAAGATGCAAGAAATGATTAACAAAGACCTAGAAGAATTAAAGAACAAACAAACAGAGATGACCAATACAATAACTGAAATGAAAACTACACTAGAAGGAATCAATAGCAGAATAACTGAGGCAGAAGAACGGATAAGTGACCTGGAAGACAGAATGGTGGAATTCACTGCTGTGGAACAGACTAAAGAAAAAAGAATGAAAAGAAATGAAGACAGCCTAAGAGACTTCTGGGACAACATTAAACACAACAACATTCGCATTATGGGGGTCCCAGAAGGAGAAGAGAGAGAGAAAGGACCAGAGAAAATATTTGAAGAGATTATAGTCGAAAACTTCCCTAACATGGGAAAGGAAATAGCCACCCAAGTCCAGGAAGCACAGAGAGTCCTATACAGAATAAACCCAAGGAGAAACACGCCGAGACACATAGTAATCAAAGTGGCAAAAATTAAACACAAAGAAAAATTATTGAAAGCAGCAAGGGAAAAACGACAAATAACATACAAGGGAACTCCCATAAGGTTAACAGCTGATTTCTCAGCAGAAACTCTGCAAGCCAGAAGGGAGTGGCATGATATACTTAAAGTGATGAAAAGGAAGAACCTACAACCAAGATTACTCTACCCAGCAAGGATCTCCTTTACATTTGATGGAGAAATCAAAAGCTTTACAGACAAGCAAAAGCTAAGAGTATTCAGCACCACCAAACCAGCTCTACAACAAATGCTAAAGGAACTTCTCTAAGTGCGAAACACAAGAGAAGAAAAGGACCTACAAAAACAAACCCAAAACAATTAAGAAAATGGTCATAGGAACATACATATCGATAATTACCTTAAACGTGAATGGATTAAATGCCCCAACCAAAAGACTTAGACTGGCTGAATGGATACAAAAACAAGACCCATATATATGCTATCTACAAGAGACCCACTTTAGACCTAGGGACACATACAGACTGAAAGTGAGGGGATGGAAAAAGATATTCCATGCAAATGAAAATCAAAAGAAAGCTGGAGTAGCTATACTCATATCAGATAAAATAGACTTTAAAATAAAGAATGTTACAAGAGACAAGGAAAGACACTACATAATGATCCAGGGATCAATCCAAGAAGAAGATATAACAATTATAAATATATATGCACCCAACATAGGAGCACCTCAATACATAAGGCAACTGCTAACAGCTATAAAAGAGGAAATCAACAATAACACAATTATAGTGGGGCACTTTAACACCTCACTTACACCAATGGACAGATCATCCAAAATGAAAATAAATAAGGAAACAGAAGCTTTAAATGACACAACAGACCACATAGATTTAAGTGATATATATAGGACATTCCATCCAAAAACAACAGATTAAACGTTCTTCTCAAGTGCGCACGGAACATTCTCCAGGATAGATCACATCTTGGGTCACAAATCAAGCCTCAGTAAATTTAAGAAAATTGAAATCATATCAAGCATCATTTCTGACCACAACGCTATGAGATTAGAAATGAATTACAAGGAAAAAAACGTAAAAAAGACAAACACATGGAGGCTAAACAATACGTTACTAAATAACCAAGAGATCACTGAAGAAATCAAAGAGGAAATCAAAAAATACCTAGAGACAAATGACAATGAAACCACGACGAACCAAAACCTATGGGATGCAGCAAAAGCAGTTCTAAGAGGGAAATTTATAGCTATACAAGCCTACCTAAAGAAACAAGAAAAATCTCAAGTAAACAATCTAACCTTACACCTAAAGAAACTAGAGAAAGAAGAACAAACAAAACCCAAAGTTAGCAGAAGGAAAGAAATCATAAAGATCAGAGCAGAAATAAATGAAATAGAAACAAAGAAAACAATAGCAAAGATCAATAAAACTAAAAGTTGGTTCTTTGAGAGAATAAACAAAATTGATAAGCCATTAGACAGACTCATCAAGAAAAAGAGGGAGACGACTCAAATCAATAAAATCAGAATTGAAAAAGGAGAAGTTACAACAGACACCGCAGAAATACAAAGCATCCTGAGAGACTACTACAAGCAACTTTATGCCAATAAAATGGACAACCTGGAAGAAATGGACAAATTCTTAGAAAGGTATAACCTTCCAAGACTGAACCAGGAAGAAACAGAAAATATGAACAGACCAATCACAAGTAATGAAATTGAAACTGTGATTAAAAATCTTCCAACAAACAAAAGGACAGGACCAGATGGCTTCACAGGTGAATTCTATCAAACAATTAGAGAAGAGCTAACACCCATCCTTCTCAAACTCTTCCAAAAAATTGCAGAGGAAGGAACACTCCCAAACTCATTCTATGAGGCCACCATCACCCTGATACCAAAACCAGACAAAGACACTACAAAAAAAGAAAATTACAGACCAATATCACTGATGAATATAGATGCAAAAATTCTCAACAAAATACTAGCAAACAGAATCCAACAACACATTAAAAGGATCATACACCACGATCAAGTGGGATTTATCCCAGGGATGCAAGGATTCTTCAATATACGCAAATCAATCAATGTGATACACCATATTAACAAATTGAAGAATAAAAACCATATGATCATCTCAATAGATGCAGAAAAAGCTTTTGACAAAATTCAACACCCATTTCTGATAAAAATTCTCCAGAAAGTGGGCATAGAGGGAACCTACCTCAACATAATAAAGGCCATATATGACAAACCCACAGCAAACATCATTCTCAATGGTGAAAAACTGAAAGCATTTTCTCTAAGATCAGGAATGAGACAAGGATGTTCACTCTCACCACTATTATTCAACATAGTTCTGGAAGTCCTAGCCATGGCAATCAGAGAAGAAAAAGAAATAAAAGGAATACAAATTGGAAAAGAGGAAGTAAAACTGTCACTGTTTGCGGATGACATGATACTATACATAGAGAATCCTAAAACTGCCACCAGAAAACTGCTAGAGCTAATTAATGAATATGGTAAAGTTGCAGGATACAAAATTAATGCACAGAAATCTCTTGCATTTCTATACACTAATGATGAAAAATCTGAAAGAGAAAGTATGGAAACACTCCCATTTACCATTGCAACAAAAACAATAAAATACCTAGGAATAAACCTACCTAGGGAGACAAAAGACCTGTATGCAGAAAACTATAAGACACTGATGAAAGAAATTAAAGATGATACCAACAGATGGAGAGATATACCATGTTCTTGGATTGGAAGAATCAACATTGTGAAAATGAGTATACTATCCAAAGCAATCTACAGATTCAATGCAATCCCTATCAAATTACCAATGGCATTTTTTACGGAGCTAGAACAAATCATCTTAAAATTTGTATGGAGACACAAAAGACCCCGAATAGCCAAAGCAGTCTTGAGGGAAAAAAATGGAGCTGGAGGAATCAGACTCCCTGACTTCAGACTATACTACAAAGCTACAGTAATCAAGACAATATGGTACTGGCACAAAAACAGAAACATAGATCAATGGAACAAGATAGAAAGCCCAGAGATTAACCCACGCACCTATGGTCAACTAATCTATGACAAAGGAGGCAAAGATATACAATGGAGAAAAGACAGTCTCTTCAATAAGTGGTGCTGGGAAAACTGGACAGCTACATGTAAAAGTATGAAATTAGAATACTCCCTAACACCATACACAAAAATAACCTCAAAATGGATTAGAGACCTAAATATAAGACTGGACACTATAAAACTCTTAGAAGAAAACATAGGAAGAACACTCTTTGACATAAATCACAGCAAGATCTTTTTTGATCCACCTCCTAGAGTAATGGAAATAAAAACAAAAATAAACAAGTGGGACCTAATGAAACTTCAAAGCTTTTGCACAGCAAAGGAAACCATAAACAAGACGAAAAGACAACCCTCAGAATGGGAGAAAATATTTGCAAATGAATCAACGGACAAAGGATTAATCTCCAAAATATATAAACAGCTCATTCAGCTCAATATTAAAGAAACAAACACCCTAATCCAAAAATGGGCAGAAGACCTAAATAGACATTTCTCCAAAGAAGACATACAGACGGCCACGAAGCACATGAAAAGATGCTCAACATCACTAATTATTAGAGAAATGCAAATCAAAACTACAATGAGGTATCACCTCACTCCTGTTAGAATGGGCATCATCAGAAAATCTACAAACAACAAATGCTGGAGAGGGTGTGGAGAAAAGGGAACCCTCTTGCACTGTTGGTGGGAATGTAAATTGATACAGCCACTATGGAGAACAATATGGAGGTTACTTAAAAAACTAAAAATAGAATTACCATATGACCCAGCAATCCCACTACTGGGCATATACCCAGAGAAAACCGTAATTCAAAAAGACACATGCACCCGAATGTTCATTGCAGCACTATTTACAATAGCCAGGTCATGGAAGCAACCTAAATGCCCATCAACAGACGAATGGATAAAGGATATGTGGTACATATATACAATGGAATATTACTCAGCCATAAAAAGGAACGAAATTGAGTCATTTGTTGAGACGTGGATGGATCTAAAGACTGTCATACAGAGTGAAGTAAGTCAGAAAGAGAAAAACAAATATCGTATATCAATGCATGTATGTGGAACCTAGAAAAATGGTACAGATGAGCCAGTTTGCAGGGCAGAAGTTGAGACTCAGATGTAGAGAATGGACATATGGACACCAAGGGGGGAAAACTGTGGTGGGGTGGGGATGGTGGTGTGCTGAATTGGGTGATTGGGATTGACATGTATACACTGATGTGTATAAAATTGATGCCTAATAAGAACTTGCAGTATAAAAAAACAAACAAAACAACTAATACTAAACTTTCATTGGGTTATTTGTATGGAAATATGTTCATATAAATGTTTCAGACATTACATGAAATTTCTAAAAATCTTATATTTGTATGTGTATGGAAATATGTATGGAAATATGTTAATATAAATGTTTCAGACATTACATGAAATTTCTAAAAATCTTATATTTTCTGGTATAATGTTATATGTAATAATCCTAGTGATTACTTTAAAATGTATATCTCAGAAATAACTAATTTTCTTGTCAACTGCATTATTATGAACTTTCATCAAATCTTTAACTGTGGTCATTTTAAAGTCTTTTGTCATTTACAGACAGTTCTGGGTGTACTCTGATGATTTTGCAAATATGTTCCTATAAAAGGGTTTCATCTTCAAGAAATTCATGGAAAAGACTCTGACAAGTACAGGTTTCTGGTAACTGACTGTACTGCTGAACTGAATGAATAAGCATTTTCAGAACTCTAATGAAAAACTGATGAACTCATAAAATTGCTAACAAAAGATCAAGATGAGGTCTTCCCTGGTGGCGCAGCAGTTAAGAATCTGCCTGCCAGTGCAGGGGACACAGGTTCGAGCCCTGGTCCGGAATGTCCCACATGCCGCGGAGCAACTAAGCCTGTGCGCCACAACTACTGAGCCGGCGCTCCAGAGCCCGTGCTCCGCAACAAGAGAAGCCACGGCAATGAAGAGTAGCCCCCGCTCTCTGCAACTAGAGAAAGCCCACCTGCAGCAATAAAGACCCAGTGCAGCCAAAAATAAATAAAAATAAAATAAATAAATTAAAAAAAAAAAAAAAAGAGATCAAGATGAAAAAAAAAATTAATTACATGGGACTGAGTGAACTGATGAGGATGAGTATAATTTTTGTGACTTTCTGTCTGAATTAAAAAAAAAAAATCCCACAAGGACTCAGAGGCAAAGAATATACAAATCAATTTTCACTGCAAAGTAAAGGAGCTGTTACAGTGGAGGATTACTGGACTGAATGTCAATATTATGACATAGTATGAGTGTGTTTCATGTTTGGTAATTGCAATCATTGTTGCTTTTGTTGTGGTCATCCATGTACAATGCTTGGTGTCAGTCTATTGATCTCTTGTAAAAATAAAATACAGTGTGTGTATGTGTGTGGAAAAAAAAAAAGAAAAAAGAATGAAAAGAACTGAGGACAGTCTCAGAGACCTCTGGGACAACATTAAATGCACCAACATTCGAATTATAGGGGTCCCAGAAGAAGAAGAGAAAAAGAAAGGGACTGAGAAAATATTTGAAGAGATTATAGTTGAAAACTTCCCTAATATGGGAAAGGAAATAGTTAATCAAGTCCCCGAAGCAGAGAGAGTCCCATACAGGATAAACCCAAGGAGAAACACACCAAGACACATATTAACCAAACTGACAAAAATTAAATATAAGGAAAACATATTAAAAGCAGCAAGGGAAAAACAACAAATAACACACAAGGGAATCCCCATAAGGTTAACAGCTGACCTTTCGCAGAAACTCTGCAAGCCAGAAGGGAGTGGCAGGATATACTTAAAGTGATGAAGGAGAAAAACCTACAACCAAGATTACTCTACCCAGCAAGGATCTCATTCAGATGTGATGGAGAAATTAAAACCTTTACAGACAAGCAAAAGCTGAGAGAGTTCAGCACCACCAAACCAGCTTTACAACAAATGCTAAAGGAACTTCTCTAGGCAAGAAACACAAGAGAAGGAAAACACCTACAATAACAAACCCAAAACATTTAAGAAAATGGGAATAGGAACATACATATCGATAATTACCTTGACTGTAAATGGATTAAATGCTCCCACCAAAAGACACAGGCTGGCTGAATGGATACAAAAACAAGACCCATATATATGCTGTCTACAAGAGACCCACTTCAGACCTACAGACACATACAGACTGAAAGTGAGGGGATGGAAAAAGATATTCCATGCAAATGGAAATCAAAAGAAAGCTGGAGTAGCAATTCTCATATCAGACAAAATAGACTTTAAAATAAAGAATATTACAAGAGACAAAGAAGGACACTATATAATGATCAAGGGATCAATCCAAGAAGAAGATATAACAATTGTAAATATTTATGCACCCAACATAGGAGCATCTCAATACATAAGGCAAATACTAACAGCCATAAAAGGGGAAATCGACAGTAACACAATCATAGTAGGGAACTTTAACACCCCACTTTCACCAACGGACAGATCATCCAAAATGAAAATAAATAAGGAAACAAAAGCCTTAAATGATACATTAAACAAGATGGACTTAACTGATATTTATAGGGCATTCCACCCAAAAACAACAGAATACACATTTTTCTCAAGTGCTCATGGAACATTCCCAGGATAGATCATATCTTGGGTCACAAATCAAGCCTTGGTAAATTTAAGAAAATTGAAATCGTATCAAGTATCTTTTCCGACCACAACGCTATGAGACTAGATATCAATTACAGGAAAAGATCTGTAAAAAATACAAACACATGGAGGCTACACAATACACTAGTTAATAACGAAGTGATCACTGAAGAAATCAAAGGGGAAATCAAAAAATACCTAGACACAAATGACGATGGAGACACGACGACACAAAACCAATGGGACGCAGCAAAAGTACTGCTAAGAGGGAAGTTTATAGCAATACAAGCCTACCTCAAGAAACAGGAAACATCTCGAATAAACAACCTAACCTTGCACCTAAAGCAATTAGAGAAAGAAGAACAAAAATCCCCAAAGTTAGCAGAAGGAAAGAAATCATAAAGATCAGGTCAGAAATAAATGAAAAAGAAATGAAGGAAACAATAGCAAAGATCAATGAAACTAAAAGCTGGTTCTTTGAGAAGATAAACAAAATTGATAAACCATTAGCCAGACTCATCAAGAGAAAAAGGGAGAAGACTCAAATCAATAGAATTAGAAATGAAAAAGGAGAAGTAACCACTGACACTGCAGAAATACAAACGATCATGAGAGATTACTACAAGCAACTCTATGCCAATACAATGGACAACCTGGAAGAAATGGACAGATTCTTTGAAAGGCACAAACTGCCAAGACTGAACCAGGAAGAAATAGAAAATATGAACAGACCAATCACAAGCACTGAAATTGAAACTGTGATTAAAAACCTTCCAACAAACAAAAGCCCAGGACCAGATGGCTTCACAGGTGAATTCTATCAAACATTTAGAGAAGAGCTAACACCTATCCTTCTCAAACTCTTCCAAAATATTGCAGAGGAAGGATCAATCCCAAACTCATTCTATGAGGCCACCATCACCCTGATACCAAAACCAGCCAAAGATGTCACAAGAAAGAAAACTACAGGTCAATATCACTGATGAACATAGATGCAAAAATCCTCAACAAAATACTAGCAAACAGAATCCAACAGCACATTAAAGGATCATACACCATGATCAAGTGGGGTTTATCCCAGGAATGCAAGGATTCTTCAATATACGCAAATCAATCAATGTGATACACCATATTAACAAATTGAAGGAGAAACACCATATGATCATCTCAATAGATGCAGAGAAAGCTTTCGACAAAATTCAACACCCATTTATGATAAAAGCCCTGCAGAAAGTAGGCATAGAGGGAATTTTCCTCAACATAATAAAGGCCATATATGACAAACCCACAGCCAACATTGTCCTCAATGGTGAAAAACTGAAACCATTTCCACTAAGATCAGGAACAAGACAAGGTTGCCCACTCTCACCACTATTATTCAACATAGTTTTGGAAGTGTTAGCCACAGCAATCAGAGAAGACAAAGAAATAAAAGAAATCCAAATTGGAAAAGAAGAAGTAAAGCTGTCACTATTTGCAGATGACATGATACTATACATAGAGAATCCTAAAGATGCTACCAGAAAACTCCTAGAGCTAATCAATGAATTTGGTAAAGTAGCAGGATACAAAATTAATGCACAGAAATCTCTTGCATTTCTATACACTAATGACGAAAAATCTGAGTGAAATTAAGAAAACACTCCCGTTTACCATTGCAACAAAAAGAATAAAATATCTAGGAATAAACCTACCTAAGGAGATAAAAGACCTCTATGCAGAAAATTATAAGACACTGATGAAAGAAATTCAAGATGATACAAATCAATGGAGAGATGTACCATGTTCCTGGACTGGAAGAATCAACATTGTGAAAATGACTCTACTACCCAAAGCAATCTACAGATTCAATGCAATCCCTATCAAACTACCACTGGCAATTTTCACAGAACTAGAACAAAAAATTTCACAATTTGTATGGAAACACAAAAGACCCCAAATAGCCAAAGCAATCTTGAGAACGAAAAATGGAGCTGGAGGAATCAGGCTCCCTGAGTTCAGACTATATTACAAAGCTACAGTAATCAAGACAGTTTGGTACTGGCATAAAAATAGAAATATAGATCAATGGAACAGGATAGAAAGCCTAGAGATAAACCCAAGCACATAAGGTCACCTTATCTTTGATAAAGGAGGCAAGCATATACAGTGGAGAAAAGACAGCCTCTTCAATAAGTGGTGCTGGGAAAATTGGACAGGTACATGTAAAAGTATGAAATTAGAACACTCCCTGACACCATGCACAAAAATAAATGCAAAATGGATTAAAGACCTAAGTGTAAGGCCAGACACTATGAAACTCTTAGAGGAAAACATAGGCAGAACACTCTATGACATACATCACAGCAAGATTCTTTTTGACCCAGCTCCCAGAGAAATGGAAATAAGAACACAAATAAACAAATGGGACCTAATGAAACTTAAAAGCTTTTGCACAGCAAAGGAAACCATAAACAAGACCAAAAGACAACCCTCAGAATGGGAGAAAATATTTGCAAATGAAGCAACTGACAAAGGATTAATCTCCAAGATTTACAAGCAGCTCATGCAGCTAAATAACAAAAAAACGAACAACCCAATCCAAAAATGGGCAGAAGACCTAAAGAGACATTTCTCCAAAGAAGATATACAGATTGCCAACAGACACATGAAAGAATGCTCAAGATCATTAATCATTAGAGAAATGCAAATCAAAGCTACAATGAGATATCATCTCATACCGGTCAGAATGGCCATCATCAAAAAATCTAGAAACAATAAATGCTGGAGAGGGTGTGGAGGAAAGGGAACACTCTTGCACTGTTGGTGGGAATGTAAATTGATACAGCCAATATGGAGAACAGTATGGAGGTTCCTTAAAAAACTACGAATAGAACTACCATACTACCCAGTAAACCCACTACTGGGCATATACCCTGAGAAAACCATAGTTTAAAAAGAGTCACGTACCAAAATGTTCATTGCAGCTCTTTTTACAATAGCCAGGACATGGAAGCAACCTAAATGTCCATCGACAGATGAATGGATAAAGAAGATGTGGCACATATATACAATGGAATATTACTCAGCCATAAAAAGAAATGAAATGGAGGTATTTGTAATGAGGTGGATGGAGTTAGAGTCTGTCATACAGAGTGAAGTAAGTCAGAAAGAGAAAAACAAATACAGTATGCTAACACATATATATGGAATCTAAGGAAAAAAAAAAAAAAAAGGCCATGAAGAACCTAGTGGCAAGACGGGAATAAAGACACAGACCTACTAGAGAATGGACTTGAGGATATGGGGAGGGGGTGGGGTGAGATGTGACAGAGTGAGAGAGTGTCATGGACATATATACACTACCAAATGTAAAATAGATAGCTAGTGGGAAGCAGCCGCATAGCACAGGGAGATCAGCTCTGTGCTTTGTGACCACCTAGAGGGGTGGGATTGGGAGGGTGGGAGGGAGGGAGATGCAAGAGGGAAGAGATATGGGAACATATTGTATATGTATAACTGATTCACTTTGTTATAAAGCAGAAGCTAACACACCATTGTAAGGCAATTATACTTCAATAAAGATGTTTAAAAAAAAAAAAAAAAGAAAGGTATAAATTCTACTTTTTCCCCCCAAACTGTCATTTCTCCCCCCATCACACTCATCATCCATAAAACATGATTCCAGCTTCTTAGAAACACTAACACTTCAAATGACTATTTGATTTCTCCAACTAAAGTAAAAGAACTACTGATATGTCATGTTTAATATTGATTTTTGCCTAATGTTTCGATATATTAGATTCTTTTATTTCTGTAACTTAAAAACATTCAAGAAGGGTTTTTGAAATAAACAACTGGAAGATAATTTTTAAATGCTCAGCAAAGTATCTTTTTCAGAATGAGAAATGAACTGAGTTTTAATTTTAGTTCATATTGCATATCAATTTTTTACTTTATTGATAAATAACGAACATTTTGTTTATTCAGCACTGTGCACTCCAGAACGTGAAAACTTCCACATAAAATCTGAAACTCTTATATTTTCACCATGTGTCTTGCCTATCATTTATGCTCAGTTAATATTTAAAGTATATAGCAGAGTGTGCCTGTAGCAGAAGTAGTAGAAAAGTTCCATGGGATACTTGGATACAGACAAAAAATATACCTCAGAACCTCAAGTCACTCCCTCACTGGTAACCATCCCCCACTCACCATGGTGGTCTCTCTAGGAAGGAAGAGATGGGAGCTGTCCCTGAGATGGAGAAGGTACACATTATATTTTGGAACAGTAGCTGAGAAGAGCCTGCGTTTCAAGGTCAGGAGCCTATTTTAGTTTAAGTGCAGGCCTTATAATTTGCTCCAGGTATGAAATTGCCTTCTTATGCTTCAAATTTTTAGCTACTAGTAACTAATTTATAAGTCGAGAGGGATAAATTTGAGGGATGCATTTGAAAATATTACTTACTAAAGCTGTTTTTCTTTGCCTGCTGTAAATTCCCTTTCCATTTAAATGGAAGCAAGAGCAAACAAATTGCTTTCGTGATGCTCTTCCTATTTGTGTTTCTATGGAAATAGATTATTGATTAGGAAGGGGAAAGCTAAAATCTAAAGCTTGATAAGCAGGCAGAGCATAACTGAGGGTGTTTTGTTGAGTAGTTGGCCAGATTTCATCCAATCCAAGGTAACATAATGTTAAAGTAGCCCAAGCTTACAGAAATGGACATTCATGTCCCCACTCTATCTCTCCCAGAGCTATTTGACCTCTCATATTTTCCTGACTACACTTTAACCAAGGTCTGTCGAACACAAGAACCCCACAGCCTTGCCTTACAGACCTCACTACTTGGCACAGCAGTTCTCATTGGATCTTGATTTCTAATAACATTTCTCTTAATTAGTTCCCAAAATACGATGCTTGCCCTAAAGTATGTGTAAAAGAGCAAAAGAAACTTTTGGCATATTATTGAAAGAATGAAGACTAAAAAGCAAAAATAAAATGCAAAGCTGAATTTCAAAGAGTAGATAATAATTTGGTATTACTTTTGCTTTTACATCCCAACCATTTCTTAATAACCCAAATTTGAATTAAAAATGTCAAATCTATACTGTCCATATTCTGTGAAGAACTGCCATACAAAACTTATTAATAAAACCTTCCATTACACAAACCATGTCTGTCAGCTACTATCAATGTCCATACTCTTTTGACTTCAAATTGGCTAAGATTTTGGCAAAAGTGCTAATATAGTCTCTCTTATGACAGAAATTTGGCATCTGTGGCAGCACAGGAACAAATTACACTAGTATTATTTTCAAATTCTCAAAGCTAGGGAAATGTACCTGATATATATTTGCAGATCAAAACTAGGAAAATCTTGGCCTAAAATAAGTCCACATAATTGTATAAAATTGTATAAAACAATAATTCAACCAAAACAGAATAACATATCAAAATCTATTATAAAATTTGAGAGGGCAATGTCGATGTCATTCTCTTAGCTGTTTGGCATGAAAAACATGTGGCATATCATATATGAACGCATTACCTCTAAGCTTCTGGTCAGCATCATAATGAATTTGTATGCTAGTGTACATTGCCTAAAATCTCTCTGATTTCCTTAGTTCCAACCACCCTACTACTATCTCCATACCAGAAATTTAAAGGCTAGCAATTAGGAGGAATTGGTCACAAAGGAGATAGAATTTCTTTTAAGTGTATTATGACTATAAAGCAATAATATTACAGTATTGCTCAGGATAATAATCAAGGGAGAGGAAAGAAAGAGAGAAAGACAGGGAGGGAAGGAGGGAAGAAGGAAGGAAGGAAAGGAAGGAAGAAAGAAAGAAAGAAAGAAAGAAAGAAAGAAAGAAAGAAAGAAAGAAAGAAAGAAAGGAAGGAAGGAAGGAAGGAAGGAAGGAAGGAAGGAAGGAAGGAAGGAAGGAAGGAAGAAAGAAAGAAAGAAAGAAAGGAAGAAAGAAAGAAAGAAAGAAAGGAAGGAAGGAAGGAAGGAAGGAAGGAAGGAAGGAAGAAAGAAAGAAAGAAAGAAAAAGAAAGAGAAAAAAGAGGGAGCAAGGAAGGAAAGAAAGAAGGAAACAAGGAAGAAAGAAAGAAAGAAAAAGAGGAAGGGAGGGAGGGAAAGAGAAAGAGAAGAGAGAAGGAAAGCAAGTGTAACAAGAAGAAGAAAGGCATGAAATAAGTTAGAGAGGGAAAGAAAAGTAGGAAGCAAGGTAAGAAATTTGGAGATCACTGAACCAATAATTTTTTTGGAATGGAAAAAAAAAATGTAACCAAAAGCTAACACTGAACAATTCTCCTTTCATGTATTGACCTTAGGAATAGTGTTATTTAACATTACTAGAGAGCCAGATGCAAATAAGTGAGGAGGGACAGATAAGAAAAGACTGGGAGAGAAGGAAAGGAGAGAAACCCAAGTAATATATTAGTGTCTCTTCAACATATCCTGGTCACTTGTGTTTCTGCTGATGGGAAAACAAATGGCATATACACCAGGCCTGTTGAAATTCGGTCTCTTTGGATGCTGGATGTACTCATAGATGAACAAGATGAGTGCTATGGGTAAAAAAATAAGAGAAGGAAAGCCAATATAGTTGTACAATATATGCCACAAAAACATAACCATTTGGACCATTTATCTGATTGTACATCTCAGATCATTTCTTAAAAATATAACAAATACATGTGATGCCCATTTATTTTGTGTCTCGGCTGTCGGGGAATAAGAATACTCAGCAGACTAAAAGTATTAATTAACTTGAAAAATTCCTTTGAAATTCATTACACATTTTTTCTGAAGGGACAACACTTCTTTAATCTTTCTTATCATTTGCATGAAGTTTCTCAATGTGAGAAAGATGACACAGTCATTACAAGTTGCTGACCAGAGGTGCCAGGTAAACAAATGACTCGCTGCCAAAAAACAAAAACAAACAAAACAACCCCTGAACTTTGAAAGAGTAATAGATCATTGAAAGCTAGCCAGAAGATTCCATTGTAGGAAACCAGAGACCACTTTCCATTTGGAGAAATATAATGCAACTGCTCTCAGTCCAGTCCAAGGTAGAATGATGTTGAAGTTGTAGCTTCCTATGAAGCATTCCTGTATCTTCCCTGGACTCTTTCCCACACAATCCCATGGTTACCTCTTGATATCCTCCTAAACTGGTCTACCAGGACACATTGGTGTCTTGTGAAAACACTATTAATATGCAGCATATCCTATTTCTTCACTCCTTTTTCTATGGGGTCTAGAGGAAGTGGTGGTAACCACAGTGGACAAAGAGAGAATGATGTATGTGAAGCATGGTACAGTTAGGTATAGGATAGACATGTGGATGACTAGAGAGCAAAGATATGTTCTGCTGAAGGAACCCATTGGATTCAGGCATAGACTGGAGTTGAGGATTCCACTCTAGACTTTGAAGGGATGGAAAAAATTTTCTTTACCCTAATTAAGTGTCACTTTGAATGTAGAAAAGAGAAAACACATGGTGATTGTTACCTTTGTTGCAAACAGGTGCTAAAAGAATTTTTGGTCAGGTGCTTAAGTTTAATGAAATAATTGCTGTAAAGCAAGAACTAAAGTTTCTGTTTGCTGCCCCTAACAGGCTAATTATTTGAGGATCTATTCTTCATTTTGTACCAAAATGAAGTATGCAGTGATAACTGATATTCATCAGGAATATGGCAAATAAAAAGGTAGAGCTCACTAGGGGAAAGTGATAAATGTACACTTTCCTTAATTTAATAAGGCTCTCAGCTCTAATTAACACATGGGGAAATGTATCCAGATCATTCCTTTTACTAGTAAAAGAGAAAATGACTCAGAATCAGCAAATCTTTTGCTCAGCCACATTAATCAATAAAAAAGGAAACTCACATAGACCAAGGAGAGAAGGAGAGAGCAGGACATGGAACTGGGAGGTGTGGAGGACAGGGTGCGGGATGAAAGGAAAGAGGCCTGGGACTTCCCTGGTGGCAGAGTGGTTAAGAATCCGCCTGCCAATGCAGGGGACACGGGTTCGAGGCCTGGTCCGGGAAGATCCCACATGCCACAGAGCAACTAAGCCCGTGTGCCACAACTACTGAACCTGTGCTCTAGAGCCCACGAGCCACAGCTACTGAGCCCACGTGCCACAACTACTGAAGCCCGTGCATCCTGAGTCCGTGCTCTTCAACAAAGAGAAGCCACCGCAATGAGAAGACCGCGCACCGCAACGAAGAGTAGCCCCCGCTCGCTGCAGCTAGAGAAAGCCCGCACACAGCAACGAAGACCCAATGCAGCCAAAAATTAATTAATTAATTATTTTTAAAAAGGAACCTTATTGATGTGTTACCTTTATTAGACTACAGTCAACTTAAAAGTGATCAGCTCCACCGATGTTTGACAATTTGGAAAAAGTAGAGGTATACTCAAATGTATGCAATTTTGTGAATTTGACCTAAAAGGTTGAAATTGGAACACTAATTTAGATAATGCAGAGGTTTTTAAACTTTCTTGGTTCACTGTGCCCTTAGCCTCTCAGTAATTTTTTATGCCTTTCCCACCTAAGTCAAAAGAAATATAGAAGAGTTAGTTAGATCCAAACAGCTTAATAAGTTTTGTGTCCTAATGTTTAGCAGCTCTTTAAAAAATAATACATATAACTTGAAAGGTAAAAGTAATATTTTTATTTCAGTCCCAGCCATCATTATATATCATGAGATGTAGAAGCCTGGTGGGTACCGTGCAACTTCTCAACACTTGCAATCACAATGGACACTAACATCCTCACTTTCTGTTCCACATTAATTTTCATGCATTATTTGTCTTTTATCACAGAAACCACTAAACCCCAGCTTCAAAAAGATATAATGTTATTGAAAGCAGTGTAGCACAATCTAATGTGGAACCATAAAGTATCTCAAGCCAGTAGTTCATGTGGTATCCACAGATGTTGCTGTATTTCTCTCAAAATTTTAAAATATCTTGCAGTTCCCCTGTGAACAATCTGTGGTGTCCCAAGGTGCCTTGGTGCACAATTTGAGAACCATGGTCAAAAACAATTCTTAGACGTACATGAGAGAAATCAGTGTACTGATAAAGTAGATATATCAAACAGAAGTGTAGAGACAGTATTTTACAACTAAGAAGTAGCATAAACAAAAAGTTTAGAAGGTTAAAAATGCATCTGATGCTTGAAGAATGGCAAGTATTAACAAAAAAGAAAAAAGGTGTGTGTGATACCTGTTCTGTGTCAGATGCTGTTTAGTAATGGGTCCACAGAGGTGAACATAGCTGACATGATTACTGCCTTCATGCAAAGGAGATATAAAGAAATAATCATGAAATTGCAATACAGTGGAATAAGGATGAAGATGGGAGAAAAAAATAGGAAAGGATTTCTGAGCAAATGATGCTGAAAAGTAAATCTTAAAGATTCACAGTAGTAAGCCAGGTGAAGGAGGGTCTGGAGAGTAGTATTTCATACATATGGAGTGCAATACACAGGTGTGTTCAATTATTCATTCACTCACTAAATATTTGTTGAGCATTTATTATTTATCAGGTGCTGTTCTAGTCTCTGTGGATACAGCAGTGAATAAAACAAAATCACTGCTCTCTTGGAGCTAGCTGCATTATAGTTGGGGAAGACAAATGATAAACAAATATATGTTATGTCAGAGACTGAGAAATGCTGGGAAGAAAACTAAGACAGGATAAAGGGATATAGGAAGAAGTGCTAATGGAGAAGCTCTGTGAGGGTAACCCTTAAAGCCCTCGGATGCCTGAAAGTCATCCTGTGCAGTTGGGCCTCGGAGTGGCAGGGTAGGGTGAGGGGAGGCTGGGAGTGACTTGTAGGAGATGAGGCTGAAGAAGGTCGCTGTTCAAGCGACTGAGCCTTGTCTCAGGCAGTGGGGATGGACTTTTTTACTTTAAAAATTACCAAAAAAAGAGAAAAAGCAACAATATCAAAAAAGAATTTTAACCAAAAACTAATTTCATCAAAAAAGGATTGCAAGTTAATTAAAGGTAAAATTAAATTCTTGCTTTATAAAGCAGTCTTTTTTTTTTCTGAAACGACTTTTTTGGTTAGAATTCTTTTTTGATACTATTGCTTTCTCTCTCTCTCTCTTTTTTTTTTTTTTTTTTTACAACTCAAAGTAGAAAAGTTAAGTCACAAAACAAATCTTAACAAATGAAAGAAGATTGAAATCATTCCATCTATATTTTCTGATCACAGGAATGAAACTAAAAATCAATGGCAGAAGGAAAACCGGAAATTTCACAAATATGTAGAAATTAAACAATATAAATGTGAACAACCACTAGGTTAAAGAAAATTAAAAAGGGAATTAGAAAACACCTTTGATGTGCTTGTGGACCACAGGGGTAGAAAAGAATAACAGATGGCTGAATATTTAGGTCTGAAATTTAGTATAACTGCATTGTTAAATTAGTGCAGCCACGTCATATATGAGAGAATTTTAGCTAATGGAGTTGTTAGGATAAAAATAGTGATTTATGTTGTCTAGTTTTTGCAATTTTACCATCATTTTCCCAAGGGAAGGAGTGTGACAATATAAATTCTAAACTTTATTGCCCTACCATTCTGTTATGTCTGAAATTAAAAGACAGTCCTATAATAGGTGTGACAATTTGAAGGATATCACCCTACACTCTTTCCAAAGAGGTCAGCATCCTTCTCACTGTCGGCTTTCTCTAGGCAACACATCAGCTAACACACTTGAGCACTCTTTGTCCTGCTGTCACTGTTTACCTGCCGTGAGTTCACCAAACTGCTGCTTCAGTTGATCAGGACACCAAAACGCTCTAAATACTTCCAAATGCCTTGTCCTGTTTGTAGAGGGCAAGCCTCCTCTCCTCTCCACATTCCTGCCGGGACTCAGAAGGAGGAAACTTCTAATTTCCGCGGCGGCAGCCACATCCTCTTGCCTCTCCAGCCTACTTTGAAAGGAAAGCACCTGAGTTGAGGTGAGTTATATTGTGCGGGAGAACAGACGTAGAAAAGTAGACTACTACGACTACTACGATGAATTATTGACGTATGACTTTGTAGGACTCATTTCTTTATTTATCTTTGTGAACCCTAGCTATTCCTTGCTCTTAGCTTGGGCCTTTCCAGCTGTAATATGCGTCTTTCCTTGTGGACTCTCTGTCTGCTTGTCCCCTCATTGCGACGGGTTTTGACGTGAGGGATGAGAGATGCCCGGAGCTCAGCCTGCCTGCTATCAACAACCCTACATGCCTAAGTTAGCAAAAGGGTGAAGAGCCCAGCTGTCATCAGTCACAGAATATTTGGAAGGCTGTTCTTTGTTTTCTTCCTACGTTGTGGGATAATAAGTCTGTTTTGAAAATGAATCCATTTAAGTTCAAAAATTTTTATATTTTCTTCTATTTTCCCTCTCTCCTTTCAAATGTTTCACATTTTAGGAGAGTAAAACAAACTTTCTTCCCAGCCAAATCCTGCCTATTGCTCTGGGTCAGCTGGTCTCCCCTTACAGTGTTGTTTCCCCAAGTCCCCCCCGCCTCATCAGCCTATCACCCTCCACTCCAGCAGCACTTACTGACTACCTCTCCCCACTGGCACTTGATCACAGTAATAACAATGATTTCTTCTTTGACCAGTTTTATTGAGAAGTCTCACCACATCAGGGGATAGGCATGAAATATTTTTCAAAGAGCAGCTGTGCTCTGCCCACCCCCCAGCCTCCTGCCACATAGCAGACTGTTTCCTTAAACTCTTCACTTTCTTTTTATTACTATTGCATTTTAGTTACTAAGACTTAGTCCTGATCTTTTTAAAAATTCAACCACATACCTGAATCAATCAGCCTCGAAAATCCCCTCCCCCTTCACCTCACCTTTGGAGGACTGAATTGGAGTAGAGGGGGCAGGTGTAGAAATACTTGCTCTTATGAAAGAGCTCCTTTCTTTCTCATGTGCATTGCTCCGGTGTTGGGGAGAGGAGGGGAAAAGCCACTTTCTCTCATGGTAAGTTTAATTCTTTGGATTGACTATTTTTTCATTGTTGGTCATAAACAATCTTATGTTAATGGTGGTGGCTCTTGTTCTGTTGATAATCACACTGACTTGGGTTATTGTTTCCAGGCCCACATGGATGAGTGGAGGCCCCAGAAGATCTTGTTGACATGGTACTGAATCCCACAGAAACTGTTCCCATAGAATCAGTGGTCCCTTGCAAGATTCAGCTACATTTTCAAGCTGGCCCAACCAGACTCCCTATGCCCTATTCCTCCAGCATTTGAACCCACTGCCCCACACTGTGTTGGTCCCAGTGAACCTATATCTTGGTCTCATGCATTCCTTATTATCCTAATTCTCAGGCTGTGGGAGGACTTCCATAGTCTGTACTATTTGCAAAATTCGAGAGGGTAGTCTCTGCCTGACCACGTTGCTCTTCCTGCAGTTCTGGGAGCCTGTGCTCAAGTCAACAAGGCTGACAGCTAAGTGGACATCCAGTTAGATAACATAACATTGGGTAGTGAGAATAACGGCTCCCCAAAGATATTCACATCCTTATTCCTGAACCTGTGAATATGGTACTTTACGAGGCAAAAGGGATTTAGCCCATGTGATTAATTTAAAGATTTTGAGATGAGAAGATTATCTTGGATTATCTGAAAAAGTCCAGTAAGATCACAAGGACCCTTATAAAATGGAGACAAGAGGGTCAAAGTCTTGAGAGGAGATGTGACAGACGATGGCAGCAGAGCGGAGTTATGCACTTTGAGGATGGAAGAAGGGACCAGGGGCCAAAAAATGCAGGTGGCCTCTACATTCTGGAGTGGGAAGGAAAGGGAAGGAAATGCATTCTTCTCTAGATTCTCCAGAAGGAATGTAGTTCTACTAACCCCTTGCTTTTAGTCCCAAAGACCCATTTTGGACTTGTGATCTCCAGGACTGTCAGATAATAAATAATTAGTTAAATAAAAACACATATAATGTGTGTTGTCTTAAGCCACAGAGCTTGTGGTCTCTGCTACAGCAGCGACAGGAAGCTAACACAGACATCAACAGCCCCTTCCTCTGACATCCACAAAGTTTACAAGTCAATTTAAGGTGTCTACCAACCAAGTACCCTCTTGTCCCAAGGGGTAGTGAAAGGGACAGATAACTTCTCTTTAAGAACACTTCCCTCTTCACAAAAAAATGATCTCCCTTAATTCCCAGGTGTCTTCTTATTTCTCGGTCAGAGCCTCCTTAGCATCTGGTGCAGGACTGGCATCTCAGTCAAGATCTGGCTCATTTCCAAGCAGAGCTTGGAAAGTTCATAACTTTGTTCTCAACAGGGCCCTACTTCTGCAGTATTTCCTTTTCATCGTGTTACCTCTGGGAGCAAGCAAGAAAAATCTCAACAGATAGCTCACAGCATCTTGTTACACTATTTCCACTTATTCCACAACTAAGTATTATTCAAAAGGGTTAAGACACATCATCACATTTAACTGGCACTAAAACCAGTGATGGTCTGGTAAATGTTCAACAACTGGAGAGGAGAGGAGGGCTGGAAAGGGGGGAAGGGGTACTGGTCTGTAACATTTGTCACTTTCCATGATATAAATATCCCACTATGGCCAGTTTCAAGCTATGACATCAGTGAACATAGAGTTGGGAACAGATGTGTGGTAGCGTAATATAATAATAAAGTAAATAGTCTCAGGAGCGTAGATAATAATGAAATATAATCAAGTAATCAGGAAGTGGTGAGTAAATATATACACTTTTAATAATGTCTGTGTTTAACAACTAGATGAAAAAATTCTTGAAAATTCTGGAGCCCAGCTCCAATGTACCACTGAAAAAGGAAAAACCTGAATATCTTCCTTTATCCTTTTACTAAAGCACAACCATAATGTTTCTCAAATTCTGGTAGTTAGAAGTAGAAAAGCCAAAATTCAAACCCAGGTCCTCTGAATCAAATTGTTATCTCCTCAGCAGTTTGCTGCTACATTCTGAGTTGCAACTGTTATCAGTGTAGTTTCTGCACCAAGATGTTCTCTGACCAAGGATTTTTAAGATACAAAAGTCTCAAAAATACAATATTGTCTCTCTCCCTCTTGGAAATTCATGATTAACAGTAGCATATTATGTGTTATGAAAATTCTTGATGCAAACAACCCTAGTTAACTTGAACTTAATTAACCCAATGTGTTTCCTACATATATCTGACCAGAAACCTCCCCTCATTCCCTCTTTATAGTATGTTACATTCCAACGGCACTCAGGAGATCCATTACATGGTATATATATGTCCATTTCACATGTGTGTATTGTCTCCCCCAATATTGTTGGAAGCTTATTGACCATCCTGAACTATTCTTGTACCCTCCTCACTATGTGAGGACTTACTACAGTAGAGACTCCATACTATTTTTAATTGAATCAAATTCAAACAAATTCCAGTCATGAACAATGGAAATACAACTACATCTCCCTGAGGTGAGAATTTCTCCCTTGCAAAATCCAGAGACACTTTACTAATATACTTTAATTCAAGCTCATAATTTTCCCTAACTATCATTATTATCTCCACTTTATGGATACTGAACCAAGAAAGAAATTAAATCTTGTCTGATAAAGGATGGTTTTCATCTTGTAGATTCTTCAGGTATAATTTAAATCAGTCAAGCAATAGAGAAAAACTATTAGAACTCTCAAATGGGGAGAATATGTACTTAGCTACATTACCACAGCATTTACAGGCCACTTTTCATATTAAGATTAGATTTTTAAGAGCTTTGTCATGCTCCTTAACATTCCTACTGGGATGTCTATCTGCCCTCCAGGGTTTCTGGCTGTTAAATCATATGCTTTCTAACAGAAACAGCAACAGAAATGAGCTACACTCGATTGATTTATCAGAGAGGATAACCCCAAACTCACAGTCACTGAGTATTTCTCAGAAGCTTAGTTGAGAGAAATAATATTTAGGGAGGGTTTCCTAAAAGATATATAATAGAGTGCAACCCATTCCTTATTAAATACATCTTCCTCAGTAAGGTAAGATCTTATTGTCTTGTGTTACATTATACCATATTTATATATGAATAAATAATTTTATTTTGTTTGCCTAATAAAATAAAAGCTTCTACCCACGTTAACTGATGAATTCTAGAGGGGTCATGGGGATAAAAAATAGTCAAATCTGCCCATAACCAATTTGTGTATGTATCACAGTGGACTAAGTAAATATAAAAGAGGCTCTCTGAACTTTTTTTATTTGTAAATAGGGGAATTGCTATCTCATTCTTTGAAGTGTTATGTGTCAAATTATTTCCCATTATTCCAGTTGCCAGTCTCATATTGTATGCTAGAAAGGTAAGTTTGATTGCAGAAAATATGTATAACAAGAGAATTGATCAACTTTTAATACTAAACTAGAAAATGTTTTATGTTGCTGAAAAAATTAAAAAGAGCATCTACAGAGTGTTTGAAATAATGTATTTGAAGAGTGACTGAAGGAAGATTTTAAAAGAAATGTTCACTTGTTCATTGTTTCCACAAATATTTAATGACCCTTATAATATGTCAAACACTGTGACACCCAATTCCTGCAAAAACTTTTGCTTTTAATGGATTTCATTGCCTTCTATTATACTTCTTTCTTCTTTGTTTTTGTTTTGTAACCTTTCATCCGTCCTGTTGACTCATTTTTAATTTAAAAGTTTGCTTGTTACTTTTTGTTATTTTTAACTTTTTATCGAAGCATGTACATGTTCTGTGTGTATTACAGAAAGGTACATATTTATGAATTTTCAAAAAGTGGACACATCCATCATGCCAGCACTCAGATCAAAAAATAGAATCTTACCAACACCCTCAAGGCCCACCTCATGCTCCTCCCATTCACCACCCTTCCCCCCAAGGGTAATCATTTATACTCACCTCTACAAATATAGGTCAGTTTGGCCATTTTTTGTAGTTTATATATAAATGGAATCATATTCCTTTGCTTTATTTGCCCAACATTCTATTTGAGAAACTCATCCAGTAGTGTGCTGGTAGAGTTTTAACAACTGAATGATTTCAAGCTATCAGCTTGAAGTCACTGATCACAGAGTTGGGAAGTTCACTGGCACCAGGCAACTTCAACACAACACTGAACTGGTCCATATTGCTGCAAATTCATTCTCATGATTACAATGCTCTGAATTTTACCATATTTAATTTTACGTGCCAATGTATATTATCCTTAAAAAAGCTCAGATCTCACAAATCCATATGGGAAGTGATTAGTTAGTTGGTGTTTTTCTTGTTGCATTATTCTAGCTGTCTTATGTATAAATGGAGGCAGACCTGGAACACTTTCTAGAACATTTGGGAAGTTTATTTTCCAGGGCTCTATAAACCAAATCCAACTGTTCCATAATCACAGATCCCACTTCTCACTGGGTCTTACAAATGCATTCTCACATTAAACAATTATTTTAAAATTCAATTTTTTAAAAAGTGCCTGTGGAAGAACAATCTGAATTATAAGCTCTGACTCCCACCAATGTCTTTATATTGTGAGCTTTGTATACTCAGACACATCTTTGCTAGGTCTAGAATTAAGTCTATACCATTTTTGAAGGGAAACATTTTATTTCTTACAAATTAGAGGACTATTAGACACTACGTAAACATGAATAAATAATTTTGCTTCTTTGGCAAAATTGTTTTTGAAATATTTGTTTGTGATACTGCACAATGTTCTTTGTATAAAGATCTATTGGAGAAATTTCTTTCTGGATTGTACTAATTATATCTCTCTCTTTTTGCACTGACTGCCAAAATCTTTGGGAAAAATCAGCGGTCCACTTCTAGCTAAGTAACAGGAACTTGCAGCATGCATTTTGTATTCATACTTCACTCCTGTCTCCATTATGTCTTCTCTATTCTGATTTTCCTCTGTCCCTCTCTTTTCCTTCAGACAGTTATTTAATTTTTTGATTTTGTATTGTCAGCAAAGTTAAGCCACCTATATTAGTTACCTGTCACTATGCAGCAAATCACCCCAAAACTTAGTAGCTCAAAGCAAACAAACTATTTTTTTACAGTTCCTGTGGGTCGAGAATCTGGGACCTGCTGATGGTTCTGGCTCAGTGTCCACGTGTCAGCTAAGACTGCAAAGAGCTGAGATTCAACTGGGGCTGGAGGTTCCACATCCAAGCTCACTGTTGGCTGGAGGCCTCAGCTCCTCACCACATGGACATCTTCATGGGCTGCTTACAACATGGCAGATGGATTTCCCCAGAGGAAGAGGAAGGGAGGGAGGAAACTCCTAAGACAGAAGTTCCAGTCTTTTATAACTCTGTCTTGGAAATGACATGTGATCTTCTATGTGTGCTGTACCAGATCAGTGTGAGAAAGAAGTACAGAGAAATATGAACATCAGGAAGCGGGTACCTTATCCTTCAAATATTCTCTGAAACAATGTAAACATATGAAAGTATCAAATATGGGGGTTGGAGGAGAGAGAAACTTTGGATAACTTTATTTTAAATGTAATTTTTTGTCCCTTCATGATTTATCTTATGGACTAAAGGTCTTTAAGGCAACACAGACATTATACATAGGTGAGGTGGGGGAGGGGGGGTAATGAAAAGACTACCTTTTGGGATTTTAACTGGTTTTATCAAACTGATGAAGCTGTTAAAAACAAAAAGAATACCATTGAAAGTAATGTTGTTATTTTATACCAGAAAAAATTGTACTGTAAGTATGTATTAATTAGGGTGATTTTGGTTTCAAGTATAAGAAAATTCAATCCAAATGGTCTTAAGGAAAAAAGTGGGGTGACATGTATACTAACCCATGTAACTGAACAGTTTTTGTGAGTGGTAGGGCACAATGCTGGCTTCAAGTACAGCTGGATACAGGTTCAATTTCTCCTCTCTCTTTCTCTCAGAGATTTCCACACCTTAGCTGCAAGGAAACCTGGGACAGTGGGTATCCGGCATTTTCATCTTCAGTAGCGGAGACAGACCTGCCTCATAACTGAGAGACTCCTCAATAACAAGGACAAGTCAGCATAAGTTGCTGTATAGGGGCTACCATAAATAATGCATTTGGAATGCCTCCCTTTTGCAGCACTGTTGGTTGGATGATCAAACATCCACTTCCAACCATTTTCTCTTGTGCTCCTCTCCACAACTGAGACTGGAAAAATTCATCTCTTTCCTAGTTTCTCATGTAGGCAAGTGTGGCCAAAGATGTAGCCAATGAAGCATAGCTTCAGGTGTCTAGGAATGAGAGGAGAGGGAGCTTCTGACCTTCAGCTCTTCTTCTATCTTGTCCACACGCATTGCTGATATTCCATCTGGGGCTACAGATCCCATTTTGGCACCATGAGAAAGAAAAATGTGTGACTTAAGGGCAGCAGAAGTAAGAAGGGCAAAGCTACGTCTCTAGTGGTGCTGATGAGTAGTTGAACCAACATTACCAACCAACCAATCACCCTCAGACTTCTTGTTATGAGAGGCAAACGAAACCCTATTCAACTAAGCCATCTTTAAGGCAGAGTTAAGGTAAATTGCAACCAAACAGGTACTACAACTAAAACAGGTGGAGTCCCCAAATAGAAACTAAAAAACCATCAAACTGAACCAAGGCAGCAGCACAAGTGTGAAGCACCCTGAGAGGTGGTTTCCCTGGGTTGTGAGCTAGTCCACCACCTCCATATCAACTTCAGCCTGAAGCTGCTGCCCAAAGAACAATAACCCTTGTGACCCAGAAAAAAAACAACGGGATCCACACCCAACAGTCCTGGGAGCTGTGTCGGTGCTGGAAGTGCAGAGTCACTGAAAGCACTGTGTGTGATGTGTAAAAAGCTAAGAGACGGAGAGAGCTTGCAAAATGCCTTGGCAGTCACTCCAGGCTGATCTGGAAGGGAAGAGTGGATTAAGGATAAGTGATAGGATCAGCCTGTGATGTATCCTTTCAACATCTTGTCCCCAAACATATGCTCAGGCAAGTGTACCCCAGGGAGTACTTATTACAGGAAAGAAATAAAACAATCTGAAATGCCGGTGACTTGAGGGCTGGCTATATAGATGTCAGGGAGTAAAGTCAATCATGACTTAGCAAAGCAGTACCATTATAAAATTATGAAACTAAATTTCTGCAAAGGATAAGTGGTTACCAAAATGGTATTTAAAACCCTGATATGACCTTGCATCAAACAGAGCCTTCACAGAGCACCAAGCAGTGGGCCTAATCTTAAAGAAAGATATAAGGATTTGGAGGCAGATACAGGAAAAACAATAAAGATGACCAGGTTTATAGAATATCTAATTTTTTAAAAGGGTAAAAGAGTTGTGTCTATTGTGCCTAGAGAAAAGAGGAAGGCCATGGTATGATTTTAACAATCTTCTCTAAGTTTACGATGTGCAGTTATAATAAAATCAGAATGATATTCAATCCTGCTTCTTTTCCTTGGGAGTCAGGACTTCATAACAGCATCATTTGTAGTGTAGGTCTGTTGTTGATTTGCTTCCTCAGGAAAACTATTCTCTCCTTCCTTGGGAAAGAGTGACTCACCAAGATGTAATGAAAGCTTCTCATCTTACCTACTGGAGAGTTTCTAAGAAACTGGTCCTGTGTTTCTAAGTAGTCCTGCTTTACTACAGAGAGAGGGTGACTGTGTTTTGTGTGCTTTGCACCCTTGAGGATAGAAATCTGAAGCAGAATAGTGTGTAAACATGAAGGGGCTGGAGGAGAGATTAGGAGATGGGAGCATACCTGATACCATCCCCAACCAATCTCACAGCAGATCCCAGGACTGGAATGCATGAGCCTGAAAGGGACACCCTGGAAAGGTCCAGAATCCCCACACAACTAAGTCCAGCACTGTGGTGGCCTGGTGACAGTTCAGCAGAGCCCCACATTCCTGGAACTGACTACTTGCCCAAAACTCAGGATCCCTCCTGGCAAGCTGCTAACCATCAGGTGAGTGGGAATGGCGGCCCTCAGGTTTGAGTCCTCACACACCAAGAATTTAGCCTCCCCTTGAGGTCTCGTGCCCACCACACCCCAGGGCGATGGCCCTGAGGGACTTACCAGATGGGGTGGAGCATCTCCCATATGTGTCTTTGAAGTTGGACTAGGACACTGGGAGCTGGAGACAAGGGGAAGAGAACACCCCTGAGACAGAGTGAAAGAGGAACTCCTGTTTAAAGGTAACCTGTGAACTTAGGCTAAACATAAAGAAATTCCTGACACAGCACAAACACTAAAGTGCCTCACAAAGATACAAATTACTGGTCTTGGAAAGTCTTTAATACAGACTATAGGGGTTAGTTTAATTCTACCTTTAGCAGATAAATATCCTAGATGGTTTCTCCTAGGTTTTTTCCCTCATAATTCCTTATTTAAACCAAAATAAAAAGTATTATGTATTTATATTTTACTTCCTTCCAAAGAAGATCTGCAGTGGCTTATAGGAAAAATATAAGAATACAAAGAAACTATGGCAAAAGGAATAGTCAAGCAGCATTGTAAGATAAAGTTAAAACAATAAAAAAGTAAGGAAATAGACCGGTTGGCCTTTGTTCTGCTAGGAGAGTAGATTGTGCCAACAGAGGTAGCTGGTCAGTTTGTGGTGGTAAGCTCATTTCAGTGGAGTGTGCCTGAGAAATTAGTTGACTTTGGCAAACAGTCTGCAGTACTCTTGAGAGCAATTCCTCACTCCCCACCTGTCACAGATTAAATACTCAGAACTACAGTGCTCCAAAAGAACATGACTTATCAAGATGCCTAGACACAGTTGTCCTGTTTGATCTAAGAACTAATAAATAAACCCAGACATTCCCAGGGCCTGACATGACTGTCACTTCCCAACACAGTCAGCCCAGGCCATGAGCAGCCACCCAGTGTGGTCACAGTGCCCACCTTTTGGTTTATTGGTTCACCTGTTTTCCTCTCTGCTTGATCTTTTAAAGAGAGGCTCTGATCAACGGCCTGGCTTAAAACTCAGGCAAATTGAGCAAACAGTATTCTAGAATCCCGTTATTTTTTATTAATAAAGGGAATGAATGAACAGTGAATCAGTAAGAAGAAACTGATTCTAGACTTGTTAATTTCTGAATGAATTCATCATAAAGGGCAAGAGAGAAGCAGGAATTGGGCTTGCCTGGGCTGGCAGTCAAGTGATAGTGAGTTGCCTGAGATCCTTCTAATCAATCTTCTTGTCTTTCCCCACACCCTGCTGCCTCAGCTCCCAGCAGGGAGCTGATCACCAGGTGCTTCCTTATGCCTGTTCTGGGGAACCCTAGTCACAACATTCCTCCTGTTTGGAATGCTTCTCTCCTCCTTTGTAATCGTCTCACCCCTGCCCCTTTCTTCGACTTATTCTTTCCACAAAATCTCCTTTGTATCCAAAGTCACCCTGCTTAGTCTTTTTACTGAATTCTTAAAGCATTTAGTCAGTTCCTCACAACTTAATACTTACTCAGCTATGGCTTTCAACTTTCCTTTAGTTCTTTCATTTATATAAGTCTTTTCCCCAAAGCATCATAAACTCAACAGGGTTAGATCCCCACAGCCAGGCAATCCCAAGTGTTTTGATCAGGCCCAGCAGGCCCAGCACTTGGCTGTGAACTAGATAAGAAAATGATCAAGAATCTTTTCAGAGGAAAAACGCTTTGGAAACAAGGGCTGAAATGTGAAGTAATCGTCCTTCTTTCCTCCCCCACCCCTCCCCTTCTCTTTACTGTTAATATTAAATGCCTTATCCTTTTAATGCTAATGCTAAGTGGCCCAAATGGTAGCAAATCCTCATCAGTGGTGAAATGCTGCTCCGCTGGGTGGCTCTGAACATGCTGGGAATGAGGACAGTGGCTGAGGCTTTCATGCTGTTATTTTCCAAGTGCATCACCAGTCTTGCCTGTGTGCCTTCTACCTCTGGACCCTGCATCACTGAGAAAAACGCTTCCCTTCAGCTGACTCATCTCCTTTGGTCAATGTCCCAATTCTTTTGCTGTGTGTTTCTAACAATTTCATAGTAGTGTGTCTTTCATATCTCAATCTTAAGCATGAGAAGTTCATTAGTTATTTGTCAGTATTCTCAGAGTGGGTGGCTTCTGAAAAAAAAATTAATAAGGCGGTATGAAAGGTTGAGCCTTTTTTCAGTGAATATTAGCTCTGATTTAAAATAAAATCTGCTGGTAATTATTATTAGGTGTATCATTTTGTCTTCTTCAGTAAATGGATGTTTCTTTTTCTTTTTTTAAATGGATGTTTTTTGATCCTTAAAGTTTAGTTTCAAAGTGTTATATACTATGAAGCTTTTCAACCTTTGACTATTTTTTTTCCCTTTGATTCTTGGTATATGTAAAGGTTTATATTAGCCCTACCCCCCTCCGCAAGAAACACAAATTTCTAAGGGATCATTTAGAAAGGAGAACTATTGATAACGTTTCTACTAAAAAAAATCCTGTAAATATAAACCATGCTTGTTTCACAGCTTCAGAAAACTGTGACACAGATGATTCACAGGCACCAAAGAGACATTTGGCTCCTGAGTCCTTACTGACTTTCAGCCATAAGATGGGAACTCCTTCAACTTCCTACAACTGTGGCTACAAGTATGTCTGTATCTATAGCTAACCTTTCCTCTTTCCTTCCTCTTATAATTAAAAAAAGAAAAGCTGTCAGCCAACCAAAAGCCAGTCCTTCCTCACATATTCCAAATGTTATTTCTTCTTCCTTCCCAGAGAGCTCACTTTGGCCACTGTATCTTCAACCTCTTCCTCATACCAATTGCTCCCCATCAATATACTGACATAATAAATTTGCTCTATTTAAAATAAAAACAACAATAAAAGCAGCCACCTTCCCCTTTCACTCTCTTCATTCTTTCTCAAGACAATGTCATCCACCCAGTTGAAATACCTACAGCTTACAAGATTATAGCTCCAGCCCAGCCTCTCTTCCCACCTTGACTATCCTATTGTCATGTCTGCTTGCACATCCCACAAAATATCTCAAGCTTGTTCAAAATTGAACTTGTAATCTTTGTCCCACTATCATCCCTCCCATGTTCACTATCTCAGAAAATGATGCCACCTATTTATTCAAGCCAGAAGCCTGAAAAGTATTTTTGAGGCAGCCTTCTCTTTTCACCCTTCCACCTTCAGACACTCACCCACTGTTGTGCATTCTACCTTCTGAATATAGCTCCAATCAGTTCACTCTCTTCATCTCTACTGCTAAAAATGGAGCCCAAGCTACTGATATCGCCCGATCAGTATTTTTTCAACATATTGTGGAACAGATGTTGCGTGGAACTTCTTCGTGGCTTTGTCATTGGCAGCTGGGCCCCAAACATGAGGAATTCAACATGTAAAGTACTCCTTATGGTAGAAACAGTCACAGATAATTGAGGGCCAGAGACCCCCTCCAGTTATTAAGTGATATCTAAACTGATTCTGCTACACATAAACATTGCCCTCATCCTTTTAAGGAAAAGACTAGGGAAGCAAGAGAGAAGAGAATCATTCAATAGATGGTGAACCTCTAGGGAAACAGCATGGCTTGTCCCTCCTCTCTCTACCAGAGAAGAGAAGAGGACTCCTTTTCCCCCACGCTCCAAAATAAAACAATGGTGGGTCCAAGAAAATCGTTCACATTGGAGAGGTCTGCAAGAAGTGGAGTGTGTAAGTCTAAGTTCAACAGCAGAAAAATAGAAAACAATCTAGCTAGTTTAATGATGAAGAGTAGGTACAGGGCAATAAGTTTACAGAATCATCATTAGGGCTGATGAAAGAACGCTAGGGGATGCCCAGGAAGCCACACTGTAGAGCCAGACTGCCAATGCGCTGCTGCCCCTTCAATGAGCAAGAAGCTATGACTTAGAAGCCATGCTACAACCGCCAATTCCATTAACACACCACCTTCTCCATGACCCGTTTAAGCTAAAACGAGGTCTGAGACTCTCCCTTTTCCATGAGACTTCTTTCTGAACTTAGTTGAATAGTACACAGAGGATGAGCATATTTATGTTTTTGTTTATATGTATACACACACACACACTTTCACACAGTATATATGTACATACACACATACATCAGGAGATATATATATATATATATATATATACACACACACACACACACACACACACACACATAAACATACATGAAAAAAGTTCTGAAAAGTTATACAGTTGTCCCTTGGTATCTACAGGGGACTGATTCCAGAACTCCCTACAGATAACAAAACCCGTGGATTCTCAAGTCCTAATACTATGGCTAGTATTTGTATATAACTTACACACATCCTCCTGTATACTTTAAATCATCTCTAGATAACTTATAATACCTAACACAATGTAAATGCTATGTAAATAGTTGTAAATACAATGTAAATGCTATGTATATAGTTGCCAGTGTGCAGGAAATTCAAGTTTTGCTTTTTGGGACGTTATGGAATTAAAAAAAATATTTTTGATCCATGGTTGGTTGAATCCACAGATGTGGAACCTGCAGATATGGAGGGCTGACTGTACTTAATGATTGTATACTTGAGACTAATGTCAACAAGATGATAGAATAGGAGGCCCCTGGCTCATATTGACCAGCAGCAACAATCATTCAGCAGCTATCCACAGACAAAAGTGCACTCGTGGGAGTCTGGGGATCCAAGTAGGTGGCTGCAAAATCCCAGTGGAGCCCAAGACCAGGGAGAACCATTTTGAGAAGGCAGGTCCCTGCCCAGGTGGAGGGCTTGCCAACCATGGTCCCAACAACAGACCATCACATAGTCCCACCTTCCTGTGAACTTGGCTATGGCCCTGTTTGACCTTCATCCCACCACCAGCATCATCTGCCAAGTGGTCCAGGAGGAGTTACACCTACCCATGCCTCGGGTAACAGGCCCGCCAACCTCAGTCCAACTGCAGATCTTGAAACGTCCCTGTAGCTTGACTCCAGGAGCTGTCCTGCCCAGTGAGAGGCCTGGTAAGAGACATGCCTGTCCATGCTCCCAGAGGCAGGACTGCAGACCTCAGTCCTGGCCGTGGACCCTGAAACAGTCCTGTGACTCAGTTCCAGCCCCTCTCAGCTGCCATCTGAGGTCAGTCTTTCCTACACAGGAACCCACCCAGTGGCCTGGTGGGTGCCCTCCCAGGAACCTGGCTGGAGTCGCACCTATCTGCATACCTGGTAACAGGCCTGCCATGTACGGATCCAACCATGGACCTTGAAGCAGTCCCCTGTCCCAGCACCAGCCCTACCAACAAGGGTCCTAGAGGCAGAATCCACATACCTGAGCAGCTGGTAACAGGACCCCCCCATCCACAAATGAACAGATAAAGAAGACATAATGCATAATGAAATATTATTCAGCCGTAAAAAAGAAGGAAAGCCTGTCATTTGTGACAACATGATTAAATCTGGAGAACATTTTGCTACGTGAAATAAGCCAGACACAGAAAAACAGATACTGCATGATCTCACTTATACATGGAATCTAAAATGTTGAATTCATAGAAGCAGACAGTAGAACGGTGGTTCCCAGGGGCTGGGGGATTAGGAAAATGGGTGATGTTTGTCAAAGCATCCAAACATTTAGTTATAAGATTACTAAGTTCTAGGGATCTAATGCAATCTCTTGGAGAGTTTTAAAAGTACGGAAGACTAAGCACCATCTTTAGAGATTCTTTTGTACTTTGCCCTCACATAAGTATTTTTATCAGCTCTCAGGTGATCTTAATGTACAGCTGAGATTGAGAACCACTCTCCTAGAGGAAACAGATGTTTAATGGCATGCTCTATGACCAACTATGTCTGAAAAGCAATTTAGAGCTTGATCACTTTCCTGAATCAGTATAGACTCCATGCCGAGGAAATCTGCTTTCAACAGTCAATCCATCTTCAAGGTAACTTATGTTCTCCAAATAACTATCTAATTGAAAACAGCCACAAAATTGATGGAACTTGGTGGTATTCCAGTTCTACTGGAAATTACTGATCATAATAACATGGATAAATACAGTCATACTTTTTAAAAATTCACTAAAAAGTACAAAAATAATGAACAAAAACAAATTTCAGTTCCAGACTCTCTTGGCAGCCCAAGATCAGTTGTCACAAATCCTCTATTATCATTTTAACATATCTAACTAAGTGATTGGGTGTCATCCCCTGAATTTCATTTCTTTAATTATCTACCCCAACTGTCAATAAACATTTTTGATCCCCATTCTAAAAATGAATTTTGCATCTAAGAATAAAATTATGGTCATGAAAACTTATCCTTGGGATACTTTTAAAAGACAAGAGAGCAGATGTGTGATGTAAAGGGAAACTTGGAAATAAAGAAAGTCTAAGGAGGCTACAAAACAATCCAGTCATGAATTAGGGACATTGTTAAATGAAGCCCCTCTTATGATATCCAGTTACATCATCATACAATTTTAAAAGTATCAGTGTCATCCATCATAATGAACAGTGAGAAAAACTTCTAGTTTAATGTATTAATAATTTAATCGATTGTACTTACCTTCTGAAATGATAAAGTTATTTTCTAGACAAGACTGACATTCAACTAGTACACATTGCACTTATGGCACCAGTAATCTGGTGGCATTGACTCTGAAGGATTTTTTTCTGTGTCACATCAGTCAAACATTTTTATTCAACATGGGATCAGCGTTATGCAGGAAAAACAGCACTCCACAAAATAAAACAAAACAAAAATTGTTTTATATCTGTAGTGGGTTAAATGATAACCCCCAAAAGTCTACATCCTCATCTCCAGAACCTGTGAATTTTACCTTATCTTGCAAAAGAATGAATGTTACTTTATATGGCAAGTGATGTGAATAAATTAAGGATCTGGAGAGGCTAACCCTGGATTAGCCAGATGGGCCCTAAATGTAATTACATGTATCCTTATAAGAGAGACAGTAGGAGTTTTGAGAGAGAAGACATGAACATAATGTGACCACAGAGGCAGAGAGACTGGAGTCATGTGGACACAGGACGAGGAATACCAGAAGCCACTAGAAGCTGGATGAGGCAAGGAATGGATTCTCACCTAGGGCCTTCAGAGGGAGCACAACCCTGCTAACACCTTGATTATAGAACCCTGTCACAGAAACTACAGAAAACTAACACAGTAGCATTTGCTAATTTGTGTGGCATAAATAATCCTATTGTGTCTGATTTTCAGCTACCAACATGTAGTCACTATTCAGAGTTGGGAAGGGATGCACACAGTTGGTCATCCTGAGCTGGTACAAGCCTGGTTTCACTATGCTGTGGGCCATGGATACAGATGCATTTTTTTCAATTCCCCTATAATTTTTTACTTGCTTTCATTTCATTTCATTTCTTTCTGCCAGAGACAATGAAAGGAGGTATGCTGTGTACCCCCTTGTGTCAAAGTCACCCAGAAAAAGTCAATATAATTGACTACAACTTTACTCTAATTAGTACATTAAAAGAAAGCTGGCATTTTCATAAAACTCAAACAAATGCACCCTACTGATGAATTTAAATGACATTATAATATAAAAAGTACAGTAAGCCCCCTACATACAAATGAGTTCCGTTCTGAGAACATGTTTGTAAGTCCAAGTTTTTCATAAGTCCTACAAAGTTAGCCTAGGTACCAAACTAACACAATCGGCTATATAGTACTGTACTGTAATAGGTTTATAACACTTTCACACAAATAATACATAAAAAACAAACACAAAAAATAAAGAAAACATTTTTAATCTTACAGTAGAGTACCTTGAAAAGTACAGTAGTACAGTACAGCAGCTGAAGAGTTACTGGCTGGCGGAGGGAGAGGAGGTGGGAGGTGGTAGAGCTGAAGGATTGTCAGCAATAGGAGATGAGGGCAAGCTGCAATTTCACTCACACCTGATGTTGATAGAACACACATTCACATCTTTGAAAGTTTGCAACTTGAAGGTTCCTATGTAGGGAACTTACTGTATAAGCTACAAAATCACATGCACTAAAATTTGCCTCCACTTAGTAACAGGCAACTGTCAGTGAATCACTGAGTTTGTTTTTCTACCTGCATGGAAAGTGCCTTTCTAGTAGTAAGCACTCAATGAAAGCTAGTTAGAATTATTTTCCTATCATCGACATCATTGGTGAGAATGATAATAGCAGAAGTAATAGTAAACAAGTGGCAATGGTAATAATAGTTATAGTAGTTTATTAAAGATGGGATAGACACTTTTATTCATTTGCTGAGATAAAGGAAAAAAGTAAAGTTGGAGATCAAAGACCCCTTACTGGGGGCTATGCAACAGCAACTCTCACGTGTAAGGGGATCCAGAGTTTGGAAGAAAGAGAAGGGAGAGGTGAGCGAAGAGCAATGTGGCAATGAAAGCCTTGCAGAGGAAGAGAAGAGAGATTCTAACAATTACCCTGGGGCTTTGTGGAGACAAATGTCTAAGAGAACTTGGAGGAGGCTGAGCCACACGCTCTGCTGTGCCACTCCTCCAGGGAAAGGAGTGGCAAGAGGTCCCACTGTCACTAAACTAACAAAACTGATGATTTGGTGATGAGTTGACAGGCAGAAATAGCCTTTAAGGTAGTCAAGAATTATTTAGGTCATATACTGCTGCTTTCATTATTATCTGGTTGGCAGAATTGTTAAAGACTGGAGCAATTATTTGGGAAACTTATCAATGAAAACAACTATAATTCTGGGTTAGCTGGTGTTCAAAGCCTCTGCTTCCACTCTTTTATCCAGAGGGCAGGCAGGTGGAAACAATATTTGCAGGGCAGTAAGCTGCTGGTGGATAATGATGGCCTCAATTGTATTGGAGCATGTTTCAAAAACACAAACCTTTCAGTGTTCATTCTGATTTGTACTTCCTCCCCAAAGTGCATCATGCCAATCAAGTAATGTAAATTTGACACTCAAGTTTCAGAAATATAATAGATAATGCTATATATCTAATCCCTGTCTTCACCTCTCACTCTTTGGTCCCCAGTATAAGGGACTATTATTAGACATGGTTCTACAAACTGATGCCAAAGTCAAGTTTATTTACGACTGTAATTAGACTGTTCTCTGTAAAAGAATGGTAATAGGAAACATCATTCAGCATCTTTTTTGTGCATAAATACCATGCAGTTTTCACCTTCACTCTTATATACATTCCCAGTTTCTGCTATTAATACTGCCAGGCAAAGATTTCTAACAAGATCAAGTGGGAAAAATTTTAGAAATAGAAATTCCCATAACCACCCCATATCTGTTACCAAACTGAACTTGGGTCCCCTCACCTGATGCTCAGCAAAGCCAACCTACTGACACCTGGTTGTGGTGAAAAAAAGTACAGCATTTATTACAGGTACCAAGCAAGGAGAATGTGCAGCTTGTGCTCAAAACACTGAACTCCCCCATGGCTTTCAGGGAAGGATTTTTAAACAAAATGTGAAGGAGAGGGTTACAGGGTACATGATCAGCTGGTGCACAATTCTCTGATTTGTTGATGGTGAGGTAACAGGGTGATGTTACAGGAATCTCAATTATCAGCCTTCTGGTTCCAACCAGCCTGAGGTCTACTTGCTGGTGGTCAGGATGCAGTTAACTTCCTCCACCTGGTGGGGGTTTTAGTATCTGCAAAACAGCCCAAGGACATGGCTCAGGATATTATCCATGGCCTTTGAGGAGGAACTAAAAGTCCTTGACTTTGTTTTATGGCTAAACTCTTATTATTTTGTCTTGTTTGACTGCTTTCCTTTGTTTCTGCATTTTCTCACTTCTCTGATTAAATTTGCTCTTTGGAACTTGGGGAAGGCCTAGGAGGCTAAAGCTTTTCTGCAAAGAAGAGGCGGGGGATATGGCTGGGTGGAGGTGGGAGGGGAGGGTGTCTGTCCCTGGGAAGACTCTGCTGGTCCTCTCAGTTTCAGTACTACTGATTCAGTCTCAGGGAATAGTTTTTAAATTTTCCCAGGTGATTCTGAACCTCACACAGATTTGGGAACCACATGTCACTCACTGTGGCAACTTTCCCTCCAGGAGCACCTTCCAGGTGTCCACACAAGTATAATGGAGGACCGTCAAGAGATTCCAGATCTCATTTAGATAGAACTTCAACTCTCAACACATACTGTCCCCGTTCTTCTTCATCCTGCCTATGTCCTCTTTGCTTAGGGCTGCCTGAGACTTTATTATAATGATCCCACAACTGCCTGAACAGATTGCAGGAAGGAGGATGCAGGAACAACAGAACATACATCCACAAGGAGTATCAAAAACAAACAGAAAAATAGAAACATTTTTTATCATGTGGATCAGGTACTTTGCAAATATATTCTATTTAATCCTCACAAGAATAAAGAGGTGACCTGTTATCATCCACCTGATTAAACTCTGGGGCAAGAGATATTCAATACATCACAGGGTTACACAGCTATTTGAGTTGTAAAACTAGAAAACAGACCCAGGCAGTCTGAATTCACATGCTTAACCACAAAGCTCTAGCTCCCCAAAACAGGATATTTTGTGTTCGATGTGAGCTGGAGGAACAAAGAGAGTCACTATGTTTCCCATGAAGCATGCAGAAGCAGAAGGACTGGGGTTGGGGCATCTTCAAAAATCATGGAAACGGGATGTGGGAGGGAGTATCAGACCCCCTAATGAACCCCTCTTCCAAATCTCAGTCTGGCAAGTGGCAGTACAGCTCTGCTGCCATTTGTCAAGGACCTTTTTTAAAAACCCTAGAATATGGAATGACTGCTGGTGCCCTAAGACTAATGTACAACAGGACGCTTCCAGTGTCTCTGTTTCCAGGGAATCACTGCAGTTGGATGGACCTGAGTAGCAGTAAATACCAGCAAACCCTCAACAGGTGTGATTTCAGAGCCATCTCTCTGAAGACACTGTGCGCCTGTGGAGAGCGCTCTGCTGCTTCTCTCGAGCCCTCTTGCCACTGAATGGACAGTAAGCAACATAATAATTCATTACAAGCAGATACCTGAGGAAGACACTCAAGTGATTCTTTAGGCTCAGTAGGAGGGAATGGATTTATCTAGGAAGATAAAGGGATTCTATTTGAAAAATGTGTGTCAGACCAGTCCTATTTGGGGATTGGGTAAAAATTCAACTGACCAAAGAACTTGTGAAAATATAACGTTGAAGATGTGATGGTTATTAAATTGAAATGCACTATATTTGTGCTGCCTTTTATGTGCTGTAACTCCTTTCCTTCAATGTTCAAACACTATTGTTAAAACAAATCTTGACTAGAATTTCTGTAGCCCTTGTGCCAGAAATACTTATCTCACAAAAGGCCTGGGTTATTCATGGACATCATGATTCTTTTTATTACCACTTCCATTCCAAAACACAGGAAAATTCCCTATTAGACATCACAGGACACAGATACCCTTTCCTCGGAACGCAAAGCACAGAGTAGCAGAGGAGAGCTTCATGGGAGGGGACAGAAAGGGGAAAACTTTCTGTAACTTTCCCTAATGAACTGCAGTATCTGAGAGGCAGACAGGTGCGCCACATTACCAGATGAAAATGGTACATCTGATGTATACTGGTACACTGTTTTTACAGTGTCACATTCCAGTCCACAGGGAATCATGCTCCACAGTCTCAATTAACAAGTAAAAAGCTTTTCTTACAGATATCTTTTATAATAACTCCAATACATAATTATGCTAAAAGTACCACCTTTCCATCAAAAATGAGGAAGAGAAGAAACAAAAAGGTGAAAGGGAACAGAGTACCTTAACCTGCCACACAACAGAGTAAAGTAGCAGCAACCTATAGTCTCACAAGGTGCCACAGCCCTTCAATTGTTCAAGTATTACCAAATGTCCCTTGATGAGGAATTTTCTTCAAAACTGTATCCTCTGGACCCAAGTCCCTCACAACCAAAAAGTCTGCTGCACTACCCTCTGCAGATCAGGTCACCACTCAGCTTGCCGGGGTTTGGGTCCAGCCATTATTCTATGTTGACAGGACCAGGAATCTCCCACTCCCTCGGCTCTTTCAGTAATAACCTCTGCCCTTTCCAATAGGCATGATGTGGTCAGAAATGCCACCCTCTTTAGGACAACTTAGCTGTTTAAGGTTGAGCTGCACATGATTGACAAAAGCCCACGGAAGATGGGGTCTCCTTGACTGCTTGCTGAGGTTTTCCCCTGTCGTGGCTCTCCCCACTGAGCCCCCCCAAAATGAGGATGAGCTGAAGAATCATGGCCTAAGTTTCATTCCAGCTCAAGGGGCAAATTCCTAACCTTCAGCTGCTGGCTGGCAGCCCATGTATTCTTTGGTTTAAGCTCATTACCACAAGATAGGCATAACTAAATGACTTAGGGCTTCCTGACACCACCTCCAGGTGATGGGTGGCTGCTGAGATGGAGGGTGTGTTGGGGGAAGGAAGCTGTCTTCAAAATTCAAAGATTAGACCCTAGAATCTTTGTTTTACCTAAATAGAGCCAAGTTAATAACTAGTTCCAACAGCAATCCAGATGTCATTTCTTTTTTATGATGAGAAATGGTTCATTATTTTAGCCAAAAATATTCTCTATAATAAACCAAATTATTTATTTAAACAAAATACTATACTAATAATAAGAATGTGGAGCAGTTGTTCCTCAAATTTCTATATTTCCAAAGGTTTATACTATATCATTTCCTGGGAAAATAGTCATTCTCTCTAAACTGTACTCCCTCTCTCTTTGTTTCTCTATCCTTGAGGAAAGATAAGCTTGAGTGCAATTAATCACAAGAATTTAGCAGGTCCTCAGTTTAGTTATAAATACTGCCTTACCAAAATCACTGGCTGGGAAAACTGACAGCATTTTGAATGCATGTATCAAAGTTTATTTTGTTCTTGGCACCTTGTGTAGAATACACAAGAATGTATTCTAATAAGTCAAAACATAAGATTAAAAACTTAGTGCTTACATTTCCTTATTTTGCAAGCTGATAAAACAAAGCAAACTAAACTTAAGCCCTACTTTAGCACACTTTATATCATGAAGGCTTTTCCTGATTTCTTCCCCACCCTGGCAAAATACTCATGAGTATACGTTCAAACAAGTCTAATTAAATTGCTTGACTTTTATTTGCTTTTAAAGACAAAAACGTATCTGTTTTTTTAGTACTTGACAGTCCTCCCTTCTGATTTCAATGCTCTTAGGTATATTTCTCAACAAAAATACTTCTAATTCCACTTTCTCATCAGTTTTTTCGCTTTTCTTCAGGCTATTACTTTTCTTGGTTCACACCAAGAATTTAATTGTTAGTAGAAGATGCACCAAAGGTTAGTTACAACAACTTTGCTGATGAAGGCTAGCCAGTTCATCGCACTTTGCCTACTGGAAGGTTATGTAGACATATCTCAAAATCCGACTCATCTTTGATGTTTTCCTGATTTTTTTTAATGAATCATGGCACACCATTTCCTCACATATGCTCTCTTTCTTATGTAGTTGCATAACGGGACAAACTACCCCTACCCAAGCCTGGGAGACACAAATGGGGTTAATTAACATCAATAAATAGTCCTCAAAAGCAAAATACCAGGTTTCCTTTCACCACTCTAAAATGGTACTTATTAGTAGAGTGACCAACCTTCCCAGTTTGCCTGTAATTGTCCCAATTTTAACACTGAAATGTCCTTGTTCTGATTAATCCTTCAGTCCAGGGCAACCTGCAACACAAAAGAATAGATGTTCTAAATTTGGTAACAATGTGACATGAGAAAATGTCCACTTAATAGTGTTTTCCTGGATCCATGACTTTGTCATAAGCTTGGAATAATCTAAAATCCATCATCTCCAAGATTTACAAGCAGCTCATGCAGCTCAATAACAAAAAAGCAAACAACCCAATCCAAAAATGGGCAGAAGACCTAAAGAGACATTTCTCCAAAGAAGATATACAGATTGCCAACAGACACATGAAAGAATGCTCAACATCATTAATCATTAGAGAAATGCAAATCAAAACTACAATGAGATATCATCTCACACCGGTCAGAATGGCCATCATCAAAAAATCTAGAAACAATAAATGCTGGAGAGGGTGTGGAGAAAAGGGAACACTCTTGCACTGTTGGTGGGAATGTAAATTGATACAGCCACTATGGAGAACAGTATGGAGGTTCCTTAAAAAACTAAAAATAGAACTACCATACGACCCAGCAATCCCACTACTGGGCATATTCCCTGAGAAAACGATAATTCAAAAAGAGTCATGTACCAAAATGTTCATTGCAGCTCTATTTACAATAGCCAGGACATGGAAGCAACCTAAGTGTCCATCATTGGATGAATGGATAAAGAAGATGTGGCACATATATACAATGGAATATTACTCAGCCATAAAAAGAAACGAAATGGAGGTATTTGTAGTGAGGTGGATGGAGTTAGAGTCTGTCATACAGAGTGAAGTAAGTCAGAAAGAGACAAACAAATACAGTATGCTAACACATATATATGGAATCTAAGGGAAAAAAAAAAAGGTCATGAAGAACCTAGTGGCAAGATGGGAATAAAGACACAGACCTACTAGATAATGGACTTGAGGATATGGGGAGGGGGAGGGGTGAGATGTGACAGGGTGAGAGAGTGTCATGGACATATATACACTACCAAATGTAAAATAGGTAGCTAGTGGGAAGCAGCCGCATAGCACAGGGAGATCAGCTCGGTGCTTTGTGACCACCTAGAGGGGTGGGATGGGGAGGGTGGGAGGGAGGGAGATGCAAGAGGGAAGAGATATGGGAACATATATATATGTATAACTGATTCACTTTGTTATAAAGCAGAAACTAACACACCATTGTAAAGCACTTATACTTCAATAAAGATACTTCCATAAAATACTTATTATCTGCTTAAAAAGTGAATCCCCAAACCTGAAACACAGGGATCTTAACTCTGGATTTGCCTTCACTTCAGAAAGCAAAGAGCTACTTGATTGTAATCACTTTTTGTGGATTATTACTCCATAATGGTAAATTCCTTGAAAAGTAGGAATCATTTTTCCATCATCTTTCTTCCGTTTTTCTTTCAATATGAAATATTTGAAACATACAGACAATAATAAGCACCTGTGTACTCACAACTTATGTTTTTAAAATATTGCATTAATGATATTAACAGTTAATGATATATAACTACAACCTTTATTTCAGATCTTTTTTAAATAATTAATATTACAAATATGGTTATAGTTAGCCCACTTTCCTCATTTCGTTTCCCTCCTCTTTCTAAGAATAAGGAGAGGTCTGAAGTCAATGTCTGCTTCTCTTATATGTTTTAGATTTTTGCCACACATGCATACACTTGTCACAATAAGTGACATGTTCTCTTATGTCTTATACTTAATTGTACCCTCACGTCTTACTCATAGTAACTCTGAAAATTCTTTAGTTAAATTGAATTGAATTCACTACCTAAATCTATGAGAGGGCAAAACAATAAATTCCCTACTTTAAAAAGGTCAAGCTAAAATTTAAATAACCTAAGAATAAAATATTAAACTGAAATCAAGAAAATTACTTTCTAAATAGTCTTGCTTAGATGTTAGTCCCATATTCCTTCAAGTTACTCAGAAACAAAATGGTTTTGTACTGTTTCCATAGAGTTTCCATTCTCTTATCATAGTATAATCCTCACTTTCTCTAACTCCATAAAAATTCTGTCTACCTCCATATAAAGAGTAATTTACATATTTAAATTTTGATAGACATCTCCTCCTAAACAAAAATCACCGTCGTGAGTTCCACATTAATATTAATACTTTCCAAAGTCAGAATATAATTCAATTTAAAAATGTATGCTCTTCTACTCATCATTGCTTTTTTCCAAAACCATATTATCTGTCAGTGTTAGTGACACCTACCATGCAACTTTTGCCCAGATTCTATAACTTTATCTAGTGAATGTAGCAAATGAATGCACAGCAAATAATCTGTAATGTAGGGAAAAAAGGAAAATGCTTTGCCTTAATTGATTGAGCACAACCTTGTCTAACACAATGATGATTTATGGTTCTGCCAGTCCATTCTTATATCTTTCAGAGAAACTACAATAAAAGTTTCAAAGACCTTTTACAATTTGCACCCTAGCAAAAACCAGTTCACACTGTAAATGTTGCCTCGTGACCTGGAGCTTCAAAATGTGGTCCATTGACCAGGAACATTGGTTTCACCTGGTACTTGTTAGAAAGGCAGAATCTAGGTTCTACCCCAGACCTCCTGGATCAGAATCTACATCTTAATCGTACAACCTTATATTGTAGCTTCTTGGTCCATGTGCGTATAAGTTGTACCTCCATCCAAATTAGTTGAAGTGTCTTTTTTTTTTTTAATTTATTAATTAATTTATTTATTTTTGGCTGTGTTGGGTCTTCGTTTCTGTGCGAGGTCTTTCTGTAGTTGCGGCGAGTGGGGGCCAATCTTCATCTCGGTGCGCGGGCCTCTCACTATCGCGGCCTCTCTTGTTGCGGAGCACAGGCTCCAGACGCGCAGGCTCAGTAGTTGTGGCTCACGGGCCTAGTTGCTCCGCGGCATGTGGGATCTTCCCAGGCCAGGGTTCGAACCCGTGTCCCCTGCATTGGCAGGCAGATTCTCAACTGCTGCACCACCAGGGAAGCCCAGTTGAAGTGTCTTTTACAAAAGCAGACACAAAGCCTTGTGCTTATGTGTGGCTGGTCTGTATAGTATGCCTAACAGCATTTAACAAACGGTGTTGCATTAAGAATCAAGTCAATAGTCAAATTTGATTTTGAAACAGACACTCCATGCTCTTCTCCCTCACGTTATTTCAACAGTCACTTAAGATAAAATGAATGATGATAGAGCAATCACTATATGGAAAAATATTAATAATATTAATGTTCTGTTTTCTGTCTCAAATGGACCAAGACTGTTTTTGTCCTAAAGGATATAAAATAGCAGGGAAATCATCTAAATATTTATCAATTATATTTGCTCGCTAGACTAGACAGTATGGTGGTTAAGAGCAAACTTACCAGCTGCATGAATTTTCTATACTTCAGGTTCCTCCTATGTAAGGTAATACTTATGTCATAGGGTACAGATAAGTTAACATTTGTGAAGCCTGGTGTGCAGTAAGCCCTTAGCCACTATTATTATTTTACACCAAATATTTAACTTTCAGAGAAGGATCTTTCCTAGTTCTCTCTAAAGAAAGTTTTTCTCTCACTTTTATGGCTCTTCTTCTTCCACCCACCACCCATCTCATTTAATCTCCCTTTTTTTTATTCACTTAAAATGTGTCAAAACTGTGCTGTAGTTTTCTCCTAAGTTTCAGTTAATGCTTCTCTCCTGCACCTACAAGCAGGAAAATATAAAATCTACGTATCCAGATATGGCACCTCTCCCTTACCAACGCCACATCCCCCAACTGTCTCCCAATGTTTCTATGTGGATGGTAGCAATGGCTATAATTTTGGAGCTTTTATCTAGCAAGAATTAGCTCCTTTAATCCTTAAAACTGTTCTGAAGTAATTGTTACTCACTCTTTTAACTGAAGGTCAGAGAAGTTAATGACTTAATTGAAAGTCATCACTTACAGTAGAGTCGAACTGGAAATAAAACACAAACCTACGCTCTTTACAGCATATTAGACTGTCTCAAAGCCATGAAAAAGCACCACATTAGAAGTGAAAATTACCATTCCTGCCACCAGTTTCTCCACTGCCATTAGTATTATCACCATTTTCCTTAAATTACTTTGCATGCTTTCTTTCTTATTTGCATTACATATTTCATCATATATTAAATACTGAAGTATTTTTACCTGCTATGCCTCCCAGACTCAGTGCTCCCCCGCCATCAGCACTCTGGGACGAGCTTCCCTCACTTATGACATGGATTCTGAAAGCAATGTCTGAACAGCTCCTTTTATCTCCAGTCTTCATGCAGCAAACCAGGCTTCTCCAGGCTGTGTATTATTTTATATGTGACTAAAGAATATACACTACCTACTTTCCTATTTCATCAAAGTCCATTTGTCAGTAGTATTACCACTCCAGTATCTTTTCATGTCTTATATTCCAAAGTTATTTGAAATTCCCCTACAGTGGAGGTGATTGGTCATTCAATAAAACCTCAGGAAGATGCAGACAGCACAAGGGAATGCAAGGGAATGACACCCAGGAAAGATCTTGGAATCCAAGGATCTCAGCCCAGATGCACATTTAGGTCTCCATTTGGATATCAACATGAAAACTGATCTCTCTTTACAGGAAAGAGGTAGTCAAAACAGATTCTAAAACCTCTACCTGCACAGATATTTGAAACTTCAGAAAGTGAAGAAGAAAAAGGCTACAACTCTTTGAATAAATAGAAAGATGGAGTCCTAGGTATCATCATTTGGGTTTCTCTAGAAGCTAAGCTTGAGACAAGAACTTAGCCTCAGGCATTTACTTGGGGAGTGGCCTGAGGAAGTAGGGCTGAGGGAGTCGGGAGAGTGACAGAGAAGGAGGAAAATTCAATATCAGGGTGTGTGATCAAGGTGTGCTGTGGCAAAGGGCTTGCTTCCACAAGAACACAGAGAAGCACACAGAATGCTTCCCACATTCCCCACCTGAGGACAGGAGGTCAAGCATCTGTCCATTGGCACTCACTCCCCATTGGCCCAGAGTTGCCCTGACTTCCCTACAATTCGAAGTCCCACTTGCAGGCAAGAGCTAACCTGTCTCCCTTAGTTTGGAGAAAGCTCTGAGGCAGAGAAACAGGAATCTTGACTAACTTGACTATATCAAACATGTTATAATATACCCATATCCCACATAAAATGGTACTGTGTGCCTTAAAATGGGAAGAGATTTTTATAATTTTGTTTTTAAAATTACTATTTTAATATTGCAATTTTTGTTTCATATTTTTAACTGATTTTCTAAGTCAAATATTTTTTAAGGTTTCAAATATTTTAACCAAATGGATAAAACAGCCCTGAGACCACCTCCAAAACTGCTCAGTAAGAACAAGTAGCTACAAGAACTCTACTCCAAACCCTATGCTTTAAACTGGTGCAGATAGATACTGAGAACTCAAATTCTCTGAAATAGGTATTACAGGCCCTAATGCCAGGCAGCAACCAGACGCAACCTATTCCCAGTGCAAACAGATGTGGAACAGGACCGTGCAGCACAAAGAAGAAAATGATCAGAGAAACAGAAAACAAAAGCAGAATAGAATAGAGAACAGACCAGGAAAGAGAGATTCTTATCAATTTCACCTGGTAAAGACTCATCAATTTCCCAGTAAAATGAAAGTATAAATGAATATCAAAACCATAAAAGATTGATGTAATCATCATAGTCCATTTAGCCATCCCATTAACTGTTCAAAATTATGACTCAAAAATGAGGATTTATATTTTATACTGGAGGAAACTGCGGTCCATGACTACAATCTCACAGATAGAATTAACATTCACATAACAATACTATATTGTATATTTGAAAGTTGCTAAGAGAGTAGATCTTAAAAGTTCTTGGGGTTTCCCTGGTGGCACAGTGGTTAAGAATTCACCTGTCAATGCGAGGGACACGGGTTCGAGCCCTGGTCCTGGAAGATCCCACATGTCACGGAGCAGCTAAGCCCGTGCACCACAACTACAGAGCCGGTGCTCTAGAGCCCACGAGCCACAACTTCTGAGCCCGAGCACCACAACTATTGAAGCCCGCACGCCTAGAGCCCGTGCTCCATAGCAAGAAAAGCCACCACAATGAGAAGCCCGCGCACCGCAACGAAGAGTAGCCCCCACTCGCTGCAACTAGAGAAAGCCCGTGAGCAACAACGAAGACCCAACGCAGCCAAAAATAAAATAAATAAAATAAATAAATTAAAAAAGAAAAAGTTCTCAACACAAGAAAAAACAATGTGTAACTGTGAAATGATGTATGTTAACTAAGCTTTTTGTAGTAATCATTTCGTGATATAGACATATATCAAATCATATTGCATACCTTAAACTAATACCATGTTATATGTCAATTATATCTCAATAAAATGGGGGGAAAATTTTTTAAAAAATGAGGATTTATATTTTCAAATTAATCTTCAGGCTTTCTTTATAAAATACAAATCAGGAGTCTTTCTGGACATTGATGAAGCAAATTGACAATTGTAAAGGTGTGTTCTCCAGAGTAAATGAAGAAGGCAAGCAACCCTCTGCAAAATACTGCCTTAACAAGGCTCTTTTTGTCTGCTTCTATTTCTTAATATACTCAGACTGAGGACCTTATACTGTCTTTCCTCCATTCCCCAGTTCAGAGGCATCCTTGAGGGAGTTCTCACTCTCCACCATCCCCAATAGGCCTTGAGAGAATCATTAACCATCTTTACATCAATTAATCCGTCTTCCGTGGTACATAACCAGGACCCTAGTACACAGAATTGCCCGTGTGAAAAGAAGCTCAGTTGCAAAAAACATGTCCGCAATCCAAAAATCTGCCCTTGAGATTTTCATTAAAGTTCTTATTTAAAGGTGTTCTTTATTTCATCTGTCTTCGGACTCTTAACCATTAGAGAGATGATAGCCTTTCATTCAAAACTATAAGTCTGTTAAAGTGGAAATTCTTTGTAAAAATCACTGTATACATATAAATATGCACTCACCAGTCTTTTGACATGAGGCCAAGCTTCTTGTTTTCACACCAGTAACACATAGTCTACCATGTCAAGTTTCATTTAAAAAAAAATAGTAGTGAAAACTTAAAGATGGAGGTGAAACAATCTGAGGACAGAATGCATTTTTTCAAATATTTTTCTCCCAAACGTATTGCAGTTTTTTTCAGTGATATCTATTTGAATGCAGTTGAGGACTGGGAGATAACAGGGTCCTAAATTTTTGCCCAGGCTCAGTTCTCTTTTATTTCTGCCAATTCAGTATCATCTACTTTCTCAAAACTCAGTCTAAAACTCACTTTCTCAAGTGTTTTCACAGACCTCTCCTTGCACTCTTTTGCTCTGAATTTCATCGGCCTGTGACTTTATATGTTCCTGCTTTCTGCGTGCATGCTTTGTTTTCTAATCATCAGGTTCTGCAGGATAGTAATGGACATATACCACCAGGGTGTGGTATTTTTCAAACTGCTGGTCATGGTGCCCATTGTGAAGAATGATACTGATTTAGTGGATCCAGCCAAGATTTATTTTTTAATTAAATAAAATAAGAAATACCGGAGTGCAAAACAAGTAGTAAGTATATAAATTATTTCATGGAACTTTTTTTTATTGACATAGTTTCAGGTGTACAACATAATGATTCCATATCTGTATATATTTCAAAATGATCACTATAAATCTAGTTAATATCCATCACCACATATAGATAAAAAATGTTTTCTCATGATGAGAATTTTTAATATCTACTCTTTTAGCTACTTTCAAATATACAATACAGTGTTACTAACTATAGCCTTTTATAGAAATTTTTTATTTTTATACATCTGTGTATGATTCTGTGAACTGGATCACAATATACAAAGTAATTCTTACTGTGGGTTACAGTTAGAAAAGTTTAAAAGCCACTGATTTAAGCCAGTACTGCTTAAATAGTTATTAGCCAGCAAGTACTTGTAGGTAGCTTTAAAGAAAAATCATTACTCAATATAAAATTTTAATCCCTTCATCAGAACGGTCTATAAAATACTAACATATGCAGAAATAGTTATCAATACTTATTTGTGCTAACCACTGTAGATACAAGAAAGAAAAACAGTTCTTTTCTTCAAGGAGCCTAAAAAGTAGTAGAGAAAACAAGTAAAGCAGAAATGTTAATTCAGTATATTAGGACATAAAATCAGAAAGCATGAGAGCACAAAGAAAGTATTCCTAACTCTGTCTCCCAGGAATTGGTTTCTCATTGCCCTAAACCTTTAGAAAATTCTGATCTGTAAAAGGGACAGAATTTTAGCCAAGAAAATACCTCCGGAGAGAGGTATTCAGCCAACATTCTATGTGATTAGCATCATGTCAGGCTACACAGTGGAAACTCAGCTGGACTAACTATATTTTCAACCAGGTTTTAAATTCTATATTTTTGACAAGTAAAAGTTGTATATATTTAGGTGTAAACTTGATATATTTATACATTGTGAAATAAATATCACAAGCTAATTAACAGATCTATCTCCTCACATGGTTACTATTTTCTTTCTTCTTTGCTTTTTCTGTGATGAGAACACTTAAGATCTACCCTCTTAAGAAATTTCAAGTACAGTCAGCCCTCCAAATCTGAGGGTTTCATATCTGTGACTCAACCAACTACAGATCAAAATTACTAAAAAAAAACTAGAAATTTCCAAAATGCAAAACCTCAATTTGCTGTGCACCAGCAACTATTCACACAGTATTTACATTTTATTTACAACTATTTACATAGCATTTACATTGTATTAGTTATTAAAAGTAATCTAGAGATGATTTAAAGTATGCAAAAGGAGGTGCCTAGGTTATACACAAATACAGTTGATCCTTGAACGATGAGGGGGTTAGGAGATACTGAATACCCCCACACGCATACAGTCAAAAATCTGTGTATAACTTTATAATTGATTCTCCATATCCATGATTCCAATCCACAGACTCAACCAACTGTAGATTACGTAGTACCATTGTACATATTTATTGAAAAAAATCCACACATATGTGGGCCTGCATAGTTCAGACCCATGTTGTCCAGAGGTTAGCTGTACTATGCCATTTTATAAAAGGGACTTGAGCATCCACAGATTTTGGTATCTGCTGGGGATCCTGAAACCAATTCCCCATGAATACCAAGGGATGACTATATACAATACAGTACTGTTAATCAGTCATATTGATACATTAGAGCTCCAGAACTTATTCATCTTGCATAACTGAAACTTGGTACCCTTTGATCAACATCTCCCCACTTCTTCCCCCCTCCAGCCCCTGACAACCTCCATTCTAGTCTCTGCTTTTATGAGTTTGGCTATTTTAGATTCCACACGTAAGTGAGATCATGCAGTATTTATCTTTCTGGGTCTGGCTTATTTCACTTGGCATAATGTTTTCCAGGTTCATCCAAGTTGTCTCCAATGTCAGGATTTCATTGTTTTTAAGGCTGAATAATATTCCATTCTGTGTATGTATGTTTCCATTTATCCATGGGCAGTTAGATTGTTTTCATATTTTGGTTATTGTGAATAATGCTGCAATAAGCATGGGGGTACAGATATCTCTCCAAGTTCCTGATTTCATTTCCTTTTGATATATAACCGGAAGTGAGATTGCTGGATCAGGTGGGAGTTTTAGTTTTTTATTTTTTGAAGACACCCATACTGTTTTCCATAATAGTTTTACCAATTTACATTCTCACCAACAGTACACAGGATTTCCTATTTTCCACATTCTCACAAATACTTGTAATCTCTTGTCTTTTTGACAGTAGCCAGTCTAACAGATATGAGGTGATATTGTGGTTTTAATTTATGTTTCCCTGGTGATTAGTGATGTTGAGCACTTTTTCATATACCTGTTGGCCATTTGTATATCTTCTTTTGAAAATGTATATTCAGGTTCTTTGTCCAGTTTTCAATCAGTTTATTTAGGGTGGTTTTTTTTTTTGGTTTTGGTTTTGTTTGTTGTTTTCTATTGAGTTATATGAACTCCTTATATTTTTTGGATATTAATTTCTTTTCAGATATATGGTTTGCAAATATTTTCTTCCATTCCATAGGTTGCCTTTTCACTCTGTTGCTTGTTGATTGTTCCCTTTGCTGTGCAGAAGCTTATTAGTTTGATGCAATCCCGTTTGTTTATTTTTGCTTTTGTTTCCTGTGCTTTTGTTGTCATATTCAAAAAAATCATTGCCCAGACCAATGTCAAGATGCTAAATTCTCCAGAGGGAGATGTACAAGAAGCAATAAATATAATAAATAAGAAAAATATACCACATGTTGGAAATTAATAACAATGGAAAGAAAAAGGAAAGCTAAGTAAGAGTGATCAGGAGGGCCAGGAACTTTAAATAGCCTGGCCAAAGTAATCTTCATTGATATGTAGACATTTGAGAAAACACTTGAAAAAGATGGAAAAAAAAAAAAAAGAGAGATGATACAGAGTTTTGATGTGATAGCCAGAGACTAATGGATAAATAATTTAGAAAAAGTATAAATTTCTCTTTTGAGAGTGTTACTGACATTTGAGTCCATCCTAAATGAAATATATCTAAGAAAAGAGAAAATAAACTCTGGTACACTTTATTCAAAATAATTTTAATTGCAAAAATTTTTTTTATAGATTTCTTTTTATTTTTTAATGATTGATCAGATGGAATAGAGAATTAAGTTTTAGAATCCCAGCTGGTGAGAACCCTGGAATATACAAAATACAGAAAGGTGCTTTTAGGATTTTGTGGTTGAAATTTGAACTTTTGTGATTTTTCTTGTGTAAATTAAAATATTATTGATCCTGGTGGCTCAACCCCAGCCTCAGTGTCCTAGATGATACATGTTCATAATAGCATTTTAACTTGCTGAATCTTTGGATAGATGCTACTATGATCTTACTGAAATACTGTTTTACCAACTAATATTTTCAGGATGTTTTGAGACTAGAAAAATTTTGAGAGCATGAACCATAAATTTTAACGTTTAGTATTAAATACTCTATAGTTCTTTGACATAGTAGGACATTGATAAATATTTTGACTGATATTTGCAAATATAGAGAGAAGCAAATATGCACATGTCTTTTGCTTTTTTATTTCATTTGAGAAAGTTGCAGATGCAGTTAGAAATTCTTATTTATATAGAGCAAATAATCATTACAGTGGTTTTCATATTGAAACAAAAATCCTTGTAAATTCTATCTGTTGACCTAATTATGCCCTCCATTGTGAAAAAAAGCAATAAGTGCAACTATTTTACCTTTTACTGAGGGTTATCTACGAAAGCTTTACATATGTTATTTCATTAAATCACCTTATCTCATAATGATTCCCATTTACACAGAGGGATGTTGAACATCAGAAAGGAGGTAACTTCGCCAGGACTGCACAGTCACTTGGTGCTGGATATAAACTCCTGTAAGTCGGAGTCCAACACTGGTGCCCCTGCTCCTCTCTCTAGAGTGGGTATCTTCTTCCTGATTAAAGCCCCACAAATAGTTGAAATTGTGATCTTCTCTTCCCCAATTGGTCTATAACCTCTTCCCTTCACAGTTCCCACTACTTCCCACCATTTCTTTGAAACACTGTGGTTCCTTTAATCTTATTGTCTCCTCCATACATGACAACCTGTCCATGTCTGCTGAAACGGATTCCCACTGTAAAGGATTTTGGACTAAGTACACTTGACATATTGAATGAAGTCCAATAGTGAACACATTCATAGGTCAAGCCTCCAATCTATAAGAGTTTAGTCTTTAGGATCCTCTTTACTTGGGAGATTTCTGAAAGGTCCCACATCACCATTGTTTGTCTTCCATCTCCAGCTTTCTCCCTGATGACAAAATAACCAGACAACACAGAGCAGGAGACTGGGTCCTCTCCCTTGTCATCTTCCAGACTCTTCAGTGTCTCATACTCTAGGTAAAGCTATGGCCAAAACTAAACCATTTTATAAAATAAGAATATAACGTTAGAAATCAGTCTTTTGAAATCCCTCTTCTTCCTTTATTTTCCTACCTAATACAGCAGTATCAGCATCATTTTTGCTTCCTCTGGCAACTGAAGAACCACTTTTCCACCTCCTGAGTGGAGTGTAGACTGACTGCAGCACTACGAGTGTCTTCCCCAGGACATCGTGTGCCAGTTTGTCATCGCCTGCCTGAAAGGTACAAGGCATCCTTTCTGCCTTTCTCAGATTCTTCAATGTGTCAAGTGTACAAAATTGAAAGAGTAACTTCATATGAAGTTAATATAGGGGAGATGGGAAACATGCTATGACAAAAATTCCTGTTGAATAAATTCTAACACTCATCTAAATACTTGCTCTCATACAATTAATCTCTCTGTCTTAAAATTAAAATAAAGTTTTGTTCATTAAAATCCCAGACAGAACATTGTAATGGTTTAAATACTGCAGTGTCTCATTTTATCCCATAAACCTTTACATTTGAATAGTTCTTTACAGATTATAAAGCACCTTTAGATCCATGTTATATACTCTGAGAGCTAGAAGGGAATCTTAAAATTACTAAAACAATCCCATAATTTCCTCTGATTCTCACAGCAATTCTATGAAGTATTTATCCAAGTGTTACTCCCACTTTATGGTTGAGACTGAGCCCAGAGACTTTTACATACTTTTCTAGATCTCAGAGTTAAAAAGTGGGACCTGACTTCCAAATCACAGCTCAGTGCTTCTTCTAAAATATCATGCTGTCACTCCACTAACTGATACCTGTTAAGGAATTTGTTATTTAGCTAAACGAATTTTCTAGAAAGCTAGAGCTTTATCCATTAAGTGGTTAGGTATTCGTCATCATTGTAAATAGTCATTATTATTTTCCTTAAACATTACACTTGTATATACCTGCAGAAAATAACTCTGTGTTCTCCTTTAAAGGAAGGCTTTGTTCTATCTTGTTCCAAAATCCAACAGCAAATGATTATAGGAATACAGCAACAAAATGTAATGGAAAATGTTGAAACTGAAAAATAAACTTTTTTTTTTAGATTTAGAAAGATTTGGATTAAAGACTCTTCTTTGGATGAAGGAGGTCAAAAGTTACAAATTTCCACTTATAAAATAAATAAGTCCTGGGGATGTAATGTACAGCATAGAGACTATGGTTAATAATCCTGGGACTTCCCTGGTGGCACAGTGGTTGGGAATCCGCCTGCCAGTGCAGGGGACATGGGTTCGAGCCCTGGTCCAGGAAGATCCCATGTGCTACGGAGCAAATAAGCCTGTGCACCACGGCTGCTGGGCCTGTGCTCTGGAGCCCGCGAGTCACAATGAGAAACCCGCACACTGCAGTGAAGAGTAGCCCTCACTCGCCACAACTAGAGAAAGCCTGCACACAGCAACAAAGACCCAACATAGCCAAAAATAAATAAGTAAATTTATTAAAAAAATAATAACCCTGTATACCAAAAAAGGCATGCAGATGGCCAATAGGCACATGAAAAAATGTTCAACATTGTTAACTTTTAGAGAAATGCAAATCAAAACCACAATGAGATATCTCCTCACTCCGATCAGAATGGTCATCATCAAAAAGTCTACAAATAGTAAATATTGGAGAGGATGTGGAGGAAAAGGTACCCTCCCACACTGTTGGTGGGAATGTAAATTGGTACAGCCACTATACAGAAGAGTATGGAGGTTCCACAAGATTCATCCTTCTTGGTTTCCTTTATCCTGCTCACCCCTCTGTAAATAGTTCCTTCATAAAAAAATGTCTTCAAAAATCCTAGCTAAGCGTGTTATCTGTTTCCTGTCAGGACTTGGATTGATTACACTGATCAATAAATACTGAGTATTTTTTTTAACATTGCCATATGATCCAGCAATCCCACTCCTGGACATATATCTGGAGAAAACTCTAACTTGAAAAGATAGATGCACTCCAATGTTCATAGCAGCACTATTTATAATAGCCAAGACATGGAAGCAACTTAAATGCCCATAGAAAGATGAATGGATAAATAAGATGTGGCATATATATATATATATATATATATATATATATATATATATATAATGGAATATTACTCAGCTATCAAAAAGAATGATATAGTGCCATGTGCAGCACCATGAATGGACCTAAAGACTGCCATATTAAGTGAAGTAAGTCAGACGGAAAGACAAATGTCACCTGATAATACTTATATGTGGAATCTTAAAAAATGATACAAATGATACAGACCAACATGCTGTACTCCTAGGGACCCCTTCAGAGGGTGATGGAATGGAAGGAGATTGACGACTGGGAGCCACTGAGTAGAGAAGGCTCTCTCTCCTCTATTATGCTGATTAAGGAGCATAAAATTAGTGGCCAAGACTAAGGAAATAAAATCGCATGGCTATGGCTCTGCCCACAACTTCTCCTGGATCTCTCATTCCTAACAACTCCTTAGCACAGGGTGTTCCATACTCCAAAGTTGTACTCAAGTACAGTATTGGTTTAATAAATGTCAGTTCATTAGACTTTGGTTAATCATAAAGATAGATATTAAAATAGCTTTCTAAATCTAGATAAAATCTATCTCTAACAGAGATTGGTATTGTGGGTGAAAGACATGATAACAACCTAAAAGAAGTATCTTTAAATTGAGGCACATAACTGTTCCACCCACCTTTCCTCCTTACTGCCAGCTAGAAAAAGGACGTGATGTGTGGAGCTCAAGCAGTCTCATTGGACCTTGAGATGAGGGTCGCACTCAGGGAAGTGAAAAAAAAAAAGCTACAAAGAGGCTAGGTCCCTGCCAACTTTATGGAACTCTCATGTTTACTCTTTACTCCCCAAATACCATACTTATGTGGAAGAAATGGACCTCATGTGTTTAAATCATTATTGAGTTGGGTGTTCTGCCTTTTGAGCTGAATCTAGTCCAGAAAGTTATACCACACATGCTACTTTTCACTTTCCAGATTCCAAAATGTTCTTTCTATAATCTTCTCTCCTGCTTTCCTTGTCCTTATATATTTATTTACCAAAACAAAATAAAAAGTACTGCTTTTTGATATTTTAATGAGCTTTCAGGAGAAAGTACCTATAAATATATGTGTCCAGTCTACCATCTTTAGTAAAAAAAAAACCAAAAAAACTGTCTTGATTACTGACCAATGATACAAATTACAAAACAGAAATAGACTCACAGACATAGAAAACAGACTTAAGGTTACCAAAGCAGTTAGTGGTGGGGTGGGTAGGGAGACAAATTAGGATTTGGGATGAGCATATACACACTACTATCTATTAAATAAACAACAAGGACCTACTATATAGCACTGGGAATGATATTCAACATCTTGTAACAACATATAATCGAAAAGAATCTGAAAAAGAATATATATATATATATGACTGAATCACTGTGCTGTACATCTGAAACTAACACAACATTGTAAATCAAATAGACTTCAGTTGGGCTTCCCTGGTGGCACAGTGGTTGAGAATCTGCCTGCCAATGCAGGGGACACGGGTTCGAGCCCTGGTCTGGGAAGATCCCACATGCCACAGAGCAACTAGGCCCGTGAGCCACAACTACTGAGCCTGCGCATCTGGAGCCTGTACTCCCAACAAGAGAGGCTGCAATAGCGAGAGGCCCACGTACCGAAATGAAGAGTGGCCTCCGCTTGCCGCAACTAGAGAAGGCCCTCATACAGAAACGAACACCCAACACAGCCAAAAATAAATTAATTAATTAATATGTTTAAAAAAGAAAAGAAGGGAATGTAAAAGTACATAGTAGATCCATGAAAGATGTTAAATTTAAAAAATATATATATACTTCAATTAAAAAAACAAAATTAAATAAATCATAATGTTATAAAAGACCACAGATCCCTACAATATAAAAAAAAAAAAAAATCACGTGTAGCATATTTGAAGGCTGCTAGAGAGTAGACCTTAATATTCCACATCTCAAGAAAAATAATGTAACTGTGTGGTGACAGATGTTGACTAGACTTATTATGGCAATCATTTTGAAATATATACAGATATTATATCATTGTGTTGTATACCTGAAATTAATATAATGTTTTATGTCAATTATACCTCAATAAATTTTTTAAGATAATAACTTAAGCACTAAAAGATAGAAGACTGTTCTTTGGAATTATGACATAAAATCAAATCATAAAATCTGTATTTGTCATGTTTGTCAGCAAGTGCCACCCTCAGGAAAGCACAGTCTGGTTAAGACCAGGGGCCATGTGACACGTGAAGCAGCTGACTGAGCTGGAAGAGCTTGGCCTTCAGGGAGCTATAGACCCATGTCAGTGACATACCATCTGTATGTGTCTCACTTCTCTGTGTCTCAATTTCCTCCTCTGTAAATTTGTGATAATACCTACTTCACATAATGTCTGACATACTTTCCATTGGCCCCAACTCTTTCTCCATACTTCTGTGTCCCATTTCTCGGCTGACATGTAAAGACCACATCAGCTTGGCTCCCAAGCCTGTATTCCGGACAAGGGAAGCACTGTCAGGAGATGGGAAGGAAGGAAGAGTGAGAATTCAGGGGAAGTCTCCCTCCTGCCCCTGCCTTTGCAGGGAACTTCCCTGACTCAGCTCAGGCTGAACAACCCTCCTGTGGCTCTGGGTCACCCAGGAATACTGTGCCTCCTGTGTCCTTTTATGTCAGGGGCTAATGACTTTCTATGGTGCTAGTCCCAGGATGCACCCACAAGATTCATCCTTCTTGGTTCCCTTTATCCTTCCCACCCCTCTGTAAGTAGTTCCTTCATAGGAGAGGAACCAAGATGCCAGAGTAGAAGGATGTGCTCTCACTCCCTCTTGCAAGAACACCAGAATCACAACTAGCTGCTGGACAGTCATCGACAGGAAGACACTGGAACTCACCAAAAAAGATGTCCCACATGCAAAGACAAAGGAGAAGCCAAGATGAGAAGGCAGGAGGGGCGCAATCACAGTAAAATCAAATCCCATAACTGGTGGGTGGGTGACTCGCAGACTGGCGAACACTTATACCACAGAAGTCCACCCACTGGAGTGAATGTTCTGAGCCCCATGTCAGGCTTCCCAACCTGGGGGTCGGGCAACGGGAGGAGGAATTCCTAGAGAATCAGACTTTGAAGCCTAGTGGGAATTGATTGCAGGACTTTGAAAGGACTGGGGGAAACAGAGACCCCACTCTTGGAGGGTGCACACAAAATAGTGTGCACAACGGGACCGAGGGGAAGGAGCAGTGACCCCAGGGGAAACTGAACCAGACCTTCCTGCTAGTGTTGGAAGGTCTCCTGCAGAGGCGGGAGGTGGCTCTGTTTCACCGTGGGGACAAGGACACTGGAAACAGAAGTTCTGGGAAGTACTCCTTGGCGTGAGCCCTCCCAGAGTCTGTCATTAGCCCCACCAAAGAGCCCAGGTAGGCTCCAGTGTTCGGTTGCCTCAGGCAAAACAACCAACAGGGAGGGAACCCAGCCCCACCCATCAACAGTCAAGTGGATTAAAGTTTTACTGAGCTCTGACCACCACAGCAACAGTCAGTTCTACGCACCACCAGAGCCTCCTATGAAGCCACTTAGATAGCCTCAACCACCGGAGGGCAGACAGCAGAAACAAGAAAATCTACAATCCTGCAGCCTGTGGAACAAAAACCACATTCACAGAAAGATAGACAAGATAAAAAGGCAGAGGGCTATATACCAGATGAAGGAACAAGATAAATCCCCAGAAAAACAAAAAAAAATGAAGTGGAGACAGGCGACCTTCCAGAAAAAGAATTCAGAATAATGATAGTGAAGATGATCCAGAACCTCGGGAAAAAAATGGAGGCAAAGATCGAGAAGATGCAGGAAATGTTTAACAAAGACCTAGAAGAATTAAAGAACAAACAAACAGAGATGAACAATACAATAACTCAAATGAAAACTACACTAGAAGGAATCAATAGCAGAATAACTGAGGCAGAAGAACGGATAAGTGACCTGGAAGACAGAATGGTGGAATTCACTGCTGCAGAAAAGACTAAAGAAAAAAGAATGAAAAGAAATGAAGACAGCTTAAGAGACTTCTGGGACAACTTGAAACGCAACAGCATTCACATTATAGGGGTTCCAGAAGGAGAAGAGAGAGAAAAAGGACCAGAGAAAAAATTTGAAGAGATTATAGTTGAAAACTTCCCTAACATGGGAAAGGAAATAGACACCCAAGTCCAGGGAGCACAGAGAGTACAATACAGGATAAACCCAAGGAGAAACATGCTGAGACATATAGTAATCACATTGGCAAAAATTAAAGACAAAGAAAAATTATTGAAAGCAGCAAGGGAAAAACAACAAATAACATACAAGGGAACTCCCATGAGGTTAACAGCTGATTTCTCAGCTGAAACTGTACAAGCCAGAAGGGAGTGGCATGATATACTTAAAGTGATGAAAGGGAAGAACCTACAACCGAGATTACTCTACCCAACAAGGATCTCATTTAGATTCAATGGAGAAATCAAAAGCTTTACAGACAAGGAAAAGCTAAGAGAGTTCAGCACCACCAAACCAGCTCTACAACAAATGCTAAAGGAACTTCTCTAAGTGCGAAACACAAGAGAAGAAAAGGACCTACAAAGACAAACCCAAAACAATTAAGCAAATGGTCATAGGAACATACATTTACCTTAAACGTGAATGGATTAAATGCTCCAACCAAAAGACACAGGCTTGCTGAATGGATACAAAAACAAGACCCATATATATGCTGTCTACAAGAGATCCACTTCAGACCTAGGGATACATACAGACTGAAGGTGAGGGGATGGAAAAAGATATTCCATGCAAATGGAAATCAAAAGAAAGCTGGAGTAGCTACACTCATATCAGATAAAATAGACCTGAAAATAAAGAATGTTACAAGAGACAAGGAAGGACACTACATATTGATCCAGGGATCAATCCAAGAAGAAGATATAACAATTATAAATATATATGCACCCAACATAGAAGCACCTCAATACATAAGGCAACGGCTAACAGCTATAAAAGAGGAAATTGACAGTAACACAATAATAGTGGGGGATTTTAACACCTCACTTACACCAAAGGACAGATCATCCAAAATGAAAATAAATAAGGAAACAGAAGCTTTAAAGGACACACTAGACCAGGTAGACTTAATTGATATTTATAGGACATTCCATCCAAAAATAGCAGATTACACTTTCTTCTCAAGTGCACAAAGAACATTCTCCAGGATAGATCACATCTTGGGTCACAAATCAAGCCTCAGTAAATTTAAGAAAATTGAAATCATATCAAGCATCTTTTCTGACCACAACGCTATGAGATTAGAAATGAATAACAGGTAAAAAAAGGTAAAAAACACAAACACACAGAGGCTAAACAATACGTTACTAAATAACCAAGAGATCACTGAAGAAATCAAAGAGGAAATCAGAAAATACCTAGAGACAAATGACAATGAAAACACGATGATCAAAAACCTATGGGATGCAGCAAAAGCAGTTCTAAGAGGGAAGTTTATAGCTATACAAGCCTACCTAAAGAAACAAGAAAAATCTCAAGTAAACAATCTAACCTTACACCTAAAGGAACTAGAGAAAGAAGAAAAAACAAAACCCAAAGTTAGCAGAAGGAAATATATCATAAAGATCAGAGCAGAAATAAATGAAACAGAAACAAAGAAAACAATAGCAAAGATCAATAAAACTAAAAGCTGGTTCTTTGTGAAGATAAAGAAAATTGATAAGCCGTTAGCCAGACTCATCAAGAAAAATAGAGAGAGGACTCAAATCAACAAAATTAGAAATGAAAAGGAGTAGTGACAACAGACACTGCAGAAATACAAAGCATCCTAAGAGACTACTACAAGCAACTCTATGCCAATAAAATGGACAACCTGGAAGAAATGGACAAATTCTTAGAAAGGTATAACCTTCCAAGACTGAACCAGGAAGAAACAGAAAATATGAACAGACCAATCACAACTAATGAAATTGATACTGTGATTTAAAATCTTCCAACAAACAAAAGTCCAGGACCAGATGGCTTCACAGGTGAATTCTATCAAACATTTAGAGAAGAGCTAACACCATACTTCTCAAACTCTTCCAAAAAATTGCAGAGGAAGGAACACTCCCAAACTCATTCTATGAGGCCACCATCACCCTGATACCAAAACCAGACAAAGATACTACAAAAAAAGAAAATTACAGACCAATATCACTGATGAATATAGATGCAAAAATCCTCAACAAGGTACTAGCAAACAGAATCCAACAACACATTAAAAGGATCATACACCACAATCAAGTGGGATTTATCCCAGGGATGCAAGGATTTTTCAATATATGAAAATCAATCAGTGTGATACACCATATTAACAAATTGAAGAATAAAAATCATATGATCATCTCAATAGATGCAGAAAAAGGTTTGGACAAAATTCAACACCCATTTATGATAAAAACTCTCCAGAAAGTGGGCATAGAGGGAACCTACCTCAACATAATAAAGGCCATATATGACAAACCCACAGCAAACATCATTCTCAATGGTGAAAAACTGAAAACATTTTCTCTAAGATCAGGAACGAGACAAGGATGTCCACTCTCACAACTATTATTCAACATAGTTTTGGAACTCCTAGCCACAGCAATCAGAGAAGAAAAAGAAATAAAAGGAATACAAATTGGAAAAGAAGAAGTAAAACTGTCACTATTTGCAGATGACATGATTCTATACATAGAGAATCCTAAAAATGTCACCAGAAAACTACTAGAGCTAATCAATGAATTTGGTAAAGTTGCAGGATACAAAATTAATGCACAGAAATCTCCTGCATTCCTATACACTAATGATGAAAAATCTGAAAGATAAATTATGGAAACACTCCCATTTACCTTTGCAACAAAAAGAATAAAATACCTAGGAATAAACCTACCTAGGGAGACAAAAGACCTGTATGCAGAAAACTATAAGACACTGATGAAAGAAATTAAAGATGATACCAACAGATGGAGAGATATACCATGATCTTGGATTGGAAGAATCAATATTGTGAAAATGACTCTATTACCCAAAACAATCTACAGATTCAATGCAATCCCTATCAAATTACCAATGGCATATTTTATGGAACTAGAACAAATCATCTTAAAATTTGTATGGAGACAAAAAAGACCTCGAATAGCCAAAGCAGTCTTGAGGGAAAAAAATGGAGCTGGAGGAATCAGACTCCCTGACTTCAGACTATACTACAAAGCTACAGTAATCAAGACAATATGGTACTGGCACAAAAACAGAAATATAGATCAATGGAACAAGATAGAAAGCCCAGAGATAAACCCACACATCTATGGTCGACTAATCTATGACAAAGGAGGCAAAGATATACAATGGAGAAAAGACAGTCTCTTCAAGAAGTGGTGCTGGGAAAACTGGACATCTACATGTAAAAGAATGAAATTAGAATACTCCCTAACACCATACACAAAAATAAACTCAAAATGGATTCGAGACCTAAATGTAAGACTAGACACTTTAAAACTCTTAGAGGAAAACATAGGGAGAACACTCTTTGACATAAATCACGGCAAGGTCTTTTTGATCCACCTCCTAGAGTAATGGAAATAAAAACAGAAATAAACAAATTGGACCTAATGAAACTTCAAAGCTTTTGAACAGCAAAGGAAACCATAAACAAGACGAAAAGACAACCCTCAGAATGGGAGAAAATATTTCAAATAAATCAATGGACAAAGGATTAATCTCCAAAATATATAAACAGCTCATTCAGCTCAATATTAAAGAAACAAACAACCCAATCCAAAAACGGGCAGAAGACCTAAATACACATTTCTCCAAAGAAGACATACAGATGGCCAAGAAGCACATGAAAAGCTGCTCAACATCACTAATTATTAGAGAAATGCAAATCAAAACTACAATGAGGTATCACCTCACACCAGTTCGAATGGGCATTATCAGAAAATCTACAAACAACAAATGCTGGAGAGGGTGTGGAGAAAAGGGAACCCTCTTTCACTGTTGGTGGGAATGTAAATTGATACAGCCACTATGGAGAACAGTATGGAGGTTCCTTAGAAAACTAAAAATAGAATTACCATATGACCCAGCAATCCCACTACTGGGCATATACCCAGAGAAAACCGTAATTCAAAAAGACACATGCACCCCAATGTTCATTGCAGCACTATTTACAATAGCCAGGTCATGGAAACAACCTAAATGCCCATCAACAGACGACTGGATAAAGGAGAAGTGGTACATATATACAATGGAATATTACTCAGTCATAAAAAGGAATGAAATTGAGTCATTTGTTGAGATTTGGATGAATCTAGAGACTGTCGTAAAGAGTGAAGTAAGTCAGAAAGAGAAAAACAAATATCATATATTAATGCATGTATGTGGAACCTAGAAAAATGGTACAGATGAACCGGTTTGCAGGGCAGAAGTTGAGACACAGATGTAGAGAACAAACGTATGGACACCAAGGGGGTGGGGATGGTGGTGTGCTGAATTGGGCGATTGGTATTGACATGTATACACTGATGTGTATAAAATTGATGACTGATAAGAACCTGCAGTACAAACAAACAAACAAACAAACAAAACAACTAATACAAAAAAAAAAAAAAAGGAATGAAATATTGACACACACTACAGCATGACTGAACCTTGAAAGCATGGTCTCACTGAAAGAAGCCAGACATGACAGGCCACAAACTGAATGATTCCATTTCTATGAAATGACCCAAAGAAGTAAATCCATGGATACAGAAAGCAGAGCAGTGGTGACCAGGGACTGGGGTGACAGGAATGAGGAATGACTGCTTATGGGGTGGTGGGATTATCTCTTGTGTTGATGAAAATGTTCTAAAATTTGTTCTGGTGTTGCTTGCACAAGTCTGTGAATATACTAAAAACCATTGAATTGTGTACTTTAAATGGGAGAATTGTGTGATATATTATCTCAATAAAGTGGTTTATAAAAGAAAAAAATAGTTCCTTCATAAAAAATGCCTTCAAAAATCCTAGCTAAGCATGCCATCTGTTTCCTGTCAGGACTTGGGTTGATTACACTGATCAATAAATACTGAGTATTTTTTTTAACATCTTTAGTGGAGTATAATTTCTTTACATTGCTGTATAACAAAGTGATTCAGCTATACATATACGTATATCCCCATATCCCCTCCCTCTTAGGTCTCCCTCCCACCCTCCCTATCCCACAGCTCTAGGTGGTCACAAAGCTCCAAGCTGATCTCCCTGTGCTATGCAGCTGCTTCTCACTAGCTATCTATTTTATATTTGGTAGTGTACAGATGTCCATGCCACTCCTTCACTTTCTCCCAGCTTACCCTTCCCCCTCCCTGTGTCCTCAAGTCCATTTTCTACGACTGCATCTTTATTCCTGTTCTGCCCCTAGGTTCTTCAGAATCATTTTTTTTTTTAGATTCCATATATGTGTGTTAGCATACGGTATTTGTTTTTCTCTTTCTGACTTACTTCACTCTGTATGACAGACGCTAGGTGCATCCACCTCACTACAAAAAACCAAATTTCATTCCTTTTCATGGCTGAGTAATATTCTATTGTATATATGTACCACATCTTCTTTATCAATTCATCTGTCGATGGACACTTAGGTTGTTTCAATATCCTGGGTATTGTAAATACAGCTGCAATGAACATTGTGGTATATGACTCTTTTTAAATTATGGTTTTCTCAGGGTATATGCCCAGCAGTGGGATTGCTGGGTCATATGGTAGTTCTATTTTTAGTTTTTTAAGGAACCTCCATAATGTTCTCCATAGTGGCTCTATCAATTCACATTCCCACCAACAGTGCAAGAAAGTTCCATTTTCTCCACACCCTTTCACACATTTATAGTTTCTAGATTGTTTGATCATGGCCATTCTGACCAGGATAAGGTGATACCTCATTGTAGTTTAGATTTGCATTTCTCTAATGATTAGTTATGTTGAGCATCCATTCATGTGTTTGTTGGGAATCTGTATATCTTCTTTGGAGAAATGTCTATTTAGATCTTTGGCCCATTTTTGGATTAGGTTGTTTGTTTTTATGATATTGAGCTGCATGAGCTGCTTGTATATTTTGGACATTAATCCTTTGTCAGTTGCTTCATGTGCAAATATATTCTCCCATTCTGAGGGTTGTCTTTTCGTCTTGTTTATGGTTTTCTTTGCTGTGCAAAAGCTTTTAAGCTTCATTAGGTCCCATTTTTTTATTTTTGTTTTTATTTCCCTTTCTCTAGGAGGTGGGTCAAAAAGGATCTTGCTGTGATTAATGTCATAGAGTGTTCTATGTTTTCCTCTAAGAGTTTGATAGTGTCTGGCCCTACATTCAGGTCTTTAATCCATTTTGAGTTTATTTTTGTGTATGGTGTTAGGGAGTGTTCTAACTTCATTCTTTCACATGTAGCTGTCCAGTTTTCCCAGCACCACTTATTGAAGAGGCTGTCTTTTCTGAATTGTATATTCCTGCCTCCTTTATGAAAAATAATGTGACCATATGTGCGTGGGTTTATCTCTGGGCTTTCTATCCTATTCCATTGATCTATATTTCTGTTTTTGTGCCAGTACCATACTGTCTTGATTACTGTAGCTTTGTAGTAGAGTCTGAAGTCTAGGAGCTTGATTCCTCCAGCTCCATTTTTCTTTCTCAAGATTGCTTTCGCTATTCAGGGTCTTTTGTGTTTCCATGCAAATTGTGAAATTTTTTGTTCTGGTTCTGTGAAAAATGCCAGTGGTAGTTTGAGAGGGATTGCATTGAACCTGTAGATGGCTTTGGGTAGTACAGTCATTTTCACAATGCTATTTCTTCCAATCCAAGAACATGATATATCTTGCCATCTGTTCATATCATCTTTAATTTCTTTCATCAGTATCTTATAGTTTTTGGCATACAGGTCTTTTGCCTCCTTAGGTAGGTTTAATCCTAGGTATTTTATTCGTTTTTGTTGCAATGGTAAATGGGAGTGTTTCCTTAATTTCTCTTTCAGATTTTTCATCATTAGTGTATAGGAATGCAGGAGATTTCTGTGCATTAATTTTGTATTCTGCAACTGTACCAAATTCATTGATTACCTCTAGTAGTTTTCTCGTACAGTCTTTAGGATTCCCTATGTATACTATCATGTCATCTGCAAACAGTGACACCTTTACTTCTTCTTTTATGATTTGGATTCCTTTTATTTATTTTTCTTCTCTGATTTAGCTGTGGCTAAAACCTCCAAAACTATGTTGAATAATAGTGGTGAGTGTCGACAAGCTTGTCTTGTTCCTGATCTTAGTGGAAAGGCTTTCAGTTTTTCACAATTAAGAATGATGTTGGCTGTGAGTTTGTCATATATGGCCTTTATTATGTTGAGGTAAGTTCCCTCTAAGCCTACTTTCTGGAGAGTTTTTATCATAAATCGGTGTTGAATTTTGTCAAAAGTTTTTTCTGCATCTATTGAGATGATCATATGGTTTTTCTCCTTCAATTTGTTAATATGGTGTATCACATTGATTGATTTGCATGTATTGAAGAATCCTTGCATCCCTAGGATAAACCCCACTTGATCATGGTGTATGATCCTTCTAATGTGCTGTTGGATTCTGTTTGCTAGTATTTTGTTGAGGACTTTTGCATGTATGTTCATCAGTGATATTGGCCTGAAGTTTTCTTTCTTTGTGACATATTTGTCTGGTTTTGGTATCAGGGTGATGGTGGCCTTGTAGAATGAGTTTGGGAATGTTACTCCCTCTGCTATATTATGGAGGAGTTTGAGAAGGATAGGTGTTAGCTCTTCTCTAAGTGTTTGAGAGAATTCGCCCGTGAAGCCATTTGGTCCTGGGCTTTTGTTTTTTGGAAGATTTTTAATCACAGTCTCAGTTTCAGTGCTTGTGATTGGTATGTTTATATTTTCTATTTCTTCCTGGTTCAGTCTTGGAAGGTTGTGCTTTTCTAAGAATTTGTCCATTTTTTCCAGATTGTCCATTTTATTGGCATATTGTTGCTTGTAGCAATTTCTCATGATCCTTTGTAATTCTGCAGTGTCAGTTGTTGCTTCTCCTTTTTCATTTCCAATTCTATTGATTTAAATCTTCTCCCTTTTTTTCTTGATGAGTCTGACTAATGGTTTATCAATTTTGTTTATCTTCTTAAAGAACCACTTTTTAGTTTTATTAATCTTTGCTATTGTTTCCTTCATTTCTTTTTCATTTATTTCTGATCTGATCTTTATGATTTCTTTCCTTCTGCTAACTTTTTGGTTTTTTTGTTCTTCTTTCTCTAATTGTTTTAGGTGTAAGGTTAGGTTATTTATTTGAGATATTTCTTGTTTCTTGATGCAGGATTGTATTGCTATAAATTTCCCTCTTAGAACTGCTTTTGCTGCATCCCATAAGTTTTAGTTCATCATGTTTTCATTGTCATTTGTTTCTAGGTGTTTTTTGATTTCCTCTTTGATTTCTTCAGTGATCCCTTGGTTATTAAGTAGTGTATTGTGTAACCTCCAAATTTTTATATTTTTTTACAGATTTTTTCCTGTAATTGATGTCTAGTCTCATAGCATTGTGGTCAGAAAAGATACTTGATACGATTTTATTTTTCTTAAATTTACCAAGGCTTGATTTGTGCCCCAAGATATAATCTATCCTGGAGAATGTTCCATGAGCACTTGAGAAGAATGTGTATTCTGTTGTTTTTGGATGGAATGTCTTATAAATATCAATTAAGTCCATCTTGTTTAATGTATCATTTAAAGCTTGTATTTCCTTTTTATTTTCATTTTGGATGATCTGTCTATTGGTGAAAGTGAGGTGTTAAACTCCCTTATGATTCTGTTACTGTTGATTTCCCCTTTTTATGGCTGTTAGCATTTACCTTATGTATTGAGGTGCTCCTATGTTGGGTGCATAAATATTTACAATTGTTATATCTTCTTCTTGGATTGATCCCTTGATCATTATGTAGTGTCCTTCTTTGTCTCTTGTAAGAGTCTTTATTTTTAAGTCTATTTTGTCTGTTATGAGAATTGCTACGCCAGCTTTCTTTTGATTTCCATTTGTATGGAATATCTTTTTCTATTCCCTCACTTTCAGTCTGTATGTGTCCCTAGGTCTGAAGTGAGTCTCTTATAAGCAGCATATACATGGGTCTTGTTTTTATATCCATTCAACCAGTCTATGTCTTTTGGTTGGAGCATTTAACCCATTTACATTTAAGGTAATTATCCATATATATGTTCCTATTTCCATTTTCTTAATTGTTTTGGGTTTTTTATTGTAGGTGTTTTCCTTCTTTTTTTTTTTTTCCTGCCTAGAGAAGCTCCTTTAGCATTTGTTGTAAAGCTGGTTTGGTGGTGCTGAATTCTCTTAACTTTGCTTGTCTGTAAAGGTTTTAATTTCTCTGTCAAATCTGAATGAGATCCTTGCTGGGTAGAGTAACCTTAGTTATAGGTTTTGCCCTTTCATCACTTTAAATATGTCCTGCCACTCCCTTCTGGCTTGCAGAGTTTCTGCTGAAAGATCAGCTGTTAACCTTATGGGGATTCCCTTGTATCTTATTTGTTGTTTTTCCCTTGCTGCTTTTAATATTTTTCTTTGAATTTAATTTTTGATAGCTTGATTAATATGTGTCTTGGTGTGTTTCTCCTTGAATTTATCCTGTATGGGACTTTCTGCACTTCCTGGACTTGATTGACTATTTCCTTTCCCATATTAGGGAAATTTTCAACTATAGTTTCTTCAAATATTTTCTCAGTCCCTTTCTTTTTCTCTTCTTCTTCTGTGGCCCCTATAATTTGAATGTTGGTGTGTTTAATGTTGTCCCAGAAGTCTCTGAGACTGTCCTCAATTCTTTTCATTCTTTTTTTTTCAATCTGCTCTATGTTAATTATTTCCACTATTTTGTCTTCCAGGTCACTTATCCATTCTTCTGCCTCAGTTATTCTTTTACTGATTCCCTCTAGAGAATTTTTAATTTCATTTTTTCTGTTGTTCTTCTTTGTTTGCCCTTTAGTTCTTCTAGGTCCTTGTTAAATGTTTCTTGTATTTTCTCCATTCTATTTCCATGATTTTGCATGTCTTTAGTATCAGTACTCTGAATTCTTTTTTCATGTAGACTGCTTATTTCCTCTTCATTTGTTTGGCCTGGTGAGTTTTTACTTTGATCCTTCATCTGTTGCATATTGGAAGATAATTGCTGTTTACTATATAGAGTACTCAATGTGGATGAACAGTGAAAACAGAGCCCACAGTGACTGGAGCAGGCCCCTCCGCTGGGGACCCCACCCCTACCCCGTGGACCAGGCTGGCAACCTCTACCTCTCCCTGGATCCCCGAGCCTTTTGCATAATGCTGAATTGGGGGGAGCTGCAGGCAGTGAAATCCCTTGACTCAAAGCAAAGGCTTGGATGAGCACTGGGAGTGTGGCGGTGGTGGAGGGGTTGGTCTGTCCCCTCTAGGCTAGGCGGGGGAGTAGCAAAAGTGGAGGAAACCAGGAGCTAGGGAGATGGTGTCTATTTTTGTTTTCTGAAAAGGGATGCACAGGGGCCTGCAGGCAGTCAGGCAGCAGCTGAGGTGGGTCGTGCGCTGACATCTTTCTCATCACCTGGCTTGGCGGCTTCCAGCAAGGGGTCCCCGAGACTCGTCTCCTCCACCTCCTTGGCCTCGTTGGACTTGGAGTTGTGGACCCAGAGGCCGGAGTTGATGCAGTGATGCATGTGGTACTTCACATCAGTGGGGTCCATCTTGCTGATGGCATCTTGTAGAATCTGCACATCATTCACCTCAAAGCATTTCTGGAGCTCCTCAGGGAGGGACTCATATACTTCAACAGGGTCCAGGCTGCTCGGCCAAGCTGCTGCTTGCACTCCTCCTCCTCGTACTCTCTCATGACCTTCTTGATGCGCAGCTTGGCCCGGCCCTGCATGCAGCCTTTGAAGGCCTACAGCTCGTCATTGAAGCCCTGCATGTACTGACGGTCGGCAGTCTTGATCTTGGTGAAGAACTGCCGGAAGCAGGCATGGGGGTCCACCTTCAGGCTCTTGGCCTGCTCCAGGATGAACTTCATGACAATGATCTGGTGGGCCACGTGCTCCATCAGTGCACATTTCTCCTCCACCTCTAGGTCAAGGCCCAAATGACCAGGTAGTTGGCAGTCTCCTTGCACACCAGGTGGACGTTGTCCGACAGGTACTTCTGGCTGTCGTCCCAGCAGCGGAGCATGCCGAAGTACTTGATCTGTTTCTCATACTTTTCCATGAAGGTTTTGTGTTTCTGCTCCCTCACCTCCTCCAACTCCACCTCCACCTGCTCAGGCTTTGTATTGACCATGCTCTTGCTGAAGCCATTCTTGCTGAGCGTGTCCACATTCCAGGGCATGTTCTTCTCCTTCTTGCGCATCTCCTTTAGCTTCTGCTATCAGCTTCACTCCTCCTGGTGCAGCTGCTGTGCCTCATCCTACAGCCGTTCCAGCTCGGCCCTGCTGCCCTTGCCCTCAGCCACCTCCAGCTCCTTCAGCTTCTGCTGGCACTCGGACACCTGTCTTCTCATTTTGCTTAACTTACTGTGTTTGGGGTCTCCTTTTTGCCAGCTGCAGGTTCGTAGTTCCCATTGTTTTTGGTGTCTGCCCCCAGTGGGTAAGGTTGGTTCAATGGGTTGTGTAGGCTTCCTGGTTGAGGGGACTGGTGCCTGTGTTCTGGTGGATGAGGCTGGATCTTGTCTTTCTGGTGGGCAGGACCATTTCCAGTGGTGTACTTTGGGGTGTCTGTGACCTTATTATGATTTTAGACACCCACTCTGCTAATGGGTGAGGATGTGTTCCTGTCTTGCTAGTTGTTTGGTATGGGGTGTCCAGCACGGGAGCTTGCTGGTCATTGAGTGGAGCTGGGTCTTAGCATTGAGATGGAGATCTCTGGGAGAGCTCTCGCCAATTGATATTACGTAGGGCCAGGTTGGCTCTGGTGGCCTAACATCCTGAATTCGGCTCTCCCACTTCAGAAGCTCAGGCCTGACACCCGGCCGGAGCATCAAGACCCTGTCAGCCACATGGCCACGTATGTAGGGAGTTTCTTGCCTTTTGGGAAGTCTGAGGTCTTCTGCCAGTGTTCAGTAGGTGTTCTGTAAGAGTTGTTCCACATGTAGATGTATTTTTTATGTATTTTTGGGGAGGAAGGTGATCTCCACGTCTCACTCCTCCATCATCTTGAAGGTCCTCCCCTGTCACCCTCAAACTCCAGGGTCAGTGAGAAAAGCAGTGAGCAATGAAGGGCTCAGAGTGGCTACTGCCAATACTGAGTATTATTATCATAAGTCCTAAACTTTTCATACCTTTTGTAGACACTATACATTTGGAAAACATGGTCATAAATGAAGAGCAGAGAATTCATGGAAGTTTCCTACAGAAAACAGGCACTGAGGACGTGAGGGCAATCTGGCCACAACAGCTGTCTCCCCTTTAATGGCCAAGGGTGATTTGGCTGATCTGAATATATATACATATATATTAGATAGCATGTAAGCTTTTTTGTTTCTTTTACCAGAGAAAGCAGTTTTGAAAAGAAACCAAGAAACTGGTAAAAAAGATAGTCAAAGGTGGTTCCTCTTTTATGTGCTTACTCTCCACGGCCTGCTTGTCCATCCATCTACAACCCCCGGCATGAGAATGCAAACAGACATTCCACTGAAGGGATTTCAAGGAAGGGAAGCAGTAACACACAGAAATGTTATTGAGTATGATGTTTGTAGGGGTGGTGGGAGAGTTTCTGTTGTTAAAGAACTCTGCCCCTGGCCCTAGGCACTCTGCCTGTTTAGGTGCAGGTGGACAGCTTGCACTCTCACTCTCATAGTTTCTGCCTTGCAAGGCTTCCTCTCCTCATTCCCTGACCTCCTTTCTCCTTGTTGCTCTCTCTTGTCTGCCACGAGGATTATAGACATGGTCACCCAGTACCACCTGGAGCCATCAATCTTTCAGTCAGGCAAAAGATTTTCCCAGAGTCAGATGATACAAAACTTACATAAAATCACATGTTTCTACTTTGCTTTTCTATATGGCAAGCTTTTCCATTCATTAAAAATAAATCGTGGGAATGTAAATTGATACAACCACTATGGAGAACAGTATGGAGGTTCCTTAAAAAACTAAAAATAGAACTACCATACGACCCAGCAATCCCACTACTGGGCATATACCCTGAGAAAACTATAATTCAAAAAGAGTCATGTATCACAATGTTCATTGCAGCACTATTTACAATAGCCAGGACATGGAATCAACCTAAGTGTCCATTGACAGATGAATGGATAAAGAAGATGTGGCACATATATACAATGGAATATTATTCAGCCATAAAAAGCAAACAAAATTAAGTTATTTGTAGTGAGGTGGATGGACCTAGAGTCTGTCATACAAAGTGAAGTAAGTCAGAAAGAGAAAAACAAATACCGCATGTTAACACATATATATGGAATCTAAAAAAAAATGGTACTGATGAACCTAGTGGCAGGGCAGGAATAAAGATGTAGACATAGAGAATGGACTTGAGAACACGGGGAAGAGGGTAGGGTAAGCTGGGACGAAGTGAGAGAGTGCCATTGACATACATACACTACCAAATGTAAAATGGCTAGTGGGAAGCATCCGCATAGCACAGGGAGATCAGCTCGGTGCTTTGTGACCACCTAGAGGGGTGGGATAGGGAGGGTGGGAGAGAGGGAGACAGAAGAGGGAAGAGATATGGGGACATATGTATATGTATAACTGATTCACTTTGTTATAAAGCAGAAACTAACACACCATTGTAAAGCAATTATACTCCAATAAAGGTGTTGTACTCCAATAAAGGTGTTTAAAAAAAGATATGTGGATCGTCCCCTCAGGACCTCAACTGGTAAACACTGTCTGCACATTTACATCACGTTCTCATTTTACAGTAGATAATAAAAATAAAGCTAGCTGTTTCCAGCCCTGCTCTGATCCTCTGTGAGAAATAGAAACTGTCAGAGATGAAACAGTAACACATAAGCAACCCTGGCATCTTTCAGCCCCTTATAGGAAATTCTGAGGTATGGAAAGAAAACAACTGCAAAATCAATGGTCCAGTTCGTATTTTAAATAACGAAGAAGACTGAAGTAGACTCTTCCAGATCATCACCCTATCATATCTAAACTACCCAGGCGTGTCCCCACACAAATCTCTGGCTAAATCTGCAAGGGGCAGTACCGTCTCCTCGAAGACTCCCACCACTCGATCCAGAAAGCCTAGATTTATACCAGAGGGAAAAAGTTAATTAAGGGATTAAAATAAAATTCATTCATGCCTATTGAATTAAATGTGGATACCAGGTCCTATTGAAAGAAGAGCCCTTCTCTGTTATCTTTGCAGGATGCATTGTTAAGAGACATCTGGAGATGCACGCAAATAAGGCATTGACCTCTTTGGGATGCAGCAGCATTCAGGTTAGTGACACGGATGAAGTGACCAAAAGATGTGAGGTCTGTGGCGTATTTCAATAGGAAGAAGGGAAAATATATCAGAAAACAAACCCATAAAGAGGCACTTAACACAGTCCCCAAGATATATGATCTGTTAACAGAAGAACAGACCTTTAAAAACTGTCCTAGATATGGTTTGGAGTATTCTCAGCCTAGTTTTGGCAAATTCTGTGTACAAAATTGCATAGGAAGTCATTAAAAAAAAAGAATCATGCTTGGGTCCCACCCTCAGATACTGTGATTTAATTGGAATGGGGTATAGCCTGGACATTACGATTTTTAAAAAGTTTCCCAAATGATTCTAATGTGCAGTAAGGTTCAAGCACCAGTGGAAATCACTATATTAGACCATACAGGGTTTTGTTTCTATTCAACCAACATAGCATTTACCAACCCATTCTATAATTCTATTTTCATTAAAAGCAAAAATTAAAATCACTTATCAATTAAATATAGTGGAATGGGAACATGCAGTGTAGAAGACCTGGGCCCGCAGCTCTGCCAGTGTATTTACACAGGCTTAAAGTCCCCAGATTTGTCTGGATCTGGGCTTCATCAGCTATAACATGAAAAGAAGATTCACGACCAACAGATTTGTTCTCCTAGCACTGTGAAGTATTGTCTTATTTAAACTACACTCAGTTTTGTGACTGTTTACTGGTTATTACAGATGAGAAGATGACCTCAGAATATTCCAGCTCGCATAACTACTAAGTGTGAAAATGAGGGCTTGAAACCTGGCCTTGCTGCACCCAGGTGGGACAGTCAGATTCATCTCACTAACATCTTGATGCTCTCAAGAGGCCCCAAGAGCCTTAAAATTCTGTAGGACTATCAGCTACAAATATGATCAAAACTACCAGTTGCTCAAGGAATGTATCATACTGGGGTAAAGGATAGAAAGCAGTGGCACATTTTATTATTTTTCAAGAAGGATAAGTGTTAAACACTACCAAAAAAATTCTTCTTCTTAACGGGATTTAACATCTCCTTATACCCAAGGGCTTAAAAAATGCATGAGACCCAATTGCAGAATGTGATTCAGCAAGAAAAGCCACCAAATTAATAACAAAATCCAGGCCAAAAGAAATAAGAAGAGATAACAATCCTGAAAGATGCCCAAGATGAAAAGCTAGTGAGATCCACTAATGGGTAAAACTTATCTTCAATAAAAATTTCATAATTTTATATTTTCTGAAATACTGATATAAAACTAATTAATATAAGAGAAAAATTTTCTTAGAGAAATTTAATTAATATAAGAGAAACTAATTAATTATAATTAATTAATTATATTTAATTAATATAAGAGAAAAAATATATTAGAAAGATGACTAGAAAATAGGAGACCATGGGAATTATCTGAGCATCATAATAAACAGTTATAATATTTTCATTATACGTATTGGATAGATCATTTTTCTCAAAGGAAACACAAACCAAAATATTTGATCTAAGATCTGAGTATAAAAGGTTTTCAACAAAGCAAAGTAAAAAATAGATATACTTTTCATGCTGAATCTCATTTTAAGTAACTACCAACATCATTAAACACTTCTGCCTAATAATAAATTGTCAATTCCTTGTGAATCTTGTAGGGAACTGGTGAAACTTGTAGGAGGGCATAGAAAAATAAAGGGTACACTGGGAAATAATCATCAGGTAAATGCATTATTTCCCTTATGTCTAATGTATCTCACAGAAACTACTCAGACCTCTTCATGGCAATTCATTATTCATTCATTCACCTGACAAAAATTTACGGAGTTGGGGGGAGGAGCAAGATGGCAGAAGAGTAAGACGCAGAGATCACCTTCCTTCCCACAGATACAGTAGAAATACATCTACACGTGGAACTGCTCCTACAGAACACCCACTGAACGCTGGCAGAAGACGTCAGACCTCCCAAAAGGCAAGAAAATCCCCACGTACTTGGGTAGGGCAAAAGAAAAAAGAAATAACAGAGACAAAAGAATAGGGACAGGACATGCACCAGTGGGAGGGAGCCGTGAAGGAGGAAAGGTTTCCACACACTAGGAAGCACCTTCGCGGGCAGAGACTGCGGGTGGCAGAGGGGGGAAGCTTCAGAGCCACGGAGGAGAGCACAGCCACAGGGGTGTGGAGGGCAAAGCGGAGAGATTCCTGCACGGAGGATCAGTGCCGAGTAGCACTCACCAGCCCGAGAGGCTTGTCTGCTCACCCGCCGGGGCGGGTGGGGGCTGGGACCTGAGGCTCAGGCTTCGGTGCTAGCTGGGAGGGAGTCTGGGAAAAAGTCTGCAGCTGCCGAAGAGACAAGAGACTTTTTCTTGCCTCTTTGTTTCGCAGCGCACAAGGAGAGGGGATTCAGAGCGCCGCCTAAATGAACTCCAGAGATAGGCGCGAACCGTGGCTATCAATGCAGATCCCACAGCAATAGGGGCGCAGAGGGAAAAACGGAGAGATTCCCACACGGAGGCTCGGCGACGAGCAGCGCTCACCAGCCCGAGAGGCTTGTCTGCTCACCCGCCGGGGCGGGCGGGGGCTGGGAGCTGAGGCTCGGGCTTCGGTGCTAGCCGGGAGGGAGTCCGGGAAAAAGTCTGCAGCTGCCGAAGAGGCAAGATACTTTTTCTTGCCTCTTTGTTTCGCGGTGCGCAAGGAGAGGGGATTCAGAGCGCCGACTAAACGAACTCCAGAGACGGGTGTGAGCCGCGGCTAACAGCACGGACCCCAGAGACGGGCAGGAGACGCTAAGGCTGCTGCTGCCGCCACCAAGAAGTCTGTGTGCAAGCACAGGTCACTCTCCACACCGCCCCTCCCAGGACCCTGTGCATCTTACCACTGCCAGGGTCCCGTGATCCAGGGACAATTTCGCCAGGAGAACGCACAGCGCACCTCAGGCTGCTGCAACGTCATGCCCCTCTGCAGTCATGTGCCTCTGCAACCGCAGGCTCGGCCCGCATCCGTGCCCCTCCCTCCCACCCAGCCTGAGTGAGCCAGAACCCCCGAAGCAGCTGCTCCTTTAACCCCGTCCTGTCTGGGCGGGAAACAGACGTCCTCAGGCGACCTACATGCAGAGGGGTGTCCAAATCCAAAGCTGAACCCCAGGAGCTGTATGAACAAAGAAGAGAAAGAGAAATCTCACCCAGCAGCCTCAGAAGCAGCAGACTAAAGCTCCACAAACAACCTGATGTGCCTGCATCTGTTGAATACCTGAATAGACAACGAATCATCCCAAATTCAAGAGGTGGACTTTGGGAGCAAGATATATTAATTTTTCCCTTTTCCGTCCGTGTTTTCTTTTTTGTAAAAATTTTTTATACCTAATAAATGTTTTCTTAATAATTTTTTCCTTATTTTCTACTTTCAGAAATTGAAAAAATTTTTTAATAAGTTTTTTCATATTTTTTATTTTAAAAAATTAAAAAAAATTATTTCTTAATAAATTTTTTTCTTAATAATTTTTTTCTTATTTTTTACTATAAAAAATTAATAAATCTATTTTTAAAAATTAAAAAAAAATTTTTTCTGAATACATTTATTCTTAATAATTTTTTTTCTTACTTTTTATTATAATAGCTTATTTTATTTTATTTTATCCTCTTCCTTTCTTTCTTTCTATTTTTTTCTCCCTTTTATTCTGAGCCGTGTGGATGAAAGGCTCTTGGTGCTCCAGGCAGGCATCAGGGCTGTGCCTCTGAGGTGGGAGAGCCAACTTCAGGACACTGGTACACAAGAGACCTCCCAGCTCCACGTAATACCAAATGGCAAAAATCTCTCAGAGATCTCCATCTCAACATCAAGACCCAGCTTCACTCAACGACCAGCAAGCTACAGTGCTGGACACCCTATGCCAAACAACTAGCAAGACAGGAACACAGCCCCATCCATTAGCAGAGTGGCTGCCTAAAATCATAAAAAGGCCACAGACACCCCAAAACACATCACCAGACGTGGACGTGCCCAGCCGAAAGACAAGATCCAAACTCATCCACCAGAACACAGGCACTAGTCCCCTCCACCAGGAAGCCTACACAACCCACTGAACCAACCTAAGCCACTGAGGACAGACACCAAAAACAATGGGAACTACGAACCTGCAGCCTGTGAAAAGGAGACCCCAAACACAGTAAGATAAGCAAAATGAGAAGACAAAAAAACACACAGCAGGTGAAGGAGCAGGGTCAAAACACACCAGACCTAACAAATGAAGAGGAAATAGGCAGTCTACCTGAAAAAGAATTCAGAATAATGAATAATGATAGTAAAGATGATCCAAAATCTTGGAAATAGAATAGACAAAATGCAAGAGACATTTAACAAGGATGTAGAAGAGCTAAAGAGGAACCAAGCAATGATGAAAAACACAATAAATGAAATTAAAAATACTCTAGATGGGATCAATAGCAGAATGACTGAGGCAGAAGAACGGATAAGTGACCTGGAAGATAAAATAGTGGAAATAACTACTACAGAGCAGAATAAAGAAAAAAGAATGAAAAGAACTGAGGACAGTCTCAGAGACCTCTGAGACAACATTAAATGCACCAACATTCGAATTATAGGGGTCCCAGAAGAAGAAGAGAAAAAGAAAGGGACTGATAAAATATTTGAAGAGATTATAGTTGAAAACTTCCCTAATATGGGAAAGGAAATAGTTAATCAAGTCCTGGAAGCACAGAGAGTCCCATACAGGATACATCAAAGGAGAAACATGCCAAGACACATATTAATCAAACTATCAAAAATTAAATATAAAGAAAACATATTAAAAGCAGCAAGGGAAAAACAACAAAGAACACACAAGGGAATCCCCATAAGGTTAACATCTGATCTTTCAGCAGAAACTCTGCAAGCCAGAAGGGAGTGGCAGGATATACTTAAAGTCATGAAGGAGAAAAACCTACAACCAAGGTTACTCTACCCAGCAAGGATCTCATTCAGATTTGACAGAGAAATTAAAATCTTTACAGACAAGCAAAAGCTGAGAGAGTTCAGCACCACCAAACCAGCTTTACAACAAATGCTAAAGGAACTTCTCTAGGCAAGAAACACAAAAGAAGGAAAACACCTACAATAACAAACATAAAATATTTAAGAAAATGGGAATAGGAACATACATATCGATAATTACCTTAAATGTAAATGGATTAAATGCTCCCACCAAAAGACACAGACTGGCTGAATGGATACAAAAGCAAGACCCATATATATGCTGTCTACAAGAGACCCACTTCAGACCTAGAGACACATACAGACTGAAAGTGAGGGGATGGAAAAAGATATTCCATGCAAATGGAAATCAAAAGAAAGCTGGAGTAGCAATTCTCATATCAGACAAAATAGACTTTAAAATAAAGACTATTACAAGAGACAAAGAAGGACACTATATAATGATCAAGGTATCGAACCACGAAGAAGATATAACAATTGTAAATATTTATGCACCCAACATAGGAGCACCCGAGTACATAAGGCAAATATTAACAGCCATAAAAGGGGAAATCGACAGTAACACAATCATAGTAGGGAACTTTACCACCCCACTTTCACCAATGGACAGATCATCCGAAATGAAAATAAATAAGGAAACACAAGCTTTAAATGATACATTAAACAAGATGGACTTAATTGATATTTATAGGACATTCCACCCAAAAACAACAGAATACACATTTCTCTCAAGTGCTCATGGAACATTCTCCAGGATAGATCATATCTTGGGTCACAAATCAAGCCTTGGTAAATTTAAGAAAATTGAAATCGTATCAAGTATTTTTTCCGACCACAACGCTATGAGACTAGATATCAATTACAGGAAAAGATCTGTAAAAAATACAAACACATGGAGGCTACACAATACACTACTTAATAACGAAGTGATCACTGAAGAAATCAAAGGGGAAATCCAAAAATACCTAGAAACAAATGACAATGGAGACACGACGACCCAAAACCTATGGGATGCAACAAAAGCAGTGGTAAGAGGGAAGTTTATAGCAATACAAGCCTACCTCAAGAAACAGGAAACATCTCGAATAAACAACCTAACCTTGCACCTAAAGCAATTAGACAAAGAAGAGCAAAAAAAACCCCAAAACTAGCAGAAGGATAGAAATCATAAAGATCAGATGAGAAATAAATGAAAAAGAAATGAAGGAAACAATAGCAAAAATCAATGAAACTAAAAGCTGGTTCTTCGAGAAGATAAACAAAATTGACAAACCATTAGCCAGACTCATCAAGAGAAAAAGGGAGAAGACTCAAATCAATAAAATTAGAAATGAAAAAGGAGAAGTAACCACTGACACTGCAGAAATACAAACGATCATGAGAGATTACTACAAGCAAATCTATGCCAATACAATGGACAACCTGGAAGAAATGGACAGATTCTTTGAAAGGCACAACCTGCCGAGACTGAACCAGAAAGAAATAGAAAATATGAACAGACCAATCACAAGCACTGAAATTGAAACTGTGATTAAAAATATTCCAACAAACAAAAGCCCAGGAACAGATGGCTTCACGGGTGAATTCTATCAAACAATTAGAGAAGACCTAACACCTAACCTTCTCAAACTCTTCCAAAATATTGCAGAGGGAGGAACACTCCCCAACTCATTCTACGAGGCCACCATCACCCTGATACCAAAACCAGACAAAGATGTCACAAAGAAAGAAAACTACAGGCCAATGTCACTGATGAACATAGATGCAAAAATCCTCAACAAAATACAAGCAAACAGAATCCAACAGCACATTAAAAGGATTATACACCATGATCAAGTGGGGTTTATTCCAGGAATGCAAGGATTCTTCAATATACGCAAATCAATCAACGTGATACATCATATTAACAAATTGAAGGAGAAAAACCATATGATCATCTCAATAGATGCAGAGAAAGCTTTTGACAAAATTCATCACCCATTTATGATAAAAGCCCTGCAGAAAGTAGGCATAGAGGGAACTTTCCTCAACATAATAAAGGCCATATATGACAAACCCACAGCCAACATTGTCCTCAATGGTGAAAAACTGAAACCATTTCCACTAAGATCAGGAACAAGACAAGGTTGCCCACTCTCACCACTATTATTCAACATAGTTTTGGAAGTGTTAGCCACAGCAATCAGAGAAGAAAAACAAATAAAAGGAATCCAAATCAGAAAAGAAGAAGTAGAGCTGTCACTGTTTGCAGATGACATGATACTATACATAGAGAATCCTAAAACTGCCACCAGAAAACTACTAGAGCTAATCAACGAATTTGGTAAAGTAGCAGGATACAAAATTAATGCACAGAAATCTCTTGCATTCCTATATATCAATTATGAAAAATCTCAAAGTGAAATTAAGAAAACACTCCCGTTTACCATTGCAACAAAGAGAATACAATATCTAGGAATAAACCTACCTAAGGAAACAAAAGACCTCTATGCAGAAAATTATAGGACACTGATGAAAGAAATTAAAGATGATACAAATAGATGGAGAGATATACCATGTTCTTGGATTGGAAGAATCAACATTGTGAAAATGACTCTACTACCCAAAGCAATCTACAGATTCAATGCAATCCCTATCAAACTACCACTGGCATTTTTCACAGAACTAGAACAAAAAATTTCACAATTTTTATGGAGACACAAAAGACCCCGAATAGCCAAAGCAATCTTGAGAACGAAAAATGGAGCTGGAGGAATCAGGCTCCCTGACTTCAGACTATATTACAAAGCTACAGTGATCAAGACAGTATGGTACTGGCACAAAAACAGAAATATAGATCAATGGAACAGGATAGAAAGCCCAGAGATAAACCCACACACATATGGTAACCTTATCTTTGATAACGGAGGCAAGCATATACAGTGGAGAAAAGACAGTCTCTTCAATAAGTGGTGCTGGGAAAATTGGACAGGTACATGTAAAAGTATGAAATTAGAACACTCCCTGACACCATACACAAAAATAATCTCAAAATGGATTAAAGACCTAAGTGTAAAGCCAGACACTATCAAACTCTTAGAGGAAAACATAGGCAGAACACTCTATGACATAAATCACAGCAAGATCCTTTTTGACCTAGCTCCTAGAGAAATGGAAATAAAAACACAAATAAACAAATGGGACCTAATGAAACTTAAAAGCTTTTGCACAGCAAAGGAAACCATAAACAAGACCAAAAGAAAACCCTCAGAATGGGAGAAAATATTTGCCAATGAAGCAACTGACAAAGGATTAATCTCCAAGATTTACAAGCAGCTCATGCAGCTCAATAACAAAAAAACCAACAACCCAATCCAAAAATGGGCAGAAGACCTAAATAGACATTTCTCCAAAGAAGATATACAGATGGCCAACAGACACATGAAAGAATGCTCAACATCATTAATCATTAGAGAAATGCAAATCAAAAACCACAATGAGGTATCATCTCACACTGGTCAGAATGGCCATCATCAAAAAATCTACAAACATTAAATGCTGGAGAGGGTGTGGAGAAAAGGGAACACTCTTGCACTGTTGGTGGGAATGTAAATTGATACAGCCACTATGGAGAACAGTATGGAGGTTCCTTTAAAAACTAAAAATAGAACTACCATATGACCCAGCAATCCCACTACTGGGCATATACCCTGAGAAAACCATAATTTAAAAGGAGTCATGTACCAAAATGTTCATTGCAGCTCTATTTACAATAGCCAGGACATGGAAGCAACCTAAGTGTCCATCATCGGATGAATGGATAAAGAAGATGTGGCACATATATACAATGGAATATTACTCAGCCATAAAAACAAATGAAATGGAGGTATTTGTAATGAGGGGATGGAGTTAGAGTCTGTCATACAGAGTGAAGTAAGTCAGAAAGAGAAAAACAAATACAGTATGCTAACACATATGTATGGAATCTAAGGAAAAAAAAAAAAAAGAAAGGTCATGAATTACCTAATGGCAAGATGGGAATAAAGACACAGACCTACTAGATAATGGACTTGAGGATATGGGGAGGGGGAGGGGTTAGATGTGACAGGGTGAGAGAGTGTCATGGACATATATACACTACCAAATGTAAAATAGGTAGCTAGTGGGAAGCAGCCGCATAGCACAGGGAGATCAGCTCGGTGCTTCGTGACCGCTTGGGGGGGTGGGATGGGGAGGGTGGGAGGGAGGGAGATGCAAGAGGGAAGAGATATGGGAACGTGTGTATATGCGTAGCTGATTCATTTTGTTATAAAGCAGAAACTAACACACCATTGTGAAGCAATTATACTTCAATAAAGATGTTTTAAAAAAAAAAATTTATGGAGTGGCTAAAAAGCAATTCTGCTAAGTAAGCACTTAGGTTAGAAGTGCAAACAATGACACTCATACACCTCTCAGTCTGGTGAGGAGGAGGAACATTAATCACCCAAAAGAGTGAGCACATAATTACACACTGAGGTAACTGCAGTGAAAGTCGGTTAGACAGTCCTAGGACAGCATATAACAAACCATCCTCATGTAATCTCCTGGGTCAAGGAAAGATTACTAAAGAGTGATGAGATCTCTTTGAAGAGAAACTCAGGTCCAAGTATAAAATCCAGGAGGGAAAAAGTCCTGGCAGAGGTAACCAGACAATGCAAAGGCCCTGAGGCAGGAGGGAGCCTGGTGTGTTCCAGAGCAGGAAGCCAGGAAGAGATTAGGCAAAGGCCAGATCAGATGGGAACTTTGATCAGGCATTGGGACTCTTAAGAGCTTCCTGGGTGATTCTAATGCACAGCACATTTCTAGAACCAGTGAGAACCATACCATATTAGACCATACTTTTTTTCTTTTCAACCAAGTTAGCATGTATCAACTTAATCTATAACTTTATTTTTATTTAAAAAAACCCCACAAATCACATGTTTATTAAGTGTAATGGAATATATGGTCATTGGAGCTTGGAGTCTAAAATCCTGGGCCCCTAGATGGTGGTAGGAGCAGAACAGTACAAGATCTGTGGTTTGTGAAGTTCGCTGGCTTCAGTGTGGAGGATGACTTGGAGGGGCAGAGATGTGGAGCCCAGCTAGGAAGTGACAGTGGCAGTCTAAGGAAAGAGATGATTGTATGGGCATCGTTGCATCTTGCCTTTCTTATCTGTAAAACACAGGGAGTGGGACAGAACAATCCCTAAGGACCCTTTCAGTTTAAGGACAGACACAAAGGGAGATGCTGTGATTGGAGAAGGCTATCTTATAGCCCAGGACACATCCCCAAAACAGGAAATGACAGCTTGGGGTGCTCGGAAGGTAGATTTCCTCTCTATCATTCCCACCAGCATTAAATATGCTAAAACTAATTTTTTTAAATGCCTTGACCCTATATCTTCCTCTATCTACTGAAACTTTTTCTCAGCTCCCCATGACAGCAAACTATGAAATAGAGCCTCCACCATAATTACAAGCTGATGGACATCATACTAACTGGAGTTTGTGTAAAGAGTATATTTTGCTAGAAAAGAAAACATCCTTGGTTTAAAGCCTTAGTAAAGACAAAAATAAAAGTCTTAAGACTATTTTGGATTCTAAATTTTGCCATTATCCAAAATTATATACATAGACATTTTATTCACAATAAATTCCTTATTTAACTGTTCTCCCTTCTTTATGCAACATCCACAATAGGGCTTTGCAGATAAGGAGTGTACAGAACAGATGTGCTCCACAAATGAATAAGCAGGACTATTTACAGATTTTTCCCCCCTTGGAGTGTCTCTTTCCCTTGGGAAATTTGGTTTTGATTTTTTGAAGGATGTTATTACTCTGTGGACTGAGCAGCAGCTGATCAATGTATATTTACTGCCACAAGACATGACTCGGGACATGGCTCTGATTCACCATTGAACACCTACTATGTGCAGACACTATTCTAGGCTCTGGGAAATAAAGGCAGATTAAGTCTGACTTCACTGAGCTTGCATTCTAGTGAGGAAGAAAGACAACGATAAATAAATACAGAATTACATCAAATAACATCAGATAGAAATAAGAGTGGGGGGGTAAAAAAGTAAAATCTTATATGGTTTTAGGGTTAACCCTACTCCATTATGTATAACATTCACTTTAAAAGGCATTTCAGAGGCTGGAGAGCTCAATCAGGTCTGTGATAGCAGGAGAATTCCTCTAAGGAAAAGGCAAGAAAGGACGGGATGCACAAAATAAAAAAGATGAGGAAGGTCAAGAGATAGTGACCATCAGGGAGAACTGCTTTAAATGGGTTAGTCAGGGAGTTCCCTGGTGGTCCAGCAGTAAAGAATCCGCCTTCCAATGCAGGGGACATGGGTTTGATCCCTGGTCTGGGAACTGGGATCCCACATGCTGTGGAGCAACTAAGCCTGCACTCCACAACTACTGAGCTCGCACACTACAACCAAGAGAGCCCGCGTGCTGCAAACTACAGAGCCCACGTGCTCTGGAGTCCATGCACCACAACAAAGAGCCCCCGACACAATGAAAGACCCCACACACCTCAACAGAGCCCCTGCGTGCCGCAGATAAGACCGGAGGCAGCCCCCCCAAAAAAGAAAATAAATAAATAGTTGGGGTGGTCAGTTCATCAAAGACATGAGTGGGGTGAGGGGGCGGATCATGTGAGTATCTGGGGAGGAGAATTCAAGTCTCCGGCAACAGCAGGTACAAAGGCCCTGGTGGGTGAACCTTTGCACCTTCAAGAAATATCTTTGTGTTTACAAAGAATATTGACAAGGCCCGCAGGGATGGAGAATTTGAAAGGTTAGAGTGGCTATTAGAGATCAGACTAGTAAGGATGTGCTTATAGCAAAACTTTCAATTTTATTTTAGAGAATTGAAAAGAAGATGAAGCATTTCACTTCTTTAGAATCTCAGTGCCTGCTGTTTGCAAAACAGGTTTTAGAGGCAACAAGGAGACTAATTAAGAGGTTATTACAGTCTCCAGGCAAGAGACGATGGTGGTCCAGATGCTACTCATGGCAACATATGTATCATTTTGTGCAGGCTATATTGTAAAAGTAGAGTCAAAGTACTATCTGGATGTTGAGTGTGAGGGAAATAGAGGATTCAAGAAAGACTCCAGTATTTATGAAATGAAAGCCTTATCACGGACAGAGATAGGGATTCTGAGGTAGGTACATGGGTATAGAGTGACATATGTTATATGTCAACTTGGCTAGACCAAATAACCCAGATTTTTGTCAAACATCAGTCTAAATGTCACTGTGAAGGTATTTTTCAGATGAGGTTAAATTTAAATCAGTAGGTTTTGAATAAAGCAGATGATAGATAGATAGATGATAGATAGGTAATAGATGTAGAGTAAAAGAAAAAAAAAATGAAAATACTGAAAAGATCTGGAGATTGTGACAGGAGATAAACCAGGAGAATAATGTGCTTCACATGAAGAGAGTGTTTCAAGAATAAAGGATATAAACACTGTGAAGATCTCTAGAGAGGTGAAGACTATAGACTAACTGCTGGGTCTACCAGTGTGAAGGTCATCAGTTATCTTAACAAGAGCAGTTCACTGGAGTGGTACAGAATATGTGTTTTTGTCCCAAGTATTACTCTCATCTTTGCTTTGGTTGCAATTCCAAAACTCTATAGAGAATTGTAATGTTTAGTATGATATATTCTAAACTATATATTTTAATGTTTATTTAGGAGGCAAAGCCTTCAAATAAAATTTAAATTCTACAAGACAAGCCTTGATCACAGCCAGTAACCAGTTTCAAGTTGCCAGAGTTCTGTAATAATTCTTCTCACAAGATGCTAAAAATTTACAAAGCACAGTCAAATTTTATTTTCCTATTGTCTCCTAATTTATTACCAAAAAGTATTATCTCAACCATGAGAATGAGAAGAGAAATAAATACTTAAACTACAAGATAATTTTTCAGAAAGACTTGTCAGAATGACATTTTAAAAGTGTGTTGGGGGGAGGAGAGAAGATGGCGGAAGAGTAAGACGTGGAGATCACCTTCCTTCCCACAGATACAGTAGAAATACATCTACACGTGGAACTGCTCCTACAGAACACCCACTGAACGCTGGCAGAAAACGTCCGACCTCCAAAAAGGCAAGAAACTCCCCCCGTACTTGGATAGGGCAAAAGAAAAAAGAAATAACAGAGACAAAAGAATAGGGGCGGCACCTGCACCAGTGGGAGGGAGCTGTGAAGGAGGAAAGATTTCCACGCACTAGGAAGCCCCTTCGCGGGCAGAGACTGCGGGTGGCAGAGGGGGGAAGCTTCGGAGCCACGGAGGAGAGCGCAGCCACAGGGGTGCGGAGGGCAAAGCGGAGAGATTCCCACACGGAGGATCAGTGCCGACCAGCACTCACCAGCCCAAGAGGCTTGTCTGCTCCCCCGCTGGGGCGGGCGGGGCTGGGAGCTGAGGCTCGGCTTCGGTGGGATCGCAGGGAGAGGACTGGGGTTGGCGGCGTGAACACAGCCTGAAGGGGTTAGCGCACCACAGCTGGCTGGGAGGGAGACCGGAAAAGGTCTGCAGCTGCCGAAGAGGCAAGAGACTTTTTCTTGCCTCTTTGTTTCGCTGCACGCAAGGAGAGGGGATTCAGAGCACCGCCTAAACGAACTCCAGAGAAGGGCGCGAGCCGGGGTGATCAGCGCGGACCCCAGAGACGGGCCTGAGATGCTGGGGCTGCTGCTGCCGCCTCCAAAAAGCCTGTGTGTGAGCACAGGTCACTCTCCACACCGCCCCTCCTGGTAGCCTGTGCAGCCCGCCACTGCCAGGGTCCCGTGATCCAGGGACAACTTCCCCAGGAGAACGCACTGCGCGCCTCAGGCTGGTGCAACGTCACGCCGGCCTCGGCCGCCGCAGGCTCACCCTGCCTCCTCTGTACCGCTCCCTCTCCACAGCCTGAGTGAGCCAGAGCCCCGGAAGCACCTGCTCCTTTAACCCCGTCCTGTCTGGGCAGGGAATAGACGCCCTCAGGTGACCTACACGCAGAGGCGGGTCCAAATTCAAAGCTGAACCCCAGGAGCTGTGCGAACAGGGAAGAGAAGGGGAAATCTCTCCCAGCAGCCTCAGAAGCAGCGGATTAAAACTCCACAAACAACTTGATGTGCCTGCATCTGTTGAATACCTGAATAGACAACGAATCATCCCAAATTCAGGAGGTGGACTTTGGGAGCAGGATATATTAATTTTTCCCCTTTTCCTTTTTTTTCTGAGGGTATATGTATATGCTTCTGGGTGAGATTTTGTCTGTATAGCTTTGCTTTAAAATAGCTTTATTTTACTTCACTAAATTATAGCCTCTTTCTTTCTTTCTTTCTTTCTTTCTTTCTATTTTTTCTCCCTTTTACTCTGAGCCGTGTGGACGAAAGGCTCTTGGTGCTCCAGCCAGGCATCAGGGCCATGCCGCTGAGGTGGGAGAGCCAACATCAGGACACTGGTCCACAAGAGACCTCCCAGCTCCACGTAATACCAAACGGCAAAAATCTCTCAGAGATCTCCATCTCAACATCAAGACCCAGCTTCACTCAACGACCAGCAAGCTACAGTGCTGGACACCCTATGCCAAACAACTAGCAAGACAGGAACACAGCCCCATCCATTAGCAGAGAGGCTGCCTAAAATCATAATAAGGTCACAGACACCCCAAAATACACCACTAGACGTGGACGTGCCCACCAGAAAGACAAGATCCAAACTCATTCACCAGAGCTCAGGCAGTAGTTCCCTCCACCAGGAAGCCTACACAACCCACTGAACCAACCTTAGCCACTGGGGACAGATACCAAAAACAACGGGAACTACAAACCTGCAGCCTGTGAAAAGGAGACCCCAAACACAGTAAGATAAGCAAAATGAGACGACAGAAAAACACACAGAAGATGAAGGAGCAGGGTCAAAACACACCAGACTTAACAAATGAAGAGGAAATAGGTAGTCTACCTGAAAAAGAATTCAGAATAATGATAGTAAGGATGATCCAAAATCTTGGAAATAGAATAGACAAAATGCAAGAAACATTTAACAAGGACCTAGAAGAACTAAAGAGGAACCAAGCAATGATGAAAAACACAATAAATGAAATTAAAAATACTCTAGATGGGATCAATAGCAGAATAACTGAGGCAGAAGAAAGGATAAGTGACCTGGAAGATAAAATGGTGGAAATAACTACTACAGAGCAGGATAAAGAAAAAAGAATGAAAAGAACTGAGGACAGTCTCAGAGACCTCTGGGACAACATGAAACGCACCAACATTCGAATTATAGGGGTCCCAGAAGAAGAAGAGAAAAAGAAAGGGACTGAGAAAATATTTGAAGAGATTATAGATGTAAACTTCCCTAATATGGGAAAGGAAATAGTTAATCAAGTCCTGGAAGCACAGAGAGTCCCATACAGGATAAACCCAAGGAGAAACACGCCAAGACACATATTAATCAAACTGTCAAAAATTAAATATAAGGAAAACATATTAAAGGCAGCAAGGGAAAAAAAACAAATAACACACAAAGGAATCCCCATAAGGTTAACATCTGATCTTTCAGCAGAAACTCTGCAAGCCAGAAGGGAGTGGCAGGATATACTTAAAGTGATGAAGGAGAAAAACCAACAACCAAGATTAAACTACCCAGCAAGGATCTCATTCAGATTCGATGGAGAAATTAAAACCTTTACAGACAAGCAAAAGCTGAGAGAGTTCAGCACCACCAAACCAGCTTTACAACAAATGCTAAAGGAACTTCTCTAGGCAAGAAACACAAGACAAGGAAATCACCTACAATAACAAACCCAAAACATTTAAGAAAATGGGAATACGAACATACATATCGATAATTACCTTGGATGTAAATGGATTAAATGCTCCCACCAAAAGAGACAGGCTGGCTGAATGGATACAAAAACAAGACCCATATATATCCTGTCTACAAGAGACCCACTTCAGACCTAGAGACACATACAGACTGAAAGTGAGGGGATGGAAAAAGATATTCCATGCAAATGGAAATCAAAAGAAAGCTGGAGTAGCAATTCTCATATCAGACAAAATAGACTTTAAAATAAAGACTAGTACAAGAGACAAAGAAGGACACTGTATAATGATCAAGTGATCGATCCAAGAGGAAGGTATAACAATTGTAAATATTTATGCACCCAACATAGGAGCACCCGAGTACATAAGGCAAATACTAACAGCCATAAAAGGGGAAATCGACAGTAACACAATCATACTAGGGGACTTTAACACCCCACTTTCACCAATGGACAGATCACCCAAAATGAAAATAAATAAGGAAACACAAGCTTTAAATGATACTTTAAACAAGATGGACTTAATTGATATTTATAGGACATTCCACCCAAAAACAACAGAATACACACTTTTCTCAAGTGCTCATGGAACATTCTCCAGGATAGATCATATCTTGGGTCACAAATCAAGCCTTGGTAAATTTAAGAAAATTGAAATCGTATCAAGTATCTTTTCCGACCACAACGCTATGAGACTAGATATCAATTACAGGAAAAGATCTGTAAAAAATACAAACACATGGAGGCTACACAATACATTACTTAATAACGAAGTGATTACTGAAGAAATCAAAGGGGAAATCAAAAAATACCTAGAAACAAATGACAATGGAGATACGACAACCCAAAACCTATGGGACGCAGCAAAAGCAGTGCTAAGAGGGAAGTTTATAGCAATACAAGCCTACCTCAAGAAACAGGAAACATCTCGAATAAACAACCTAACCTTGCACCTAAAGCAATTAGAGAAGGAAGAAGAAAAAAAACCAAAAGCCAGCAGAAGGAAAGAAATTATAAAGATCAGGTGAGAAATAAATGAAAAAGAAATGAAGGAAACAATAGCAAAAATCAATGAAACTAAAAGCTGGTTCTTTGAGAAGATAAACAAAATTGATAAACCATTAGCCAGACTCATCAAGAGAAAAAGGGAGAAGACTCAGATCAATAGAATTAGAAATGAAAAAGGAGAAGTAACCACTGACACTGCAGAAATACAAAAGATCATGAGAGATTACTACAAGCAACTCTATGCCAATAAAATGGACAACCTGGAAGAAATGGACAGATTCTTAGAAATGCACAAACTGCCGAGACTGAACCAGGAAGAAATAGAAAATATGAACAGACCAATCACAAGCACTGAAATTGAAACTGTGATTAAAAACCTTCCAACAAACAAAAGCCCAGGAACAGATGGCTTCACGGGTGAATTCTATCAAACATTTAGAGAAGAGCTACCACCTATCCTTCTCAAACTCTTCCAAAATATTGCAGAGGGAGGAACACTCCCAAACTCATTCTACGAGGCCACCATCACCCTGATACCAAAACCAGACAAAGACGCCACAAAGAAAGAAAACTACAAGCCAATATCACTGATGAACATAGATGCAAAAATCCTCAACAAAATACTAGCAAACAGAATCCAACAGCACATGAAAAGGATCATACACCATGATCAAGTGGTGTTTATCCCAGGAATGCAAGGATTCTTCAATATACGCAAATCAATCAATGTGATAAACCATATTAACAAATTGAAGGAGAAAAACCATATGATCATCTCAATAGATGCAGAGAAAGCTTTCGACAAAATTCAACACCCATTTATGATAAAAGCCCTGCAGAAAGTAGGCATAGAGGGAACTTTCCTCAACATAATAAAGGCCATATATGACAAACCCACAGCCAACATTGTCCTCAATGGTGAAAAACTGAAACCATTTCCACTAAGATCAGGAACAAAACAAGGTTGCCCACTCTCACCACTATTATTCAACATAGTTTTGGAAGTGTTAGCCACAGCAATCAGAGAAGACAAAGAAATAAAAGGAATCCAAATCGGAAAAGAAGAAGTAAAGCTGTCACTATTTGCAGATGACATGATACTATACATAGAGAATCCTAAAGATGCTACCAGAAAACTCCTAGAGCTAATCAATGAATTTGGTAAAGTAGCAGGATACAAAATTAATGCACAGAAATCTCTTGCATTTCTATACACTAATGATGAAAATCTGAAAGTGAAATTAAGAAAACACTCCCATTTACCATTGCAACAAAAAGAATAAAATATCTAGGAATAAACCTACCTAAGGAGACAATAGACCTCTATGCAGAAAATTATAAGACACTGATGAAAGAAATTAAAGATGATACAAATAGATGGAGAGATGTACCATGTTCCTGGATTGGAAGAATCAACATTGTGAAAATGACTCTACTACCCAAAGCAATCTACAGATTCAATGCAATCCCTATCAAACTACCACTGGCATTTTTCACAGAACTAGAACAAAAAATTTCACAATTTGTATGGAAACACAAAGACCCTGAATAGCCAAAGCAATCTTGAGAACGAAAAATGGAGCTGGGGGAATCAGGCTCCCTGACTTCAGACTATATTACAAAGCTTCAGTAATCAAGACAATTTGGTACTGGCACAAAAACAGAAATATAGATCTATGGAACAGGATAGAAAGCCCAGAGGTAAACCCACACACATATGGTCATCTTATCTTTGATAAAGGAGGCAAGCATATACAGTGGAGAAAAGACAGCCTCTTCAATAAGTGGTGCTGGGAAAATTGGACAGGTACATGTAAAAGTATGAAATTAGAACACTCCCTGACACCATGCACAAAAATAAACGCAAAATGGATTAAAGACCTAAGTGTAAGGCCAGACACTATCAAACTCTTAGAGGAAAACATAAACAGAACACTCCATGACATACATCACAGCAAGATTCTTTTTGACCCAGCTCCCAGAGAAATGAAAATAAGAACACAAATAAACAAATGGGACCTAATGAAACTTAAAAGCTTTTGCACAGCAAAGGAAACCATAAACAAGACCAAAAGCCAACCCTCAGAATGGGAGAAAATATTTGCAAATGAAGCAACTGACAAAGGATTAATCTCCAAGATTTACAAGCAGCTCATGCAGCTCAATAACAAAAAAACGAACAACCCAATCCAAAAATGGGCCAAGGACCTAAATAGACATTTCTCCAAAGAAGATATACAGATGGCCTACAGACACATGAAAGAATGCTCAACATCATTAATCATTAGAGAAATGTAAATCAAAACTACAATGAGATATCATCTCACACCGGTCAGAATGGCCATCATCAAAAAATCTAGAAACAATAAATGCTGGAGAGGTTGTGGAGGAAAGGGAACACTCTTGCACTGTTGGTGGGAATGTAAATTGATACAGCCACTATGGAGAACAGTATGGAGGTTCCTTAAAAAACTAAAAATAGAACTGCCATATGACCCAGCAATCCCACTACTGGGCATATACCCTGAGAAAACCATAGGTCAAAAAGAGTCATGTACCAAAATGTTCATTGCAGCTCTATTTACAATAGCCAGGACATGGAAGCAACCTAAATGTCCATCGACAGATGAATGGATAAAGAAGATGTGGCACATATATACAATGGAATATTACTCAGCCATAAAAAGAAATGAAATGGAGGTATTTGTAATGAGGTGGATGGAGTTAGAGTCTGTCATACAGAGTGAAGTAAGTCAGAAAGAGAAAAACAAATACAGTATGCTAACACATATATACGGAATCTAAGGGAAAAAAACAAAGAAACAAAAAAAAGGCCATGAAGAACCTAGTGGCAAGATGGGAATAAAGACACAGACCTACTAGAGAATGGACTTGAGGATATGGGGAGGGGGTGGGGTGAGATGTGACAGGGTAAGAGAGTGTCATGGACATATATACACTACCAAATGAAAAATAGATAACTAGTGGGAAGCAGCCGCATAGCACAGGGAGATCAGCTCGGTGCTTTGTGACCACCTAGAGGGGTGGGATGGGGAGGGTGGGAGGGAGGGAGATGCAAGAGGGAAGAGAAATGGGAACATATTGTATATGTATAACTGATTCAGTTTGTTATAAAGCAGAAGCTAACTCACCATTGTAAGGCAATTATACTTCAATAAAGATGTTAAAAAAATAAATAAATAAATAAAAAATAAAAGTGTGTGAAGCAATTCAATTAAGGTTTTTGAACTTGTCAGAATGACAAATTTTAAGTGTGTGAAGCAATTCAATTAAGCTTTTTGCCTATTTCAAGAAAACACACTAGAAACTAAACTATATGATTTATATGATTATATGACATATGACAAATATCATATGACATATGACAAATATGACATATGGTTACTTATTTTTTTTAAAAGACTCCATAGGTGATTATCACAAACCTACAATATTACCAGAGTTATTTGTATACTTTTAGCATAATTTTTGTACTGTATTTTTTATTATAGTTAAATAATGCATAACAACTTCAGCACCCTTTCAAATTTTTTCTGTTTTTATTAGAATGATGCATGAAATAAAACGTCCATGTTGTCAAACCACAAGAATACTTTTTTTTTCAGAAAAAACAGTCTAAATCAATATCCTTTTTCTTAAGGGTAAATGGAATATTAGAAAATCTTTATTCTGTGTTTTTTTAATTTATAGTTGAAGATATGCAAAAAAACATAATAAAGCATAGTGCAAATATATAGTCTGTCATTTAAAATACAATAATGACACCAAAGGCAAAATTCATGAAAGAAATAATTATAAGCTAGGCTTTATTAAAATGTAAAACTTTTGCTCTGCAAGAGACTTAGAAGACAAGTTACAGGCTGGGCAAAAATATTTGCAAAATAAACATCTGAAAAAGAACTTATCCAAACTATACAAAGAACTCTTAAAACTCAACAATAAGAAAACAAAAATTTCATTAAAAAATTGATAAAAGACCTTAATAGACATCTCACCAAAGAAGATATACAGATAACAAATAAGCATATGAAATGATGCTCCACATAATATGTTATCAGGGAAATGCAAATAATTATCATCGATATCTACTGATATGCATGCCTCTGGTACTTATATCCACTTTTTTCATCACAAAAGTTATATATGTGCAACTACACAGAGGCAACTTTAATTTTTTTAATTGACATATAATATTGTATTAGTTTTAGATGTACAACAAGATGATTTAATTTATGTATATTTTGTGAAATGTTTGCCATAGTAATTTTACCTAACATCCATCATCACACATAGTTACAAATTTTTTCCCTGTGATGAAAACTTTTAAGATCTATCTCCTAGCAACTTTAAAATACTCAGTACAGTGTTATGAACTATAGTCACCATGCTGTACATTACATCTCTAAGACTTATTTTGCTTATAACTGAAAGTTTGTACCATTTGACCACTTTCACCCACCTACCCAACCCCAATCCCCACCTCCAGCAACCAGTAATCATGTGTTCTTTTTTGATTAGTTTGGTTTGTTTTTTGCATTGTTTTTTAGTTTAGATTTCACATATAAGCAAAATCATACAGTACTTGTCTTTCTCATCTGACTTATTTCACTTAGCATAATGCCCTCAAGGTCCATCCATGTTGTCATAAATGGCAAGATTTCCTCGTTTTTTAATGCTAAATAATATTCAGTTGTATATACATATTTTCTTCATCCATTCATCCTTCATTGGACACAAGTTATTTCCATGACTTGGCTTTTTAAATAATGCTGCAGTGAACATGGGTATGCAGACATTTTTTCAAGATAGTGATTTTATTTCCTTCAGATAAATATCCAGCAGTGGAATGGCTGGATCATATAGTAGTTCTATTTTTAACTTTTTGAGGAGGCTCCATGCTGTTTTCCATAGTGGCTGCACCAATTTACATTCCCACCAATAGTTCACAATAGTTACCTTTTCTCCACATCCTCACCAACACTTTTTAACCTCTTGTCTATTCATGATAGCCATTCTAACAGGTGAGAGGTGACACCTTATTATGGTTTTGATTATTTCCCTGATCATTAGTGACATTAAATACCTTTTCATGCACCTGTTGGCCATTTGTATGTCTTCTTTGGGAAAATGTCTATTCAGATGCTCTGCCCATTTTTTAATCAGCCTGTTTTGTTTTGTTTTGTTTTGTTTATACTACTGAATTAAGTGAGTTCTTTACATATTTTGGATATTAACCCCTTATCAAACATATGATTTGCAAATATTTTCTCCTATTTGGTAGGTTGCATTTTCATTTTGTTGATGGTTTTCTTTGCTATACAAAAGCTTTTAAGTTTAGCTAGGTCCCACTTGTTTATTTTTGTTTTAATTTCCATTACTCTAGGAGATGGATCCAAAAAGATATTGCTGGAATTTATGTCAAAGAGTGTTCTGCCTATGTTGTCCTCTAGGAGTTTTATAGTTTCCAGTCTTATATTTAGGTCTTTAATCCATTTTTAGTTTATTTTTGTGTATGGTGTTAGAGAATGTTCTAATTTCATTCTTTTACATGTAACTGTCCAGTTTTCCCAGCACCACTTATTGAAGAGGCTGTCTTTTCTATTGTATATTCTTGCCTCCTTTGCCATAGATTAATTGACCATGGGTGCATGGGTTTATCTCTGGGTTCTCTATCCTGTTCCACTGATCTATATGTATGTTTTTGTGCTAGTACCATACTGTTTTGATTACTGTAGCTTTGTAATATAGTCTGAAGTCAGGGAGCCTGATTCCTCCAGCTCTGTTTGTCTTTCTCAAGATTGTTTTGGCTATTCTTTTGTGTTTCAATACAAACTTTAAAAGTTTTTGTTCTGGTTCTGTGAAAAATGCCATTAGTAATTTGATAAGGATTGCATTAAATCTGTAAATTGCCTTGGGTAATATAGTCATTTTGACAATATTGATTTTTCCAGTCCAAGAACACTTCCATCTGTTTGTGTCATCTTTGATTTCTTTCATCAGTGTCTTACAGTTTTCAGAGTACAGGTTTTTTGCCTCCTTAGGTAGTTTATTCCTAGTTATTTTATTATTTTTGTTATGATGGTAAATGAGATTGTTTCCTTAATTTCTCTTTCTGATACTTCATTGTTAGTGTATAGGAATGCAACAGATTTCTCAGTATTAATTTTGTATTCTGCAAATTTATTGAATTCATTGATGAGTTCTAGTAGTTTTCTGGTAGCATCTTTCGGATTTTCTATGTATCAGTTTTTGTCATCTAAACAGTGACAGTATTACTTCTTTTTCACTTTGGATTCCTTTTATTTCTTTTTCTTCTCTGATTGCTATGGCTAGGACTTCCAAAACTATGTTGAATAAAAGTGGCGAGAAGGACATCTTTCTCTTGTTTCTGATCTTAGAGGAAATGCTTTAACCTTTGAGTATGATGTTAGCTGTGGGTTTGTCATATATGGCCTCTATTATGTTGAGATAGGTTCCCTATATGTCCACTTTCTGGAGTGTTTTTATCATAAATGGATGTTGAATTTTATCAAAAGCTTTTTCTGCATCTATTGAGATGATCATATGGTTTTTACTCCTCAACTTGTTAATATGGTGTACCACATTGGTTGATTTGTGGATACTAAAAAAATTTTTGCATCACTGGGATAAATCCCACTTAAGTATGGTGTATGATCATTTTAATGTATCACTGGATTTGATTTGTGACTGTTTTGCTGAGGATTTTGTGTCTATGTTCATCAGTGATATTTGGCTGTAATTTTCTTTTTTGTGGATCTTTGTCTGGTTTTGGTAACAGGGTGATGGTGGCCTGATAGAACCAGTTTGAAAGTATTCCTTTCTCTGCAATTTTTTCTTCTCTGTTTGGTAGATTTTACCTGTGAAGCCATCTGGTCCTGCACTTTTGTTTGTTGGGAGTTTTTAAATCACAGATTCAATTTCAGTACTGGTAATTGGTCTATTCAAATTTTCTATTACTTCCTGATTCAGTTTTGGGAGATTGTACCTTTCTAAGAATTTGTTTGTTTCTTCTAGATTGTCCATTTATTGGCATATAGTTGCTTGTAGCAATCTCTTATGGTCCCTTGTATTTCTGTGGTGTTCTTTGTAACTTCTTTTTCATTTCTAATTTTATTGATTTCGGCCTTATCCCTTTTTTCTTGATGAGTCTGGCTAAAAGTTTATCAATTTTGTTTATCTTTTCAAAGAATCAGCTTTTAGTGTCATTGAATTTTTCTGTTGTTTTCTTAGTCTCTATTTCTGCTCTCATTATTATGATATCTTTCCTTTTACTAACTTTGGATTCTGTTTGTTCTTCTTTCTCTAGTTGCTTTAGGTGTAAGGTTAGGTTGTTTATTTGAGATTTTTCTTCTTTTCTGATGTAAACTTGTATTGCTATAAACTTCCCTCTTAGAATTGCTTTTGCTGCATCCCATAGGTTTTGGATCATTGTGTTTTCATTTTCATTTGTCTCTAGGTATTTTTTAATTTCCTCTTTGATTTCTTCAGTGATCCATTGGTTGTTTAGTAGCATATTGTTTAGCGTCCTAGTGTTTGTGTTTTTTGCAGTTTTTTTTTTTTTCTTATAGTTGATTTTTAGCATTGTGGTCTGAAAAGATGCTTGATAGGATTTCAGTTTTCTGTTTTTTGGGTTTTTTTAAAAAATTTGCCAAGGCTTGTTTTGTGGCCCAGAATGTGATCTATCCTGGAGAATGTTCCATGTGCACTTGGTGCATTTAGCTGCTTTCAGATGGAATGCTCTATAAATATTGATTAAGTCCACTGGGTCTAATGTGTCATTTAAAACCTGTGTTTTGTTATTGATTTTCTGTCTGGATGATCTGTTCATTGATGTAAGTGGGGTGTTAAATTCCCTCATTATTATTGTGCTACTGTCTGTTTCTCCTTTTATGTTTTTTAAAATTTGCCTTATATTTTGCAGTGCTCCTATGCTGGGTGCATATATATTCACAAGTGTTCTATCTTCTTCTTGGATTCATCCTTTGTGCCACTCCCTTCTGGCCTGCAGAGTTTCTGCTAAAAAAATCAGCTGATAACCTTAGGGGGATTCCCGTGTATGTTATTTGTTGTTTTTCCCTTGTTGCTTTTAATATTTTCTCTTTATCTTTAATTGTTGTCAGTTTGATTACTATGTGTCTCAGTGTGTTCCTCCTGGGGTTAATCCTGTGTGGGACTCTCTGTGCTTCCTGGACTTGGTTAACTGTTTCCTTTCCCATGTTAGGAAAGTTTTCAGCTATTGTTACTCAGCTAATGTTATCTCTTCAAGTATTTTCTCAGGCCCCTTTTCTCTCTCTTCTCCTTCTAGGAACCCTATAATGTGAATGTTCATGTGTTTGATATTGTCCTGGAGGTCTCTAAACTGTCCTCATTTCTTTTCATTCTTTTTTCTTTTTCTCTTCTGTGACAGTGATTTCCACCATTCTCTTTCAGCTGACTTATCTGTTCTTCTGCCTCATTTATTCTATTATTGATTCTTCCTAGTGTATTTTTCATTTCAGTTACTGTATTTTTTAACTCTGTTTTGTTTCTTTATATTTTCTAACTCTTAGTTAAAAACTTCTTGTAACTTCTCACTCTGTGCATTCATTCTTTTCTTGAGTTCTTGGATCATCTTCATGATCATTACTTTGAATTCTTTCTCAGGTAGGTTGCCTATCTCCACTTCCCTTAGTTGTTCTTCTGGGATTTTATCTTGTTCCTTTATCTGGAACATATGCCTCTGCTGTCTCATTTTGTCTAAATTCTGGTGTTTGTGGACTCAGTTCCACAGGCTGTAGGATTATAGTTTTCTTGCATCTGTTGTCTGCCCCCTGGTGGGTAAGGCTGGTCTAGAGACTTGTGCAGGCTTCCTGGTGGGAGGGGCCGGTGCCTGCCTAGTGGTGGGTGGAGCTGTGTCTTGACCTTCTGGTGGGTAGAGCTGTGTTGAGAGTCATGTCTCTAGGTGGCTGTGGGCTCAGGAAAGGTGGCCTGTCCAGCCTGTCTGTTGATGGGTAGGGCTGTGTTCCACCCTGTTGGTTGTTTGGCCTGAGTCCTGGAGCCTACAGGCTGTTGGATGTGGCCAGGTCTTGGTGCCAAAATGTCAGCCTCCAGGAGAGCTCATGCTAATGAATACTCCCTGATACTTCTGCCACCAGTGTCCTTGCCCCCAGAATGAGCCACAACTGGCCCCTCCCCCTGACACCCTCCAAGGCCAATAGGTAGGTATGGTCCAGTCTCCTATGAAGGCACTGTTTTTGGTCTGGGTCCTGGTATACACAAGTCCTTGTGTGTGTCTTCCAAGAGTGGAGTCTCTGATTCCCTCAGTCCTGTGGAGTTCCTTTGATCAAGACCTGCTGGCTTTCAGAGCCAAATGCTCTGGGGGCTCCTCTTCCCAGTGCAGACTCCCAGGCTGGGAAGCCTGACATGGGGCTCAGAACTCTCACTCCTGTGGGAGAACTTCTGTGATATAATTATTCTCCAGTTTGTGGTTTGCCCAACCAGGGGGTATGGGATTCAATTATATCACAAGTGTGCCCCTCCTACCATCTTGTTTTGGTTTCTTCTTTATGTCTTTGGATATAGAATATCTTTTTTGGTAGGTTCCAATCTTTTTTATCAATGGTTATTCAGCAGTTAGTTGTGATTTTGGTGTGCTCATGAGAGGAGGTGAGTTTAAGGTCTTTCTACTCCACCATCTTGTCCAGAAAGCCCTCTCAAACTCTTGTTTCTGATGCTTGTTCAGCCTCTTTAAACTGTGTTTTGTTTTGTTTTATTTTGTTTTCCCTTTAGTATGCCTTGTAATTTTCTGTTGAAATGTAGACATGACATAGTTGGTAAAAGGCCTTTAGCAACATAGTGGTAAAGTGGGAGGGAAAGCGTCCTATGGTCTTATAATTATGTCTCAGACTTTTGATGAATCTGTGGCCCTGAATTGTGAATTTCACCATTGCTTGTCTGCTTTTCCCCCTTAAGGTGGAGTTAGATGGCTAGAGGGGGCTGGATTTGGGTATTTCTTTTCCCCAGGTAAGTTGATCTCTGCTAAAACCCTACCAGTTTTAGCTCTGATAAAATAATCTCACCAGAAAGCAGGTCTTGTAAAGAAAAGCAAAATGTTCTGATATTTTCCTGAGTGGTTCATTTCCACTCTCCCTTCCAGAAACACCAGGAGATTTTTCTCCCAAATTTACTGTGAGAACCAGGTTGGACTCTTGGTGGTAGAAATCACAAAAGTGTAGGAACGTTATGACTGTGTTCTCCTGGAGTTTTTAACTCTCAGACTTGTCCAAACTGAGCCTGCAGCAGCTTGGCAATTATAGTTCAATTTTTCCTACCCCAGCACTAGTTTCCGCAGAGGTTTTTGTTCATGTGTTTATGCTCCAATAAGTTGTGATTATCTGTCTGTTTCTCCAGGGACAGCAGTTTGCCCTGTGGCCTCACTTTTCTTCTGGATCTAAGAAGAATTATTGATTTTTCAGTTTGTTATGCTGAGGACAAACTGAACAATTAAGACAGAGTGGCGATTTCTAAGCTCCTTACACATTGGACTAGAAACCAGAAGCCCTGTGCTACATTTTAAACATAATATGTTGCTCTTCACTCGTGAAATGTCAGTAGTAAAACTCAACCTTTGAAGGGTACCATGTGCCATGGAAATATATGGTAATTACTGTTTAATAGCAGATTGAGCTATCCTAACTTCAATACATTAGATATGTAGAAATCTTGGGCAATATTTTTTCATTAAAATATTAGTTCACACCTAACTTATTAAATTTTCCTTCATTTTGCAAAACAAGTTAACCGCAGGCAGTTTAATTGACCAGTAAAACAATTCTATCTGAATATCTCTATCTGGAATCAATGAATCATCCATCATTCTTAAAATGCATTGATGCTTCCTCAAATCTAGAACTTTTATCTTCTTGTGCAATTGAAAAATAACCACCCAAACCAAAGAATCACCACCCGCAAGAGAGAACTGAAATTCAATGTTATAAAACTAAACTTAATAATCCAAAAGTGGACTGCCTAAGCATAGTACCAATGAATTCTTAGCTGAATCCTGATAAATATAAGAATTTTTTTCAAGAAAAACAGTCACTATTAAAAAATTCAATGAGTGAAATGAAAAGGAAATCTCACAATGTTTGTGAGATTTGTGAACCAAAACTGGTATTTTTCCCCCTATTACAATTCCCCTGATTTCCTACAAGCTATTTTCTTAATTGCTTTTGTAATGTTAGCTGCTTCAAATTCATATGCACCATTTAAGAAGGGAAAAAAAAGTAGTTAACTTGTTTTCTGTCTGCCTTATCCAAACACTGAAGTTTCCATTCCCCTATCCTGAATCCTTGCTTTATGAGATAGGGATGGAATACTTATATCCCTTGCTCTCAAAATAAGTTCCTTCAACAAAACAGAGATGACTCAGTCTTCCAAGTGCTTGCTGAGCACCATAGGGGCAAGTTGTCTATGAAGGTTTACAAGGTACAAGGATTTTGTTTATTGATTCAACCTTCCTACAAGTGTTTGGTGAGTACCACAGAGAACACACTGTTTGCTAATGTTGACAGGGTAAGGGGGTTAGTGTCTCCTTCCAACAGTTCGTTATATGCTATGCTTAGGTAGTCTGCCTTAGCAGCTGTATTTATGGTGCCAGGAGACTATGGAGGTATTAGCAAAGAGCTTCAGAGAGGGTTAATTAACCTAAAAACATTTAAACTAAATATAATAGACCCCAAAAGAGAATTTTACTTGGCAAATTTCTAACAGTCTTGCCATCTGACTGTTGGACCTTAAAAGAATCTTAGCATAATGACAAATTCCTAGATCTAGAAATTAAACTATGTTTACCATCCAATGGCAAATGTGCTTAAAACAGTGACATCCTGGAAGTACTTTCAGTTTATTATCATAATTATGATCTTTTTGTTCTCACTTTAGGGTTAGAGATAAAAAAAGAGGAAAAGTAGGGTAGACCAGACTAAAAGAAAATAATTTAGTAGACTAGACTAAAAGAATAGAATTATAGAAATCATTAATAACATCATTTTGTAGAATGGCAGTTCGTATTAGTTGACTTAGAGAACAAAAGTCACCCTAACAGTGACTGAGATGCCAGACAGGTCTCCTGACTCCCGGTCCATGCTCTGTCCTTTAAACCAGAAGAAAAGCTGAACAGTGAATTTATAGAAGGAGATGATAAGTCACATCAGAATCTGAAACAACACTTGCAACAGTGGAGTGAAGCTGGTGACAGGGGTAAGCAACAAGAGCTGAGAGATATTGCTGATAACAGCACCAGATGTGCCATTAGGAGAAAAAGGTATATTGCCCCCAAATCAAAGAGAGTGAGCTCTAAAATGTTATCATTGCTTATGGAGACATAGTTCCCACTAAACAAAGTACAGAGAGTTAATGGGAAAGGTTAACACTAATGTAGGGGTCAGTTGGGTCATTTCTTGTACCCTGAGACATGATGGGATGCTGTTACAGGTCATGTTTTCTAAAACAAAAAAATAATTCAACTTCAAAGAGAATTCAGCATATTGTCAACTTTTATCACACTGCCAGAGAAGCAGTATGGATTTCAGTTTGCTTCTAGAATTATCTGTATCAGAATAATGAGGATACATTTGTTAAAACTGTAGATTCCTAGGCCTACAGAATCAGGATCTCTGAATCAGTTGATTCTGTGCAGTGCCATAAAGTCTGAGAACCATTGAAAGAAAGCTCTTACCTCTTGCTTACCTCTAAATTCTGCCTTACCTGCTGTAATTCTTTTCTGAGTCACTGAACAGAAGTTTGAAATGCTGCAAAAATCACTTAAGTCTTCCTACATTTTACTCTGAACAGTTTTTAAAGTTTGCTTTCTAATTCTCAGAGCCTTGGGTAATATTGTTTTTAAGTGTTTCAAATTTCTGCTTAAACTAGGATAATAATGGTGGAAAAGAAATGCTTTCAAGAGATATCTAGGATGAGGGAGGTAATAGCCAAAGCTTACAATATGCCAGGCATTATTTTTACTGCTTTAGATGTATTAATTCAATTCCAAAACAAATTTAAGATTTATTATCGCTGATAACATCATTTCCATTTTGGAGTTGTGGAAACTGATGCACAAAAGAGTTAAATAAATTTCCCAGGATAAAGAACTAGCAAATGAAAGAAGCAGGATTCAAGTCAAAACAGTTGAGTATAATCACCAGTGTTCTTAACCATCACCCTACTGGCTCCCTGTGGAAGTCAGTAAGATTTAGTGACCGGTTGTGTATGAACTGCAATGCCAAAGGTGACGCTTTGCTTCTGATAAGTTTTACTCTTGATCCACATTCACTGAAATAGGAATAATTACTATCAAGTGCAATAACAACATAGAATGGTATTGTTTCATGCTGGTCTCAGCCTATCAATAAGCAATGTTGTGGCTGGACCAGATCTTGTGTTTCTTATCATAATTGTAAGACGCCCTTTAGAAACAATCATCAGAAAAACTTGAAAAAAAATAAAGGCTTATTTCTTATAGGATCAGGAAATTACACAACACATCGGGGGTCACACAATGAGAAGGGCATGGGTAGAGTGAGAGAGAGCACAAGAGCCTGGGGTTCTGTTTTTATTGGGGTCAAGGGTGGGGCCAAATAATTCAAGGACTCATTCTTTATTGGTGAATTTAAAACATAAGAGTGGGAATTTAAAGCTCTGGAAGACAAAAAAAAAACAAGTTGCCCAAATGTCAGTTATCCAAATCAATCAAGATCTCTAAAACAAAGAAGCCTCAGTGAGGCGAGGTGCTGTGACTGGCGGTGCTTACTGCATTCCTGGGATAGATGGGAGAGATAGCCATCTTTGAAATGGATGCCAGCAATCAAAGCCTCAGCCAGTCACTTGCATTACAAAAAAGGGGAAAAAAACAACAACTGTCAGGTTTACACTACTGGTTCTACTGTAACAATGAACATTTCAGAATAAATTGCTGATTTCCAGTACCAACCAAGATGGAATAAGCCTAGTATGGGCTATCTCTCCTAACAGACTACAACCATACACTCTGAGAAAATATAAAAGCAACTACCTGAAAACTCTGAAAATTAAAAGGTAGAAGAACAACCAAGAAGAAAAATCAAAACATGAATAATGGCCAGAAGCATGTATTCTCATTTATCTCTAGGTTTTCACCCAAAAGTGGGCCAAGTCCCAGAACTGTGCAACAGGCATGAACAGTGGAAACTCCAGGAAAAACACCCTCTCTCTAGCCAGAGAACCAGAAAAGAGGTCCTCTGCACGCTGATAGGTATGCAGAGATTCCCTCCTTTCTTTGTCTTTTTCTTTTTCCATCTCCTGGCCTTCCCTGAGGCCAGCCCCAGTCTCAAAATGGCAGTGCTGTGGCAGCAGTAGTGGGCACCCAAAATCATAAGGGAAAACCCTTCCCTCTAGCAAGAGGAATGGGGAACTGGGCTCTTGTGTTTCTCACAGTGTTGGGAGGAGGGGAGTATTTCTTTCTTTTTTTTTTTCCTCTCCTTTCTTTATCCTAAGGGTAGTCACCACTGCACAAACAGTGCAACTGCATGGGGAGCCAAAACTCTGAGAGTAAACCCGGATTCTGAGCCAGAAAATAGTTGTCCTAGGAAAGCATGGCTGAAACTACAGGGAAAATTACTGATTGCTTTACTATGTAAGTTCCACTCCCCCTGTGGGTTTCAATTGCCCTCTGTGATTTATTTGCTGATATTCCAGCAAAACCTGTATGGCAATAATTCTCACTCCTACACTCCCCAACAACTATAGGTAAATGGTTAGGTGGGGGAATACAGCAGGGTCTTCTTCTGGGTGAGAACAGAGTCTCTGCAGTTTAGAAATTGGAGTTGGTCCCTTCCTCTTACATTGATGGGAAAAAGACAGGAAGAGCACCTTGAACTATATCCTCAACCTCAGACAATAGTCTCCAGAGAACCACTTGTAAGGTTTGAAGTTGATAGCAGACTATAATGGATTTCTAAATACTTCAGCATGGACCATGTGATAATATATTTCCAGCAGTTCGTTAAAACTTTAAGTCTAGAGGCAGTTGCCCTAATCAAGAATGCACAGTCCAGAGTGGTCAACTAACATTATATCAAAAAGGTCCATACTCTAGAAGTTGCTATTATAAGTACTTCTTTTATCCTGTGTTAATCAACTATTGACACTTTGGCAATTATCATACTGAGTATCAGACATGGGTCTTTACAACTGAAATTTATGGCTTTAGTATTTAGAATATAAATCTTAGAAATTGGCTCTTATTGGTGAAATAGGCAAACATTTATGACACGTGGGTTGACTAAAATACTTGAGATATGCTCCCCATCCTTGGATGAAGAAGTTGTAAAAATCTACCTACCTTTCACCTTTAGAGATAAAACTTGAGTAAAACTTGAGTCTTGATTCCCTAATCTGTCCTTTGCCTAGTCATTGATAATGGGAAGATTTCTGAATGTCTGATGCTAAATATAAGAATAAAAGAATCCCACTTCTGTAATGCTGTTGTGTCTGTTTCAAGTGAACCTTTCATTCAAGGTATGGTCAGAGCACCTAAGTGAGTGAAGAGTTGGGACTTTATTGAGCCTATAGGATAAGTTGTAGGAAAAACTGAAGACATCATATGCTAATAAACTTTAGCTTAACACATCTCTGTATATGAGGCATAAAATTTCTTTTGTTATGATATAATAGAGAGATCATAGCCAACCCTCACCACTTTAAATTTCTTTGGCAGCTACATTACATATTAACAAGAACCTAGTTATGGTAAGTGGCCAAGTTATTTTAGGTCAATTCTCATAACTATGGGGGTGTCCTCCTTCTCCACTGAGGTACTAAACAGCTTGTGATTCATGTTAAGTGCCAGAGCTGTGGAAATTTAAGGATTATGGTACAGCATACCTAATACACAGAGAATATGTGGCTATACTACAGCTCTGGGAGGGCACAGAGGGGAGCCAGAAAGTTCCCACAATCCTTAGAGAGAAAAGCACAGAGGTTATTCTGGGGAGCAACCTCAGCAGGTTTCCCCTAAAGAGTTTTACCGCTTTGAGAAGATGCCTGAACTCAAAGAGGTGGGAGTGAAAACCACTGGTGTAGACAGACATCATTTGATGCATCACCCTGCCTTGACCAGACCATGCGGAGGAGTAATCAATACCCACATCAAGACCACTTTAGCTACAGAAAACCCCACTGAACACCCCTATGCAACTATATCCATTATAGTAATAAAATGCTCTTGAAACATAGTACAGTGCTGCCAATACCAATCTTTTACTAGTTATTAATTAAGCAAGTAACACCTTTTTTCCAAGAAGCTCAAGGCTACTGAAACTGAGAGCTAGAAATCGTCAAAAAAATACTTTTCTAGTCCATCAGTCTTCTCCTGGCTTCACTCACCTCCCATCAGGCCTTGACTCCAAACTCAATCTTTAACCACTGCTCCCTATAGTGTCACATAATGTCATGCCCTTCCTCCTCATCCATGACAATTTTCACCCAAGGCCACTCTCACCATCTGTTTTCTCTAGTTCCACTCTTAGGGCTACCAAACTGTTTACTGGGACCACGGAAAATACAGCTTAATCTTATCTGAGTCCTTACTGATATTCAGCTCTCAGAGAATCTTAGGGTTGGAAAAACTTGAGGTGATACTCAGTTCAACGCTCCCATTTAAAACAGAATTTCCATCTACAATATCTCTTAGAAATCCAATTTATGACTAAACTCACTTAACAATAGGTCAATAATTTTCTCTGAAATATTTTCCCTAAAGTTTTACAAAACGTATATAAACTGATAAAAGTCAACCTCACTAAGTTTTCTATCAAGTGATTTTGGTTCTGTCTTCTGTCAAAAGGAAAATGAATCTGCTCCCTAAGCTATATATCATCCCCTCAGTCATTTGAAACCCATTCCCCTGTGTCTCCTAAATCTCCTCATCATAAAATAAGGTTATGGTTTCCTTTTATGATATGGTTTTTAGATCCTTCTCCATCATGGTTGTCTCTTAAATTATAGTGAGTGAGCACAAATTAGATTGCGGTGAGGTGGGGTGGAAGTAGTGAAGAGACAGATTCTCTGGTGCCCAAGGAGAACATTTTTAAGTCTGAGGAGGAGAACTGGTGAGAAACAGACCAATAGAAAAATAGGGCACTATCAGATGTCTACTTGACAATGGTTTCCAAAGTTTCCACTAAACTAATTGGTGCCTAGTTCCACAGACTACCCTGACCAGCTTTGTTCTGCAAGGTCTTATCTAGAGGTACACCCAATTTAGTGCTTGCCACCCAACACACTAGATATTTGAATAAAGAAAATAGAGAAATTCTTGGGTTCTAAGAATTTCTACCTCGTAGAGAGATATAAAGTTGCTAGATATTTTCATACTTTAGGAAAAACCTTAGGGTTATTCTGAGAAAAAAATTAAAATATAAAACTTGAAATTTTAGTGTGCTTTGCAATTTTTGTCATTTCATCATTTTTGAAATGTGTCATCCACAATTTACTCAGAAAAATCATTATATTTTAGTGTATTTAAAGGTAAAAACCCCAGAAGAAAAAAAATGATATAATTGTTAATTCTCTGTATTGTTAAGTGTGGTTTGTTTTTGTTTTGTTTTTGCATTACAATCGTAGGGAAAAACAAAAACAAAAATCCTTGGCCAGCAGGAATAATTTTACTCAGGCCTTTCTAAATTTCAGCCTCTTTCCAACCAAATCCTTCTCTCCCTCTGCTCCCAAGAAATTTGTATTCCCATTTTAAAGCTACTGTGCTCCCACCCCAGGCTTAGCTCCCCCAAATGAATTTCCTAGATACCCACCAAAGCTAATTTCTTCTGATCTTCAGGTCCTACTTATGCCTGGGTACCTCTAGGAACTCACCAGCAACTTTCACTCAACCACCTCTTTTCACATTCCTCCAAACTACTTTTGACTTTTGCCTCAAGGCCTATTGATTTACCTTTGATTTGAATTTTCAGGGATAATCTGTTTCTTCTGAAATCTAGATATTTCTCCTTAATTCATAAGTCCTAGAAATTATCCATTCTGTACAGATGTACAGAAATGGCAATATTATACTGGAAAGAAATTACCAACAATGGACAAATAAAACAAACAGACTCATAAATACAGAGAATTAACTGGTGGTCACTAGAGGGCAGGGGGTACAGGGCTGGGCAAAATAGGTGAAGGGAATTAACAGATACCCACTTCCAGTTGCAAGATAAATAATTCATGAGAATGTCATGTACAGCATAGGGAATATAGTCAATAATATTGTAATAACTTTGCACAGTGACAGATTACTAGACTCATCATGGTGGTCAATTCATAATATATATAAATGTTAAATCACTATTTCGTACACCTGAAACTGACATAACATTGTATGTAAATTATACTTCAATAAAAAAAAAAAAAGAAAAAATCTGTTTCTAAAGAGCCAGAAGACAGGGACTTCCCTGACGGTCCAGTGGTTAAGACTTCTCCTTCCAGTGCAGGGGGTGGGGGTTCCATCGCTGGTCGGGGAACTAAGATCCCACATGCCTCGCGGCCAAAAAACTAAACATAAAACAGAAACAATACTGTAACAAATTCAGTAAAGACTTTAAAAATAGTCCACATCAAAAAAGAAAAAAAAAAAGGAATCATAAAAGAGCCAGAAAACAATCACCAACAGGCTATGGTAAACGCAACTATAGTATAGGTAACAACTTCTTTTTTTTCAAGATTGGTTTTAACAATAAAAAGACAAGACAACAGTAATATGAGAGCTGAAATGCAAGAATTGCACAGATTTAAATGTTTTAATAATAATTGACTTCTGCAGTACAGTGCTGAACCCAAGACTAATGGCCTTTCTCTGAATGACTTTGGAAATTTTGTAGTATTTTGAGCTTCCCTGAATTCTGTTCAGAGATAATGCTGACATTTTTTGGTGTGGCCCATATATTTCTCATCCATCTATACTGTTTCATTAATTCAATTAGATGCTGACTCTTCAACTGGGAATTTGTTAAATTCTGAGGCATAGTAAGCCATCTATTCCTGGCTGCGAGCCAGGAATGATGGGAAAGCATTTCACAAAGAAACTGCTTGAATATAAATGTCCAGGATAGTTCTTGAAATTATGGTTGTAAATGCACCCATCAGCTTTAGATCATACTACGCAATGCCAAATTTTCAGAAAATGAAATCGTCAAGATAGAATGGATATTGAATAAGTTAACCTAAAAAAAACTATTATAAATACAGAAGATAGAAGATTCACATCACATTTCCAGGAAAACCTACTCACATGCACTGTCAGAAAAGCAGAATCTGTGTAACTTATGCAGAAAAATGGAGGAGCCAATGCAGGGATCATTGACAGGAAAATTCAGCAAAAGAGAGAACTAAGAAAGCATGTGAACTTGAACAAGTTACATAAGCTCCCTGGGCCTCTATTTCCTCATTATTGAAATAATAAGATGATTGGAATGAGTGAGTCTGACTCCAAAATTAATTATAATTTTGACCAGAAGGATTACAAGAAGAATTGTCCATTGTCCCTTCCTTTTTTTCTTCTTTCCACAACACTGATTTTAAATATCCTTGAAAGCATCTAGGTTTGTATTTAATAATTGCCCTCATCTATGCAAAAATTTTAAACTTTAAGTTTTTTGCACACTTAGGATTTAAGTGGAAGAGATATATTTTATAGCAATAAAAATAATGGGAATTAAATTATACAAAATAGATGTTCAAAAAGGAAATGCAGTAATAGCGTTTTTTTCTAATTCACGGAGGTTATGAAAATATTAAAAGTACCCCACTACATATGGGATTGTGGGTAATTCATACTTTTTCTTTATTTTGTTTTCTAAATTGCCTTCAATGTCCACGTGTAGCTTCTATTATCAGAAAAAGAAAATGATTTTGTTTATAAAGAAAGGGGAAGGGAAAATAACCTATTTTGTGTATCAACTATGAAGCATTCTTTTTTATATAGAATATATTAATTGAAATGCTTGTCTGCATAAGTGTTCTGGGTCTTTCCCATTTTATGATATTTTATATTTCTTAAAACAATTTTCTCAGTTTTAAGAAAAATTGAGGTAAATCGTGCTTAAATTTAGACTGAAATTAAGGATAGAGGGAAACATTCAACCTGAAAATAATTTGGTACCTTAAGAGTTTAGCAAATATCACTAGTTATTTGACTTAGTTGGTGTAGGCAAGGAAGGAAATTTGTCCAGAGTTAAGGGGTCTCTGCACCCATTTAGAGAAAACCAAAGTGTCAAGGGCTTGAGGGGTGGGGTGGGGGGTTGTGAAGGACACACCTCATAGAACATGTCAGTCACAGCACCTGGGAGTCAAGGCATGAGCTTTGGAAGACTCTTCCTCAGACAAAGGCAGGGATAGGACAGCATGAAACATGGGGGCAAAGAAGAAGGATGGAAAAGTGAGGTCCCCTCCAAATGTGGGGCCTCTGGGTTCCTGAGGAGCTGTCTTTTCTCCCGCCTGGAACCAAGAGTTCTCTCTTTCCCATCTCTGGGGCCCTCAGAATGCCTTGTGTAGAGTCAGAATAACTACTAGCTATTAATAACTACTGACTAACATTTATGAGCAATTGAAAAGTGCCCGACACTGTTCTAAATGCCTTACACATATGAACTCATTGAATCCTCACAACAGCAAATGTTTTTACAGATAAGGAAACCAATTCAGAGCGATCCAGGGACTTGCTCTAAGGGCCAGACTGTTGGAAGCAGCATTTAGCCCAGGCAGTCAGACCCCAGAGCTGGCATTCTTCCCTGCTTCTCCACAAGTGGAAAAAGGAAGGAGGGAAGGAGGTGAAATATCTTATAATGAAGAGAGAGGTTTTTCCAAGTATAGGGGGCAGTAAAGAAAATCAGCAAAATGTAGCCTAATAATCCACAGGGGCAGAGAGAAGACTCTGGCTTCTTGGTGTGGGTTCCTGTTGTCTTCACCAGAAGCTGCTACGTCAGTCCCCAAGACCCTCAGCTAGAGAATGCCTGAAAGACAAGAAACTATTGATCAAGAAACTATTCGAGTAGGTTAGAGACATACATCTACCATGCCGAGAGGAGACTGAAACTCCAGCGAGCAGTGCCAAAAGCAACCCTTTCCAGAATGAAAAAACTCATCTCTCAGTACTTCTCAATCTAATTGAAATCTACCTCTATGGGATAGATTCACAGACAGCAGATAAACTGTGATTCCGTAGTTGAGTACCCTCTCAGCACAAATAATACTTGGGCTGAATTCTCAGCTGCAAATATTCAAGTTAGACAAAGCAAGAGTAACAGAAAAGCACTGTTTTTACATATCTGAAATATATACCCCAAAATCTCCACTTGGGAATAAGAATAGTTGTGTGTATATGTATTTTTAATATATTATTTGTACATATTACTGTGCTTGGTTGGAGATTGAGGTGGGGATTTTTATGAAAGAGATGTGTGAAGGGAATGCTCTCTGGAGAAGCCTGAGGGAAGTGGGGGGGCTCAGCCAACACGTGGCTAAGTATGGCTGGAGACAGCTCTTCCTTTTTTCCTTATTTCCTGCCATAACGTCTAAATTTAAATTTGGTTAATAAATAACTTTCAGTTCAAGGTCCATTTCATTTATATTTTCCTATGAAAAATAAATCATATGATGCCAGTAATGCAGACATATTATACCTGTTTCTCTTTTCTATATCAAATCTGAAAATAAACTTGAAAAGCTACACCTTACAACTCTGACATTTTCCTTTTCTGAAGTTTTTGTTCTAGCTAAGACCTAGTCTTTTTATACTTACAGAATAAATTCAGTTATTTCTGGTACATAATAAACCCAAGCTCAAAGTGTTAGGTTCACAAAGAGATATCCACTTTCCTAAATATGAAACACAAGGAATGGGCTTGCAGCCAATGTGAGAACATAGACAAATGTGCCTCCTCTAGAATTTGAACCAGGAAAACACAACCAATGGTGTCCATCCCTAAAGTGACACAAGAGGTGGCATAAAACAACAACATGACTGATGAAAATATTTAAACTCAAAATTGTTCATTTTAATTGTAATAATTTATATCCTGCTGACTTCAATTTGGAATTGGAAATAGCACCACCCTTAATCTTTCTCAGGCTAGATTGAGATTATTTTGTTTGGCATCCGTACAAATTCAAAAGTATGTATATTGTAATTTTTCCCTCCTATATGTAACTCAAATGGTTTTACCAAAAAAAAAAAAAAAAAAGGTCCTTTATGGCTGGTCAAATAAAATAAGCTTGAATCACACCCCACAAGAGGAGATAGCATAGTGCATCATTCCTCTAGCTACTCCAAACATTGAGAGGGATGGAGTCTTATGGATTCAGATTAACCTCTGACTCTGAGCTGCTGTTTTAGCTTATGGATTGTTTTACTCTTATTCTGTACCATGTCAACCCAGATGTAAAACTGAAAACTGTTTCCTGTTTGCCACCAGAATCCACTTGCCTAAGGTTTTTGTGTTAAAAGCATTGGCTGAAAGCTTTGGTGAGACAAGGTTTACAATTAAAACTGTAAAGTCAAATCTTAAAATAATTCTTTTTCTTCCAAAAAGTTATATTTTGGTAGATTTTTGCTTTAGTGCATTAACCAAAACCAAGTTCCTTTCTGAGCCTTTGAACTACCTGTCATCTTTGCAAGAGTGAGGATTTTGTTTCCATGCAGCTTCTTCAACCCTGTGCAACACACAGTTTTGTGCATCTTCCTTTCTCTTTCTGGCAGCCTTACCTATGGTACCTGAGTCCAAACTGGCACTCTCATCCATAATGAGGAGTTCCTGAGATCTGGTGTACACAGAGGCACATACCCATAATTACATCCATTAAGATGTTCACAATAGCAGTTAAGAATAAATGTCCAAAAAGAACTTACTAGTCCATCTTATTGGGAAGTCCAGAGGCTGGATGAGCCTTGAAGTTGGTTTATACAGAGATGTCATAAGGAAACAGCACCCTTCCTTCGCAGTCAGGGCCATCCCAAAGCGGCCTCACCTCAGCCATAGGAATGCTACCGATGTTTCCTCACTTTACCAGTAGGACACAGAGCTTGAGTTCTACAACCTTTGAACAGAATTCCTCACATTTTCAGTGACTGAACCACCCCAAACTCACCCTTGTAGATGGAAGCATGCCAGGCACTGACTGGCTTGGTTGTAAATGACCAGAACTGTAGCCAGGAGGAGAGGATTGCCCTCTGGGTTTATACCAAGCCAGGCTGGAGATGGGGTCGACACTAATGGGGGAGGATGTTAATGGATGTTGGGGTGTGGGTGGGATGTGGGTGTGGATGGTGGGATGTCACAGCATCCACAACAAGAGTGAGGCCTCATCTGCGGAGCCAGCAGCCCAACAGCATGCTCTGTGGGGACTGCCTACTAGAGACTTTTAAGTTTCAGCAGCTCTTGGAAAGTCAAAGAGGATAAAAGTGATGGTGGTCAGAAGACTTTAAGACAGAGAGGGGAAAAACAGATACCTGAGATACAGAGGTGGAATATGCTCAGGAAGAAAGTAGGATGCAGCCTCGGAAACAAATCCTATGGACAGATAGACATGCAGACCCTGCCCCAGGAATCCCACTCTGTCAAGTCCTGTGTGGTGGAAACCACAAATCTACCCCCAGCAGGTGGCGAACATGACTTAGTATGGTAGTTTCCCCACAAGCTGTTCACCTTCTCATTTCCACTTTGCCTCACAATTTGGACATGATAAATACTCTCACTTCCTCACTTCATCTTCAGGGGCTTCACAAGCTATCGCACTCATCCAAGCCAGCCACTGCTGCCTGCTCGGCCTTAAGAGAGCTTCACAGTCCTGTGACCTCTGCTTTACTTCTCATTCCTCCAGACTCCTGCAGCCCTTGGGTTTTGTTAGTGGAATGCTAGACACTTACAAACATGCAGAAAGCACATTTCTATATAATAAATCTAATAGTAGCCAAACATTTTTCCTAGCCTAGAATGTGCTCATTTCATCTTTGTTTCCATATTATAGCTGCCATTGGTTTAACATATTCTGTCTGGCACTGTACTAGATAATTTTTAAATCTTAATAAATTGTAATAAATCCTCACAACCGAAGAGTGTTTAACAATCAGTTTACAGTTGGGAAACTCAGGCTCAAGTGAAATAACTTGTTTGACTCATTTACTGCAGTGGCAGAGCCAAGTCTGTCTAATTCTCTCTCCACAAGATCATAGTAAAATACAGCCTTCTTCCTGAGAATGCTATACTTATATATAAAGAGGGCAAAGAGATGCAAAATACTTTATTATTTAGCTTAAACTTTGGGTCCAAAATCCATTGTAAGAACTAGGATATTGGGCTGGACCACAGGAAAATTCCATTTTTTGCCTCTGTTAGAGACTTGGGGATCCTTCTTCCCCTCAAACCCAGACTCAAATCTTGAATCTTAAAACTCAAAGAAAAAGAAAATCCACATCCCATAGGGCCAGGGATATTGGAGATGGAGACAAAGGGAAAGAGGGAGCAGATTACTCAATACTCATATTAAAGTGGACCAAGCCACCTGCCCTAGGTTTTTCAGGCTGATATGGTAGCAGTAAACTTGGCTGCATGTGGGCAAAGTGAAAGTGAGAGCTGGCTAGGGCTGATTGAGCCCAGATTCTTAAGTCCAGACACACAGAAGAAAACACATCCATGCAACCCATCTAGGGGACACCAGCTCTAGGAAAAAAAAAAAAAAAAAAACCCTTCCAAGATGTTCTAGCATTTGCACAACACATTTGCTTTTGAGAGTGGATGTTCTTGCCCTAACTTCTCTCTAGAGGGTTATAAAAGGGGTATCAGGGTAGAGAAACTTTGAATTCCCTCTTCACATAGGCACACAGATGCTAATTATAACTGGAAATGCCTTGTTGATAAATTTCATTATTTATTACGTGCAACAGAGAATAAAGTTGTAAGAAAATTTCCTTTAGTCAGGGTGGGTTTAATATGAGTAAAGTAGGAATATTAGTGAGTCATTGGAATACTCATTTCAGGTATGAGAACACTTTTTCAGATAACTGTGCTGCACCTCCACAAACTGAAATCATCCCCATCCTTTGAGTCCTAGCGTGTGAGTGATGGAGGCCCCACTCACTGCTCCTGTGTCAAAACCACCTCAGTGCCCTCAACACAGGATGGCCATAGCCAAGGCTGCCTGTTGACTGAGAAAGGAAAAGAACAATTTGTGCAAAAAAAAGGAAAAAAGAAAAGAAAGAGAAAGAAAGAAAAGCCTTGATTACAGAGTAAAGCAGTTTTCTTTAAAAGGGCCTGGTCTGCTTGCAAAACTGACTAAGCTAGTTCCACATAAAAGCATAAAAGAACATTCATGAATTGAAGAACCTAAGCATAGTGAACTGAGTGGTTCACCACCAAGACCAGTAAGTTGACCTTATTATCTGCCTGCTGCATACAGGCCATCAGTAGCAAAGGATGGAGCCTTCATTTAAAATTTGAGTCTTTGGTCCTTTCACAATAGTCTTTTCAGGGTTCCAAAACTCTGGATACTTTTCCAGAAGTTCTTTATTACTCTGGACACTTACTCCTTCCCTCCCACAGGGAGATGAAATTGGAGTTAAAAATATTCACAGACCCCAGAGGTAAATTTGGTTTTTGTTCGTTTTATTTTCCTTTAGTTAAAACCATGTTTTGTACTGCAAATTTTAAAGCCCTGCTCATGATGTATTCTAAACCTCCAGATAGTAGGATTCACTGCTCATATTTAGTTTCAAGTAGAGTTTGTGTTGGACCTTCTTTAACCAACAGATCAAGTTCATTTGCAATTATCAAGATTCATTTCAATTGTTCTTCTCTGGCAAGTTCAATGCGTTCCCCTAGAAAGGGTTTATATAACAATATCCAGGGACTTCCCTGCTGGTCCAGTGGTTAAGACTCTGTGCTTTCATTGCTGTGGGTGTGAGTCGATCCCTGGTTGGGGAACTAAGATCCCACAAGCCACTCAGCATGACCAAAAAACAACCCCAAAGAACAATATCCACAAAGAATGAAAATAAAAGTTTCAAATCAGCCTCAAGTCAAATAATGACAAATAGACAATTGATAAAATTGGCTTTGATGGAGTTCTGCTGTATAGTCTGACCTTCACAGAAATTAAACTTTGGGTTTTTTTCTCCTAATCTTCTGGTTGCCACCAAGTATGATGGCAACTTACTGTGCCCCAAACCAATATGTGGTATAAGGGCAATACTTTCTAAGTCTCAATTTCCTAATCCATAGTGAAAAAAAAGTTTAAACCTGCCCAATCTATCCCTCAGAAATTTTATGAAAATAAGTGAGACTTTATGAAAGCACTTTGCCTTATCAAAGGAGGAAGGAGTGTGACATAAATACAAGAGTGTGATAACTGGTAGCAAAAAAAAAATTAGTCCTGTGTTATTCCAATATAAATCATATTTCATACATTATAACAATATGGGCACTCATCAGGAATAAAATAACCTTCAGTTAGATTGAAATAGAGACAGGTGTGTAATGCAATGCCTTCTGACTGAATGCCAACATGAAATAAGTCCCTAGGGGTTTAAAATGCTTAAAGAATAAGCACTACAAAGATGAGCAGCCTTACTGGGATATAATTCAATCTCCACTTTTATTTCCAATTCCCCATTCAACCCACACACCTATTGTCTGCTCTGCATATGTTACTGATATGCATCTACATCATTATTATAATCAATAACAGAAAAAAATCAGTGCCCTTAGTCTTGCATAGCAACACTTTTCATATCTTCTGTAGTGTCTGCAAATGAGATGAATCATAAGAGACCATACAGACCATAAGAGAATTTGGAGAACAAATCCCATTATATAAATATAATTTACATAAAAATACAGATTCCTATGTGGAAAAGCTGAAAGACCTTTGCTAAACTCTTTCCCCCCATTAGAAATACAAACTGAAGTAGAAAAAAATGTTCTCTATTTTTCCCTGTCTCTTTATGATTTAAGCATATATTGCTACTAAAGATGATAAATCAAATGAAGGGGAAGCGACGGGCTTCTTTGAACACAGAATTGTAAGGTGAGTGGGCAGGCTGTACTTACTACAGAGTCCTTCCCATGTCATAGCCCACCTAGTCAGTTTCAATAAATGGCATGTGGATATTTGTAGGAAAACAAACAAACAAACAAACAAGCAAAAAAACTCAGAAACTGAAACTTTTAAATAAGAAAGAGACTGGTCCAGTGACATCACATTGTTTACCCACATTCTACTTCCAGTCAGTCATCATAACATCATTTCAAGGAGTAGCTTTGTATCCATTGAGAGTACTTTCTCTTTCACTATCCCTCCAACCCTCTTGGGATACAGGAACACAAAATGTTCTCATATGAATTATCAACTGGTTTGTTCTGTACTGTTCTGAAACCTTAATGTGCCCTAAAGAGATCTTTACATGGTACTGTTAAATTTGCCCCAAATTATTATATCTGTGCATATCCCAATGTGGGTTCCCTGGGAAACAAGCTCTGAGAAGGTTCACTGGGGAGGACCTTCAGCACCAAGGGCTGGTGAGGAGGAGGGAGGCCTGAGGACTGGGCAGAGGGAGGAGCAACTGCACTGCAGGCACACAAAAGCCTCAGGTGATCCCACTGGGAGCTCAGGGGCTAGGAGGGCCCCTCGGCATAACCTCGAATTGATTACATTCCCTTTCAGACAAGTCATTAGCCTCAAGCTGACTGAGGAGGTGCCTGAGGTGACTTTGGGCAAGGCTGCTCACCCCAGCCTAGAGCAGTGTTTAGGGAGGGACTCAGCTGAGAGTGCTCAGTGCAGCCTCTGGGAGTGCTTCACTCCCCAAGGGGGGAGGTGTGGCCCATGCACCAAGGCATTCCTTGCAGTGCAACAGAATCTACAGGCTTCACCAGCAAAGTGGCCAGTCGCAATATGCAGGGCGTTTACACTTGGTGGGTGCCAAGATCACTGCTTATCCTCTCTTTTACCGCTTCCACAAACTTCTGACAAAGACAAGGGTCATATTTTGTCAATTACTTATCGAGTGATGTTTGAAATATTGTCCATTCAGTATGGTAATCTTGCTATGGCTGTCGTGCCTGAGGTGTAACTAACACATACCAGTAAATTGTTTTTTGAATATTTACATTTTTAATACAATTTAAATTAAAATGTTAACCCAGGGTTTCTTAACAGCAGCACTATTGACATGTTGGACCAGATTATTCTTTGCTGGGGTCAAACATGTTTAGCAGTATCCTTTGTCTCTATACACTAGAGGCCAGTAGCATTTTTCCCCACAGCTGTGACAGCCAAAATGTCTCCAGACATGGCCAGATGTTCCCTAGGGCCAAGCTGTCCACTGTTAAGAACCACTGAGTCAGCCTCTGATACCCACATGCTCAGGGACAGCAGATGGGTTTGAGATGATCCAATGAGAATGTTCTCCTGCATTCTGCCACCGAGACACAGACTCCTCTTTGTGGAGAACTATACTCAAGATAGGTGAATTTTTTCTCTTCCACAGAGAGTCACTGAGGCGTGAAGTTTAAAATAAGCCCCTGCCAAATGACTTGCTCCGCAGTTGGGCTTTGTGGTCCGATTTGGTCTTTCCTGCCTCTCCCCTCCTCCAGTGTTCACCTCCTGTGTCCTCAGTCTCTTGCCTGGGTGGGAGTGGACCTGAGAACTTGGGTGCCTGATGCTGTGATTCTCGAAGCAGCAGCACAGCAAGCCCTCGTGGGGGCACCACCCTCTCCAGAGAAGAAAGTGCTGTCCGGGAGGAAAGGGCTAAGTTAGCAAGGTTAGGAAAGACATTAGGAATCAAAAAGAGGGAAAATACATTTAGTTTGGCTCAAATTTTTCAACATTTATTGAGAACTTATGTCCTCATGAACCAATCTGGGTACTTGATGAAAATGTAAGTAAGACGGAGCCTCTATGCTCTTGGTTTCAGGGCTTCCATCCAAGTGCTCGCATTAATGTGACTCCAGGAGAGCCTCATCTGAGACATGTCACCATGTCAGATTCTGTCCTCAGCTCGGCAGATTCTGCCTTTCGTGGTTGCCAGTACCCTGAGAGTGGGTGCATCTCTCCAGCTTGGACTTAGACAAATAAAGCTCATTAAAAGTCAGACATACAAGCTAAAACAGCCATGGATTTAGCTATGCCAATAAATATAACTGCCAAAGAAAGCAGACACTTCAACCGGCTGGCACATTTAGGGAAACATCCCCGGAAGTCAATTTATAATCCAATGGCTAGTAGACGTACTCAGGTCACAAACTTGGGTGTGCAAAATATAACTTTACTTTCCTATAGCTCACCTGAACCTCTGTTTGGTACCGTATTTTTCCAGTATGAGTCCTAAAATAGCTAAGTTGATTTGGAATTGCCAGTCTGAAGTACAAACTTGTTTTTAGGAATAGTCTCAGTGAAATTCAGTACTTTCCCTCTCTCGATTACACAGGGTGGACTTAACTCCAGGGCAAATGATTGGTCCCTGACATCTGCTGAGATGTGGTCCCTTTCAGTCCCTGGATGGTGTCACTTCTCTTCCTTGGCACCTGCTGGATGACCACATCTCCATGGGTGTCTGTCACAGAACTCTTTCTTGTTCTGAACCTGAAATCCCTGAATCCATCCCTCTCTCTGACACAGGAAAGGCCCGCTCATGCTTGCGGGCCTCTGTCAGGGGAGGCCGGTGGGTTCTCTCTCAGCCACACAGGAGGGCACTTGCTGTGGGGTGGGGTTCTCTCTGAGGATGCCTCAGCCTGGTCTGCTACTCCTGGCAGCCCCGTATACACACCTCCACTCTCTTTCTGGGGTCCTAGTGGCACAGGAGCTCAGGGTGGGACTGACCATCTCTCAGATCTCCAGGCAGAAAGCAGCACACAAGATATTCTACTCCTGGGTTTCCCAAAGTTAACCTAGAGAGTTCTATCAAACACTGCCCCCACTCCCTCACCTACCCACCTAGTCAAGCCCGAGTCTACCAGCACTTACAAAGGTCTGACTCTTGTTCCCTCTCCAATTATGCCTTTCCCATCAGAGGCTCTTCTTGATTCATGCCTGGAAGGAGGATTATGCTCAGTCAGTAAATTTTTTTTCTAATTATGTTTGTCCTATGCTGAGGCTGCAACTTTTAACACCTGAAAGCTAAGAAATGACATCTTTGTTTTCTTCTGTCACCTCTGAGAAAATGCAAGCTTAAGTGTCAGAACCAAATGAAGACACTTAGAATAGCAAAATATATTATTAATAAATATATTTAAGCACATCTGTCTGTGAGAAATTGATACATCATCTCCATAACAAGGAGCAGTCTGCCTCAGGGACCAGAGAGGTTGAGGGCTGATTTAGGGAAGGGGAGCTGTTCCAAATATGTAAGAACCAGGAATGACCCATCAGATGAGTTCGCTGATGGAGAGGAAGCCAGCCACATGGAACTGAGTGTCACAAGTCCTTGCTTAGGGCACACCCATTCCTGGAAAGGGGGTCCTGCCCACTGAACTCTGGACAATTTTTAAAAACAGATGAACAAAAATTGACAGAAGTTTGACAACCTAATGGTTGACAACAAAGATATTTTAAATTCAATAAAAATAAAACAGAAACAGAAAAAACACTTTGTTTTGATGTGGTGTTCTGAAACAACTAACTCTGAAAGCCATTTACTAAGAAAAGACAAGGTAAAAGTAATCATCTAAATGAAAGCAGTTGTATGGCATTTTACAATGAAACTCTCCATTTTCCCTTGTGTATTCATTACCCTTCCTAAGCAAAATATCAAACATTTGGTCCATGGGGAAATATGTCCTTCACTAACCTGGGTTCACAAATTGTGATTTCCCACCCTCCAAGTTGGGATAGAGCTGGAACAGTGAAGAGACGTTTTGAACCAACTCTGGTTTGTATCCTTTGAGTTTTGTAATGGTGAAGCGTTTTGTTCCTTGTGCCATTAAGAGGTTGGTTAGCTGATAGGCGCTGTGCCCACAAGGACTAGTGGGGCCTTCTATTTTCAAGAATATTGAACAATAAGATGTGGATGTTGAAAGGCCATTGACTTTCAAGTTTGGTCATAATTAGAAATTATAGTGAGTGAATTTTCCCACGTTTAGACAAACCTCTGTAAAATAATTTTCATCAAGCAGTAAATATTCGAATAAACATTAAAAAAAATCCTACCCATGTTTTTCAATTTAAAAAATAAATTTAATATTTTCAGTTATAAACTATATTTCACATAATTTAGAAAATTAATCTAGGACTGAATTTAGAAACTCAATCTAGCACAATGTAAAAGTTGAGAATTATGTTTTATTTACCAGACTTTCTGAGGACTTCAAGCCCGGGAGGCAGGCTCGAGGATCACTCTGAGGGATGGCTCCCAAGAGGGTGGGGAGGAGCCAGGATATGTAGTTTTTGCAACAAAGACCAGGAAATTCAGAACGCCAAAAAAATTATTGTTAATTAAAGAAAACCAGACATCTCAATTAATGAATTCAGTGCTTTTCTATGTATGGGAAGATGCAAAAGTCTGGGCTCATTAAAATCATTCCTTTGATATGCAGTTCAGCTAGCCAAGGCCAGTACCCTGTGCTTCCTCATCCTGAGTCTTCTCAGGATGCACCATTGGGGATGGCCACAGTGTTTGACTGCTTGATGGCAGATATCCTGTTTCCATCTTGAGTTTCCTCAGGGCTCACCAGCGGGTATGATGGCTTGATGGCTGCAACATCCTTTGTTTACTGATACGGCAGGCAACGTTTCTCATTCACAAGTCCTTGAAGTACCTTCACTGTGTTTGCCACTAGTGAGCATCACCAGGACATGGAGAAGATGATCCAGTGCACAGTCATAGGTAAACAGCAGCAACAGGACAGCCACTCAATGAACAAAACTTAACTTGAAAACTGTAATTGTAAAGGGAATAGGAGCTATAGGTCATTGTCCCAAAAAAGTAGTGTTTATTTGTTCTTAGGTTTGATGCTTCCAAAATAGGCCTTCTGGGAGGGAAATATAATGCTGTCAGAGTAACATCAGAATCTGGTCTTACCTCCTTGCTCATTTGCAGAAAGTTCAGAATGCAGTTAACTGACAGCTTTCAGCTGTAGCCCGGGATGGCAGCCCCCCAGAGAGCTCTGAGGGACTGTTCTGAAGACCTAAGGGAGGAACCGGGATACTTAGGAGATTTGTTAGGGAAAAAAAATGTAGTCGAACATCAAGACATTACTGCTAATCACAAAAAACAGTCATTTCAAGTGAAATATTTTAGTGCTTTTCTCTGCATGGGAAGATGCAAGAGCCAGGGCTTATTGAATCATTCCTTTGATATACATCTTAACTATCTAGGGACAGTATCTAGTTTTTCTCCATCCTAAATCCCCTCAGGGTGCACCGTGCACCGTCAGCGGTGCCTGCAGTGGCTGATGGCTTTACAGTGGCAGTATCCTTTGTTTATTGAAACAGTAGGCAGGCTGTGATCTTTGTCCTCAATACTTTCAAATAATCAGCAGACAATAGAGGAGTCAGGAATCATCAAACCTTGTATTTATGTTCCATATTTAAATTAGATTAGGAAGATAAATATTCAGTTCTGGAGCTGGGAGGCCAGCCTGTGGTCCTGACTTATACCCACAGGTTAAGTGCTTCCCGGTGTGCATGAAGCAAGGCCGCCAAGGTACCTGGACCGGAGGGCCAAGTGCTGCAGGGGTTGGGTCTCCTGCACTGATTGACACGTCCCCTGTAACTTCTTCCATCCCACAAGCTAGCCAACAAGCTTTAAGGTACCCCGCCATCAAATGAGTCTTAGAGATGAGGATATGGCGAGGGGCATGACTCCTGGGCAGGATGTGGGGAAGACTGGAGCAAAGTGAGGCCAGGCAGGGCATGGCAAGGGTAAAAAGCAGCAAAAGAATTGGCCAGAGCCAACCGAGGCCCCTCCAGCAGGCAGCCCTGCTAGGTATCTGGATACTAGAAATGAGGGGGGGCAAGAGGTAAGGGCAGATGATGAGCCACAGAAACAGAGGGCTTCTACCTGCTGCAGCACTCAAGTTTCCCAAAGGTCACAGGCCCTGAAGAGTACTTCTTCCACAGAGGGAAATGGTGATACAATATCCATTGAGGACTGGTTCCAAGATCCCGGCCCACACCAAAACAGGCGCCCTCTCAAGTCCCTTGTATAAAATGGCCTAGCACAGTCGGCCCTCCTACCTGGGAGGCGGAACCGAGGCGGGGCGGAACCGCGGCAAGCGGAGGTCTGACTGTATAAAGGACTTTTGGGGCAGACACAAGCGGGTTCCAGTCCATGACTTTAATTCACCAATTGAGTAACTTGGGAAATTTGTGTGTCAGAGTCTCCGTTTTCTCCTGGAAATGGTAATACTTGCAAACCAAATTTGCAAACTTCCTATACAGATACATACAATAGGCATGTAAATTGCGGTCAATTAGTAAGCACTCAATAGATATTAGTTGTTCTCATTATTGTAGTTGTTCTCCTGCTTTCTTCTTCATCTTCTCCTTTGCAGTCTCTAGCATTTAAAAGGAAGCCTCCCTGTTTTGCCATTTAAACCTTATTTCCTTCATGTCCCTAAGGGCTCTCAGTCCCAGCTTTAGACAGAAGGTCCGTGACTTACAGACTCTGAGGGGTGCTTGAGGGTTAACTGAAGACAAAGCAAAAGAGGGGCCTCCTCTTGGGTTATGCAGAGGTAGTGGTCTCGTCATTTCCTGAAGCGCAAAAAAAAAAAAAAAAAACCTAAAAAACACCTCAGGAAAAACTTAAAAATATTTTCACTGTAATCTTGGTACACTGTTATTCATACATTCACAGAATGCATAGACAAATTTACCAAATTTGGTCACAGTTAAAAAATGTCATTCATGAATATTTTAAAATATTATGGACAATGTATCCTAATATTGATGTGTTTTTGAAATGAAATTCTGCTGCTTTTTGTGTCAATTAATTCAGGGGTGATTAAGTTGTTCAAGTTTTCTAGTTTGCACACCAAGGGGCCGTTAGAAATTAGCAAGTGAGTGAAATAATGAGCCTTGACTTTCTCAACTGTAAGAATCTAAATGTAAGTGTTTCATTCTAGAACTAGAACGTCCTTTCATTTTATGAGTAATACATCCAAGTTAATTAATCCAAATTTGGATTTGGTATATAAATACCCAGGGAGAGATTTATGTATGGAGATAAAAATGCAAATATTTGAAGTGAAAATGTGGAAAGTGGCCATCAGATGACTAAAGCCTTCAATGTGCTGACATCTGACAGCTGTCTGGCAAATTTACAATTAAAACTGGAATAGAACATGAGAGAAGTAAAAGGAAAAGAACCTTTGGGAAAATGTATCACTAAACAGCACTAACACGGTATGATAGGTGTCCTGAGTAGAAATGACTGAGAGAATGCTAATGCCTTGAGGACGCAGTGTCTGGGGGGACTTGGACATCTTGGCCTCCTGAGGAATTCAGGTAGGTTATCACAACATGAATAAACCTTAGGTACGTAAAGTGTAACAAGAAATAGCCATGAATTAACGGGCTAGTCATCCCCAGATCACTAAATTCCAGAGGCAAATGAAATGGGGTTTATACAACAGAAGAACAAGAGCAATCTGTTTTTATCACTTCACCGAAGGATTTACAGCAATAGGGGGACAGGAGGAATTCTGCAATTATTCCTTCACTCATTCATTCCTTTAATCAACATGCATTTTTAGAGCACATCTGATGTTCAGAGCATGACAGCGACCGTCTAATATTTGCTTGACCTTTTTTGTCTCTAGTTTTATCAGTCATACCCCTCTTCCAGAAAGCAAATTCCATTTTGCTGAATTACCTCTCCATCCAAATTCTTAGTGGCACAGCGAATCTCACCTCTAGGAATCTTTCCCTGGACAGAAAAGCACCAAATGTAAAGATAAATGAACAAGAAAAATGGATTGCAGCCTTTTTTATAGGGGCAAAACCTGTAAACAAAAGGAATATTCATCAGTGGGAGAATGAATGAATATATTGTGGTTTATCTATGACATGAAAGAGTATGCAGCTTTTTTAAAGAATGATTTCAATCCATACCAATGAACCTGAAGGACTTCTACAACTTATTGTTAACTTACAAAAGCAATAGGGAGAGATGTATATATAATGAATTCTACTTTTGTAAAACAATGACTTAAAAACTTCCCTATAATGTGTGTTTATATATGATTATATGACCTGGGAAAGGTATGGGGAGATGCACACTTGGCAGTTAAAAATGACAAGGTGGAGAGAGGACATAAAAAATAAAAGATTTAAGGTGTCACATTCAAAAACATCATGTTTCATATATCATTTAAGTAAAAATTTAAGCTATGTGTTGTGTAGGCATAAAATGTTAATGGTAGTTATCTCAGGGTGGTGGAACTTTAATTTAGATGGCTTTCATTTTCTTCCTTACACTGTGAATTTTTTTCAACTTTACAGTATTAAAAATCTGTTAATATTACAAATTTTTTTTTAAATTTTATAGTAAATCACCAGGCCACAGTTTCCTCACACTAGACTCATAAAAAAAAAAAGTCGTGAATACTGGGCTGCTTTCCATATTTTATTTTTCTATTATTTTTATTGAAGTATAGTTGATTTACAATATTATATAAGTTACAGGTGTACATTATAGTAATTAATAATTTTTAAAGGTTATACTCCATTTACAGTTATTATAAAATATTGGTTATATTCCCCGTGTTGTACAATATATATTTGTAGCTTATTTTATACCTAATAGTTTATACTTCTTAACCCCCCACTACTATATTTCCCCTCCCCTCTTTCCTCTCCCCACTGGTAACCACTAGTTTGTTCTCTATATCTGTGAGTCTGCTTCTTTTCTGTTTTATTCACTAGTTTGTTGTATTTTTAAGATTCCACATATAAGTGATATCATACAGTATTTGTCTTTCTCTCTCTGACTTATTTCATTTAGCATAATGCTCTCTAAGCCCATCCATGTTGCTGCAAATAGCAAAATTTCATTCTTTTTTTATGGCTGAATAATATTCCATTGTGTATATATGTACCACATCTACTTTATCCATTTATCTGTTGATGGACACTTAGGTTGCTACCATATTTTGGCAATTGTAAATAATACTGCTATGAATATTGGGGTACATGTATCCTTTCTAATTAGTGTTTTTATTTTTTTCAAATATATACCTTTTGGATATATGTGCTTCCCATATTTTCTTCCCACAGGAAGATGTGGGCCAATGATACTAATGTTGATGCTGATTTTCCACTGGCCATGTGACTACAATATTACACTACCTTCTGCACATCTTATTCAATCTTCACCTTACCATTTGTTTGGACTTAATTTCGCTATGAAACCAACATATTCATTAGAGTTTATGTGAATGTTATTCACAAAGACTGGAAAGAATCATGTAAATGTTTTCTCAGACCTTGCTGCCCCAAGTGATCATTCTGCCAAAAGCAGGCCTGATATCTACCTCTTCTATCCCTTACTAAGCGCATAACAGGACAATGTAATGATGACCTCCCTCTTATTGTTCTATAGGTCTTGAGGACCTCAGCTAAGCATGCACATTCCAGTGGTCGTAAATTAACCAGGACCTGGTTAGCTTTGCAGAGCAAGGTGGCAGAAAAGCTCCATTTATTTTGTTCTAACAGAAAGAACTAAACATAATGATAACAAAAGCTTTTTACTAATGTTAAAAAGGAATTTTAACTTTTCATAAGCATTATATAGGGCACAGCCAAGAGTTTAAAAGTTCACTCAGACACTTTATGCTGAGTGTAAACCAAGTAAACCAAATAAGCTCCCAATGGGTGAGGCTCCTGGAAGTGGGATTTGTAATGACAATGAATACCCAGCAGTGGCACCAGAAACAGAGAGGAGTTTATCCATCAAACATGATTGTCCCTCCTCCGAGAGCAAGCAGCACTATAAAAGTCACAGGCCAATTGACCTCCAAGGTGGTCCAACCCATGATGATTTCTGAATTAATTAGGTATGTTGCTTTCTAGTTTTCTGCATACATCATCCCCTGAATTTAACACATTTGTTGAGTATTTAACTGTGTTCTAAGTTTTTTTAGTAGATAAGGAAAGTGAAGCAGACAGATTTAAAAACTTATTTAAGCAAAACAGCTGACAAAATAAATTAAAATTTGTTGTCTGTGTGACCTTTTCAGAATATCCAGAATGCAAGCTCCCTGAGGGCAGGAGCATTTTTTACTATGTTCATTTCTGTATCTCTAGTGCCTGGGACACTCGCCAGCACATGAGAGGCTTTTGGTAAATATCTGTTGGATGGATGAACGACTCCGTTCACTAGAGTATTGTCCTTTATATTCTATTAAAAAAATTGAAGGAAGTTTATTAATATGGGGTGTCCAGAGCCTGCAGAAAGAAACACAACATAGATTAAACCAATTACTTTTAATTCCAAATGCTTTAAATGCAAACATTCCCCATTGATTAGAAGATAGTGTTGTAAAAAATGTAATTACACATTCATTTTGATGAGTCCTTTCATCTGTTCTTCTTGTGCACATATCTTTATAATAATTCTCATAGTGGAAAACTGCAGGGAGTCCCATGGCAACAGGGCCTATGCTTTGTCAAGAAGAGACACACAGGTTCCCTCATTTTGTGATTTAATTTACCGATGAAGCAGGGAAGAAGAACTACAGGAAGAGATAAAAAGGAAAATCATTATCTCAGTGAATCATCGATATTTTCTAGGTGGATGCATCCATGGAGTTAATAAACTGGTAGGCAGGTCTGATGTATTCACTGTCCTCCCTATCCTCTCTGCAAACACGGAGATACACCCTCAGCCCTAGCAACTCCCAGAGCCACCCACAACAGGGATGCATCACTGAGCACCCACATCATCCTTTGGTTTCTCTCTCTGAGCTCCCTGATTCCCCTCCTGTATTCTGATCGCTGCTCCCCTGCCCATCTCTCTCCCTGCCCTCTCAATGTCATCACCCTCCAAGGTTCTGTCACAGTTCTTGGCATCTGGGCACCCCAGCACAGCGTACCCTTACCCCTTGCCACAGCATCAACACTTCCACTTTTGCAAATCTGGATCTCCAGCTCCAACTCTCTCAAGGACCCAAGGCCAGCATTTCCGCCTTTGTGCTTGTCATCTTCCAGAAGGGAAGGTACATCACAGGTCAAACACTTCAGAAAGGTGGACAAAGGGAAGAACTGAGATAACACTTTGGGATCTAGGAGATCATTGATGATGTGCAGGAGAGCATTTCTGTAAAGCACTGAGAGAAGCCATATTAGGAAGCTATGCATTGTCCACCCAGCCAAAAACCACTTGCCTAACCTCTAATCTCTCCATATTTTGACGTTACCCCTTTTATCCAAACTTTATATTCCTACTCCTCATTATCTCAGAATCTCAGTCACTCTCACACTTTCCTTCCTATCTTTATTACTACTGTTACCTATGTTTCATCCATTTACAGAGGCTCAAGTTTCACCCTCTCTGCTACTGTCTCAGATCCTTCTGAATTACTGGGTTCAGTGGATCATACTGAACCACTGCATCTTCATATACCCTAGTCTATTCTCCTTTTTTTGTGACGTGAACCTAATTCAGTTTGGCCATTATGCACTTCTTAGGATAGACCATCTTTGTAGGTAATCCTACAAATTTTTATTTGATATGGAGAGTTAGCTTCTCCCCCACAACCTCTCCACTGGGCTATAATAAAAGCAAGTCTCAGAACAAATTCTGTCATATAAATATAATTATTACACAAATATTCATTAGCAGGTAGGCAAACAAATGTTCATATGATCTGTTGGAAGCTCCATGAATTACAGTTCTTTATGTTTTCACTGTTCTAATTACCTTCATACATTAAATGTCTAATCAAGGCAAAATGATAATATTTCAAGGCAGGATTCTGTTCCCTTTACAGTTGGCATCAGGAACCAGAATCCTATGACTCAATTGCTGGACCCAGAATAATTAAGGATTAAATCTTGAATGTCATGCCTGCTAGCCTTGCTCTTATATCGTGTTCATGCAAGGGTAGAAAGACAGAGAGTGTCTTTAGGTTATGCTAACCAATCTACACAATTTGAATACCTTTAATTTCACCAGTGAGAACCCATTTCTGACATTTAGCGTGTTATTAAGCAAGGTATCTGATATCAACTGATTTTATTTGTTTAACACTTATACAGCATTTACTATGTGGTATATATTACTCTAAAAATGATATCCATATTAATTCATTTAATCCTCTTAGCAGGATATAAGGCAGTCACTAGTATTATTCCCATTTTACAGATTCAGAAACTGAAGTGCAGGTAAGTTAAATTCCTGAGATATTATAACTAGTAAATAACAGAGCCAGGATTCCAATGGAGGCACTCTGATTCCAGGGTTCACAGTCTCCACAAATCCTCTGCCCCTCTGGATAAAAGAAGCACTTATAGATGTTACCTCTGGAATATGGGCTTCCTGATTAGAAATGCTAGCTGATCCAGTGAATATACTAGGACGACTTGGGTTGTCGCTTAACCTGACTAATAATGACAGCCATAATGTCCCACTCTCTATATTGAAGTATTTTAAAGTAAATAGCTAATACAATAGTTAACTCTATGCTTTATTAGTATGTCAATGAAGAATGCTGTTTTTTACAACGACGTATTTACTAATTATTTAGGTTTGTAGATCTTGTTTCTCCAGCTCTACTGTTTATCCCTTGTGCTGGTAACCATTTAGTGTACTTTGCAATGCATAGAATTATAGAATCTATATATAAAGGGAATTGGAGCTCAAGTAGTCTAATTGCCCTTCCAAACTTTTCAATTCTCTGTCTACATCCTCACTGTCAGATGATTGTATAGTTTTTGCTTGAACAATACCCATTTGGAGGATACTCACTCTCTTGGGGGCAGCCATCTAACTGGTAGATTTTTCTGCCTGTAAGAAAGTTCTTCTTTTGTTAAGCAGGATATTTTTTCCTCAAACTTCCACTGACTTGGTCATGGTTCTATGTGGCCATTAAGGAGTAGAACTTATGAAAAAAGGACACGCTCCCTCACAAAATAGTACCAAAGATACAGTGTTTCCCAAGGTTACACACTGCCTTCATGAAGGATGTGGTCCCATGAGAAGAGTTCATTGTGGTGGGGTTAAAAGACCAGCAAGTCCATGAATGTTGGACTAAGAGGAGAGAGGTCTGTGAGGACTGGTGTAGTCAGGGAGAGTTTTGGCAGAGGCAGTACCAGAATGACCAAGTTCACAGTAGGCAAACAATGCATTTTGTTGATGGATGGATTGAGTTGGTATTAGGCAACCTGGTATCTAAGCATGGTTCCTTTTATCATAATTCCTGATTTCTGCTTTTGACTGATCATGAATCAAGACCCAGCTGTGGAAATATCCCAAAGATGGTTAATTGCTGATTTCTTTCAGTTTGAGGCAGAAACGCAAATCAACAACCCTTGCATGATTATTTTACACGTCTGAATCTGCCCCCAGAGAGCTGCTGATTCTGAATTGCAAGTTGCTGATGGCTAAGTGTTTCACATGGAGCAAGGCTGCTATGCATTCTGAGCAAAGTATAGATAACAACTTACAGATTTGTCTGCATTAGAAAACCCCAGTCTTCATGTTGATGATAAGAATAACGGAAAGAGGATTAGGAACCAAGATGGCAGAGTAGAAGGACATGCTCTCACTCCCTCTTGCAAGAACACCAGAATGACAACTAGCTGATGGACAGTGATTGACAGGAAGACACTGGAACTCACCAAAAAGATACCCCACATCCAAAGACAAAGGAGAAGTCACAATGAGATGGTAGGAGGGGCGCAATCACAGTAAAATCAAATCCCATAACTGCTGGGTGGGTGACTCACAGACTGGAGAACACTTATGCCACAGTAGTCTACCCACTGGATTGAAGGTTCTGAGCCCCACGTCAGGTTCCCAACCTAGGGGTCCGGCAACGGGAGGAGGAATTCCTAGAGAATCAGACTTTGAAGGCTAATGGGAGTGGGATTTGATTGCAGGACTTCGACAGGATTGGGGGAAAAAGAGACTCCACTCTTGAACGGCACACACAAAGTAGTGTGCGCATTGGGACCCAGGGGAAAGAGCAGTAAACCCAGGGGAAACTGAACCAGACCTACCTGCTAGTGCTGGAGGGTCTCCTGCAGAGGTGGGGGGTGGCTGTAGCTCACCCTGGGGATAAGGACACTGACAGCAGAAGTTCTGGGAAGTACTCCTTGACGTGAGCCCTCCCAAAGTCTGCAATTAGCCCCAAAAAAGAGCCCAGGTAGGCTCCAGTGTCAGGTTGCCTTAAGCCAAACTACCAACAGGGAGAGAACCCAGCCCCACCCATCAGCAGTCAAGTGGATTAAAGTTTTACTGAGCTCTGACCACCAGAGCAACAGTCAGCTCTACATACCACCAGTCCCTCCTATCAGGAAACTTGCACAAGCCTCTTAGATAGCCTCATCCACCAGAGGGCAGACAGCAGAAGCAAGAAAAACTACAATCCTGCAGCCTGTGGAACAAAAACCACATTCACAGAAAGATAGACAAGATGAAAAGGCAGAAGGCTATGTACCAGATGAAGGAACAAGATAAAACCCCAGAAAAACAACTAAATGAAGTGGAGATAGGCAACCTTCCAGAAAAAGAATTCGGAATAATGATAGTGAAGATGATCCAGGACCTCGGAAAAAGAATGGAGGCAAAGATCGAGAAGATGCAAGAAATGTTTAACAAAGAACTAGAAGAATTAAAGAACAAACAAACAGAGATGAATAATACAATAACTGGAATGAAAACTACACTAGAAGGAATCAATAGCAGAATAACTGAGGTACAAGAACGGATAAGTGACCTGGAAGACAGCATGGTAGAATTCACTGCTGTGGAACAGAATAAAGAAAAAAGAATGAAGAGAAATGAAGACAGCTTAAGAGACCTCTGGGAAAACATTAAATGCAACAACATTCGCATTATAGGGGTCCCAGAAGGAGAAGAGAGAGAGAAAGGACCTGAGAAAATATTTGAAGAGATTATACTCAAAAACTTCCCTAACATGGGAAAGGAAATAGCCACCCAAGTCCAGGAAGTGCAGAGAGTCGCATAGAGGATGAACCCAAGGAGAAACACGCTGAGACACATAGTAATCGAACAGGCAAAAATTAAAGACAAAGAAAAATTATTGAAAGCAGCAAGGGAAAAACAACAAATAACATACAAGGGAACTCCCATAAGGTTAACAGCTGATTTCTCAGCAGAAACTGTACAAGCCAGAAGGGAGTGGCATGATATACTTAAAGTGATGAAGAGAAGACCCTACAACCAAGATTACTCTATCTCACAATGATCTCATTCAGATTTGATGCAGAAATCAAAAGCTTTACAGACAATCAAAAGCTAGGATGATTCAGCACCACCAAACCAGCTCTACAACAAATGCTAAAGGAACTTCTCTAAGTGGGAAACACAAGAGAAGAAAAGGACGTACAAACAAACCCAAAACAATTAAGAAAATGATAATAGGAACATACATATTGATAATTACCTTAAATGTGAATGGATTAAATGCTCCAACCAAAAGACACAGGCTCGCTGAATGGATACAAAAACAAGACCCATCTATCTGCTGTCTACAGGAGACCCACTTCAGACCAAGGGACATACAGACTGAAAGTGAGGGAATGGAAAAAGATATTCCATACAAAAGGAAACCAAAAATAAGCTGGAGTAGCAATACTCTCATATCAGATAAAATAGACTTTAAAATAAAGAAGGTTACAAGAGACAAGGAAGGACACTACATATGATCAAGGGATCAAACCAAGAACAAGATATAACAATTATAAATATATATGCACCCAACATAGAAGCACCCCAATACATAAGGCAACTGCTAACAGCTATAAAAGAGGAAATCGACAGTAACACAATAATAGTGGGGGACTTTAACACCTCACTTACACCAAAGGACAGATCATCCAAAACGAAAATAAATAAGGAAACAGAAGCTTTAAATGACACAATAGACCAGATAGATTTAATTGATATTTATAGGACATTCCATCCAAAAACAGCAGATTACACTTTTTTCTCAAATGCGCATGGAAATACTACAGGATAGGTCACATCTTGGGTAAGAAATCAAGCCTCAGTAAAATTAAGAAAATTGAAATCAAATCAAGCATCTTTTCTGACCACAATGCTATGAGACTAGAAATGAATTACAAGGAAAAAAACGTAAAAAACACAAACACGTGGAGGCTAAACAATACGTTACTAAATAACCAAGAGATCACTGAAGAAATCAAAGAGGAAATCAGAAAATACCTAAAGACAAATTACAATGAAAACATGACGATCCAAAACCTATGAGATGCAGAAAAGTAGTTCTAAGAGGGAAGTTTATAGCTATACAAGCCTACCTCAAGAAAAAAGAAAAATCTCAAATAAACAATCTAACCTTACACCTAAAGGAACTAGAGAAAGAAGAACAAACAAAACCCAAAGTTAGCAGAAGGAAAGAAATCATAAAGATCAGAGCAGAAATAAATGAAACAGAAACAAAGAAAACAATAGCAAAGATCAATAAAACTAAAAGCTGGTTCTTTGAGAAGATAAACAAAATTGATAAAACATTAGCCAGACTTATCAAGAAAAATAGAGAGAGGACTCAAATCAATAAAATTAGAAATGAAAAAGGAGAAGTTACAACAGACACTGCAGAAATACAAAGCATCCAAAGAAACTACTACAAACAACTCTATGCCAATAAAATTGACAATCTGGAAGAAATAGACAAATTATTAGAAAGCTATAACCTTCCAAGTCTGAACCAGGAAGAGATAGAAAATATGAACAGACCAATCATAAGTAATGAAATTGGAACTGTGATTAAAAATCTTCCAACAAACAAAAGTCCAGGACCAGATGGCTTCACAGGTGAATTCTATCAAATATTTAGAGAAGAGCTAAGACCCATCCTTCTCAAAGTCCTCCAAAAAATTTCAGAGGAAGGAAAACTCCCAAACTCATTCTACGAGGCCACCATCACCCTGATACCAAAACCAAAGATACTACAAAAAAAAAAGAAAATTACAGACCAATATCACTGATGAATATAGATGGAAAAATCCTCAGCAAAATAGTAGCAAACAGAATCCAACAACACATTTAAAGGATCATATGCCATGATCAAGTGGGATTTATCCCAGGGATGCAAGGATTCTTCAATATACATAAATCAATCAATATGATAAACTATATTAACAAATTGAAGAATAAAAATCATATGATCATCTCAATAGATTCAGAAAAAGTTTTGACAAAATTCAGCAGCCATTCATGATAAAAACTTTCCAGAAAGTGGGCATAGAGGGAACCTACCTCAACATAATAAAGGCCATATACAAAAAACCCACAGCAATCATCATTCTCAATGGTGAAAAACTGAAAGCATTTCCTCTAAGATCAAGAGCAAGACAAGGATGTCCAGTCTCACCATTATTATTCAACATAGTTTTGGAAGTCCTAGCCACAGCAATCAGAGAAGAAAAAGAAATAAAAGGAATACAAATTAGAAAAGAAAAAGTAAAACTGTCACTGTTTCCAGATGATATGATACTATACATAGAGAATCCTGAAGATGCCACCAGAAAACTGCTAGAGCTAATCAATGAATTTGGTAAAGTTGCAGGATACAAAATTAATGCACAGAATCCTCTTGCATTCCTATACATTAACGATGAACAATCTGAAAGAGAAATTAAGGAAACACTCCCATTTACCATTGCAACAAAAAGAATAAAATACCTAGGAATAAACCTACCTAGGGAAACAAAGAACTGTATGCAGAAAACTATGACACTGATGAAAGAAATAAAAGATGATACCAACAGGTGGAGAGATATACCATGTTCTTGGATTGGAAGAATCAATATTGTAAAAGTGACTATACTACCCAAAGTGATCTACAGATTCAATGCAATCCCTATCACATTACCAATGGCATTTTTTACAGAACTAACACAAAAAATCTTAAAATTTGTATGGAGACACAAAAGACCTCGAATAGCCAAAGCAGTCTTGAGGGAAAAAAACGGAGCTGGAGGAATCAGACTTCCTGACTTCAGACTATATTACAAAGCTACAGTAATCAAGAGAATATGGTACAGGCACAAAAACAGAAACATAGATCAATGGTACAAAAGAGAAAGCCCAGAGATAAACTCACGCACCTATGGTCATCTAATCTATGACAAAGGAGGTAAGGATATACAATGGAGAAAGACAGTCTCTTTAATAAGTGGTTCTGGGAAAACTGGACAGCTACATGTAAAAGAATGAAATTAGAACACTCCCTAAACCATACACAAAAATAAACTCAAAATGGATTCGAGACCTAAATGTAAGACTGGACACTTTAAAACTCTTAGAGGAAAACATAGGAAGAACACTCTTTGACATAAATCACAGCAAGATCTTTTTTGATCCACCTCCTTGAGTAATGGAAATAAAAACAAAAATAAACAAATGAGACCTAATGAAACTTCAAAGCTTTTGCACAGCAAAGGAAACCATAAACAAGATGAAAAGACAACCCTCAGTATGGGAGAAAATATTTGCAAATGAATCAACAGACAAAGGATTAATCTCCAAAATATATAAACAGCTCATGCAGCTCAATATTAAAAGAAACAAACAACCCAATCCAAAAACAGGCAGAAGACCTAAATAGACATTTCTCCAAAGAAGACATACAGATGGCCAGGAAGCAGATGAAAAGCTGCTCAACATCACTAATTATTAGAGAAATACAAATCAAAACTACAATGAGGTATCACCTCACACCAGTTCGAATGGGCATCATCAGAACATCTACAAACAACAAATGCTGGAGAGGGTGTGGAGAAAAGGGAACCCTCTTGCACTGTTGGTGGAAATGTAAATTGATACAGCCACTATGGAGAACAGTATGGAGGTTCCTTAAAAAACTAAAAATAGATTTACCATATGATCCAGCAATCCCACTTCTGGGCGTATACCCAGAGAAAACCATAATTCAGAAAGACACATGCACCCGAATGTTCATTGCAGCACTATTTACAATAGCCAGGTCATGGAAGCAACCTAAATGCCCATCGACAGACAAATGGATAAAGGAGATGTGGTACATATATACAATGGAATATTACTCAGCCATAAAAAGGAACGAAATTGAGTCATTTGTTGAGACGTGGATGGATCTAGAGACTGTCATACAGAGTGAAGTAAGTCAGAAAGAGAAAAACAAATATCTTATATTAACGCATGTATGTGAAACCTAGAAAAATGGTATAGATGAGCCGGTTTGCAGGGCAGAAGTTGAGACACAGATGTAGAGAACAGACATATGGACACCAAGGGGGGAAAACTGCGGTGGGATGGGGATGGTGGTGTGCTGAATTGGGCGATTGGGATTGACATGTATACACTGATTTGTATGAAATTGATGACTAATAAGAACCTTCAGTATAAAAAAAAATGTTGCTCAATTTAAAGAAAAATATGAAATATTACAAATAATAATACATTTGGCTTGTTACCACATGATGTATGACTAAAATTATAACAGTAGAACTGAATGACTAAAACATGAAAAAACTAGCATGATATCATGTTGCATCCCCACAGGCAGCAATTACCTTGGTTATTGCCCACAACAGTTTCTTAGAGTAGGTTCCAGCACACCACTGAGTCCTTCTCTATTGGCACTTGAGAGAGAGAGAGAGAGACTAATAAAAAATCATACAAATAAATTTAAAATTGTAGCTGTGATAAATCTTCCTCAGAAGAGCTACATAGAGAGCCAGGAGTACCTATCACTGAGGAATTTGACCTAGTCATGGAGGTTGTGGAAGGCTTCTCTGAGTGAGTGAGACTTCAGCTGAACTATGAGATGAGAAGGAGTTAGCTTACTGTAAAAGAGAGGGAAGGAGAATCTCCAGGCATTAAGTAACAGTAAAAATATAAACTCAGTGCTTCCCTGGTGGCGTAGTGGTTGAGAATCTGCCTGCCGATGCAGGGGACACGGGTTCGAGCCCTGGTCTGGGAAGATCCCACATGCCGCGGAGCAACTGGGCCTGTGAGCCACAACTACTGAGCCTGTGCATCTGGAGCTTGTGCTCCACAATAAGTGAGGCTGCGATAGTGAGAGGCCCGCACACCACGATGAAGAGTGGCCCCCGCTCGCCGCAACTAGAGAAAGACCTCGCACAGAAACAAAGACCCAACACAGCCAAAAATAAAGAAATAAATTTATAAAAAAAAAGTATATATATATATATATATATATATATATATATATATATATATATATATATACTCTATGGTAATGGAGAGCCAGAGGTGAAAACAAGGGATAGAAAGAAGGCCACTATGACTTGAGTATAGAACGCCATGGTGAGAAGGATGGAAAAGAAGGCTGGAGAGTATAAGAGGGCTTGAGATTGCAAGGTTTTATCCATCATGCTAGGAAATGCTTTGTCCTAAGAGAAATGGGTAGGCAATGAAGTTCGTATTGTTGTTTGTTTGTTTTTGCTTATTTTGGTGTGTTTAGGAAGGATTATAAAATAATAGGAATTAACTTTTCAATGGATCATTCCAGCTGTAATAGAGAATGGATCAGAGGGTGGTCACTGTGGATGTAGGTAAAGCACTAAAGAGCCACCACAGAAGCCCAGGATAGAGATCCAAGGGGCTCAGTTTAGGGTGGTGGTGGTAGAGATGGAGAAAAGCAGAGTTTTGAGAGCTATTTAGGAGATAAAATCAAGAAAGCTTGATAAAGGATTTGATATAGACTGTAAAGGCAAGAGAAGTGTCAAGAATGACTTCTGAGAAGATATACAAAAATGTCCAATGATTTGTACTAAAAGATGTGAACATTAAAAGGTACCTGCATTATTAATCATCAGGGAAAATGAAAATTAAAACCACAATGAAAGTCTATTCATAACCACTAACAATGGCTAAAATAAAAAAGACCAACAATACCGAATGTTGGTACAAATGTGAAACAATTGGACTGCTGGTGGGAGTGTAAAAAGGTACAGCCACTTGGAGAACTATTTTCTAGTTTCTTATAAAGTTGAACATAAACCTACTATGACCTAGCAGTTACACTCTGTGCAGTAAGGGATTAATCTTGCCCAAAGACAGGTTTGGCACTTTGCCCCCAACTCTGGGTGGTAATCTTTTAGCCTTTGTAATATCCTGTCTGGTAGAAGTGTCTTTGTTTGCCTTGAACTATGCCAGATAGTGATTTATGTGTGGGGCAGTGTGATTTATGGGGGTTACACAGCTTGCCCTCTGGAGGGGTTGGAAACCAAAGTCACCATGTGAACAGTCATCTGTGTCTACATGGCCAACCACTAATAAAAAACCTGACACCAAGGATCAGGTGAGCTTCCCTGGTTGGAAATACCTTGTATATATTATCACACATCAATGCCTAAGCACTGTCGTTTGATTCCACTGAGAAAAAACAACTGGACACTCACACCTGGTCTCTCCTGGACTCTGCTCTCTCAGTCTTTTCCCATTGCTAATTTTAATCTATAAACCACAATAAACCATAACCATGTGCATAATACTTTGCTGAGTTCTGTGTGTCCTTCTAGTGAATTATTGAACCTGAGGGTGGTCTCGGGGACCCCCAAACCTGCACATTCTTAGGTATTTACCCAAAAGAAATAAAAACATGTCCCTCCCAAAAGACTGCACAAGAATGTTCACAGAAGTCTTACTCATAATAACCCCAAACTGGAAACAATCTCAGTACCAGTCATAGGGAATGGATGAACAAATTATGATATATTCATGGAATGGAATACTGCTCAACAATAAAAATAAACAAATTGCTGACGAATATAGCAACACTCACTGCAATGCGTTAAGCAAAAAAATATGTTAAGCAAAAGAATCCAGACACAGAAGAGTGCATACTGTATGATTTCATTTAAATGAAGTTAAAAAACATAGGCAGAGTGAATCTATGGTGCCAGAAGTCAGAAACTCATTGGTTCTGGGGAATGGGTTGACTGGAAAAGAGCACAACAGACATTTCTAAGTGATGGAAATGTCCTCTATCTTGTTTTGGGTAATTGTTATATGGGTAAATAACTGCCAAAACTCATAAAACTGAACATATAATGGCTGTGTATTCTATAAAATGTTAGTTATATCTTAAATTTTAAAACTAAACCATAAGAAAGAATGACTGCTGGCTTTCTGATTTGAGTAACTTGGTGAAGGTTGGTGACATTCACTCTGATGGGAAACAATGGAAGCAATAACCAGGTTTGTAGATAACTGTGATTTGGTATTCATTGATTTACCAATACTTACTGAATGTCAATTATATGCCAGGGTCATTTTTAGACTCTCGGAATTCAATAAAATTTTATGTCAGGTTAACTGTGATAAAACAGAGAAAGTAATTAGAAGAGGTGCTATTTTTCGACAGGGTGATAGGAAATGACATTGGGTAGAGTGAGCCACGTGAAAATCTAGGGAAAGAACATGACACTGGGGTGTCTTTGAAATACCCATTGTTGATTTTAGTTGGGCATTTGGCTTGAAGTTCAGAAGAGATATCATGGTAAGACATCCATTCACAAACATTTGTTATTTACTCAGTATGTTCTGAGAGCTGTGATAATAAGAACTGAAGGTACAGAGATAAGCAAAAAAACTCGGAGCTTAGGGGCCTAAAACAGAGCAGGAGATTCAAAAAGTCAACCTGCAGACAAATGCTAAGGTCTGAGGTGTGTGCAAAGTTCTGGGCCAAAGCAGAATGGGAGTCTTCTGGATGTGAAGTCCACACACAGGTTTTAAAGCCTAATTAAAAACTGTCAAGTCAGGTAAAGAAGAAGAAAGGGCATTTCATCATTTGTTCTTCATCCAAGTGCAAAGCTTTGCTCTAATGGCTTGGAATACATCAGTGACCAAAACAGATAAAAATCCAAATGTATACACTTCTTTTGTTTGTTTGTTTGTTTTGTTTATTTTTGGCTGCATTGGGTCTTCGTTGCTGCACGCGGGCTTTCTCTAGTTGCGGTGAGCAGGGGCTACTCTTCGTTGCAGTGCACGTGGGCTTGTCATTGTGGTGGCTTCTCTTGTTGCAGAGCACAGGTTGTAGGCACGTGGGCTTCAGGTTTTGTGGCATGCGGGCTCTAGAGCACAGGCTCAGTATTTGTGGTGCACGGGCTTAGTTGCTCCGTGGCATGTGGGATCTTCCCAGACCAGAGCTCGAACTCATGTCACCTGAATTAGCAGGTGGTTTCTTAACCACTGTGCCACCAGGGAAACCCTGCCTACAATTCTTGAATTTACATGCTGGTGGTGTTTTGGTAAAGGCAGTGTGAGCATATGATCGCTGTTAAACACCTGATAGGATAGGTGATGGATGGATAGATTATGCCAGAAATATCTTGGAAAGAAAGAAGAGAGGAGGAAATATAACAATAGCACAACATGTTGCAAAAAGGTTCAGGTAGAACCAAAGAGTGAAACTATGACTACTGCCAAGACTGGCAACAGAAGTTCGCTGCCAGAGCTCTGACTGCAAGAGAGCTCCCGAGTGCTCTGGAGCCAGAAGAGTGGCCTAGAGCAGAAACCCTGAGTGGATGATGCTTTGGGGCCCAAAATTGCTGAAGAGATCACAGTATAAACCACAGGCAGGTCCAGAAGTGAAGACTTGTCAGGGTCCCTACAACCTGCAGATTAAACTCAAGCTCTAGGTGAGTTTAGGGGCAAGAATGAAGCCCATGTCTAAAGACTTGAAATTTATAAATTCAAATACCGCACGATTGCTAGGTGTTTGCTCCTATGGACTCCCACTGGCAAAGACGAATGTGCTGCCCTCCTAGTTCCTCACATGGAGACATTGTGCCCTGTCACGTCTCTACAAATGAGCCCCTGCTGATTGCTCAGCTTATCATGGCCTGTCCACCTTTGTTTATCTGGCTACCTTCCCCTTCAATATTTTAGCTCAGATATTATTTCCTCTCAGAAGTCTTCCCTGACTCTTTTTCTTCTGCTAAATGTCCTCCTCGATGCTCCTATTGTACCTTGTGACAGTATCTGTGCTCACCTGTGTTCTATGCCAAGAAACCCCCACCCCAGGTCCAAGCTTCCTAGGGCTCTGATCCTCCTCCCCTCTGAGGACTCCTCAGGGTCAAGTGGAGGTGCTTACCCAGAGCCCCACCCATCCCTTTCAGATTTTGCTTTAGGTTCCCTGGGCACAGAATTCTCTGTACAAATGGTCCAGAGCCCGCTTCCAAGGCCTTGGGGTATGCACCCTTAGGCTGAGAGGTAGCCAAAGGCCAGCTGTTTATGTCCACATGGATGCACTCTGCACATTTAGGCTAGGGTGTCCATATGTATGTTTGCAAGGCCCCCCACAGTGAGTGGTAACCAGGAATGGTAAGGGAAGGGGTTGGACTATAGGTCAGGGACTGGCTTTCTTTCAATGCCATGTTTCTCTGTAGAACTCCAAGAAGCCATATTTCTAGATTCAAATCTGGTCATACAGGTATATTTATCAAGGGAGAAGGATAGCACATATCTTATTTGGCAATGCTCTGGTAGTTAGATTTAAAATTTTCCAATCTTTAGACGTCTGAAACATGGGCTCATTCTTGCCCTGGGTCCCACAAGTGTCACGGGCAGACCTGTCTGTATGCACATCTATCAGAGTGCTGACCAACATTTACTCAACTGTTCTTGCTCACGAGTTTGTCTCCCCCACTAGGAGGTGAACTTCTAAAAGCTAACTCTGTGCCTAATGAACAGCAGATGCCCCACAAATATTTATTTAGCTGAACAAAACTGAGAGGATGAAGACCAAGGACCAGTAAGAGTGACTGAGTCATCTTTTGGAGGGAGAAAGAAGACAAGTTGCGGGGTCAGCAGAGCTAGAGCTGGCTGTCCTCTGCCTGGGATTCTCTCAGGAATACTTCACTCCCAGTAAAAAGGGGTAATAAGTGTTAATAAGAAATAAGTCCTAAAGGCAGACAGAAGACAGTGTTGGCTTTATTTTCATCTATCATCTAAATTTTGGTATAAAAAAAGTATGGTAAGTAATAATGAAACAATCTTATAGCAACTATACAAAACCTACAAGTTAAACCTTTTTAACCTGAGAAATTAACAAATGAAACACAAAGATAATCAACTTTCTATATAGGCACCAATAAACTTGAGACATCTTCCTCTGCTAAATTTCTCTCTCCAATACCTTTTGGCCAACATATATCTCCACCTCACACCAGCCTCCACCTCATGTTAACATCAAAGAGCCACAAAGTAGGGAGAAACAACAGGAGACCAAAGAAAGGTACAGTAATATCCCACTCTTCGCTCCTCGTGTCCACTCTCTGCTGGCCTGGCAATGAGAGGGAAGTTGGTGGGGAAGATATCCAGGTATTTGTATTCCTCAGAGTTCTCCAGAAAACAGACCTAAAAATTCTGTTAGATAGATGATAGATAGATAGATAGATAGATAGATAGATAGATAGATAGATAGATAGATATAGATAGATATAGATATAGATATATTAGATATATGATAGATATTGATATTGCTATAGATATATGTATATATAGAGAGAGATTTACTTTAAGGAATTGGCTCACTTGATTATAGTGGCTGACAAGTCTGCAGGGCAAGTGGGCAGCTGGAGAATCAGGAGGGCCAATGGTATAGTTCCATTCCGAGGGCTCGCAGGCTCAAGACCCAGGAAAAGCCATTGCTTCAGTTTGAGTCCAAATGCCGGAAAAAGCTGATGTCCCCGTTCAAAGGCAGTCAGGCACAAGGAATTCTCCCTTACTTGGGTGCAGGTCAGCATTTTGTTCTGTTCAGGCCTTTAGCTGATTGGGTGAGGCCCACCCACATTAGAGAGGGCAACTTGCTTTACTTAGTCTACCAATGGAAATGTTAACCCCAACCTGAGACACCCTCACCCAGAATAATGTTTGACCAGATATCTGGGCAACCTGTGGCCCAGTCAGGTTGACATGTAAAACTAACCATTACGGTATTCAACCAGGAGTAGTTGTGATAAAGAAATTATAGCTGGTAATCAGTATTTTAGTCATCCTTGGTTTATTGACCTAATTAATTTTTTTCTCAACCCCCTTAGCGTATAAAAACTAACACATCTAACACACTTGAGTCACTTTCACATATTAAGATTTACATTCATGTCCACCATAAAACATTTACCTGTTTCAATACAGAAGAACTAAATGCCATTGGAATGGATTTCATTTATAAGAAAATAAAAGAGCATATGTCCCTTTTAGAAATAAAGTATTTGCATCCAACTTTTGGTTACTCTGCAAATCAACTATGCCAAAGAATGACTAGTACCGTTAAAAAGCAATCCACTCCCAGGTGAAGAATTGAAAGCATACGTCCAAAGACTTGTACATGAATGTTCACAACAGCATTATTTATAATAACCAAAAGGTAAGAAAACTCAAATGTTCATCAACTGATTAATGGATAAGCCAAATGTAATACATTCACTCAATGGAATATTATTCTGTTATAAAAAGAAATGAAGTTTTTACAAACGCTACATCGATAAACCTTGAAAACATGCTAGGTGAAAGAAGCCAGACACAGAAAGTCACACATGCTATATTATTTATATGAAATGTCTAGAATAGGCAAAAATATAAAGACAGAAAGTGGATTAGTGGTTGCCAGGGGCTGGAGGGAGGAATGGGGACCGAGTGGTGACGGGTACAGGATTTCTTTTTGGTGTGATGAAATGTTCTAGAATTTAGAAGTGATGATGTATGCACAATTTGTTACACTAAAATCCCTGAATTGCACACCCAAAAGAGTGGCTTTTATCTCAATTAACCTGTTATTTTTTTAAAAATTATCTATCGTGCTTGCCTTCCTTAGAAATGGAATGTATTTGAAAACTTTTAAATATAGAAATTATTTTGGGAGAAAAAAAAGATTCAGAATGTGGATCTCCTGCCTAAATTCCAGTAAAATACTTCTGAGGTTGTTAATAAATACATGAAGGGAATAGTATGGGGGATAGAATTTGTTTTGTTTAATACTCTCATTCTTAAAGGAGACTCAAAGTCTAACAATACTCAAAGATTTAGGGGGTCACACTGACATGAATTCATTTTGGAAGAAAAAAAATAGCAGTTTGCCATAGAAAACGTTGCACATAGTGCTGAGAGTGCCACACCTCTTGAACCACTTCTCCTGGGAAGCAGGAATGAGTGGAAAACGTATCTATCACCCCAGGGGCAGTGACTGTGCTCTATGGAAGAAGTAAATGGCACTGGGCACTTTATCAGAAAGTTTGTCGTTTCCAAAATTTCAGTCTAGTTCCTCAGATAGAACTATTGAACTGTGGAACAACCCTCCATTTGAACTAAAATACCTAATTTTTGGAGAATTGCCCATATCCTCAGTTCTGGCCAGAACAGTGATGGAGACTGCATAAACAGCATTTTTATCTGATCAGGTACAGGTGGTACCAGGCCATCTGTAGAAGGAAAATATATGCTTTTAAGTTCCTTTTAAGTGTTAGTGCTTTGAAAAATCCCAGTTTACTCTGAAATAACCAAATCTATAGGTTTTCACTAAAATTATATGGCCTTTATTCCCATCTCTAATAGAGAGGAGTGTGTGAAAGGCTTACACTACTGCACACCTCTACCATATTTGTACCCTGGTCTTTGTCTTAATAATGCAATTAATGCTGCAAAAATAAAAGCAAGCATGTTACATGTGATTTCTTGTTTTGTGGGCACATCTCCATTTTTTTTTCATTGCAAAAAAAAAGCCCAGTGCTCTAAGAGAAACCCAGGGAGTGTTGTAGTCTCATGTGTGCCAATAGCTACCTTTGTGACCTTGAGCAAGTCACTTACTCTATGTAGGTCTCAGTTTCTTTCACCATAAAATAGTGGACATTAACCAGACGCTCTCTAGGTCCTTTTGACATTCACAGTCCTATGACTTTAATTCTGCATTTTGTCTCAGTGGATGAATGCACTAGTTCAAACCATGTGGCCTTGTCCTGCAGGAAAGACATGTTTTTGTGCTGTTTCTAGGCACTGGTGTCTTTGTTTTCCTGTGTCCCTTTCAGAGTGTGTAGCAGCTCTGATGCAGTTACAAGAAGTAGCAGATCCAAATGTAAGCTTTGCATGTCTTTTCATATGAAGAGCTTTCTCTTTCTTTTATTATTAGCAGCTTAGAGCCCTATGTGTTCTCCAAAATGAAGCCCTCAGAGTTGGCCTTTGCAAAAAGGGAGCAAGGGTGGATCCTGCTATTTGGCTTGGGATGGGGTTTCCTCTGTGGAGGTGGCTGAAATTTTAATGGAGCAACGTGAAGAATTTTGTGGGTGAATCTGAATCCTCAAGAACCCAGATCTCTCGAATCACCCCCTAAGACTCCCTTTCCACCTCTGAATTTTCAGGCAAGTCTGAACTCTATAGTTCCAACTGTCCATTCGACGACTTCACTTAGGGATCCTTCAGAGGCCTCAAATTCAACATTTCTAAAACGGAACTTACTGGGACTTCCCTGGTGGCACAGTGGTTAAGAATGGGCCTGCCAATGCAAGGGACACGGGTTCGATCCCTAGTCCGGGAAGATCCCACGTGCCATGGAGCAACTAAGCCTGTGTGCCACAACTATTGAGCCCACGTGCCACAACTAAAGCCCATGCTCCACAACAAGAGAAGCCACCACAATGAGAAGCCCGCACGGCCCCCGCTCGTCACAACTATAGAAAGCCTGCGTGCAGCAACAAAGACCCAACACAGCCAAAAATTTTAAAAATAAATAAAACTGAACTTACTTTCCTTTTCCACATCAAATTAGTTTTCCCATCCTCGACTTCAAGCTTTGCACATATCTCGAGCCTTTCCTCCCCTCTCCAGCCCCTCAGTGCTCTATTATTTCTAACTGCACCACGCATCACCTGAACTATCACACACTTCTAACAGTACACCCCCAAAGTTCTTTTCTTCTTTCATCCTGCTGCCATAATCATCTTCCCAAAGCAAAATTTCGATCATGCCACTCACCTTCCACCATCCCTCATAAACTACCAACATTCACAGTCCTCTTCAATCGTCAAGTCCCTCCACTGTTTGTCCTCAGTCCACTCCTGAAACAGCCCACTCATGAAACAGCTCACCTTCATTGCAAACACCTGAGTCTACAGCTCTTCTCACCTGGAATTTCCCTCTCCTCTGTCTCTGAAGGAACAAATAACAAATTGCCTTTCCTGTTAGTCTCTTAGATTCTTTCTCCTTCCCACAGCTAAAAATGAAATCCCCTTCTCAGAAATCTCATGGAACATTTCCATACTCATTTTGTGATGGGCACCATTTGTTCCCTTGGATTATTGTTATTGCTGTCATATTTTATCCTCAGGTCAAGACGAAGGCTGATTTTTGCTGTTTTTTCCCCCCTCCTCTGCCTTACAACTGCCCTATGGGAAATACACTGCCAAAAAGGAACTCAACATCACAAACATATGACTGATCAGAGCCTTGATTAACTTTCTTTAGTACATCACCTGAATTCTAAATATGAGGACATTTAATAATATTGTACATTTATAAAATGAAATGTCAACCAAAACATCACTCGCTAAAACTGGGAAGGACTTGTCAATTTTTTAAATTGTAAATAGATGTCTTACCACTGAATTTTATTTGTTTTGATTGATGTTAAGGTGACATATTTGGTAAATGTAACACTGGTCTACAGAACCTGCAGCACAGCTGAATGTCAAAGGTTTACTAGATGTTATGTTATCTTCTTCTGTTCCCTTAAGTTAACTAGAATATTCTTAAAAATGTGTTTTAAACCGATGCTTCCAACACCATTAAATTTGTGTAGATTTGATTTGATGATTTATAAACTTCTGAAGAGAAAGGAATATAATCTTCCCTTGGTATCCATGGGGGATTGGTTCCAGGACCCTTGCAGATATCACAAACTACAGATGCTCAAGTCCCTTGTATAAAATGGTGTTGATTTGCATGTAACCTAAGCACATCCTCTGGTATACTTTATTTATTTATTTATTTTTAATCATCTTTATTGGAGTATAATTGCTTTACAATGGTGTGTTAGTTTCTGCTTTATAACAAAGTGAATCAGTTATACATATACATATGTTCCCATATCTCTTCCCTCTTGCATCTCCCTCCCTCCCACCCTCCTTATCCCACCCCTCTAGGTGGTCACAAAGCACCAAGCTGATCTCCCTGTGCTATGCGGCTGCTTCCCACTAGCTATCTATTTTACATTTGGTAGTGTATATATGTCCATGCCACTCTCTCACCCTGTCACATCTCACCCCTCCCCCTCCCCATATCCTCAAGTCCATTCTCTAGTAGGTCTGTGTCTTTATTCCCATCTTGCCACTAGGTTCTTCATGACATTTTTTTTTTCCCTTAGATTCCATATATATATGTTAGCATACTGTATTTGTTTTTCTCATTCTGACTTACTTCACTCTGTATGACAGACTCTAACTCCATCCACCTCATTACAAATACCTCCATTTCATATCTTTTTATGGCTGAGTAATATTCCATTGTATATATGTGCCACATCTTCTTTATCCATTCATCCGATGATGGACACTTAGGTTGCTTCCATGTCCTGGTTATTGTAAATAGAGCTGCAATGAACATTTTGGTACATGAGTCTTTTAGAATTATCGTTTTCTCAGGGTATATGCCCAGTAGTGGGATTGCTGGGTCATATGGTAGTTCTATTTTTAGTTTTTTAAGGAACCTCCATACTGTTCTCCATAGTGGCTGTATCAATTTACATTCCCACCAACAGTGCAAGAGTGTTCCCTTTTCTCCACACCCTCTCCAGCATTTATTGTTTCTAGATTTTTTGATGATGGCCATTCTGACCAGTGTGAGATGATATCTCATTGTAGTTTTGATTTGCATTTCTCTAATGATTAATGATGTTGAGCATTCTTTCATGTGTCTGTTGGCCATCTGTATATCTTCTTTGGAGAAATGTCTCTTTAGGTCTTCTGCCCATTTTTGGATTGGGTTGTTCGTTTTTTTGTTCTTGAGCTGCATGAGCTGCTTGTAAATCTTGGAGATTAATCCTTTGTCAGTTGCTTCATTTGCAAATATTTTCTCCCATTCTGAGGGTTGTCTTTTGGTCTTGTTTATGATTTCCTTTGCTGTGCAAAAGCTTTTAAGTTTCATTAGGTCCCATTTGTTTATTTGTGTTTTTATTTCCATTTCTCTAGGGGCTGGGTCAAAAAGGATCTTGCTGTGATTTATGTCATAGAGTGTTCTGCCTATGTTTTCCTCTAAGAGTTTGATAGTGTCTGGCCTTACACTTAGGTCTTTAATGCATTTTGAGTTTATTTTTGTGTATGGTGTCAGGAAGTGTTCTAATTTCATACTTTTACATGTACCTGTCCAGTATTCCCAGCACCACTTATTGAAGAGGCTGTCTTTTCTCCACTGTATATGCTTGCCTCCTTTATCAAAGATAAGGTGACCATATGTGCGTGGGTTTATCTTTGGGCTTTCTATCCTGTTCCTTTGATCTATATTTCTGTTTTTGTGCCAGTACCAAACTGTCTTGATTACTGTAGCTTTGTAATATAGTCTGAACTCAGGGAGCCTGATTCCTCCAGCTCCATTTCTCGTTCTCAAGATTGCTTTGGCTATTCGGGGTCTTTTGTGTCTCCATACAAATTGTGAAATTTTTTGTACTAGTTCTGTGAAAAATGCCAGTGGTATTTTGATAGGGATTGCATTGAATCTGTAGATTGCTTTGGGTAGTAGAGTCATTTTCACAATGTTGATACTTCCAATCCAAGAACATGGTATATCTCTCCATCTATTTGTATCATCTTTAATTTCTTTCATCAGTGTCCTATAATTTTCTGCATACAGGTCTTTAGACCCCTTAGGTAGGTTTATTCCTAGATATTTTATTCTTTTTGTTGCAATGGTAAACGGGAGTGTATTCTTAATTTCACTTTCAGATTTTTCATCATTGGTATATAGGAATGCAAGAGATTTCTGTGCATTAATTTTGTATCCTACTACTTTACCAAATTCATTGATTAGCTCTAGTAGTTTTCTGGTATCATCTTTAGGATTCTCTATGTATAGTATCATGTCATCTGCAAACAGTGACAGGTTTACTTCTTCTTTTCTGATTTGGATTCCTTTTATTTCTTTGTCTTCTCTGATTGCTGTGGCTAACACTTCCAAAACTATGTTGAATAATAGTGGTGAGAGTGGGCAACCTTGTCTTGTTCCTGATCTTAGTGGAAATGGTTTCAGTTTTTCACCATTGAGGACAATGTTGGCTGTGGGTGTGTCATATATGGCCTTTATTATGTTGAGGAAAGTTCCCTCTATGCCTACTTTCTGCAGGGCTTTTATCATAAATGGGTGTTGAATTTTGTTGAAAGCTTTCTCTGCAACTATTGAGATGATCATATGGTTTTTCTACTTCTATTTGTTAATATGATGTATCACGTTGATTGATTTGCGTATATTGAAGAATCCTTGCATTCCTGGAATAAACCCCACTTGATCATGGTGTATGATCCTTTTAATGTGTTGTTGGATTCTGTTTGCTAGTATTTTGTTGAGGATTTTTGCATCTATGCTCATCAGTGATATTGGCCTGTAGTTTTCTTTCTTTGTGACATCTTTGTCTGGTTTTGGTATCAGGGTGATGGTGGCCTCATAGAATGAGTTTGGGAGTGTTCCTCCCTCTGCAATATTTTGGAAGAGTTTGAGAAGGATAGGTGGTAGCTCTTCTCTAAATGTTTGATAGAATTCGCCTGTGAAGCCATCTGGTTCTGGGCTTTTGCTTGTTGGAAGATTTTTAATCACAGTTTCAATTTCAATGCTTGTGATTGGTCTGTTCATATTTTCTATTTCTTCCTGGTTCAGTCTCGGCAGTTTGTGAATTTCTAAGAATCTGTCCATTTCTTCCAGTTTGTCCATTTTATTGGCATAGAGTTGCTTGTAGTAATCTCTCATGATCGTTTTTATTTCTGCAGTGTCAGTGGTTACTTCTCCTTTTTCATTTCTAATTCTATTGATTTGAGTCTTCTCCCTTTTTCTCTCGATGAGTCTGGCTAATTGTTTATCAATTTTGTTTATCTTCTCAAAGAACCAGCTTTTAGTTTCATTGATTTTTGCTACTGTTTCCTTCATTTCTTTTTCATTGATTTCTGATCTGATCTTTATGATTTCTTTCCTTCTGCTAGCTTTGGGGTTTTTTTGCTCTTCTTTCTCCAATTGCTTTAGGTGCAAGGTTAGGTTGTTTATTTGAGATGTTTCCTGTTTCTTGAGGTAGGCTTGTACTGCTATAAACTTCCCTCTTAGAAATGCTTTTGCTCCATCCCATAGGTTTTGTGTCGTCGTGTCTCCATTGTCATTTGTTTCTAGGTATGTTTTGATTTCTTCAGTGATCACTTCGTTATTAAGTAGTGTATTGTGTAGCCTCCATGTGTTTGTATTTTTTACAGGTCTTTTCCTGTAATTGATATGTAGTCTCATAGCGTTGTGGTCGGAAAAGATACTTGATATGATTTCAATTTTCTTAAATTTACCAAGGCTTGATTTGTGACCCAAGATATGATCTATCCTGGAGAATGTTCCATGAGCACTTGAGAAAAATGTGTATTCTGTTGTTTTTGGGTGGAATGTCCTATAAATATCAATTAAGTCCATCTTGTTTAATGTATCTTTTAAAGCTTGTGTTTCCTTATTTATTTTCATTTTGGATGATCTGTCCATTGGTGAAAGTGGGGTGTTAAAGTCCCCTACTATGATTGTGTTACTGTCGATTTCCCCTTTTATGGCTGTTAGTATTTGCCTTATGTATTGAGGTGCTCCTATGTTGGGTGCGTAAATATTTACAATTGTTATACCTTCCTCTTGGATCGATCCCTTGATCATTATATAGTGTACTTCTTTGTCTCTTGTAATAGTCTTTATTTTAAAGTCTATTTTGTCTGATATGAGAATTGCTACTCCAGCTTTCTTTTGATTTCCATTTGCATGGAATATCTTCTTCCATCGCCTCACTTTCAGTCTGTATGTGTCTCTAGGTCTGAAGTGGGTCTCTTGTAGACAGCATATATATGGGTCTTGTTTTTGTATCCATTCAACCAGTCTGTGTCTTTTGGGGGGAGCATTTAATCCTTTTACATTTAAGGTAATTATCGATATGTATGTTCCTATTCCCATTTTCTTAAATGTTTTGGATTTGTTATTGTAGGTGTTTTCCTTCTCCTGTGTTTCTTGCCTAGAGAAGTTCCTTTAGCATTTGTTGTAAAGCTGGTTTGGTGGTGCTGAACTTTCTCAGCTTTTGCTTGTCTGTAAAGGTTTTAATTTCTCCATCACATCTGAATGAGATCCTTGCTGGGTAGAGTAATCTTGGTTGTAGGTTTTTCTCCTTCATCACTTTAAGTATATCCTGCCACTCCCTTCTGGCTTGCAGAGTTTCTGCTGAAAGATCACCTGTTAACCTTATGGGGATTCCCTTGTGTGTTATTTGTTGTTTTTCCCTTGCTGCTTTTAATATGTTTTCTTTATATTTAATTTTGATAGTTTGATTAATATGTGTCTTGGCGTGTTTCTCCTTGGGTTTATCCTGTATGGGACTCTCTGTGCTTCCCGGACTTGATTAACTATTTCCTTTCCCATATTAGGGAAGTTTTCAACTATAATCTCTTCAAATATTTTCTCAGTCCCTTTCTTTTTCTCTTCCTCTTCTGGGACCCCTATAATTCGAATGTTGGTGCATTTAATGTTGTCCCAGAGGTCTCTGAGACTGTCCTCAGTTCTTTTCATTCTTTTTTCTTTATTCTGCTCTGCAGTAGTTATTTCCACTATTTTATCTTCTAGGTCACTTACCCGTTCTTCTGCGTCACTTATTCTGCTATTAATCCCGTTTAGAGTATTTTTAATTTCATTTATTGTGTTTTTCATCGTTGCTTGGTTCCTCTTTAGCTCTTGTAGTTCCTTGTTAAATGTTTCTTGCATTTTGTCTATTCTATTTCCAAGATTTTGGATCATCTTTACTATCATTATTCTGAATTCTTTTTCAGGTAGACTGCCTATTTCCTCTTCATTTGTTAGGTCTGGTGTGTTTTGACCCTGCTCCTTCACCTGCTGTGTGTTTTTTTGTCTTCTCATTTTGTTTATCTTACTGTGTTTGGGGTCTCCTTTTCACAGGCTGCAGGTTCGTAGTTCCCATTGTTTTTGGTATCTGTCCCCAGTGGCTAAGGTTGGTTCAGTGGTTTGTGTATGCTTCCTGGTGGAGGGAACTAGTGCCTGTGTTCTGGTGGATGAGGTTGGATCCTGTCTTTCTGGTCGGCACGTCCACGTCTGGTGGTGTGTTTTGGGGTGTCTGTGGCCTTATTATGATTTTAGGCAGCCTCTCTGCTAATGAATGGCGCTGTGTTCCTGTCTTGCTAGTTGTTTGGCATAGGGTGTCCAGCACTGTAGCTTGCTGGTCGTTGAATGAAGCTGGGTCTTGATGTTGAGATGGAGATCTCTGAGAGATTTTTGCCGTTTGGTATTACGTGGAGCTGGGAGGTCTCTTGTGGACCAGTGTCCTGAAGTTGGCTCTCCCACCTCAGAGGCACAGCCCTGATGCCTGGCTGGAGCACCAAGAGCCTTTCATCCACACGGCTCAGAATAAAAGGGAGAAAAAAATAGAAAGAAAGAAAGAAAGAGCATAAAATAAAATAAAATAAAACTATTATAATAAAATATAAGAAAAAAAATTAAGAATAAATTTATTAAGAAAAATTTTTTTTAATTTTTAAAAATAGATTTATTAATTTTTATAATAAAAAATAAGAAAAAAATTGAGAAAAAATTTATTAAGAAGAATTTTTTTTAATTTTTAAAAATAAAAAATATGAAAAAACTTATTTAAAAAAGTTTTTTAAATTTCTAACAATGGAAAATAAGGAAAAAATTATTAAGAAAACATTTATTAGGAAGAAAAAATTTTTTTAAGTAAATAAAGAAAACAAAAAAACCCAACAGACCTAACCCTAGGACTAATGGTGAAAGCAAAGCTATACAGACAAAATCTCACCCAGAAGCATACACATATACACTCACAAAAAAAGGAAAAGGGGAAAAATTAATATATCCTGCTCCCAAAGTCCACCTCTTGAATTTGGGATGATTCGTTGTCTATTCAGGTATTCAACAGATGCAGGCACATCAGGTTGTTTGTGGAGTTTTAATCCGCTGCTTCTGAGGCTGCTGGGTGAGATTTCCCTTTCTCTTCTTTGTTCATACAGCTCCCAGGGTTCAGCTTTGTATTTGGACCCGCCTCTGCATGTAGGTCACCTGAGGGCATCTGTTCCCCGCCCAGACAGGATGGGGTTAAAGGAGCAGCTGCTTCGGGGGCTCTGGCTCACTCAGGACGGTGGGAGGGAGGGGTACAGATGTGGCGCAAGCCTGAGGCGGCAGAGGCCAGTGTGACATTGCAGCAGCCTGAGGCGCGCTGTGCGTTCTCCCGGGGAAGTTGTCCCCTGATCACGGGAGCCTGGCAGTGGCGGGCTGCACTGGCTCCCAGGAGGGGCGGTGTGGAGAGTGACCTGTGCTCGCACACAGGCTTCTTGGTGGTGGCAGCAGCAGCCTTAGCGTCTCCTGCCCATCTCTGGGGTCCGCACTGCTAACCGCGGCTTGCACCCGTCTCTGGAGCTCGTTTAGGCGGCGCTGTGAATCCCCTCTCCTTGCGTGCCGCGAAACAAAGAGGCAAGAAAAAGTCTCTTGCCTCTTCGGCAGCTGCAGACTTTTTCCCGGACTCCCTCCCGGCTAGCACCGAAGCCCGAGCCTCAGCTCCCAGGCCCCTCCCACCCCGGCGGCTGAGCAGACAAGCCTCTCGGGCTGGTGAGTGCTACTCGGCACCAATCCTCCGTGCAGGAATCTCTCCACTTTGCCCTCCGCACCCCTGTGGCTGTGCTCTCCTCCGTGGCTCTGAAGCTTCCCCCCTCTGCCACCTGCAGTCTCTGCCCGCGAAGGTGCTTCCTAGTGTGTGGAAACCTTTCCTCCTTCACGGCTCCCTCCCACTGGTGCATGTCCTGTCCCTATTCTTTTGTCTCTGTTATTTCTTTTTTCTTTTGCCCTACCCAAGTACGTGGGGATTTTCTTGCCTTTTGGGAGGTCTGACGTCTTCTGCCAGCGTTCAGTGGGTGTTCTGTAGGAGCAGTTCCACGTGTAGATGTATTTCTACTGTATCTGTGGGAAGGAAGGTGATCTCTGCGTCTTACTCTTCCGCCATCTTGTCCAGACCCTCTGGTATACTTTAAATCATCTCAGATTACTTATAATACCTAACACAATGTAAATGCTATGTAAATCATTATAAATACAATATAAATGCTATGTAAATAATTGCTGGCATACAGCAAATTCAAATTTTACTTTTTGGAACTTTCTGGAATTTTTTGCTGAATATTTTCTGTCTACAGTTAGTTGAATCAGTGGATGCAGAACTGGCAGATACAGAGGGCTAACAGTGGATCAGTAAAACACTACTTTGCCAGAAAAAAAAATCTATAAGATATTTTCCACACTAATCACCTGAATGATCCATAGAGTGATTGCTTAAATATTTAATTATAAAAAATACAGAAAGGGAAAATCAGCCATTCAAAGTATACTTTCTTATTCCCATATTTTCTCCTATTATATTTTTAAAAATATTTCTCATGTATGATAAGACTACATAAAGATAAAATTAAAGCACATAATTTGGTTAATGAATACAATGCAGTAATGGTGAAATACTCTATTTACATCATTATATGTATTACCCCAGAACTAATACTTTTTTTTCCTATTTTTAATATGCTGAGATTATCCAATAAATATTTACTGAAACCCCCATTATATGCCCTGTTCTGTTCTAGATATCAGGGTATGGTAAAGAATAGTACACAGAAAATCACAGTTCTTATGAAACTCACATTTTACTTGAGGGAAACAAAATAAGCAAGCAAATGAATAAAAAGAACCGTTTCATCATAACCAACACTATGGAGAAAATTAAGAAGGGTGATGGAAGGGAGAGTGATTGGCTGTTAGTATTATAAATAGGGAAGTAAAGGAGAAAGTCAGTCTAAAGTCAGACAAGAAGATCAACAAAGAAACACTCTGGGAGGAGAGCAATTCCAGATTGGGAGAACAGCAAATGCAAAAGTCTTCAGTCAGGCAAAACCTGGAGGGTTCAAGGACTTGGAAGGGAGTCAGTGTACCTGGCACAGAAAGAGTGAGAGGGAGAACTAAGGAGACAGATTTTGAGGAGCGTGGAGAGACAAGGTTATGCATGGCCCCATGTTGGTCAAAGTAATAAATTTCTGTTTTATTCTAATTATAACCAGGGACCACTAAAAATTTTAAACAGAGTATATGTAATCTACATACTGTTTTAAAAGAGCACTTTGAATGTTATATGGAGAGAGAATAGATTGAGGGAAAAGTAGGAATAGAAGCAATTAGGAAGCTATACTCAGATGCTGGCTAGGATTTGGGTAGAAGTAATGGGCATGCTGAGGAATGATCAGATTTGGAATATTTATGATTTTGTGTGTGGGATACATGTAGGGGGTTTGGGCCTAACAACTGAGTGAATGGTGGTGTCACTTACTGAGAAGCAGCAAATTTGAGGATGAGGAAAATCAAGAATTCCACTCTAAATATTCTAAGTTTTAGTGAGCTATTAAATAGCTAAGTGGAGATATAGAGTAAGTAGGTGGATAAATGATCCTGGCACCCTGGAGATTATATGATTTTCAGTTCTTTTCCAAAAATTTGTACTACCTTCTTACAGATATTTGGCAAATACCCTCATTATTTTCTGTTAATATCCTGTCCAAAGCCACTAGTGGAACTTCTTTAGAGATAAACAAACAACTAATTTCTTCCTCATACTTACTTCCTCACATAAATGCCCCAGGCTAACATTGAGAAGAAGAATGTTAATTTTTTTAGATTCCTGAAAAGGAAATTTCACGGATCATTAGTATCAGTGAATACCCAGAGTCTTTTAATTTACCTTAATTTACTCCTTCTTGCTTTTTATAACACTTCTCTCTTTATCCAGAAAAGTATAAAAGAAAGCCTTAATATGATTTACATACTAAAGGTCAAAATAGCATTAGTCTTGTATCACCAGTACTTACTATAGGACTTGGAATATACTGAAAATTAAATAAATGTTGGTTGAATCAATGAATCAATGATATATTTATACTCACATGTATTTCAAAATTAATTTTCATCATCAAGTTTAATAATTTCTCAAGACTCTTGAGTCATTCCAACTAACATGTGAAGTCAAGCCACATATATAGAAAAGAGGCTATCTAACTACGTCAATAAGACCAGAGATGGTGAGTTAGTTAAGTCAAGTTCATTGGGTAAAACCATATTTCCTATACATACATGGTCTATAGCTTAAGTGAACAAATACTGTTTTCCTCCACAAAAATGGTTTTCAATATGTAGTTGAAAATAGAGAATTCAAACTTAACTAAAAGATCAGGGATGGAAAGTGAGACTTGGAGATGATTAGAGATTGATTGGAACACCAGATCTGGGCCCGTGGTGGCCTTTGTGATGCCCTTGCTTCTTGTTCTAGACAAATGTGATCAGAATTCATCCACTCAATACTTCACAGAAAAAAGCAGTGCCAGAGAGTGGAGCACTGGTGACCAACAGGATTCGTTTACAGTTGTTCCAATTGACAGAGCAAGTGAAAATGCATCTTTCTCTCTCCCTGATCATCACTACAATGAGGGGAGGCAAATGTGAGAGATGAGTGCAAGTGTAGGTTGATCTGGGAGCAGAAAACAGAAATTGTCTCTGGAGAACAATTGGTGAGAAGAAAGGACGATGATTCACTGAGATGGAGGCAGGGGACAGTAAGGACAGGGCCAGTGGGTTTTTGGCAAATGAAGGGATTTTGTTCTTTGGGGTAAATTTTTAGTCTGTATGCATTGTATTTTTTTTGAACTTTTACTTCCAAGGTGACATGCCAATAGCCCATGAACCTATTAAACCTTTCTTTATTAAAGAAAGACTATTAGCCCTTTTTCACAAAGGTTTATAGATAAAATATCCATTTTATGATATGATATAGAAGAGGTATACTTTTATAGTAACGGGTATGTAAAAATTCACTGATCTTTTCCATATCCATCTAATAAGATAATAGCTAGCCATGTTTTTGCCTTCCAAAGAACCAGTGTCAAGAATATTCACATACCTTACAAGTTTTCTGATTAAATGGCTCATTAAGGCGGGCTCCAATTACATTTTATAGTCAAAGCTGAAGTAAAAAATATAGGGCTTGAAATATTCTTTTTCCATACTTAATAAAAATGCAAATACTGGGACCCCCAACCTGGGAGACTCTGATTCACAAACTCTCTGGAAACTTCCAATGAAGCTGATTTTCCTTTAGACCACACTTTGAGAAATATTTGTTTTGACTTGTGAACTTGAAGTTTTAGGGACGTTAGAGATCATCCTGTAAAGTTATTTGGCTTGTTTTACAAATGATTAAACTGAAGCACAAAATGTTTCAGTGCTTGCCAAAATCAGTCGGTTATTATCAACAAAGATCTCCTAACTCTAAGGCCAGAGTTCCCATGTGAAGCTCCTTCCTACACAGGACCTGGAACACAATGGTGCAAAAAATAAAATAGGAACCTGTGTTTGATCGATATAGCCTCCATAGGCTGCCAAATAGTATGAGGGTGTAGTTTGAGAATTCCGTCACCATCCACAGATACGCAGCAACCTTAAATGAGCAACCAAATGAATATTAACTCTATAATGATTTACTCAGCCTTAATAAAAATAAATCCTTACCTTTGTATACAACTGTGTGCTTCACAAAGGGCTTTCACATATTATCTGAGTCTCCCCAAAACTTCACGAGACAAATTGAGACTGTTATTTCCATTATAGAGACAAGGAAAATGAAGCTCAGAGAACTCAAGTATGATGGAATTACAGCTTGGACATATTTAATGTTCTAAGTTCAACAGGTACAATTCAGCCAAATTAGAAAGTACAAAAGTGTGGGCCATTAGCTTGCTAATATGCTCAATGAGGATGTGCACCAGACTGAGTAGAAAACAGGACATGTTCCCTGCCCTCCCTCGGTCCCAGGCCCCTCTAGGCCTCTTGTGGAATGAGCAATACTCCTCACTGAATGGGAAGCTAATGTTTGTTTAAAGACAGGTATTTTTATACCTCGTTTTCACTACACACATATACAATTACTACCTCTGTTGTCTGCCCAAAGAAGCAGCAGTCTGGTCCAACAGGAAGTTAGTGGAAGACTCACTCAGAAATGGCGGGCTGATCTCCAGTTACATAGAGCTTAGAGACGTGGCCTTCTGGCAGAGTTATACACCATCCCCATCTGCTCACCCAACCACCCCACACCATGGCACAGAACATGGCCACATTCAGTCTAGACCATCAAGATCTGAGAGAGAGTATTTTTTAACTGAAAAACACTGAACCAGAATCCAAAATGAATTTTTAAGGGTTATTTTGACGATATGGAGTTTTGCTTTGTCCATTGAGTTTATGACTTCCTTACTGACACTTAAGTAAAAATCAGTATGGCTGGTTGAATTTATATTTTCAGATTTAAAATCCAGATGTCAAGGCAACCAAATGAATGGCAAAAATATGGCTTTTAAGAAAAATAGCTGCAGGGAGCCATTTAAATACTGTCTTAGTATTCCCCACAGGAACACCTGGAAGAAGTAGTTTACATGAGGTTATGCAAGAAGCACTAGGAGGTGAGACTGATAAAGGAGGAAGCCAGTACAAGATGCATTCAGGAGCAGGTTACTCTTGTGGGAGACCTCTGGTAAATGGATAAAAACCTACCTCAGAGTTGTCCCACCAGAGGGTGGGGAAGCTAGAATGCTTATCAACAAACTGCTGTTTGGCCATTGGTTAAAGTCTGTTCTCAAGGCATTTCTTTTCCTGCATGTCTTGCAAAGCCAAAGCTAAAGGAGTTCAGAACTGCTAAAACCGGCTTTATGAGAAATGTTAAAGGGACTTCTTTAAGCTGAAAAGAAAAGGCACTAATTAGTAACAAGAAAACATATGAAAGTATAGATCTTACTAAGTAAAGTCATATATCATAAAGGTAGTAGATTAATCACTTATAAAGCTAGTTTGAAGGTTAAAAGGAAAAAGTTGTCAAAAATACTATAACTACAATAATTTGTCAAGGTACACACAAAATATAAAAAATGTGACATCAAAAACATAAAACATGAGAGGAGGAGTAAAAATGTAGAGTATTAGAATGTGTTCAAATGTGAGTTGCTATCCACTTAAAATGGACTGTTTTATATATAGCCTGTTACATGTGAGCCTCATGGTAACAACAAGGCAGAAATTTGTAGTAATTACACAACAGAAAAAGAGAAAAGAATCTAAGCATAACACTAAAGAAAGTCATCAAATCAGAAGGGAAGAGAGCAAGAGAAGAACAAAGGAATGAAGAGGAACTAGAAAACACTAGAAAACAATTAACAAAATGTCAATAAGTACATACCTATCAATAATGACTTTAAATGTAAATGGACTAAATTCTCCAATTAAAAGAAATAGAGTGGCTGAGTAAATTTAAAAAAATAAAAAAGACCCATCTACATGCTGCCTAGAAAAGACTCAATTCAGATATAAAGAAATACACAGACTGAAAGTAAAGGGGTAGAAAAATATGTTCCATGCAAATGGAAACCAAAAGAAAGCTGGGTAGCTCCACTTATATCAGACAAAATAGACTTTAAAACGAAGACCGTAACAAAAGCAAAAGAAGAGCATTACATAATAATAAAGGGATAAATCCAACAAGAATATATAACATTTGTAAACATTATGCACCCAACATAACAGCATCTAAATATATAAAGCAAAATTAATAGACCTAAAGGGAGAAATTGACAGCAATACAATAATAGTATGGGACTTAAATACCCCACTTACATCAATGGATATATCATCCACATAGAATATCAATAAGGAAACTTTGACCTTAAATGACACGTTATACCAGATAAACTTAACACATAGAGAACATCCATCCAAGCAGTGGAATACACATTCTTCTCAAGTGCCCATGGAAAAGTCTCCAAAATGGGTCATATGTTAGGCCACAAAACAAGTCTCAGTCAATTTAAGAAGAATGAAATCATATCAAACATCTTTTCCAACCACAATGGTGGAAAACCAGAAATCAATTACAAGAAGAAAACTGGAAATATCACAAATATGTAAACATTAAACAACATGCTTCTGAAAAACTAAGGGATCAAAAAAAAATCAAAGGAGAAATTACAAAATGCCTAGAGACAAATGAAAATGTAAATACAACATACCAAAATCTAAACGATACCGCAAAAGCAATTCTAATAGGGAAGTTCATAGTAATACAGGCCAACATCAAGAATCAAGAAAAATCCCAAATAAAAAAAATTTAACTTTACACCTAAAGGAACTAGAAAATAAAGAAAAAATAAAGCCAAAAGCTAATAGAAAAAAGGAAATTAAAAATGTCAGAGCAGAAATAAATAAAAGAGAGACTAACAAGACAGTAGAAAAGAATGAAAAAACTATGAGAGCTGGTCCTTTGAAAAGATAATCAAAATTGACAAACATTTAGCTAGATTTATCAAGAAAAATAGAAAGACTATTCAAATAAATAAAATCAGAAATGAAAGAGAAGTTACAACTAATACCACAAAGTATCATAAGATACTACTATGAACAATTTATACCAACAAATTGGATGACCTGGAAGAAATGGATAAATTCCCAGAAAAATACAACCTTTCAAGATTGACTGATGAAGAAATAGAAAATCTGAATAGATGGGTTACTAGTAAAGAGATTAAATCAGTAATAAAACCTCTCAGCAAACAAGAGTCCAGGACCAGATGGCTTCACTGGTGAATTCTACCAAACATTCAGAGATTTAATACCTCTCTTATACTCTTGCAAAAAATTAAAGAGGAGGGACTGCTTTCAAACTCATTATACCAGGCCAAAATTACCCTGATATTAAAACCAGTCAAGGACATCACAAAAAGAAAATTACAAGCTGATATCCCTGATGAACATAGATGCAAAAAAGTCTTAAACAAATTATTAGCAAATTGAATTGAACAATTCATTAAAAGGATCATACACCATGTTCAAGTGGGATTTATTCCACAGATGCAAGGATAGTTCAACATCTACAAATCAATCAATGTGATACACTACATTAACAAAATGAAGGATGAAAATCATATGATCATCTCAATAGGTGCAGGAAAAGCATTTAACAAAATTCAACATCCATGTATGATAAAAACTCTCAACAAAGTGGGTATACAGGCAATGTACCTCAACATAATAAAGGTCATGTATGCCAAGCCCATAGCTAACAACATACTCAGCAGTGAAAAGCTGAAAGCTTTTCTAAGATCAGAAACAAAACAAGAATGCTCACTCTTGCCACTTTTATTCAACATAGTATTGGAAATCCTAGCCACAGCAATCAGACAAGAAAAAGGAATAAAAAGCATTGAAATTGGGAGGAAAGTAGAACTGTCACTATTTGTGGATGACATGATTTTATATATAGAAAACCCTAAAGACTCTACCAAAAATCTGTTAGAACTAATAAAGGAATTCAGTAAAGTTGCAGGGTATAAAAGCAATATTCAAAATTTTGTTGTTTTTTTATGCACTAACCATGAACTAACAGAAAAAGAAATTAAGAGAACAATCCCATTTACAGTTGCATTAGAAAGAATAAAATAACTAGGAATAGGTTTAACCAAGAAGGTAAAAGATCTGTACACTGAAAACTATAAGACGCTGATGAAAGAAATTGAAGAAGACATTAATAAATGGAAAAATATACTATGCTCATGGATTGGAATAATTATTATCATTACAATGTCCATATTATCCAAAGCAATTTACAGATTCAATGCAATCCCTGCCGAAATTCCAATGGCATTTTTCACAGAAATAGAACAAACAACCCTAACATTTATATGGAACCACAGAAGACCCTGAATACCTAAAGCAATCTTGAGAAAGAAGAACAAAGCTGGAGGCATCATGCTTCCTGATTTCAAACTATACTACAAAGCTCTAATAAATATAACTGTATGATATTGGCATAAAACAGACACATAGATTATTAAAACAGAATAGAGAGCTCAGAAATAAACCCACAAATACATAGTCAATTAATTTACAACAAAGGAGCCAAAAATATACAATGGGAAAAAACAGTCTCTTCAAAAAATGGTGTTGGGAAAATTAGCCACATGAGAAAGAATGAAATTAGACTATTATGTTACACCATACACAAAAATTAACTCAAAATGGATTAAAGACTTGAGTGTAAGACCTGAAACCATAAAACTTCTAGAAGAAAACATAAGGAACAAGCTCCTTGACATTGGTCTTGGCAATGATTTTTTGGATCTTACTCCTAAAGCAAAAGTAAACATGTGGGACCACATCAAACTAAAAAGCGCTATGCAGCAGAGAAAACCATCAGCAAAATGAAAAGGCAACTTACTGAATGGAAGAAAATATTTGCATATCATATATTTGATAAGGGATTAATATACACTCAATAGTAAACAAACAAACAGACAATCCTAATAAAAAATGTACAGAGGATCTGAATAGACATTTTTCCAAAGACATACATATTACCAACAGGCACATGAACAGATGCTGACATCACTAATCATCAGGGAAATGCAAATCAAAACCACAATAAGATATCACCTCACACCTGTCAGAATGGTTATCCTCAAAAAGACAACAAATAACAAGTGCTGGCAAAAGTGTGAAGAAAAGGGGACCCTCATGCTTTGCTGGTGGGAATGTAAATTAGTGAGCCACTATATAGAGGTGCCCCCCCCCCAAAAAAAATAGAACTACCAAATGATCCAGGAATTCCACTTCTGGGAATTTATCCAGGAAATGAAAATGTTAAAGCTTGAAATGATATATACACTCCTATGTTCACAGCAGCATTTCTTATAATAGTGAAGATATGAAAACCACCTAAGTGTACATCAATGGATAAAGAAGTTGTGGTATATATACACAATGGAATACTACTCAGCCATAAAAAAGAATAAAATCTTGCCTCTTGTGATGACACGGATGGACCTTGAGGGTATCGTGATAAGTAAGATAAGTCAGACAGAGAAAGACCAATACTACATGATTTCTCTTATATGTGGACTCTAAAAAATAAAACAAATGAAAAAACCAAATAAAACAAAACTCATAGAACAGAATGATGGCTGCCAGAAGGGTGGGTGTTGGGGGTGAGCAAAACAGGTGAGCAAAATAGGTCAAGAGATACAAACTTCCAGTTATAAAATAAATAAGTCATGTGGATGGAATGTACAGCATGGTGACTATAGTCAATAATATTGTATTTTAATGTTTAAAAGTTGCCAAGAGAGTAAGTCTTAAAAGTTCTCATCACAAGAAAAAAAATATGTAACTTTTTATGATGATGAATGGTAGCTACATTTATGGTGGTGATTATTTTGCAGTGTATACAAATATTGAATAATTATGTTGTACATCAGAAACTAACATAATTTTACATGTCAATTACACCTTAATAAAAAGAAAAGAAAAACATCAAAACAAAAGTTTAAGGTTGTGTAGCTTCAATGTATATCTTTCTGTACTCCTGCTTCAGTTGGTCTTTACTTTTACAAATTCCTTTTGGCAACCAGCTCACTGATGCACTTGAAAAGATGATTTTAAAATATATCACCCAGTACTTTCAGTTGTTTACAGTGAGACAGATAATCAGGGTTTCTCATATGATGAACCTGGAAATTAAGGAAATATTCTGTGGGTTCTTACTGCTTTATAGTGGAATTCAAATGTGTACCTCATTGGGATAATTCTATTCTGGATTTACCCAAATCAACCATCCCATTTATGTTGTGAGTAGTATTTGCCCAATGGCTTGGGCAAATTAGTTTTGAAATGCAAAGACTGATTCCAAAATGCTTTAAGAGCAAGAACCCTGTCTTACTCATCTTTTATATTCCCAGGCCAGAATGAATAGAAAGATAAGTGAATGAACGATTTACATTGACATTCTAGCTACATATGTGTTAGGATGTAAGAATTCCTCTGAGAAAATATGGAAGCAACAGAAAACAGAGTTTTTTGTTTGTTTTTGCTATTCAGACTGTGAAATATATTGAGTAACTAAAGCTTGCTAAAAATGGAAATGTCTTCATCTATGCAGATACAGTTAACAAATTCCACAGGAAAGCCTTCATATGAATTGCTGTACTTCAGTTTTCTGATTATCTACCTAAGTAACTACAGAAAAGAAAAAGTCTGTAAATAGTACTGCCAAACAGATACATATTGTCCTGGAGTTGTTAAAAATTAATGAATTATTAGGGGGACCTTCAAGATGGTGGAGGAGTAAGATGTGGAGATCACCTTCCTCCCCACAAATACGTCAAAAATACATCTACATATGGAACAACTCCTACAGAACACATACTGAATGCTGGCAGAAGACCTCAGACTCCCCACAAGGCAAGAAAATCCTCACATACCTGGAGAAAACAGAGACAAAAGAATAGGGATGGGACCTGCACTTCTGGGAGGGAGCTGTGAAGGAGGAAGTTTCCACACACTAGGAAACCCCTTCAATGGCGGAAACGGGGGGGGGTGGGTGAGGGGGAAGCTTCGGAGCCATGGAGGAGAGTGCAGCAACAGGGGTGCAGAGGGCAAAGCAGAGAGATTCCCACACAGAGGATTGGTGCCGACCAGCCCTCACCATTCTGAGAGGCTTGTCTGCTCACCCCCGGGGGTAGGTGGGGGCTGGGAGCTGAGGCTCGGGCTTCGGAGGTCGGATCCCAGGGAGAGGACTGTGGTTGGCTGTGTGAACACAGCCTGAAGGGGGCTAGTGTGCCACAGCTAGCCAGGAGGGAGTCAGGGAAAATGTCTGGACCTGCCTAAGAGGCAAGAGATCATCATTTCAGGGTGCAGGAGGAGAGGGGATTCCTTCCCTGTGTGCCCACAGAAAGGAGAGCACTGCCTAAGCAAGCTCCAGAGACAGGCACAAGCCATGGCTATCAGCTCGGACACCAGAGACGGGCATGAAAAGCTAACACTGCTGTCACTGCTACCAAGAATCCTGTGTGCAAGGACAAGTCACTACACCCACCCCCACCCCCTGGGAGCCTGTGCAACATGCCACTGCCAGGGTCCCGAGATCCAAGGACAACTTCCCTGGGAGAACACACAGTGCACCTCAGTCTGCTGCAATGTCATGCTGGCCTCTGCCAATGCAGGCTCACCCGGCATTGCAATTATGACTACTGTACTCCTCCCTCTCCCCAGACTGAGAGAGCAAGAGAGCCCTGATCAGACACTGCTTTAACCTCCTCCTCTCTAGGCGGGGAACAGACACCTAAGGGTGACCCACATGCAGCAGCGGGGCCAAAACCAAAGCTGAAGCCCAGGAGCCGTGCGAATAAAGAAGATAAAGGGAAATATCTCAGTGCAGACTCAGGAATAGTGGATTAAATACCCACAATCAACTTGATGAACCCTGCATCTGTGGAATACCTGAATACACAACGAATGTTCCCAAAATTGAGGCAGTGGACTTTGGGAGCAACTGTAGACTTGGGGTTTGCTGTCTGCAACTGATTTGTTTCTGATTTTTAAGTTTATCTTAGTTTAGTTTTTAGTGCTTGTTATCATTTGTGGATTTGTTTATTGGTTTTGTTGCTCTCTTCTTTTTTTTATTTTATTATTTTCTCAATTAAAAATTTTTTTTCTTCCTTTTTTTTTTTTTTCATTTTCTTCTGAGCTGTGTGGCTGACAGGATCTTGGTGCTCCAGCGGGGTGTCAAGCCTGAGCCTCCAAGGTGGGAGAGCTGAGTCCAGGACATTGGACCACCAGAGACATCCTGGCCCACGTAATATCACTTGGTGAAAGTTCCCCAGAGATCTCGGTCTCAACACTAAGACCCAGCTCCACTCAATGGCCAGCTGCAGTGCTGCACGCCCCATGCTAAACTACTAGTAAGACAGGAACAAAACCCCACCCACTAGCAGAGAGGCTGCCTAAAACCATACTAAGTTCACAGACACCCCAAAACACACCACCAGATGCGGCCTTGCCCACCAGAAAGACAAGATCCAGCCCAACTCAGCAGAACACAGGCACCAGTCCCCTCCACCAGGAAGCTTACACAACCCACTGAACCAAACTTAGTCACTGAGGGCAGACACCAAAAACAACAGGAACTACAAACCTGCAGCCTGCAAAAAGGAAACCCCAAACACAGTAAGTTAAACAAAATGAAAAGACAGAGAAAATGCAGCAGATGAAAGAGCAAAGTAAAAACCCACCAGACTAAACAAATGAAGAGGAAATAGGCAGTCTACCTGAAAAACAATTCAGAGTAATGATAGTAATGATGATCCAAAATCTTGGAAATAGAATGGAGAAAATAGAAGAAACATTTAACAAGGACTTAGAAGAACAAAAGAGCAAACAAACAATGATGAACAACATAATAAATAAAATTAAAAATTCTCTGGAAGGAATCAGTAGCAGAATACCGGGGGAGAAGAATGGATAAGTGACCTGGAAGATAAAATGGTGGAAAAAGCCACCACAGAGCCAAATAAAGAAAAGAGAATGAAAAGAATTGAGGACAGTCTCAGAGACTTCTGAGACAATATTATATGCACCAACATTCGAATTATAGGGGTCCCAGAAGAAGAAGAGAAAAAGAAAGGGTCTGAGAAAATATTTGAAGAGATTATAGTTGAAAATTTCCCTAACATGGGAAAGGAAATAGTCAACTCCAGTAAGCACAGAGAATGCCACACAGGATAAATCCAAGGAGAAACATGCCAAGACACATACTAATCAAACTATCAAAAATTAAACACAAAGAAAAAATATTAAAAGCAGCAAGGGAGGGGCTTCCCTGGTGGTGCAGTGGTTGAGAGTCTGCCTGCCAATGCAGGGGACACGGGTTCAAGCCCTGGTCTGGGAAGATCCCACATGCCACAGAGCAACTAGGCCCGTGAGCCACAATTACTGAGCCTGCATGCCTGGAGCCTGTGCTCCACCACAAGAGAGGCCGTGATGGTGAGAGGCCCGTGCACCACGATGAGGAGTGGCCCCCACTTGCCGCAACTGGGGAGAGCCCTCGTACAGAAATGAGGACCCAGCACAGCCATAAATAAATAAATGAAAATAGGTGAATAATTAAAAAAAAAAAAAGCAGCTAGGGAAAAGGAACAAATAACATACAAGGGAATCCCCATAAGGTTAACAGCTGATCTTTCAGCAGAAACTCTGCAGGCCAGAAGGGAGTGGCAGGACATATTTAAAGTGATGAAAGGGAAAAAACTACAACCAAGATTACTCTACCCAACAAGGATCTCACTCATATTCAACGGAGAAATTAAAACCTTTACAGACAAGCAAAGTTAATAGAATTCAGTACCACCAAACCAGCTTTACAACAAATGCTACAGGAACTTCTCTAGGCAAGAACACAAGAGAAGGAAAACACCAACAATACAAACCCAAAACATTTAAGAAAATGGGAATAGGAACATACATATCGATAATTGCCTTAAATGTAAATTAATTAAATGCTCCAACCAAAGGATATAGACTGGTTGAGCAGAAACAAAAACAAGACCTGTATATATGCTATCTACAAGAAACTCACTTCAAACCTAGGGACACATACAGACTGAGAGTGAGAAGATGGAAAATGATATTCCATGCAAATGGAAATCAAAAGAAAGCGGGAGTAGCCATTCTCATATTGAAAAAAAGGGAATTTAAAACAAAGACTCTTACAAGAGACAAAGAAGAACACTACATAATGATCAAGGGATCAATCCAAGAAGAAGATATACCATTTGTAAACATTTATGCACCCAACATACTAGCAACTCAATACATAAGTCAAATGCTAACAGCCATAAAAAGGGAAATCAACAGTAACACAATCATAGTAAGCGACTTTAATACCAAACTTTCTCCAATGGACAGATCATCCAAAATGAAAAAAATAAGGAAACAAAAGCTTTAAATGACACACTAGCCAAGATTGACTTTACTCATATTTATAGGACATTCAATCCAAAAACAACAGAATAAAAAGATAGTGAAAGAGAGAGAAATTATTACAAAATTCTTTCAGGGACTGTGATGCAACCTGGATTGACCACATCTAGACCCACAGCTGGATGAGACAAAAGGCTGGACACTCTTGGGGCTCAGAGGATTGGTGAGGTTGGTTGAGCAAATGTAGACCCTTTAAAGTAACACTGCGTGGTACCCATTCAATGGGTCCGAAATCTCCAGGCTCAAGGGAATCTTCCTACAGCTAAAACATGCATGGGAAACCCAGAGGATGGGACACCGTGTGATCGGGAAAGTTTTCTAAAACGCACCTCATTGTTCATCTCCTGGTGCTCGGGTTTGTATTTCCTGCCGCTTTACTAAAAATCTCCCCACTTGGAGAATCAGCACATTTAACCTCCTGTTTCGTACAGTTTGCAATCTGTCTGGAGGATTAACGGGAAGAGGGGAAATGAATAAGAGACTAGCTCTAGGTGTCTGGACAGGCACATGTCACTCTAATTTCCAATCAGGAAGAAGAATTAACCAAAGGTTCAGCCTGCCCACCGAAACTAGAATAAAGCCTGAAGCAATCCTGTTCTTTTGTGGCAGCTCCAAAAAAAGTGAGTTGAAAAATGGAGCTTAGGGGCACTGCAATTCACAAACCTGCAGGGTTATAAATCATAACAATCATCCAAAAATATATTGAGATAAGGCAACGAAGAGGATTTGAAAGCAAGGCAGAATTGCAGGAAACAGTTTTCAACAGGTAGATTGGACTCGTCTTTAAACCACATGAAAACTGGCCGAACTTCGAGAATGATGCAGTTGGCCAAGCAAACAAGCGGGCAATACAAATCAGCACTACAGAGAAGTCTCACGTCGCATCCGTCAAAAAGGCCTTCATGGAAAAGTGTAAAAACCAGAAAAGCAGGACAGGCCGTGGAGAAAAGGAAGCATTGTTACGATGATGGGAGGGATGTAAATAGCCAACGGCCCCTCTGGAGAACTGAATGGTGCTTTCTAAAACGTCTAAAAAACAGAGCTACACAGCATACCGCACTTCCACTCATGGGCGTATATATTTGGAAAACCAAAAATCGACAGCACACAGGCACCCCAATGTTTAGGGCGGCTCTGTTTACAACGGCCGTGACTTCGATACACCTTAAATGAGTCTAAGTGAGATAAGTCACACAGAATAAGAAACTTATCATAAGATATCACTTATAGGGGATTTCGAAAAATCTCTACACAGGAACTGAATTACAAAACAGAACAGAGTCACACATTTAGAAAACACACTTTTGGCTGCTTAAGGGGAAAGGTGAGGTGGGGTGATGCATAAAACAGGAGATTGAAATTAGCACAGATACCGTTCCATAAATAAAATATGTAATAGACAAGACCTACTCATTGCTCAATGAAACTGACGCAAAACACCCTTTTAACGGGAGAAGAATATATCTGAGTAGTAAGAATCGTAAAACGTATTTATTGATATCTCTCTGTAAGTGAATCAAGTGGGTGTAAAGCGGTATAAGCACAACATTGAAAATGAGCTAAACCGCATGATAAAAATAAATTCCAAAAATAACCAAAGATAGTGAAAGAGAGAGACATTCTTACAAAATTCTTTCAGGGGAGGTGATGCAACCTGAATTGACCACATCTACACCCACAGCTGGATGAGACATAAGGCTGGACACTCTTGGGGCTGAGAGGATTGGTGAGGTTGGATGAGCAAATGCAGACCCTTTAAAGTAATACTGCGTGGAACCCATTCCATGGTCCCAAATCTCGAGGTTCAAGGGAATCTTAATACAGCTAAAACATACATGGGAAACCCAGAAGATGGGACACCGTGTGATCGGGAAAGGTTCCTAAAACACACCTCATTTTTCATCTCCTGGTGCTCGGGTTCGCCATTCCAGCCGCTTTACTAACAATCTCCCCACTTGGAGAATCAGAATCTATAACCTCCTGTTTTGTACAGTTTGCCATTTTTCCAGAGGATGAACGGGAAGAGGGGGAACCAATGAGAGACTAGCTCTAGGTTGTTGGACACGCACGTGTCACTCTAATTTCCAATCAGGAAGAAGAATTAACCAAAGGCTCACCCTGACCCCAGAACCAGAATGGGGCCTGAAGCTATCCTGCCGTTATGAGGGCAGCTCCCAAAAAAGCGAGATGAAAAATGGAGCTCAGGGTCATTGCAATTGCCAAACCTGCAGCGTTCTAAATGATAACTATTGTCCAAAATATATTGAGGTAGGGCAACAAAGAGGATGTGAAAGCAAGGCAGAATTGCTGAAACAGTTTTCAAGAGATTGATGGGACTCGCCTTTAATAAAGTGATAAGTGGCAGAACTTCGACAATGATGCAGTTGGCCAAAAAGGGCGTATCCGTTTTTTCCGGAATATATTCAGGAAAAAACGCATACGCCCTTTTTGGCCAACCAAACAAGCTGGCAATTCAAGTCAGCACTACAAAGAAGTCTCTCTTGGCATCCCTCAAAAAGACCTTCCTGGAAAAGTGTAAAAACCAGAAATGCAGGAAAGGCCATGGAGAAAAGGAAGCCGTGTTACGTTGATGAGCGGGATGTAAATTGCCAACGGCCACTTTGGGTAAGTGTTTGGTGGTTCCTAAAACAACTGACAAACAGAGATACAGACCATAAGGCACTTCCACTCGTGGGCGTATATTTTCAGAAACACAAAAATCAACAGGACACAGGCATCCCAGAGTATAGGACTGCTCTGTTTACAAGAACCTTGACTTGGGTACACTTTAAATATCCTAAGAAAGAGAAAAATGGATAAAAAATGTGTGATACTTCTGTACAATGGAATATCACTCAGCCATGAAATCAATGTCATAAGGTTAGTAGAAGCATAATAAGTGGATTTAGGTACCATGATTTTAAGTGAGATAAGTCTCACAGAAAAAGAAACCTGTCCTAAGACATTACTTATACGGGGTTTCTAAAAATCGATACACATGAACTGAATTACAAAACAGAACAGATTCACACATTTAGAAATCACACTTATGGCTGCTGAAGGGGAAAGGTGAGGTGGGGTGATGCATAAAACAAGAGTTTGAAATTAGCACAGATACAATTCCATAAGCCAAATATGTAGAAGAAAAGACCTATACATTGCTCACTGAACCAGAATCAACACACCCTTTTCACCGGAGAAGAACATATCTGAGTATTAAGAATCTTAAAAAGTATTAATTGATAGCTCTCTGTAAGTGAATCAAGTGGGTTTATAGTGGCATAAACACAGCACTGAAAATCAGCGAAACCCGATTATAAAAATAAATTCCAAAAAAAGCAAATATCAATAATAGTGAAAGAGAGAGAAATTATTACAAAATTCGTTCAGGGGCAGTGATGCAACCTGGATTGACCACATCTAGACCCACAGCTGGTTGAGACATAAGGCTGGACACTCTTGGGGCTGAGAGGATTGCTGAGATTGGATGAACATACGCAGACCCATTAACGTAATACTGCGTGGCTCCCATTCCATGGGTCCCAACTCTCAATGTTCTAGGGAATCTTCCTACAGCTCAAACATGCATGGGAAACCCAGAGGATGGTATCCCATGTGATCAGGAAAGGTTTCTAAAACGCACGTCATTGTTCATCTCCTGGTGCTCGGGTTTGTATTTCCTGCCGCTTTACTAAAAATCTCCCCACTTGGAGAATCAGCACCTTTAACCTCCTGTTTAGTACAGTTTGTAATTTGCCCGGAGGATGAACGGGAAGAGGGGGAACCAATGAGAGACTAGCTCTAGGTATTTGCACAGGCACATGCCACTCTAATTTCCACTCAGGGAGAAGAATTCACCAAAGGCTCAGCCTGCACCCTGGAACCAGAACAGAACCTGAAGCAATCCTGCGGTTTTCCAGCCAGCTCCCAAAAAAGCGAGTTGAAAAATGGAGCCCAGGGACACTGCAATTCACAAACCTGCAGGGTTATAAATGATAACTCTCGTCGAAAAATATACTGAGGTAAGGCAATGAAGAGGATGTGAAAGCAATACAGAATTGCAGGAAACAGTTTTCAAGACGTAGATGGGACTCGCACTTAAAGCAAGTGATAAGTGGCAGAATTTCGACAATGATGCAATTGCCAAAAAAGGGTGTATGCATGTTTTCCTGAATATATTCAGGAAAAGATGCATACGCCATTTTTGGTCAATCAAACAAGCGGGCAATGCAAATCAGCATACAAAGAAGTCTAACTTCGCATCCCTCAAAAAGACCTTCCTGGAAAAGTGTAAAACCCAGAAATGCAGGACAGGCCATGGAGAAAAGGAAGCCTTGTTATGCTGATGGGCGGGATTTAAATTGCCAACGGCCACTCTGGAGAAGTGTATGGTGGTTCCTAAAACATGCAACAAACAGAGCTAAACACCATACGGCATTTTCACTCATGGGCGAATATTTTCGGTAACACAAAAATCGACAGGACACAGGCACCCCAAAGTTTAGGACTGCTCTGTTTACAAGAACCTCGGCTCGGATACACTTTAAATATCCCACGAAAGAGAAAAATAGATAAAAATTTTGTGGCACTTATGTACAATGGAATGACACTCAGCCATAAAATCAATGTCATAATGTTAGTAGCAGCATAATGAGTGGATTTAGGTACCATGATTCTAAGTGAGATAAGTCACACAGAAAAAGAAATTTATCCTAAGAAATCACTTATAGGGTGTTTCAAAAAATCACTACACATGAACTGAATTACAAAACAGAAAACAGTCACACATTTAGAAAACACACTTATGGCTCCTTAAGGGGAAACGTGAGGTGGGGTGATGCATAAAACAAGAATGTGATATTAACACAGGTACCGTTCCTTATACCAAATATGTAATAGACAAGACCTACTCATTGCTCAATGAACCGGACTCAACACACCCTTTCACTGGAGAAGAATATATTTGAGTAGTAAAAATCTTAAAAAGTATTAATTGAGGGCTTCCCTGGTGGCACACTGGTTGAGAATCTGCCTGCCAATGCAGGGGACACGGGTTCGAGCCCTGGTCTGGGAAGATCCCACATGCCACGGAGCAACTGGGCCCGTGAGCCACAATTACTGAGCCTGCGCATCTGGAGCCTGTGCTCCGCAGCAAGAGAGGCCACGATGGTGAGAGGCCCGCACACCGCGATGAAGAGTGGTCCCCACTTGCTGCAACTAGAGAAAGCCCTCGCACAGAAACGAAGACTCAACACAGTCATAAATAAATAAATAAATAAATAAAAGAACGTGAATTTCTTTAAAAAAATAAAAAGTATTAATTGATAGCTCTCTGTAAGTGAATCAAATGGGTGTAAAGTGGCATAAACACAGCATTGAAAATCACCTAAACCCCATTATAAAAATAAATTCCAAAAAAAAAAAAAAAACCAACAACAACAAGGATAGTGAAAGATAGAGAAATTCTTACAAATTCATTCAGGGGTTGTGATGCAACCTGGATTGACCACATCGAGATCCACAGCTGGATGAGACATAAGGCTGGACACTTTTGGGGATGAGAGGATTGGTGAAGTTGGATGAGCAAATGCAGACCCTATAAAGTAATACTGCGTGGTACCCATTCCATGGGTCCCAATTCTCCAGGTTCAAAGGAATCTTTCTACAGCTAAAACATGCATGGGAAACCCAGAGGATGGTACACCGTGTGAACGGGAAAGGATTCTAAAATGCACTTCATTTTTCATCTTCTGGTGCACGGGTTCACCATTCCAGCTGCTTTACTAACAATCTCCCCAGTTGGAGAATCAGCACCTTTAACTTCCTGTTTCATACAGCTTGCCATTTTTCCAGAGGATGAAGGGGAAGAGGGGGAACAAATGAGAGACTAGCTCTAGGTGTTTGGACAGGCACATGTCACTCTAATTTCCAAACAGGAAGAATTGACCAAAGGTTCAGCCTGCTCTCAGGAACAAGAATAGGGCCTGAAGCAATCCTGCAGTTTTCCGTCCAGCTCCCAAAAAAAGTGAGTTGAAAAGTGGAGCTTAGAGGCACTGCAATTCACAAAACTGCAGGCTTATAAATGATAACTATCGTCCAAAAATATATTGAGGTAAGCCAACAAAGAGGATTTGAAAGCAAGGCAGAATTGCAGGAAACAGTTTTCAAGAGGTAGATTGGACTCGCCTTTAACGCACATGAAAAGCAGCAAAACTTCGACAATGATGCAGTTGGCCAAAAAGGGCGTGTGCGTTTTTTCCTGAATATATTCAGGAAAAAACGCATACGCCCATTTTGGTCAACCAAACAAGCGGGTAATGCATATCAGCACTACAAAGAAGTCTCACTTCGCATCCGTCAGAAAGGGCGTCCTGGAAAGTGTAAAAACCAGAAATGCAGAACAGGCCATGGAGAAAAGGAAACCTTGTTACACTGATGGGTGGGATGTAAATTGACAACGGTCACTCTGGAGAAGTGTATGGTGTTTCCAAAAACATCTAAAAATCAGCTCCAGAGCATACGGCACTTCCACTCAGGGGCATATATATTGAGAAAACCAAAAATCGACAGAACACAGGCACCCCAAAATTTGGGGCTGCTCTGTTTACAAGGACCTCAACTGCAGTACACCTTAAATATCCCATGAAAGAGAAAAATGGATAAGGAAGTTGTAGTATTTATGTACAATGGAATATCACTCAGCCAGGAAATCAATGTCATAAGGCTAGTAGCAGCATTATGAGCGGATTTAAGTACGATGATTCTAAGTGAGATAAGTCACAGAGAAAAAGAAACTTATCATAAGATATCACTCATAGGGGATTTCGAAAAATCACTACACATGACCTGAATTACAAAACAGAACAGAGTCACACATTTAGAAAACACCCTTATGGCTGCTTAAGGGGAAATGTGAGGTGGCGTGATAGATAAAAAAAGAGTTTGAAATTAGAACAGATACCATTTCATTAACCAAATATGTAATAGACAAGACTAACCCATTGCTCAATGAACTGGACTCAACACATCCTTTTGACCGGAGAAAGATATACCTGAGTAGTAAGAATCTTAATAAGTATTTATTGATATCTCTCTTTAAGTTAATCAAGTGGGTGTAAAGCGACAGAAACACAGCATTAAAAATCAGCAAAACAGCAGTATAAAAATAAATTCCATAAAAAAAAAACGAGAGTGAAAGAGAGAAAAATTATTACAAAATTCGTTCAGGGCTTGTGATGCAACCTACAGTTACCACAGCTAGACCCACAGTTGAATGAGACGTAAGGCTGGACACTCTTGGGGCTGAGAGGATTGCTGAGGTTGGATGAGCAAATGCAGACCCTTAAAGTAATACTGCATTGTACCCATTCCATGGGTCCCAAATCTCCAGGTTCTAGGGAATCTTCCTACAGCTAAAACATGCATGGGAAACCCAGAGGATGGGACACCATGTGATCAGGAAACCTTTCTAAAACGCACCTCATTTTTCATCTCCTGGTGCTCGGGTTCAGCATTCCAGCCACTTTACTAACAATATCACCACTTGGAGAATCAGCACTCTTAACCCCCTGTTTCGTACAGTTTGCAATTTGTCTGCAGGGTGAACGTGAAGAAGCAGAACGAATGAGAGACTAGCTCTAGGCGTTTGGACAGGCACATGTCACTCTAGTTTCCACTCAGGAAGAAGAATAAACCAAAGGCTCAGACTGCCCCCCGGAACCAGAATAGGGCCTGAAGCAATCCTGTGGTTTTGCGGCCAGCTCCCAAAAAAGCAAGTTGAAACATGGAAGTCAGGGGCACTGCAATTCACAAACCTACAGGGTTATAAATGATAACTATCATCCAAAAATATATTTAGCTAAGACAACGAAGAGGATTTGAAAGCAAGGCAGAATTGCAGGAAACAGTTTCCAACAGGTAGATTGGACTCGACTTTAAAGCACATGAAAAGTGGCAGAACTTCGACAATGATGCAGTTGGCCAAAAAGGGCATATGCGTTTTTTGCTGAATATATTCAGGGAAAACCACATATGCCCTTTTTGACCAAAAAAACAAGCGGGCAATGCAAATCAGCACTACAAAGACGTCTCACTTCACATCAGTCAAAAGGCCCTTCCTGGAAAATTGTAAAAACCAGAAATGCAGGACAGGCCATGTAGAAAAGGAAGCCTTGTTGCGCTGATGGGCATGATGTAAATTGCCACCGGCACTCAGGAGAAGTGTATGGTGTTTCCTAAAACATATAAAAAACCAAGCTACAGAGCATACGGCACTTCCACTCATGGGCGTATATATTCAGGAAACCAAATATCGACAGGACACTGGCACCCCTAAATTTAGGTCTGCTCTGTTTACAAGAACCTTGACTCAGGTACACCTTAAGTATCTCAGGAAAGAGAAAAATGGATAAACAAGTTGTGGTACTTATGTACAATGGAATGTCACTCAACCTTGAAGTCAATGTCAAAAGGCTAGTAGCAGCATAATGAGTAGATTTAGGTATGATGATTCTAATTGAGATAAGTCACACAGAAAAAGAAACTTATCATAAGATATCACTTATAGGGGCTTTCAAAAAATCGCTGCACATGAAATGAATTACAAAAGAGAACAGAGTCACACATTTAGAAAACCCACTTATGGCTGCTTAAGGGGAAACGTGAGGTGGGGTGATGCATAAAACAAGAGTTTGAAGTTAGCACAGATACCATTCCATAAACCAAATATTTAATAGACAAGACCTACTCATTGCTCAATGAACTGGACTCCACACACCTCTTTCACTGGAGGAGAATATATCTGAGTAGTAAGAATCTGAAAAATTATTTATTGATATCTCTCTTTAAGTGAATCATGTGGGTGTAAAGTGGCATAAGCACAGCATTGAAAATCAGCTAAACCCCAGTATAAAAATAAATTAAAAAAAAGAAAAAAAAAGACAGTGAAAGAGAGAGAAATTCTTACAAAATTCGTTCAGGGCCTGTGATGCAACCTGGATTGACCACATTCTGGACTGACCACATTCACCCATGACCACTTCTCAAGTGATCATGGCACCTCCTCCAGGATAGACCATATCTTGGTTCAAAAATCAAGCCTGGGTAAATTTAAGAAAATTGAAATCATATCAAGTATCTTTTCCGACCACAATGTTATGAGACTATATATCAATTACAGGAAAAAGAAGTGTAAAAAATACAAATACATGGAGGCTAAACAATAGCCTACTAAATAACCAAGAGATCACTGAAGAAACCAACGAAGAAATCATAAAATATCTAGAAACTAATGACAATGAAAACAGACGACCCAAACCCATGGGATGCAGCAAAAGCAGTTCTAAGAGGGAAGTTTATAGAAATACAATCCTACCTCAAGAAACAAGAAAAATCTCAAAGAAAGAAGCTAACCTTACACCTAAAGCAATTAGAGAAAAGAGAACATAAAACCTCCCAAAGTTAGCAGAAAGAAAGGAATCATAAAGATCAGGTCAAAAATAAATGAAAAAGAAATGAAGGAAACAATAGCAAAGATCAATAAAACTAAAAGCTGGTTCTTTGAGAACATAAACAAAACTGATAAACCATTATCCAGACTCATCAAGAAACAAAGGGAGAAGGTGCAAATCAACAGAATTAGAAATGAAAAGGAAAAGTAACAAGTGACATTGCAGGAAAATCAAAGGATCATGAGAGATTATTACAAGCAACTATATGCCAATAAAATGGAAAACTGGGAAGAAATGGACAAATTGTTAGAAAAGCACAATCTTCCAAGACTGAACCAGGAAGAAATAGAAAATATAAACATTCCAATCACAAGCACTGAAATGGAAATTGGTTAAAAACCTTCCAACAAACAAAAGCCCAGGACCAGATGGCTTCACAGGTGAATTCTATCAAACATTTAGAAAAGAGCTAACACAGATCCTTCTCTAACTCTTCCAAAATATAGCAGAGGGAGAAACACTCCCAAATCCATTCTACGAGGCCAACATCACCCTGATACCAAAACTAGACAAAGATGTCACAAAAAAAGAAAACTACGGGCCAATATCACTGAAGAACATAGATGCAAAAATCATCAACAAAATACTAGCAAACAGAATCCAACAGCACATTAAAAGGATCATACACAATGATCAAGTGGGGTTTATCCCAGGAATAAAGGATTATTCAATATATGCAAATCAATCAATGTGATACACCAAAGTAACAAATTGGATAAAAAACATATGATAATGTCAATAGATTCAGAAAAACTTCTGCCAAAATTCAACACCCATTTATGATAAAAACTCTCCAGAAAGTGGGCATAGAGGTAACCTACCTCAACATAATAAAGGCCATATATGACAAACCCACAGCCAACATTTTCTCAGTGGTGGAAAACTGAAACCATTTACTCTAAGATCAGGAATAAGACAAGGTTGCCCACTCTCACCACTATTATTCATCATAGTTTTGGAAGATTTAGCCACGGCATTCAGAGAATAAAAAGAAGTAAAAGTAATCCAAATTGGAAAAGAAGAAGTAAAACTGTCACTATTTGCAGATGACATGATACTGTATATAGAGAATCCTAAAGGTGCTACTAGAAAACTACTAGAGCTAATCAATGAATTTGGTAAAGTAGCAAGATACAAAATTAATGCACAGAAATCTCTTGCATTCCTATACACTAACGATGAAAAATCTGATGGAGAAATTAAGGAAACACTTCTATTTACCATTGCAATAAAAAGAATAAAATACTTAGGAATAAACCTACCTAAGGAAACAAGAGACCTGTATGCAGAAAACTGTAAGACACTGATGAAAAAAATTAAAGATGCTACAAACAGATGGAGAGATATACCATGTACTTTGATTAGAAGAATCAACATTGTTAAAATGACTCTACTACCCAAAGCAATCTACAGATTCAATGCAATCCCTATCAAACTACCAATGGTATTTTTCACAGAACTAGAACAAAAAAATTCACAATTTGTATGGAAACACAAAAGACTCCAAATAGCCAAAGCAACCTTGAGAAAGAAAAACGGAGCTGGTGGAATCAGGCTCCCTGACTTCAGACTATACTAAAAAGCTACAGTAATCAAGACAGTATGGTACTGGCACAAAAACAGAAATATAGATCAGTGGAATAGGATAGAAAGCCCAGAGATAAACTCATGCATATATGGTCACCTTATCTTTGATAAAGGAGGCAAGAATATACAATGGAGAAAAGACAGCCTCTTCAATAAGTGGTGCTGAGAAAACCGGACAGCTACATGTAAAAGAATGAAGTTAGAACACTCCCTAACACCATACACAAAAATAAACTCAAAATGGATTAAAGACCTAAATATAAGGCCAGACACTATCAAATTCTTAGAGGAAAACATAGGCAGAACACTCTATGACATAAATCACAGCAAGATCCTTTTTGACCCACCTCCTAGAGAAATGGAAATAAAAACAAAAATAAATGAATGGGACCCAGTGAAACGTAAAACTTTTGCACAGCAAAGGAAACCATAAACAAGATGAAGAGACAACCCTCAGAATGGGAGAAAATATTTGCAAACGAAGCAACTGATGAAGGTTTAACCTGTAAAATTTACAAGCAGCTCATGCAGCTCAGTATCAAAAAAAAAAAACAAACAACCCAATCCAAAAATGGGCAGAAGACCTAAATAGACAGTTCTCCAAAGAAGATATACATATTGCCATCAAACTCATGAAAGGATGCTCAACATCACTAATCACTAGAAAAGTGCAAATCAAAACCACAATGAGGTATCACCTCACACTTGTCAGAATGGCCATCATCAAAAAAATCTACCAACAATAAATGCTGGAGAGAGTGTGGAGAAAAGGGAACCCTCCTGCACTGTTGGTGGGAATGTATATTGATACAGCCACTATGGAGAACAATATGGAGGTTCCTTAAAAAACTAAAACTAGAACTACCATACAACCCAGCAATCCCACTATTGGGCATATACCCAGAGAAAACCATAATTCAAAAAGAGACATGTACCACAATATTCATTGCAGCATTATTTACAATAGCCAGGACATGGAAGCAACCTAAGTGTCCATCAACAGATGAATGGATAAAGAAGATGTGGCACATATATTCAATGGACTATTACTCAGCCATAAAAAGAAATGAAATTGAGTTATTTGTAGTGAGGTGGATGGACCTAGAGTCTGTCATACAGAGTGAAGTAAGTCAGAAAGAGAAAAACAAATACCGTATGCTAACAGATATATATGGAATCTAAAAAAAAAAAAAAGCTGGGACGAAGTGAAAGAGTAACATCGACACATATACACTACCCAATGTGAAATAGTTAGCAAGTGGGAAGAAGCAGCATAGCACAGGGAGATCAATTCGGTGCTTTGCAATGACCTAGAGGGGTGGGATAGGGAGTATGGGAGGGAGGCTCAAGAGGGAGGGAATTGGGGACATATGTATGCATATGGCTGATTCACTTTGGTGTACAACAGAAACTAACACAGTATTGTGAAGCAATTATACTCCAATAAAGATTTATTAAAAATAAATAAATAAAACAAACTCCCCCCCCAAAAAAATAGTGGTTCTAATGAACCTAGGGGCAGGACAGGAATAAAGATGCAGACGTAGAGAATGGACTTGAGGACATGGGTGGGGGGAAGGGTAAGTTGGGATGAAGTGAGATAGTAGCATTGACATATATACACTATCAAATGTAAAATAGATAGCTAGTGGGAAGCAGCTGTATAGCACAAGGAGATCAGCTCAGTGCTTTGTGACGACCTAGAGAGGTGGGATAAGGAGGGTGGGATGGAGGTGCGAGAGGGAGGGGATATGGGGATATATGTATATACATAGCTGATTCACTTTGTTATAAAGCAGAAACTACACAGCATTGTAAAGCAGTTATACTCCAATGAAGATGCTTAAAAAAAAAAAAAGGATTGAAGACTTAATGGCTCAAAGTGTTTAAGCACAACCTTTAACCAATCTTTGGCTAACCAATAAGCTATATTGATCCGGGGAGATCTCTAAGAAAGAAGTCTTAAAAATGAAAACAAAGATGTTAATACATTGTGGCTAATAATGCAGGAAAAGAGAGCCTAAAGAATTAGTCCAGGAAACTCAGTAAACAAATAAACAAACAACAACAAATGCCACCCTTGGGATCAGAATCCAGATTTGCAACATTATCTAGAATATCCAGTAATCAACAAAAGATTGTGAGATATGCATAAAAAAAGAGGAAAGTGTGACCAGATATACAAGAAAGCAACAAGTCTACAGAAACCGTCTCTACAGACCCCAGATGTCAGATTATCACAAAAACTTCAAAGCAGCTGTTATAACTATGTTCAGAAAACTAAAGCGAGTTAATGATACTATACTGTACATTTGAAAGTTGTTAAGAGAGTAGATCAAAATTCTCAGCAGAAGGAAAAAAATATGTAACCATGTGTGGTGATGGATGTTAACTAAATTTTGTAGTCATCGTTTTGCAATATATACACATATCAAATCATTACATTGTATACCTAAAACTAATACAGTGTTATATGTTAATTATATCTCAACCAACAAATATTAAAAAATAAAATTTAACAAATATAAATAAATTAATGAAGTATACTTTTAGCAAACGCAAGAAAAAAGAATGCCATCAGTGAAGAAGAAAAGAATAAGAATTCATATATGACCCAACATCAGAGCTGAAGAAAGCCAGGCACAGCATTTCACTTTAAACTGGCTCTTCAACAAACTAAAAATGTACGTGGAAATTACCAATCACAAGTTCTGAAAAACCCTCTTTGCCCCAAGTTCCTATGGTCTTGCCTGTTAATTGTCATTCAACAAACATTTATTTAGTGCTTACTATTTGCCACGCACTGTGCAAGGCACTGAACATATTAGAAAGTTCACAGATAAATAAGGCAGACAGAAATATAAACATAAAATAATGAAAAGTAAGGCATGAATTATTCTTTCTTACTATCAGCTAAAATAATCTATAAAATTATATTCAATTAACTACTGGTTAATTATAACCTAATATCTATAAACACAGATGTTACTTACCAACTTGCAGCTAACAGTTAATCCAAGGCTGCTCAATATAAAATTCATAGTGAGAATCTGTTCCTTGAGGGTTCCTGCCTTCACAGGATGTTGGTTAATTTGAATAAAGTTCTACAAGTTGCCTCTAGTCATTTGCTTTCAACATAAAAAGAACAATACACACTACATCATGCTGCCAATCTGAAGCCTGAGGAGCAAAGAGAGAAGAGAAAAATGAAACTAGGCATTGGAAGTGAGCCTGTGAAATGAAACACAGAGTCCCATTTCCAGAAGTTAGTGATCCTCATCAAAACAGGAAAAATAAATGTAAAATCAAATTTCAGTGAGCTTGGAAATTCCCTGCCTCAAAAACATGACATTATTGAAAAGTAAACCATATAAGTAAGAAAATTTGAGACAGAAAGAGAATAAAGAACAAAATTTATGCATTTAGACTAAGAGTAATTCTAATGCTACCTTGAGTCCTTTGCAGAATGATGTGTAATCCTTGGTATTGCAATGCAAAATGCATTTATTAAAAGTAATTGAAGGATTAAGGAAAACAGACAAGTGTCTATTGGTATGTATCTTGCCTGACTGCAGAGGGGTAGAAAGAAATGCCTGGGGTGTTTTTACTTCCCTGCCTATCAAGTATACTCTCTCCCTTATAATTTAAAAAGCTTTGAGAACTTAAGGTCTACACAAAGACAACAAGTACATGTGAATCAACGATTTAAAAGGAGACAAAAACATGGTAGTAGGAAGCCAAATGCTAGAACATGATGTCTGGTCATAGAAATTGGACAAAAAAATGGATAGAGAGACACAGTGGAGTGATAGAAAGACACCATGGAAAGGCAGATAAACTACATCCCAGTGGACAAGCAAACCAAGGGATCTGCTTGAAAAAAAACTCGCTTTTGAATCTAAAACGCCTTCCAGTTAAAAATTAAGAGACACTTGCCAGCTTCTTAGAGACTGGATTTGCCTTTACAGCATACTCTCCCTTAGTTTGGAGAACAACGGAAGTAATTGGCTATTTCAGTTATGCAAATAAAAACTAAGTAGCCACCAATTGTTCTGAGGGATGATTGATCTGAAGGTACTTCTAGGTTGTACATTGTTGGTGGGTGAATGTAGAAAGTGAAATACCCAGATAGTTATTGTCATATGCAAATTGACAGAGTCTGAAAAATAGGGAATTATAGGAAAGAGAAGAATCAAAGAGGACAGAGGAAGGGTTTTCAAACTTCATTTGGTTGTATTTGTGAAAGATATTTTTTCTGGGTAGAGAATTCTAGGTTGACAGTTGTTTTCTTTCAGTATTATTAAGATGTTGCTGCACTGTTTCCTTGATTGCATTGTTTCTGATGAGAAATCTGTTTTTCTTTTCTCCTCTATACATGATGTCTTTTTTTCTGGCTGCTCATAAGATTGTCTCTTTATCACTGTTTTTGGGCAATTTGACAAGGACATGTCTCAGTACAGTTTCTTTGTTTTGTTTTGTTTTGTTTTCTGTTTACATTTTACTTTATTGCTATACAGCTTAAGTTATTTTTTCAAGACTTCATTTCTAGAGTAGTCTTAGGTTGGCAGCAAAGTTAGGAAGAAGGTGAAGAAATTTCCCATATACCCCTACCCACACACATGTATAGCCTCCCCCATTATCAACATCGCCTACCAGAGCTGTATATTTGTTACAATTGATGAACCTACATTTACACATCATAATCACCCAAAGTCCATAGTTTTCATTAGGGTTCACTCTTGGTGTTGAACATTCTATGGGTTTAGACGAATGTATGATGGTATTATCCACCATTATGGTATCATAAAGAGTATTTTCACTGTCCTAAAAATCCTCTGTTCTCCACTTATTCATCATCCTACCAACCCTTGCAACCACTGATCTTTTTACTGTCTCCACAGTTTTGTCTTTTCCAGAATGTCATATAGTTGGAATCATACAATATATGGTCTTTTCACATTGGCTTCTTTCACTTATTAATATGTATTTAAGGTTCCTCTATGTCTTTCCATGGCTTGACACTTCACTTTGGTGTTGAATAATATTCCATAGTCTGATGTACCACAGTTTACTTATTTTTCTTTTCATCAACTGAAGGGCACCTTGGTTACTTACAAGTTTTGGCAATTATAAATAACACTTCTATAAAATCCATGTACAGGTTTTTGTGTAGACATAAGTTTTTAACTCCTTTGGATAAATTTTTAAGGAGTGTGATTCCTGAATCTTATAGTAGGTGTATGTTTTATTTTGTGAGAAAATGCCAAACTGTCTTCCAAAGTGGCATGGCTGTACCATTTTGTATTCCCACCAGCACCAGCAATGAATGAGAGTTCCTCTTGCTCCACATCCTTGCCAGCATTTGGTGTTGTCAGTATTCCAGATTTTGGCCTTTCTAATAGGTATGTAGTAGTATCTCATTTTAATTTGCATTTCCCTAATGACATATGATGCTGAGCATCTTTTCATATGCTCATTTGCCATCCATATATCTTCTTTGGTTGAGGTGTCTGTTAAGATCTTTGGCCCATTTTTTTCAGGTTGTTTGTTTTCTTATTGTTGAATTTTTAAAGTTCTTTGTATATTTTGGCTGTCATTCCTTTATCAGATGTGTCTTTTGAAAATATTTTCTCTCAATCTGTGGTTTGTCTTCTCATTCTCTTGACATTGCCTTTAGCAGAGCAGAAATTTTTTAATTTTAATGAAGTCCAGCTTATCAGTTCTTTCTTTCATGGATTGTGCCTTTGATGTTTTATCTGAAAAGTCATCACCATACTCAAGGTCACCTAGGTTTTCTCCTATGTTATTTTGTGGGGTTTTGTAGTTTTGTGTTTTACATATAGGTCTATAATTTATTCTGAGTTAATTTTTGTGAAGGATGTAAGGTCTGTGTCTAGATTTATTGTTTTACATGTGAAGGTCCAGTTGTTCCAGCACCATTTGTTGAAAAAACTACTTTGCTCTATTGCATTGCCTTTGCTCCTTCATCAAATATCAGTTGACTATATTTATGTGAGTATTTCTGGGCTCTCTAGTCTGTTCCATTGATCTATTTGTCTATTCTTTAGCCAATACCATGCCATCTTCATTACTGTAGCTTTATGATAAATTTTGAAGTCAGGTAGCATCAGTCCTTCAACCTTGTTCTTCTTTAATATTGTATTGGCTACTCTGGGTCTTTTGCCTCTCCATATAAACAAGAATCAGCTTGCCAAAATCCACAAAATAACTACTGGGATTTTGATTGGGACTGCATTGAATCTTCAGTTAAGTTGGGAAGAACTGACATCTCTAAAATATTTAGTCTTTCTACCTATGAACATGGAATAGATCTCCATTTATTTAGTTCTTTGATTTTGTTCATCAGAGTTTTGTAGTTTTCCTTATGTAAATCTTGTACATATTTTGTTAGATTTTTACCTAAGTATTTCAATTTTTGTGGATGCTAATATAAATGGTATTAGGTTTTTAAATGTAAAGTTCGTCTTGTTCACTGCTGGTATATAGGAAATCAATTGAATTTTGTGTGTTAAACTTGTGTCCTCAACACTTTAAATATTTCACTCCGCTCTCTTTTTGTTTACCTTGTTTCTGAGGAGAAGCTGGATATAATTCTTAGTTTTGTCACTCTATAGGTAAAGTGGGTCCCCCCCCCACCTCTGGCTTCTTTCAGAATTTTCTCTTTATGTTTGACTACCTGTAGTTTGAAAATGATTAGCCTAGCTGTAGGGTTTTTTGTTTGTCTGTTTGTTTGTTTTGGTATCTGTCCTGCTTGGTGTTTTCTGAGCTTCCTAGGTCTGTGGTTTTGTGTCTGATATTAAATTCAGTTCTTTTTGTTTCAAATATTTCTTATGTTCCTTTCTTTCTCCTCCTTTTGGTATTCCCATTACACATATGTTACACCTTTTGTAGTTGTCCCACAGTTTTTGGATATTCTATTCTGTTTTTTACAGTCTTTGTTCTCTTTGCTTTTCAGTTTTTGCAGTTTCTACTGACATATCCCCAAGCTCAGAGATCCTTTCCTCAGTCATGTCTAAGTCTACCAGTAAGACCAGCAAAGCATTATTCATTTCTATTACAGTGATTTTATCTCTAGCATTTCTTTTTAGTTCTTTGTTAGTATTTCTATCTCCCTGCTTACAATGCTCATCTATTTTTGTATGCTGTCTACTTTATCCATTAGAGCCCTTAGCATATCAATTATACCTGTGTTAAATCCCCAGCCTGATAACTCCAACATCCCTGCTATATCTAGTCCTGATGCTTGCTCTGTCTCTTCAAATTGTGTTTTTGCCTTTTAGTATGCCTTGTAACTATTTCTTGATAGCTGGACATGATGTTCTGGGTAAAAAGAACTGCTGTGTTTAGAGCTTAGTAATGTGGAGGTGAGGTGTGGTGGAGGAGAAGTGTTCTCTGGTCCTATGATTAAGTCTCAGTTTTTTAGCAACCCATGCCTCTGGACTGTGAATTTCACAAGTGTTTCTCAGTTGTTTTCTCCCGTTTGTTAGGTGGCACAGGATGACTAGAGTGGGCTAGAGTTAGATATTTCCCTTTTCCCACATGGAAGACTAGACCTGACTAGAGTTGGGTTATTTCCTTTGCCCCAGGTCACTTAGGATCTGATAAAACCCAGCAGGTTTGGTTCTGGTTAATTAGTTTCTCCTGAGGGCAGGCCTTATTAAGAAGAGTAGAGTGCTCTGGGGTATTTTTAAATGGTTCCTTTTCCCTTCTTCCTGACAGAAGCAGAAAGGAATTTTTCTCCAATATTTACTGTGGGGAAACTGATCAAGCTGCTTGAGGTAATCTCAAAATATTGTGTCCCCTGCTTCCCAAGACTGGGTCTCATTGGAGTTTTTAACTCTCAGAATTGTCCCCATTGAGCTCCAGCTATTCATCTATTACAGTTGAGGTTTTCCTGTCCTGACACTGGTTCCAGCAGCTTCTGTAAGTCTTTGCCCTGGTAAGCAGTGACTCCCTATATTAGCCTGTCTGCCTCTCCAGTCTCATAGGCACTGGTTTGCTCTTTGTCCTGCCCTCTTTATGGATCCAAGAATAGTTGATTTTTCAGTCTGTTTAGCTTTTTACTTGTGAGGATGGAGTGGTAACTTCCAAGCTCCTAACATGTGTAACCCAAACCCTTACGATAGTTTTTTCATGTGTCTGTGCTTAGTCTTTGTTGGGCTTCTTGGATATGTGGGTTAAGAGTTTCCACCAAATTTTGAAAATTTTCAGTCATTTTTTTAAAAAATACATTTTTTATGCATTCCTTTCCTTTCCTTTTGTGACTTCAGTTACATATATGTTAGGCCAATAGAATTTTTCCACATCTCATTTATGCTTGGTTCTTTTATTCAAATTCTTTCTTCTCAGTGTGTCTCTTTTTGAATAGTTCCTATTGCTGTGTCTTCATATTGGCTAATTTTCCCATGTCCAATAACACCAGAGCTTATTAAAACTGAGGAACATCTAGAACACCAGGTTATAGGTTCTTCAGAGGTCTACTTTAATAGCCATGCTTCCAAGAAACTGGTAAGATGGGATATCTATCAGTGGCATCTGAGAGCAGCCTCATATGATGTATGTTTTGAAATTCTGATAACACTGGCAATATTAGAAAAATGTCCATTTTTATACATTATAAAGAATCCTGTATGGAAGAGGATAACCTAATGAACACTTGCTGGAAACTGGGTACCAGCCAATCACAGGACCACACATGTGAGTGGGAAAGCCTTCCCACTTCCCTTCCTCCTTGAAGATGATGAACTTGTCCAGGAGGACAGGATGGAGAGGGTAGTGTTGGTAGTATTGATGACAGAATTATGATAAAAGATAGAGGCTATGAGATTTCTAATTGTTGGCCAAAGCAGTAATAAGAAACAGCACCAGACTTTTGACAAGTTTTCCAATGGTGAATGAGAGGATGGTCTCATGTGTAACTAGTCTACTGGCAGATTTTTTTAATGAAGAGCTGGGCCCACTGAACTAAGATTTGGTCTGTAATGCTACCCAAAGTCTGAACCTCCAGGGGAATTCTTAGAGAGGTTTAGAGTTATACATGGAGGGATTAAAAAAATTTTGTTGTTTGCAGGGCAGAAGTTGAGACACAGATGTAGAGAACAAACGTATGGACACCAAGGGGGGAAAACCGTGGTGGGGTGGGGATGGTGGTGTGCTGAATTGGGCGATTGGGATTGACATGTATACACTGATGTGTATAAAATTGATGACTGATTAAAAAAAAGAAGAAAAAAATTTGTTGTATTTCTTGAATTTGCCCAGTGTTTACAGATCAAGTTATGGAGCAGTCAGCTAGCACTCTACGCAACTGATGGGAGTGATTATGGAATTAGGGTCCTCAAATTGCTGTGTCACTGTGATCACCACTACTACTACAACTATCCATATTTTTACCAGCAATGCCTTCAAGTTTCTATTCTTCCAGTTACAGATTTATCTGTAACGTCACAACAATTCAATTTCAGATTATTGGAAGAAAGTACAATTATTTTAATTTCCAGTTTATCTGGTAAGCGAGTTGTGTTCCCATAGGCCACCAAATTTTACTTGTCCATTCAAAAGTGGAATAGAATGAACTCAGCACTATGGACCTTGCTTTAGAAGGCTTCAGCGATACTGTATATAGTGATTAAGTGTTCCCATTTCTGTTTCTGTCCCACCTCTTGCAAAACATGTATTGTTTTTCTGTGAGGATATATTTTGTTTTCATAAATGGGGCTAAATGTACATTACATCATGATTCTTGCATAATTTTTATAATTCATACTGCTATGTAAAAATCTAGTTTCAAACTGCTACATAGTAGCTCCTAGAGGGTACCCCACGGTTTTAATTATCCATCCACTTTCTTCCCAGTGGGTACTGGGTTACCTCCAGCTCTCAGATGCCATAAATGCTGCTATGTTGGACATGTTCTTTTATGGACCTTATGTGAGAATTTCTCTTTCGGATTTCACCTTCTGTTAATTTCCTGTTCATATTCTTTTTGTTCTCTTGTTCTCAGTGATTTGAAGAAGTTTCTTATTTGTTCTAAATATTGTTGCATCATTGCTTTTAGATATTGCAAATAACTTCACCTAATTTGTCCTTTCTCTGTTGCTCTGTCCATAGTGTCAGGATTCAGAACCAAATACAGAGGAACCTTGCATAGCTCTCAACTACAGGACTTAAAAGGAATTGTTAGCATCTGTCTTAAATGGTTCCCCAGGAAGCCTAGTTCCATAAAGATATTGGGTTGAATGACTTCCCCTAAACCTACAACTACAACCTGAGATGGAAAAGGGGGGCTTAACAATGTTCACAGAGACAAAAACATGCAGTGTTCCCAGAGGTGTCTTTACTATCAATGTTTTGGTTTCATGGCCTTTTAAAAAGCCATTTAACCATCACCCATTGAGAATATGCCTATCTGAGCATATAAACAAGCCATGTGTTATGTCATTAACCATCAGAATGAGGTCAGAGTGAAGAAACAAGAATGCTAGAGAGACTTGGTACATTCATTAGGGTGGGTGTTTAGGGGGTCATTAAGGTGAGTATTCAGAGAAAAAGCATAGAGCTGTTGCTTTCAAGACTGAAGTAGAAATGCTGCAAGATATTAAAAAAAATAGTGACAGTGAGTTTCCTAATGCTAAACAAATCTTAATTCCTTTGAATACTGATTAGAGTATAACTTAATGGAAGAATTTTACATGGAAATGTTGAAATATAGATTTGGTGTCATGTATTTCTTTCATATTAAACTAAAGTAGTCCATTTAAACTTCCTTTTTCAAGTGGACATATTCCTAACGCAAAAGAACCATTAAATTGACTATGACCTTAGTTTTCATCCGTATGTTTTTGATTAAATTAAATTTTAGTAACGTGGTCATTTTTTTTGTTTTGTTTTATTTCTCACTAAAGAAGTACATATCATTTTGAAAAGGTTCATGTTAGCTCAGACTGGTTCTTAATATAAGTCTCTACTAACATTTCCATTTACTGAGATGTATTATGTCATATTTCATGTATTAGATGGCAGTATACTATTAATGCCACATATATATGAGAGACATGTATAATAGGAAGATCTAGACATAGAGATGGCCATGGAGGTGGAGCTAAAGATAGAAATGAAGATGTAGATAGATATGTTTTTAACTGCAAATATCTAAAAGCATTTTGAAAGTCTGTATCTAATCCCTACATGAAGACACAACCCATCAACAAAAAACCTATTGTTCCTGGATAGCAGGCATTCTATCATCTGTTAGAATGAATTCTGTCACTGTGAGATTGAATCTGTTGGCTCTGATTATCATAATATATAACTATCAGAGTTAAGCTATTTTCAGTCAAAAAATAGTACTGAATTAAATATTAGCTAAATTACTGATAGTTCTTTTTCCCCCACCATGACTCCTAAAGTTGCTGTTTCAGTGAATTATTAAGGCTCTTCTTACAGTGAAATTAATTTAAGCGTATCTTTAGGATAGAAGTCAGAGCTATTAGCATATGTACTTAAATGAATCATAATTTTTCATTTGACATTAACCTGCAGAACACTGGAAAATATTTTTTAAAATAATGGACTTAGAAAAAAACAAAGAATAATTATAAAAGAAATGGAAGAGAAATTAACATCTACTCCTCCCCTAAAGTTGCCAGTCTCTGTATTAAGAGGTTTCATGTATGATATTATGTTTTTTCCACATAATTTTCATACCTAATTCCAACAAAGATCTACATCTCATTTTCCCCCATTTTTACAGAGACAGATAACTTAAGGTAGGTGTACAAAGCCACTGCATGCTCATTATTTTTCTCTTCAACAATGTTGTACAAGTTTTGGAATAACAGGGTAGACATGAGTGGAAATCTCTAGAAATCTCCTCTCCCTCTCCTCCTCCCTCCTATTCTCCCTTCTTCTCTTCTCAATAGACAGTGGCATGTTACATTCTTTTTCTTACCTTTATAAGAACATAAATAACAGACTATGTTCCAAAGGTCTGAAAGTAGAAGAACAACTTGAATTACTGATTTTGAAAGATGTAAAGTTCTAGATCTAAATACACATTCTCCTAAATCCAGTTAGAAAAAAAAAAAAAAACCTTTAAATAAGAACATAAAGAAATAATTGTAGTTAGTAAGAAATATGGCTACAAAATGTATTTCTGGCTCATAGCAATTCTTATTGTTTGGTCAGTAAAAGAAGCAAGAAAAGATTCATCGGTTCATATTTGAATGACTTAGAAAGAAATTAAAGAATGGTAAGTATCACAAAATGTACCTTTCTGCTAATGTGAAAGCTTAGAGGTTGCAAATTCATTAAGAAAGTATTCATTAGCAATTCTACAGGTAATTCTATCTCTTCAAGAATCTGGCTTTCTCTGTTATTCCTTTTCTCTCTCATAATATTGATACTATTTCTCCACCATAATCCCTTCTCTCTAACAAAAATGTCCAAGTCTCCTCTCCCCTAACGAACAAAACCAAACACATCCTCAGCAACCTTTCCCCTGAAGATGCTTCTCCATTGCAAAACTTCTCAGAACAGTGGTCTCCTCCACAGATTCATTTCTTCTCTGCAAGAAGTAATTCTCATCTCACTGAGAACTGACATATTTTCACCTTCTCCCTGAATGTCTTTCCCTCCTTGTCTCCTGAAATGCTTTACCTTGTTGGTTTATTTCTTCTCTCTCTGTCTGTTTCTTGTTACTCTCCTTGGATGCTCTTCCTAATTTTCTAACTCTTTAAATGTCTATTTTCCTTAAGTTTGTGTCCTTGGACACTGCTATGGTCTCAATATTTGTGTCTCCCCAAAATTCATGTATTAAAATCCTAACGTCCAATGTGACAGTGTTAGGAAGTGGGGCCTTTGGGAGGTGCTTAAGTCATGAGGGTGGAACCCTCGTGAATGGGATTAGTTTTCTTTTAAAAGAGATACCACAAAGCTCCCTTGCCCTTATCTGCCATGTAATGATACAAGAACTCTGTGACCCAGAAGACGGCCTTACCCAACCAAGTTGGCAACCTGATCTTGGACTTCCAGCCTCCGGATCTGCAAGCAATAAATTTCTGTTATTGTTAAGCCACCCGGTCTGTGACGATGTTTTGTTTGTTATAGCAGCCCAAATGGACTAACACAGACACCTTCTCATTCTGTTCTCGCTTACTGTCTGAATTTATGTCTGTTGAGCATCAAAAACATTAAACCAGATTATTTCTTCCCCTAATCAGTCTCTTCCCCCACTATATTATCTTATGTCATTTCTATTATATTAGATAGGATTATGCAACTGCTGCAATAAATAACCTGTTGAAATATTGGCTTGGCACAAAAAATTGTTTCTTGTACATGTATAGTCCAAAATAAAGGTTTCTGATCAGTAGGTCACCCTCTGCCACCAGTGATTCAGAGATTCAGTCATCTTCCATCTTTATGACTTTGCCATCTTTAACACTTGGTTTTCAAGTTCGTGAGCATGACTTCATTGAGTCTTTAGAAGGAAAAAGAACATGGAAAATAAGTTAAAAATGATTTTGTGACCATTTCTGAAAATAATGCATGTCACTTCTGTTCACATTCCATTAAATTGAACTCATTCATATGACCACATCAAAGGGAGTGTATTAGTCTGCTCAGGCTGCCATAACAAAATGCCATAGACCAAGGGGCTTAAACAACAGAAATTTACTTCTCACAGTTCTGAAGGCAAGTCCAAGATAGAGGTATCTGGTGAGAACTCTCTTCCTGGCTTGCAGATGGTCACCTTCTCACTGTGTCCTCTCATGCTGGAGAGAGGGAGAGGGAGAGAGAGAATCTTCCTCTTCTTATAAGGCCACAGTCCTATCAGAGTAGAGCTCATTATGACTCATTTAATCTTAATGACCTCCTAAAGACCCTACCTCCAGGTACAGTCATATTGGGGGTTAGGACTTCAACATATGAATTTGAGGGGGCAAAAATTCAGTCCATAGCAGCAAGCCAGGAAATATAATCTGGGAATGTATTCCCAGGAAGAAGAGAAAATATGTTTGATAAATGGCTAGCCAGACTCTATAACAACCCACCCTTCTGCTCATCAAATATTCTTTCCATACAAATAACACATTTACCCCTCCCTAAGGGATGGAAGCCAAAGTCCCATCCAGTTACTACATCCAGCTTAAAGTCCAGAGTCTTTGGGTGATGATGTTTCTCTCCAAGTATAAAAACGTCTTCTCACACTCCAGTGACTTACACCCTAAAAATACAGGTTGTCTGCCCCCCCCACACACACACACACTCACTCACTCACATCTAATATATAAGGTATAGTAGTGGCAAGATAGCCACAGTAAACACTTTAATTAAGAAAAGGAAAGAATTGGAGAAATAGTCATGGATCTATAGCAATGATGAAGTTCTTCCAGACAGGAATTTTGAGGAAACTCTCTCCTGGCAGTGAGGGGACTTCCCTGACTCTGCTCTCTGGGGGGAATTCTCTTGTCCATTGTTGTCTGCATCCCCTGGGCCTCACCAAAATTAGAATTTTTACTCTATGAAAGCTCATGTGTAAATGATGAAAACACAAGCCACAGTTTGGGAGAAAATGTTTGCAAACCACATATCTAAAATACAAAGTATTCTTAATTCTCAACAATAAAATACCAAACAATATAATTAGAAAATAGGCAAAAGACATGAACAGAGATTTTACCAAAGAGGATATTCAGATAGCAAATAAGGGCATGAAAACAAAAAAAGCCCAACATCATTAGCCATTAAGGAAATGCAAATCAAAACCCAAATGAGACATCACTACATACCTGTCAGAATGGCTAAAATTTTAAAAAGTGACAACTCCAAATGCTGCTGAGGATGTAAAGAAACTAGATCATGCATGCATTGTTGATGGAAATGTGAAATGGTACAGCTACTCTAGGAAAGAGTTGGGCAATTTCTTAGAAAACTAAACATGCAACTATCATATGACCCAGCAATTGCACTCCAAGGTATTTATCCCAAAGAAATGAAAACATGTTCACAGGGAAACCTGCACATGGATGTTTACAGTGGCTTTAATTGTAATAGCCAAAATCCTTACTCAGCCCAGATGTCCTTCAACAGGTGAAGGATTAAACACACTGTAGTGCCTCCATACTATGGAATACTACTCAGCAATAGGAAAGGAATTATTGATTCACACAACATCTTGGATGAATCTCTGGGGAATTATTTTGTGTGAAAAAACCCCCCAATATGTTACATACTCTATGTTTCCATTTGAAATGACAAAACTATAGAAATGGAAGACAAATTAGTATTTGCCAGTCTCTGTGGGAAGAGATCAGAAGAGAACGGGTGAACTTATAAAAGAGCAACATGAGGGATCCTTGTGGCATTGTACTATTCAGTATCTTTACTGTGGTTATAAATACATGAACACACACAGGTGAAAAACTTAAAACACACATACACACAAATAAATAAAACTGGGGAAATCTGAGTAAGACAAAAGAATTGTATCAATGTCAATTTTATCAGTTGTATCAATTGTATCAACCAATATCCTGGTTGTGATATTTTATTATGATTTTACAAAATGTTAACAATTAGGGGAAACTGAGCAAAGCGTACAAGGGATTTCTCTGAATTACTTCTTACAATAGCATGTTAATCTATAATTACCTCAATTTAAAAAAGGTATTGGGTAAAAAAAAAAAGCTTATTATTGCAAATTATTATACTAAGAGTTATAGTGAATAATAACTCTCAAAGATGAATGTGATTCAGTTCTTATATTCAGGTAGTTTATAATATGTTACATATAGTGAGTGGGAAAGGAGTTAGCCTTCATTCTACATGAATGAATTTTTAGCATTGCATGAAAGATTTTCCTTACCTGATTCCAAAATACCTTCCCATCCTTTTCTATTCCTAAGGTTTCCAATGCCTCCTATATTCCAGCCTTGTTTATTCCCCAAATATTACATTCTTAAGACCCCATGCATTTGCTCTTGTGATTCTGTCAAGCAGAAATAACTTTTCCCATTCTCTATTAAAATATTTTAATCCTTTATTGCCTATTCAAATGCCACTGCCTCATTTGAATACCTCACTTATAGTCTGACTCAATAAGTCCTTATTCTACATTCTCATAGTAGTTCATCTTTTTACTTTGTATCTCATTTTACACATTATTTAATATTTGATTAAACAGGCTAGCTTCCCTCCCTCCTGCCACATGCAGTATATTATAAACTCCTTTAAAAAAGAACTGAATCACATTCATCTCTGAGAGTTACTATCCTCTATGACTCCTAATATAGTCCTTTGCATGAATTTTAATATTCACTGAAATTTATTGCATGCTTGCCATCGCCAAGCACTGTTCTAAATGCGTTCCATATGTCAAATAACTTAATCCTTAACAAGGGTGGTCTTATTATCTCTATTTTACAAGTGATGGAACTGAGGCACAGAAAGTTTATGCATCTTGTTCACGGTCACAGGTACTATATTTGATGTGATTGAGTTTGTATTCTTCACTGTCTTGTAATGCTGCCTCTAACAGCATTCAATGATTGACAGTCTCAGTCTGATATAACTTAAGGAAAGTTCTCTGAATAATTTATTTCAGCTTATTTCCCAGAAAACTAGTATTGTTGATTGCTAGTTATGTACCAGGTACAGTGCCAGCTGCTTTCACACGAATTAGCTCATGCAATACTGGTGTCCCCATTTTATAAATGTGGAAAGTGTAACCTAGAGTTATTAAGTAATTTAGCCCACATTGCCCAGCAGGTAAGTATTAGGGCTATGTTTGTTTGTTTGCTTTCATTAGGTCAAGCTACAAGTCAGAACAACACAATTGTTTATGAAATTGGTACCAAACTGATTCAGCCGGTGTAGCCACTAATAATTATCAGAATTTTATATGGATACCAGTAGCCACCAATATGTAACATCTATTAGACATAAGTAAGGCCCTAGGGAGACTCCACAATCTATCAGTGCCCTATAAAAATAACTCTCAGACTGAACGTGTCTACACCTACAAACATCTATTAGCAAGCAGACAAATAAATAAATAGACATCTGTTTCACGAGGTCAAATCCCAGCTCTATCTTTTTAGGTGCTCTGAACGTAACTGACATGAAAGGTTCACTGAAGACAAAACTTATAACATTACAAAGGCAGGGTCAGCTGACCTTGTGTTCAGTATTAGGCACCAGGACTTTTCTGAATAGGAGGCTGCCCAGAGGTAACAGTTTGGAATTAAGCCATAGGCACCATACTACAGGGTACAGACTACTGGTCTGCTCGACTCTTATACTCTATATTTCTGGCCAATCCACATGTCTTCAACACAATTAATTTCACCAGCAAAAACTAATTTCTAACCTTCGTTTTGCTAATCAACAAAGCATATACTGTTGATTAGAGCTAAAAGTAGTTGAAGAGCTCATAGGAACTCTCTCCAGGGCCCTTTTGATTAAATGCCACAGCACCACCCCTGTGGTGTATATTCCCTCCTCAGGCAACTCACGGCTGCCAATGTGGATTAAAGCTAATTAATACACTCCTCCATACCACACCATCTCTGATGAAGGATTTAAAAAGTAAATCACCACTGACACAGCAGGCGGAAAACAGCAATAAATCCTTTAGTGAAACAGAGTAAATATTGGCAGGGCCTTTCTACCCCATATGGACATTCTGAGACACACGTGTCTCCACCTTGTTCTTGGCCATGCCCAAAGGCATCATCCTTGTCTTCATGGTCATGGTCAGGTCTCTGGCACATCTGTATTCCAGTTCCTGCAAGAGGAAAAGAACTGATGTCTGAGAATAGTGACTAGTCCTTAAGTTGGAGAAGAGATGTAAGTTGAATACATCACTACCCCTCATGTCTCCCTGGTCCAGGGTTAGTCACATGGCCACACCTAATTGCAAGGAAGACTGGGAAATATTGTCTCTACCTGGATTGACACATACCCAGGAAGAAAGAGGCAACTTGCAGTTGGCTATAGTCTGCCCCTCTGTCCACCCAAGTATCCTACACACCATTCTACCTGCAATACAACATACCACCCTTCTCCCAAGGGAAAATACTAAAAATTCCATCCGGTTACTGCAGCCAGCTCAAAATTCAGGATGCCTGAGTGATGAGCAGCTTCTCCATCTTGTCCAGAGTGGCTCCTCAGGCCCAGAAAATGTATAACCTAGAAAGCAGGTTAGATATGTATCTACTTACTTCCAAGTAGACACACAACACACAATGAGGACCAAATACTAGCCTGAGAATATCACTTCCTTATAACACTTTGCTAACAGTGTCAAAGGGTCATAGGAAAGAAAATCTTCAAATTAAGCAGTTTGGGTGCTCTAGGTCTCTGAGATCACTGGGAGTGGCTTCCTGAGCTGAGGGAGTTGTCAGTAGCTTCTTGGAGGTTCCTGAGATTTACAGCTGCCTACAGGTGAGCTCTCAAGCACTGATTGGTAAGATCAGCAATGGCAACTTCTCTGCTCTTCACTCCCTTAGTCGTTCCGTTAGCTGTGGAAGCTTCTAATTTCCTGTATTAAAACGTTTTATTCTTGGAACTTTGACTTTTATTTTCCTAAGCAAATCCAAACTGTTACACCATATTTCATCAAACCTAAGTCATCATCAAATATAAGACCTACCATCAATTTTTTCAACACACAAAAAGAAAGACTATTGCTAGGTAAACTATGGTATGTCATTGATTGTTAAAACATTCGGATTTCAGAGATATTTGAATGTTTAAAATGTGTCTTTTAGAATCATATGGAAAGAGTTAATCTATTTGGAATTGTTTTTTGTGTATGAGATGAAGTAGGATCAAGTTTCATATTTTTCCACATGGTTACAATTGTCTCAGCATGATCTATTACAAAAAAATATTACATTTCTTCTTCCTTGACCTGTAGTGTTGTCTCTTTCAAATATCAAGTACCCATACTTGTGTGGATATGATTCTGGGCTCTCTAGTCAATTCCACTTGCTTGTTTCTCTCCACACCAATACAAGATGCCTTAGTTACTATATTGTCAAAAAAAGTTTTGATAACTAGTGAGCAAATCTTCCCAACTTGCTCTACTTCTGGGTGAGCTTGGCCTTTTGTATACTGTATACATTTTAGACTCAGCTTGCTAAGTCACACACAAAGCACTCTGGGGATTTCAATGGCATTGACTCTAAATGAATTGGCACAGATAGTGTTTAATCTTCCAATTTGTGAATATAGTGCATCGCTCTCCATTTTGTAGCATCCTTTCAATAAAAATATTTTTAAATTATTTAAATAATCTTAGAAGCCTGCCACATATTTTGTTGGATTTATTCTAAAATGCTTCATATTTTTAACACTTTTGTGAATGGTATCTTTGTACAATTTATGTATATTGTCTTTGCAAACTCTTGCAAGACTTTCTATAAATAATGACAGTTGTGTTTCTTCCTTCTAATCCTTGTACCTTTTATTTCTTTTTCTCACCTTATTGAGCTCACTGAAACCTTGAGTAAAGTGTTGGATGGAAGTGGTGATAGTGAATATGCTTGTCCTTTTCTTGATCATGAAGGGAAAGAACTCAATATCTCACCATTAAGTGTGATGTTAGCTATAGTTATTTTGGAAAATAAGAATGCTACCTTCTCTTTATTCCTAGTTTGCTAAGAGATTTTGTCAAAAAATAGACCATTTTACCAAATGTTTCATTATGTGATGACAAATGTTCAAGGGCATTCCAAGCTGCAATATCTTTCTCATCACAAGCCACTTACACAACACATAGTATGCAACACATCATCATTTTTTTGTTATGACAGGACACCATCTCCAGGTACCTATTTCTGAATTTGTTAAACTATTCTAACAAAGATATCCCTGGACACATAGTTGAAATGAGATGATTCCTTTCTTTCTTACATAGCAGTCTGTCTGTCTACTCTCACAGGGGTGCTCTGTTCTATGTCATCATTCACTTGAGATTCTTTTGAACACACTAAAGCTTTACTAACTAAGGAAGAGAAAAAGTGTAATAGTGTTTTGAGGAATTCCAACACAAAAATCACTGCTTAAAATGGTCATATGTAATGTGACAGACTGTACTAAATGTCCCTTCAAAGTCTATTCTTCCTTGTTCCCTCTTACATGGCTGCCCAGCTAAGGATGACAGTTCTGAACCTCCTTTGCAGCCAGGTGAGGCCACGTGACTCAGTGGGCCAGTGGGAAGAGAGGGAAAGGAAGGCGGACAACTTCCAGATATCTCCTTTTTATGGACAAGCTGCCTTTCCAGGACCTTGGCTCTTTATTCTTTCCTGCAAACTAGAAGGCAGATACACCAGCAATCCAGTTTTGAACCAGCAGATGAAGATGATGATTGAGAGTGGCAGGGCAACTGGCAGAAACTTGACCTATTCCTTTTTTTTTTTAATCGAAATGTAGTTGATTTACAATGTTGTGTTAATTTCTGTCGTACAGCAAAGTGATTCAGCTATACCTATATATACATTCTTTTTTATATTCTTTTCCATTATGGTTTATCACAAGATATTGAATATAGCTCCCTGTGCTATACAGTAGGACCTTGTTGTTTATCCATCCTATATATAATAGTTTGCATCTTCTCACCCCAAACTCTCACTTCATCCCTCCCCCAACCCCCTTCCCCTTTGCAACCACAAGTCTGTTCTCTATGTCTGTGAGTCTGTTTCTGTTTCACAGATAAGTTCATTTGTGTCATATTTTAGATTCCACATATAAGTGATATCGTATCTACTCCCTTAGCATAAACACCTTTTGGAAAAGACATTTTATTATCAGTCAATAAAATAAGAGTTTAAAAATTAATTGTGAAATTTCCTATTTCTGTATCTCCATTAGAAGGTAATAAAGTGTTCAACGGTCTAGGAAAAGATGGCTGGAAATAGATTTTTAAAAACTAAACCAACTGTTCAAGCATTTTCTTGTTTTACATTCTCAACCACTAAATGCAAGCCTAACAAACATTTATTGCAGGCCTATACTATTGCTTGTACTAGACATTGTAAGAGGTCCTAGGAAACAATAACCAGTAAGACAGACAGTGACCCCATAACAATAATGAATAAGACAGACACCAACACACATTTTTCCCTCTATGTCTGTCTCTACTTTCTCCCTTGTCTCTGAAATTTGGCTATGAATTCAGGTAACCACTAAAGAGTATATTTTAAAGTATTTGCTGGATATAGGACAGAACTCAACTTCAAACTAAATAAAATCCTCCGGCTGATTTCAAAAAGATATCACATAGTTATTGCTGCAGCACAAAGAAAAATTATCACTGTGGTAGTTTGTTCTGGTTCTACTATTCTGAAGAAACTCAAATATTAGAGAAGAATAAATTACACTGTAAAAAATCAGTTGTCTGCTGATCATTACTTTAAGGAGTAACTAATAATAAACTTTAATAACATTTGAAGTTCACAATCTAAGTAACAATATTGCCTAAAACTATGAAGCATTAATTATGTGTTAAGGACCTCACATATAAGTGATTCAATCCTCCCACAAAAACTCTATGGGTAGATATTACTAACGTCCTCATTTTACAGATAAGAAAACAAAGACTCAGAGGGGTTGAGTAACTTGCTCAGCTAATACAGTATTCAAGTGTCCTAGGCCTAGATTGTTAGTATATCATCCTTCTTTGTAGTCACTGCTTGATCTCATTTGGCTTCCACATAACCTTATCTTCCCTTTGTCTCATTTTCTCATCTATTTAAGGTGTATTTCATAAGAGTATACAGTCTGTATAAATAAGGGCTATCTTAACTTCTTTAGAACTAAGAAAGATGTATAAAAGTTAAATAGTCACTCAGATTCTATATCTTTATGTGATGTGAAGCCTTTAATGTTTAACTTATGTGTAATTTCCAGAATAACTGTATTTAAATGGCTTTAGTTACTATAAAATATAGTAATATTTTAGGAATTTATTCTATAATCCAATGTATATAATTATCAATGAGCCATAAATATTTTTCATGTTAAGAATCATGCAAAATAGAATTTGTCAGAATTCTTGGGTTTTTAAGGCACAGTCTTGTAGCAGTCTGCAAGTCATGAATGCAACTGTGTGTGAAGTCACATGTTTTATGCATCCCAACTACCATCATAAAAGACAATAATCAAACAGGCTAAAAGAAAGATTGAATTATCTCTCCAGTACCTCTATAAAATTACATTAAATTGTTGTCATATGAATAGGAAATCAAAGATTATACTGTCAGAAATATAGGGAAAATGTCATACAGATATGTGTCAGTTTATTAATAAAAATATAACTATTTTTCTGGATTTTGTGGATGATTAGGGTATTTATCATCCTTTTAAGTTTGTAATTTACTGTGATTTCTTTCTTCATTCCAAATAAATATTCTTTCTTATAATTCTTTCATATAATTTTATGTTCTTTTTCTTATTAAGCATCCTACAAATTACATTAACTTCGGTCTTCATCATAAAACCTGGATCCTTCTATGTTTGAACTTTTTGTTTGATTGACATGATTGTGATGAGGATAATGCAATATGCAATATGCAATAATGCAATATGAATTACACAAAATAAAATAATGCCTTTTAAAGAACTTGGAACAGTAAAAATTACTGTAGTACTGAAAAGTTTTGGTGTTTTATTGTTTTGACTATGACTCGTTTCCACCTAAATTTTTCACATGTGGTAGGAAGACTTCCATAAATGGGTTTTCCTTTCCGGCTCAAAATGGAATGTGGTTTCTTGGGTATAATATTCAGCTGTGGGGCATAAGTACTGAGTTATGTGACATCTCCGAAATTGGAGATAAATTCCCTGCACTGAAGAAGTTTAGGAATTCCTGAGGACTTTCTTCAGATGCACAGTTATTCACTTGTTGAGCATCTACCATAAGCCAGACAATATATTGTACAACAAGACGAGTCAGAAACAGAGCCAGCCTTCAAGGTAGTCTCAGTGATGGCATTAATCCACTGAGAAGGGATGCAATTTTTTAAAAGTCCAAAAGTCATTTGGAAGCAATGGAATGGATATGTTGAACAAATTTGAATAGGATGTTTGAGGCTAAAAGAAGAAGTGACTAAAATAATGAGATGAATTTTTCTTGTACGTCCCTTTCAGATCTGAATAAAACTTTCAAAATATTTGTTTACAATAATCACTCATGACTTTATTGTCATAGTTTTGACACTGTGCTTTGGAGACCTGCTTATATACACACCTTCAGTAAAAAGAAAGCCAGTGCAGCTAAATATTTACAAGTTAAATGTTTTGAAGAGTGAGAAGTTCACCAAAGCAGATTTTACCAAAAAGCACAAAGTAAAGTCGATTTTTGAAATTGCATATGCACAAACATGGGCTGGAGAGCATGATTTTCTCTGAAGCCAAGCAGCTGCTTGAACTGACATTATTAATTACCATTAGGTAACTAAAGCTTCACTCATATCTGTGAAAAATGGCTGTTGCTTTGCAATTTCAGACCAACTGTCAGGATTTCTTCTGCTTTCTTGAAGAAAAATTCAACTGAAGAAGATGTATAAAAGAAACACATGTTAATCAAATGTCAATTCAATGAAAATTTTTATGCCTACTGAAGCCCGATGATATCACTAAACTTACATGTGAACTTGAACTTCCTTAAATATCTATTCTTTTGCTTAGATTAACTTTAGTTTTACTTGTTATGGAAATCAGTTGAGTTTAATTCCTTCATTGCTTGTCTGTATTGGATTCATGGGTTTCTGTCCCATCCACAGATCTAAGAAGAACAAGTCTCAAGATGACATGTTCCGAAACTTAAGCAGCATAAACATGAAAGAAGAGTTCTGCCAAATGCTGCTTAGCACCATCCTCACAGTTTCCCAAACTTCAAAACGTATACAGCAGGCTTCCTTTTCTTCTGAAGATGTCTCAAGGCCCATTCTGAACACTGAGAGCCTATTCCTATAGTGTGGAGAACCTAGTACCAATCATTTTCATTCATAATGACCCTTTTCACAGTGCTACATATTTAACAGAAAAGTTGTGCATATTACTTATTGTAAGTAGATTTTTTTTCAAAATTTGTTTGTATTTTACCTTGTCCCACGAAGGTTGAGAAAATTTACCAAAAATAGATTTATTACAATCAGATAAGATAAAAATAAAAATAGAAAATCAAGGCCAGGAGGAAAATGCAGTCACACAGACAGTAATAAGTGACCTGCAAAGTGTACGGTCGGGTTAGCCAGTGCTCCACGAAGCACTAAGAGGGACCCCGAGTCTGCTCTCCAGACTACCTGTTAATTACCCTCATTCTTCAGCCTGGGATTTGAGTCACTTTCCAGCTAAATTAACAAATCCCTCTTGAGTACTTTCTATGCGTTAGGGGCTGTGCTCAGCAATGGAAGACGCACAGCTTATAAGGTGATTCCTGTTTACAGTCCAGTGGAGAAGACTGGTGTGTTCACAGCTGGCTCCACACCAATAGGAAGAGTTCAGCAGTGAAACAGACATGCACACAATGAAAACAAGAGAGCAATCAATTCCACTTGGAATCAGGAAGGGCTTCTGAAGAAAGTGATATCTGACTTGAGCCTTAACAGATAGAATTTATATTATACATTTATATCATGTGTTTAATATATAATATATTTCTAGATAACATTTATTAATTAGATAACCTTTTAATAGCCTGTGTTAAGGAATTGTGGATGGGGTGTGGAAGCGGCAGACCTGCTCCCTGTACCCGTGAGGCCGTTGTTAAAGCTAAGCATTGGGTCTCTATTTTTAGCTGACAAAACCAAAGTGATAACAGGCATAATGACCCAGAGGTTGCACAGACCAAAAGATGAGCTGGAGGAGTTGAGGGATTCCTGGCAAGGTGGGAAGCGCACAGGCTTAGAGCCTGGGGGCCTGGGCCAAGCCGGGGAAGCAGAGGGGCGGGTCAGGGCAGCACGTGTCTGCAATGTCAATTATCTTCTCGGATGTCACTCTCCTCCCTATATAAAATGGCCCATCTGGGGAATTTTCTGGCGGTCAAGTGGTTAGGACTCTGCACTTTCACTGCCCAGGGCCTATGTTCAATCCCTGGTGGAGGAACTAATATCCCAAGTCACCATGGCTCCTCAACCCCCCCCAAAAAAGCCCATCAGTCACTTTCCCTTATCTCTTTTTTCTTCATAGCACTTACCAAGCAGTACATTTGTATTGTTGTTAATGATCTCTCTCCCCAGCTAGAACATAAGCTCCAGGAGGGCAGAGATGTTTGCCATTTACCTATATCTAGAACACTGTAGAACAATACCCAGCACACATATAGTATCACTCTATAAGAATTTACTGAATTTATTAACCAATGAAAGCCAGTCCACAGAGAAGGTAAAGAATGAATTAGATATGAAAGTAAAGCATAGATGAGGGACCGTGAGAACGAGAGATGGTACTTGATTTTGGATGGGTTCTTTACTTCTGGTTATAATCCCTCATGAGGCCAGATTGTATTATATGCCCTTGCATTCTGTGAGATGCATACACCTGTATTCTTCCAAAAATAAATATCCTCTTTTTATTTAAGCTTGTTTTCACAAATTTAATTGTCTTGCAAGCAAAGGAACCCTGTAAAAGACAATTGGGAAAATAGGTATAAGCCAGACAGTTACAGTGGAGTTTAGACCTGGGTGCACCATGGAAGCCGTGCAACAAGGATGATATAATCAGAGTGAGCTCTGGGAAGATCATTATAGCATCATCATCAATCCAACACTCATTCAATTAACAGTTATTTAGAAACTTCAATATATTATTCTAAGTGTTGTGCATAATTGGGTCCTTGTTCTCAAGGAAATAGACAATAAACAAATACAAGTGCTGATAATATATAGTGACAAACTTTGTCAGCAGGAGAAAGTCTTTAATACAGAGCTTGACTTGAAGGCTACTGCAACAGTCCAAACAAGAAAAATAATCTTCATTCAGGCTCTAGGGAGTGTTGGTGGCCGGTGAGCAGGATAGAAATAAAGCAAGATACATTTGTAAATACAAAGGGAAGATTTTGTAACTGATGGGAGTAAGGGGATCAGTATTTTAAACCTCAGTGACCTAAAGAATGAAAGTATTTCCATGGTAATAAAGAAGTCTGGAAAAAGAATACTGTAATAGGCTTAGGAAATAAGAGACCTGGTTAATTGGATTACAGGTATGTTGAATTTTAGATATGCACAGGATATCTAGAGGGAGATTATAAAGAAAAAGAATATCTAAATAATAATAATGATAATAAACATAAGTGTTTGGTTATACACTTAGATTTGGGGAGAAAGGAAAGATCCTTATCAATTCACTTAATTTTACTGTAGCTCAGCTTCACTGCACCACTAACATTACAGGGTTTGAAGGAGGATTAAAGAAAATAATATGTGTGAAAGTACTTGCCAAATCACATACAAGTAAAGCTTTCTAAGAAAGGGCATCAAATGATGAAGGAAAGTCAAAGAAAGTGAGGATCTGGCAAAGGCCTCTGGGTGCTGCTATTAAGGTGGTTGAGGACCGGGTGAAAAATGGAGAAAGTAAAAGTAATTTCTCTCTAGGCCAAAAAATAAAGCAAGATGACAACAACATGCCTTATTTATGTCCCTGAAAAACAAACATCTTAAAAATCAGATTGAAAAAATTCTTCAAATGCTTAGTACCAAAAGTTATGTTTTTTCTCATTGACCTCAAACTCAAAAACATGACTGTTTTCACTTTTGTATCCCTAGCACATAGCACAGTGTCTCATACAAGAAAGGCTGTCAGTAAATTGAGGGAATGGCAGTCCCCATTCTATTCATTCCTGAATATCTCACTTGTTCCTTTAGCTTTTACCTGTGACCTGGTAGCATTTTCTAGCTTTGCACATAAACAAACTAAATAGAATAGGTGGACAGGTATGCTTTTAGATTACGTGGACCATTCAAGAACTGTATATGCAATAAATATGGTCAGCTAAGATTTAGTTAAGATAGTACACATTCTTTTAAAGTCGTTTTTATTAAAAAATATGAGAATAGAATTATCCTTCACCCAAGGAAAATAGAACAGGAATCAAGCAGACACATTTTCAACTTTTATTTTTAAAAAGCGCTTACAATCTTTACTAAAGCCAGTTTGCTGTTATTACAGGTTTTAATTTTTTTTCCTCATAAACTGGAGGATGTTTCCCCCTGAAAGAAAATTCAGGTAAGTTCACAAACTGTTACAGAAAGATACATCTGGAACAGTCATTATTTTGGTTGGGAGAAAACGTAGGCCCCACCTGAAAAGAGCTACTGAGAAAAGGCAGTTTGGAGGAAATAGCCACTGAAGCGCATTCTTTTGCATAAATTTTGACAAATGTGGGTGAGGAGGACGTGCTCATTTGTTTACTCCTTCCCATACACCTCAAACAAAAAGAAGCACAGAGTATAACATTTCCCCCTTCTGTTCTGCCCTTAGAATAGCCGTGGATTCTCTGATTGTTACAGAGCAGGACTATCTAAGGAGATGGCTGAAAAGGTGAGGTAGCTTATGAGTGATTCATATGATGCCGTGATGATTTGAGGAACATTTTATGCCTGGGGCTATTCTCCCATATCAGAGTGAACCTATTTATGTATTCAACTTTTAACATTTTATTTCTTCATCCACTTAGTTTTTTGTTTTAATGAATCATGTGAGGTAGGATCTAATGATATTTCTTTTCCAAACTTTTAAGCATTTTTCCTAGATATATTTGACATTTCATCTACATTGACCTATGCAGGTTTCAATCTGACAGCTTACTCCTCCCCAAAAATTAAAATTTCAGATACTAAGTAAGTGATTAAGGTAACCAGCAACTTAGTAGAAATGGGTGCTCCATACTAAAGACAGCAAGAGATATACTCCCCATCCTGCCAGTACAGGACATAGAAACCATTCTAGATATTTCAAGTGAAAAGGAATTTAATACAGGAAATTCTCTACATACATAATGCTGCCTCACAATGCATCTTTGTGTATACTATTTTTCTCCCTGGAAGACCGTGCCCTCTTCTCTGCTTAGAGAACAATTTTCCTTAGTTCACACAGCATATTATCCAGAATTATCTGTGTGGCACCCAAGATCATTAATCATTATGTACTATTTCAGTGACTGTATTGGAGAATTTAAAAGGCCAGAAAGCAGCAACTCAAGAGAAATTGGCATAAGATACTAGTTCAAAAGTCAAAGAGCCTTCAGTGGATGACAATTTGGTTTGCATTCCTCTCTCCAAAGTTGTCTGAATGTTGCCTTTTTTTTGAAGAAATGAACTATTTACTTCATTACTTTATTAGTAATAACAAGTGACTTGCAATGTATCTCACAACTGATCATGACCAAACAGTATGCTCATCCTTAGAGCTTTACATAAGATTTTGTAATTATTTTTTTTCAGAATAGTAAGTGGACATTGTTACAAGCCTTTCAGTATGTTTGAGTTCTTTAAAAAAATCCAGCAGTCTCTGCCTCCCTGTCTGCTTACATCAAGTATAGTTCTTTTAATTTTTTTTACCGTTGGTTTTCTTTAAGTCATTTTTTTGTCAATCTATTGCCTGTTGTGAGCCAAGCCCTTTCTGAATCCTGGAGAAGTGGCAAAAGGCAAGCCACCCTTTCCTTGAGGAGCCTATGAATGTTGCCTTTTAAGCATTACCTATTGTTGAAGAACATTCTGAAGAGCCCTTTTGTATTGTCCATGGTTACGTAATCAGAGCTGTGGTGTTTTACCTTAACATTTGTGCTTTCCAGGATTTCATGACATCCCGATGTTTGTTTTATTTATTGAGGACTGAATATTGGCCTGCACACTTGTGGTTCTTAGTAATATCTCTGTTATCAAGTAATCTAGAAGCTTTGACCTAGAGGGGGCTTTTATATATTTGGTTGATCAGTATTGCCTAATTATATCAGCTCCAAGAGAAGAGGGACAATGTACAAGTAATTACTGTAAACCCAACACTAATTACAACAGGAAAAAGTAGGCATAAAATAAATAGCTGCTGAATGAATGAATATAAAGGGTCTACATATTGCATACATGAGATCCTCAAATTAGGGGTGAAAGGTGACTTGAAGCCTACTGCTCCAATCTTTCCTGAGAATGGCTTCTATTATTTTGGAATGTCAGTATCATGGTATAAAAGGTGATTGTGAAGAATGTTTAAATGTGGAGAGACTAAGCTATATAAACATTTTTAAAACTTTATGTTGATCTGAAATACCTTATCACCTACACCTATGACATATTGGACAACAGAAGAACCATAAAGTTTCCTAATATTCTGGACACCAGACTAACCTTGTGTTTTTACTACATGACCCTAGAATTCAGTTCCAGTAACATCTATCCAGATGCTTCTTAAAATTATCTGGCCACACCATGTCATATTTTATTTCTTTATATGTTTATCTCCTCTACAATATTGAGATTTCCTTCAGGTCAGGGACAATATTCATGTGCATCTTTCTAGAATTCAGCACACAGGATGTGTTCCATAAATGTTTGTTTAATTGAATATAAATAATTCTCCCTGGGTTATTATCCCTGGTGATCCTCTTTCCAGCTAGTCATGAGACCTCTACTGAAATAATGAAGCAACTGAAATTTGTGTTTTATCTATAAGAGCCTTTTTTGGCCTAAGGACTTGACACAGCAGGTGATTACTTGGCTTGGCTTTGACCTTGGTATAATTCTCTCCAACCTTATTTAACACCATGTCTTGGCTAAGCAGGAGCTGGGGCTGAAATGCTTACAGAAAGTGAATTCAGGTGTGGATATGAATCACTGGTTCACATAGAGGACATTTCTTTCATCATCCTCAAAAGGTAGCATATGTTATACTCTCATAATTTGTTTATTTCACCTACAGTATATCCTGGAAATCACTCCATATCAGTTCATAGCATTTTTTCTTTCTTTATAATTGCATAGTACTCCATGGTGTGGAAGTGCCAATGTATTCAACCAATTTCTTATTATGACTATTTAAGTTGTTTGCCACATTTTGCAATTACAAATTGTGCTGCAATGAATAGAGTTGTACATATGTACTTTTATTTCCATTTGCCTGGTATACACTTGCCGTCCCTTTGTATTCTGCCTCTGTAATTGCTTTGTTTTATGTCTGTCTCTTTTATAGATCATAGAGTTGAAACCTGTTTTGTGAGCCAATCTGAAGCAAACCCATTCACAACTACCTTATAATATTATGATATAATTACTATGTGTATTGTTATATTTATTGTTCTTGTCTCTACAGGTAGCTTTTCCTTCTTCTTTTTTGATTCTTTTAATATTGTAGAAGGCTTGCATTTGTGCTCTGGCAGTCACATTTTTTTATTGAAGTACAGTTGATGTACAATATTGTATGTTACAGGTATATAATATAGTGATTCACAATTTTTAAAGGTTATACTTCATTTATATATATTATAAAATATAGGCCATATTCCCTGTGTTGTGCAACATATCTTTGTAGCTTATTTTATACATACTAGTTTGTACCTCTTAATCCCCTACCCCTGTTTGGCACCTCCCCTCTTGCCTCTCCCCACTGGTACCCATTAGTTTGATCTCTATATCTGTGAGTCTGCTCTTTTTTGTTATATTCCCTAGTTTGTTGTATTTTTTACGTTCCACATATAAATGGTATCATACAGTATTTGTCTTTCCCAGTCTGACTTATTCCACTTAGCATAATGCCCTCCAGTTGCATCCATGTTGTTGTTTTGCAAATGGCAAAATTTTATTCTTTTTTATAGCTGTGTATTTTATTGGTATATATATCCATATATACATCTTTTTTACACATTCTTCTGTTGATGGACACTTAGGTTGCTTCCACAGCTTCTCTATTGTAAACAATGCTGCTATGAACATTGGGGTGCATATCTTTTCTAATAAGTGGGGTTTTTATTGATATATACCCAGGAGTAGAATTGTTGGGTCATATAGTAGTTCTATTTTTAGTTTTTTGAGAAAATTGCATACTGTTTTCAACAATTGCGGCACCAACTTACATTCAACCAACAGTGTACCAGGATTTCCTTTTTGCCACATCCTCGCCGACATTTGTCATTTGTGTTCTTTTTGATGATAGCCATTCTGACAGATGTGAGGTGATATTTCATTGAGGTTTTATTTGCATTTCCCTAATGATTAGCAATGTTGCGCATATTTTCAGTGCCTGTTGGCCATCTGCATGTCCTCTTTGGAGAAACATCTATTCAAGTCTTCTGCCCATTTTTTAATTGGGTTGTTTGTTTATTTGATGTTGAGTTGTATGAGCTGTTTCTATATTTTGGATATTAACTCCTTATTGGTTATATCATTGGCAAATATTTTCTGCCATTTAGTAGGTTGTCTTTTTGATTTGTCAATGGTTTCCTTTGCTATGCAAAAGCTTTTAAGTTTAGTTAGGTCTCATTTGTTTATTTTTACTTTTATTTCCTTTGCTTTAGGGGATAGATTCAAAAAAAATATTGCTATGATTTATGTCAAAGAGTGTGCTGCCTGAGTTTTCTTCTAAGAGTTTTATGAACTCCTGTCTTACATTTTGGTCTTCAATCCATTTTGAGTTTATTTTTGTATATGATGTTAGAGAATGTTCTAATTGTATTCTTTGACATGTAGTTGTACAGTTTTCACAGCACCACTTACTGAAGAGACTGTCTTTTCTCCATTGTATATTCTTCCCTCCTTTGTCATAGATTAACTGACCTTTAGTGTGTGGGTATATTTTTGGCCGCTCTATTCTGTTCCATTGATGTCGGTGTTGTTTTTGTGCCAGTACCATACTGTTTTGATTACTGTAGCTTTGTAATATAGTCTGAAGTCAGGGAGCATGATTCCTCCAGTTCTGTTCTTTTTTCTCAAGATTGTTTTGGCTATTCAGGGTCTTTTGTGTTTCTATACAAATTTTAAAATTGTTTTAGTTCTGTGAAAAATGCGATTGGTATTTTGATAGGTATTGCATTGAATCTGTAGATTGCCTTGGGTAGTATGGTTATTTTAACAATATTGATTCTTCCAGTCCAAGAATACAATCTATTTTTCCATCTGTTTGTGTGGTCTTCAATTTCTTTCATCAGTGTCTTATATTTTTCTGAATACAGATTTTTACCTCCCTAGGTAGGTCTATTTCTACGTATTTTATTCTTTTTGATGCAGTGATAAATGGGATTGTCGCCTTAATTTCTTTTTTCTGAAAATTTGTTGTTGATGTATCGAAATTCATCTGATTTCTGCATATTAATTTTGTACCCTGCAACTTTACTAAATTGATTGATAAGCTCTAGTAGTTTTCTGGTGGCACCTTTAGGATTTTCTATGTATAGTATCATGTCACCTGAAAACAATGACAGTTTTTCTTCTTCCTTCCCAATTTGGATTCCATTTATTATTTATTTATTTATTTATTTATTTATTTATTTATTTATTTAGTCTGATTGCTGTGGCTATCAGCAATACTATGCTGAATAAAAGTGGAAAGAGTGGGCATCCTTATTTTATTCCTGATCTTAGAGTAAAGGCTTTAAGCTTTACACCATTGAGTGTGATGTTAGCTGTGGGTTTGTCATATATGGCCTTTATTATGCTGAGTTATGCTTCCTCTATGCCCATTTTCTGGAGAGATTTTTTATCATAAATGGATGTTGAATTTTGTCAGAAGATTTTTCTGCATCTGTTGAGATGATCATATAGTTTTTATTCTTTGATTTGTTAATTGATTGATTTGCAGATATTGAAAAATGCTTGCATCACTGGGATAAATCACACTTGATCATTGTGTATTATCCTTTTAATGTATTGTTGAATTTGGTTTGCTAGTATTTTGTTGAGGATTTTTGTGTCTATGTTCATCAGTGATATTGGCCTGTAATTTTCTTTTTTGTGATATCTTTGTCTGGTTTTGATATCAGGGTGATGGTGGCCTCATAGAATGAGTTCAGAAGGATTCCTTTATCTGCAGTTTTTTTTGGAATAATTTGAGAAGTATATGCGTTAACTCTTCTCTAAATGTTTGGTGGAATTCATCTGTGAAGCCGTCTGGTCCTGGACTTCTGTTTGTTGGAAGTTTTTTTTTGTTTGTTTTTTGTTTGTTTTTTTTATTAACAACTTTATTGAAGTATAATTGCCTTACAATGGTGTGTTAGCTTCTGCTTTATAACAAAGTGAATCAGTTATACATATACAATATGTTCCCATTTCTCTTCCCTCTTGCATCTCCCTCCCTCTCACCCTCCTTATCCCACCCCTCTAGGTGGTCACAAAACACAGAGCTGATCTCCCTGTGCTATGCGGCTGCTTCCCACTAGTTATCTATTTTACATTTGGTAGTGTATATATGTCCATGACACTCTCTTACCCTGTCACATCTCACCCCACGCCCTCCCCATATCCTCAAGTCCATTCTCTAGTAGGTGTGTGTCTTTATTCCCGTCTTGCCACTAGGTTCTTCATGGCCTTTTTTTTGTTTCTTTGTTTTTTTCCCTTAGATTCCGTATATATGTGTTAGCATACTGTATTTGTTTTTCTCTTTCTGACTTACTTCACTCTGTATGACAGACTCTAACTCCATCCACCTCATTACAAATACCTCCATTTCATTTCTTTTTATGGCTGAGTAATATTCCATTGTATATATGTGCCACATCTTCTTTATCCATTCATCTGTCGATGGACATTTAGGTTGCTTCCATGTCCTGGCTATTGTAAATAGAGCTGCAATGAACATTTTGGTACATGACTCTTTTTGACCTATGGTTTTCTCAGGGTATATGCCCAGTAGTGGGATTGCTGGGTCGTATGGTAGTTCTATTTGTAGTTTTTTAAGGAACCTCCATACTGTTCTCCATAGTGGCTGTATCAATTTACATTCCCACCAACAGTGCAAGAGTGTTCCCTTTCCTCCACACCCTCTCCAGCATTTATTGTTTCTAGATTTTTTGATGATGGCCATTCTGACCGCTGTGAGATGATATCTCATTGTAGTTCTGATTTGCATTTCTCTAATGATTAATGATGTTGAGCATTCTTTCATGTGTCTGTAGGCCATCTGTATATCTTCTTTGGAGAAATGTCTATTTAGGTCTTCGGCCCATTTTTGGATTGGGTTGTTCGTTTTTTTGTTATTGAGCTGCATGAGCTGCTTGTAAATCTTGGAGATTAATCCTTTGTCAGTTGCTTCATTTGCAAATATTTTCTCCCATTCTGATGGTTGTCTTTTGGTCTTGTTTATGGTTTCCTTTGCTGTGCAAAAGCTTGTAAGTTTCATTAGGTCCCATTTGTTTATTTGTGTTCTTATTTCCATTTCTCTGGGAGCTGGGTCAAAAAGAATCTTGCTGTGATGTATGTCATAGAGTGTTCTGCCTATGTTTTCCTCTAAGAGTTTGATAGTGTCTGCCCTTACACTTAGATCTTTAATCCATTTTGAGTTTATTTTTGTGCATGGTGTCAGGGAGTGTTCTAATTTCATACTTTTACATGTACCTGTCCAATTTTCCCAGCACCACTTATTGAAGAGGCTGTCTTTTCTCCACTGTATATGCTTGCCTCCTTTATCAAACATAAGGTGACCATATGTGCGTGGGTTTATCTCTGGGCTTTCTATCCTGTTCCATTGATCTATATTTCTGTTTTTGTGCCAGTACCAAACTGTCTTGATTACTGTAGCTTTGTAGTATATTCTGAAGTCAGGGAGCCTGATTCCCCCAGCTCCATTTTTCGTTCTCAAGATTGCTTTGGCTATTCGGGGTCTTTTGTGTTTCCATACAAATTGTGAAATTTTTTGTTCTAGTTCTGTGAAAAATGCCAGTGGTAGTTTGATAGGGATTGCATTGAATCTGTAGATTGCTTTGGGTAGTAGAGTCATTTTCACAATGTTGATTCTTCCAATCCAGGAACATGGTATATCTCTCCATCTATTTGTATCATCTTTAATTTCTTTCATCAGTGTCTTATAATTTTCTGCATACAGGTCTTTTGCCTCCTTAGGTAGGTTTATTCCTAGATATTTTATTCTTTTTGTTGCAATGGTAAACGGGAGTGTTTTCTTAATTTCACTTTCACATTTTTCATCATTAGTGTATAGAAATGCAAGAGATTTCTGTGCATTAATTTTGTGTCCTGCTACTTTACCAAATTCATTGATTAGCTCTAGGAGTTTTCTGGTAGCATCTTTAGGATTCTCTATGTATAGTATCATGTCATCTGCAAATAGTGACAGCTTTACTTCTTCTTTTCCGATTTGGATTCCTTTTATTTCTTTGTCTTCTCTGATTGCTGTGGCTAACACTTCCAAAACTATGTTGAATAATAGTGGTGAGAGTGGGCAACCTTGTCTTGTTCCTGATCTTAGTGGAAATGGTTTCAGTTTTTGACCTTTGAGGACAATGTTGGCTGTGGGTTTGTCATATATGGCCTTTATTATGTTGAGGAAAGTTCCCTCTATGCCTACTTTCTGCAGGGCTTTTATCATAAATGGGTGCTGAATTTTGTCGAAAGCTTTCTCTGCATCTATTGAGATGATCATATGGTTTTTCTCCTTCAATTTGTTAATATGATGTATCACATTGATTGATTTGCATATATTGAAGAATCCTTGCATTCCTGGGATAAACCCCACTTGATCATGGTGTATGATCCTTTTAATGTGCTGTTGGATTCTGTTTGCTAGTATTTTGTTGAGGATATTTGCATCTATGTTCATCAGTGATATTGGCCTGTAGTTTTCTTTCTTTGTGACATCTTTTTCTGGTTTTGGTATCAGGGTGATGGTGGCCTCGTAGAATGAGTTTGGGAGTGTTCCTCCCTCTGCAATATTTTGGAAGAGTTTGAGAAGGATAGGTGTTAGCTCTTCTCTAAATGTTTGATAGAATTCACCTGTGAAGCCATCTGGTCCTGGGCTTTTGTTTGTTGGAAGGTTTTTAATCACAGTTTCAATTTCAGTGCTTGTGATTGGTCTGTTCATATTTTCTATTTCTTCCTGGTTCAGTCTCGGCAGTTTGTGCATTTCTAAGAATCTGTCCATTTCTTCCAGGTTGTCCATTTTATTGGCATAGAGTTGCTTTTAGTAATCTCTCATGATCTTTTGTATTTCTGCAGTGTCAGTGGTTACTTCTCCTTTTTCATTTCTAATTCTATTGATCTGAGTCTTCTCCCTTTTTCTCTTGATGAGTCTGGCTAATGGTTTATCAATTTTGTTTATCTTCTCAAAGAACCAGCTTTTAGTTTCATTGATTTTTGCTATTGTTTCCTTCATTTCTTTTTCATTTATTTCTGACCTGATCTTTATAATTTCTTTCCTTCTGCTGGCTTTGGGGTTTTTTTGTTCTTCTTTCTCTAATTGCTTTAGGTGCAAGGTTAGGTTGTTTATTCGAGATGTTTCCTGTTTCTTGAGGTAGGCTTGTATTGCTATAAACTTCCCTCTTAGCACTGCTTTTGCTGCGTCCCATAGGTTTTGGGTTGTCGTATCTCCATTGTCATTTGTTTCTAGGTATTTTTTGATTTCCCCTTTGATTTCTTCAGTAATCACTTCGTTATTAAGTAATGTATTGTGTAGCCTCCATGTGTTTGTATTTTTTACAGATCTTTTCCTGTAATTGATATCTAGTCTCATAGCGTTGTGTTCGGAAAAGATACTTGATATGATTTCAATTTTCTTAAATTTACCAAGGCTTGATTTTTGACCCAAGATATGATCTATCCTGGAGAATGTTCCATGAGCACTTGAGAAAAATGTGTATTCTGTTGTTTTTGGGTGGAATGTCCTATAAATATCAATTAAGTCCATCTTGTTTAATGTATCATTTAAAGCTTGTGTTTCCTTATTTATTTTCATTTTGGATGATCTGTCCATTGGTGAAAGTGGGGTGTTAAAGTCCCCTACTATGATTGTGTTGCTGTCGATTTCCCCTTTTATGGCTGTTAGTATTTGCCTTATGTATTGAGGTGCTCCTATGTTGGGTGCATAAATATTTACAATTGTTATACCTTCCTCTTGGATCGATCCCTTGATCATTATATAGTGTCCTTCTTTGTCTCTTGTAATAGTCTTTATTTTAAAGTCTATTTTGTCTGATATGAGTATTGCTACTCCAGCTTTCTTTTGATTTCCATTTGCATGGAATATCTTTTTCCATCCCTTCACTTTCAGTCTGTATGTGTCTCTAGGTCTGAAGTGGGTCTCTTGTAGACAACATATAGATGGGTCTTGTTTTTGTATCCATTCAGCCAGCCTGTGTCTTTTGGTGGGAGCATTTAATCCATTTACATTCAAGGTAATTATCGATATGTATGTTCCTATTACCATTTTCTTAAATGTTTTGGGTTTGTTATTGTAGGTGTTTTCCTTCTCTTGTGTTTCTTGCCTAGAGAAGTTCCTTTAGCATTTGTTGTAAAGCTGGTTTGGTGGTGCTGAACTCTCTCAGCTTTTGCTAGTCTGTAAAGGTTTTAATTTCTCCATCACATCTGAATGAGATCCTTGCTGGGTAGTGTAATCTTGGTTGTAGGTTTTTCTCCTTCATCACTTTAAGTATATCCTGCCACTCCCTTCTGGCTTGCAGAGTTTCTGCTGAAAGATCATATGTTAACCTTATGGGGATTCCCTTATGTGTTATTTGTTTTTTTTCCCTTGCTGCCTTTAATATGTTTTCCTTATATTTAATTTTTGACAGTTTGATTAATATGTGTCTTGGCGTGTTTCTCCTTGGGTTTATCCTGTATGGGACTCTCTGTGCTTCCAGCACTTGATTAACTATTTCCTTTCCCATATTAGGGAAATTTTCAACTATAATCTCTTCAAATATTTTCTCAGTCCCTTTCTTTTTCTCTTCTTCTTCTGGGACCCCTATAATTCAAATGTTGGTGCGTTTAATGTTGTCCCAGAGGTCTCTGAGACTGTCCTCAGTTCTTTTCATTTTTTTTTCTTTATCCTGCTCTGTAGTAGTTATTTCCACCATTTTATCTTCCAGGTCACTTATCCTTTCTTCTGCCTCAGTTATTCTGCTATTGATCCCATCCAAAGTATTTTTAATTTCATTTATTGTGTTTTTTATCATTGCTTGGTTCTTCTTTAGTTCTTCTACGTCCTTGTTAAATGTTTCTTGCATTTTGTCTATTCTATTTCCAAGATTTTGGATCATCCTTACTATCATTATTCTGAATTCTTTTTCAGGTAGACTACCTATTTCCTCTTCATTTGTTAAGTCTAGTGTTTTTTGACCCTGCTCCTTCACCTGCTGTGTGTTTTTCTGTCATCTCATTTTGCTTATCTTACTGTGTTTGGGGTCTCTTTTCCACAGGCTGCAGGTTTGTAGTTCCCGTTGTTTTTGGTATCTGTCCCCAGTGTCTAAGGTTGGTTCAGTGGGTTGTGTAGGCTTCCTGGTGGAGGGAACTAGTGCCTGAGCTCTGGTGGATGAGGCTGGATCTTGTCTTTCTGGTGGGCACGTCCACGTCTGGTGGTGTATTTTGGGGTGTCTGTGGCCTTATTATGATTTTAGGCAGCCTCTCTGCTAATGGATGGGGCTGTGTTCCTGTCTTGCTAGTTGTTTGGCATAGGGTGTCCAGCACTGTAGCTTGCTGGTCGTTGAGTGAAGCTGGGTCTTGATGTTGAGATTGAGATCTCTGAGAGATTTTTGCCATTTGGTATTACGTGGAGCTGGGAGGTCTCTTGTGGACCAGTGTCCTGAAGTTGGCTCTCCTACCTCAGAGGCACGGCCCTGATGCCTGGCTGGAGCACCAAGAGCCTTTCGTCCACACGGCTCAGAGTAAAAGGGAGAAAAAATAGAAAGAAAGAAAGAAAGAGGCTATAATATAGTGAAGTAAAATAAAGCTATTGTAAAGCAAAGCTATACAGACAAAATCTCACCCAGAAGCATATACATATACACTCACAAAAAAAAGGAAAAGGGGAAAAATTAATATATCCTGCTCCCAAAGTCCACCTCCTGAATTTGGGATGATTCGTTGTCTATTCAGGTATTCAACAGATGCAGGCACATCAAGTTGTTTGTGGAGTTTTAATCCGCTGCTTCTGAGGCTGCTGGGAGAGATTTCCCCTTCTCTTCCCTGTTCGCACAGCTCCTGTGGTTCAGCTTTGGATTTGGCCCCGCCTCTGCGTGTCGGTCGCCTGAGAGCGTCTATTCCCCACCTGGACAGGACGGGGTTAAAGGAGCAGCTGCTTCGGGGGCTCTGGCTCACCCAGGCCGCGGGGAGGGAGGGGTACGGAGGAGGCGGGGCGAGCCTGCGGCGGCCGAGGCCAGCGTGACGTTGCAGCAGCCTGAGGTGTGCTGTGTGTTCTCCCGGGGAACTTGTCCCCGGATCACGGGAGCCTGGCGGTGGCGGGCTGCACAGGCTCCCGGGAGGGGCGGTGTGGAGAGTGACCTGTGCTCACACACAGGCTTTTTGGAGGCGGCAGCGGCAGCCCCAGCATCTCAGGCCCGTCTCTGGGTTCCGCGCTGATCGCCGCGGCTCGCGCCCATCTCTGGAGTTCGTTTAAGTGGCGCTCTGAATCCCCTCTCCTTGCGCGCAGCGAAACAAAGAGGCAAGAAAAAGTCTCTTGCCTCTTCGGCAGCTGCAGACCTTTTCCCGGTCTCCCTCCCAGCCAGCTGTGGTGCGCTAACCCCTTCAGGCTGTGTTCACGCCGCCAGCCCCAGTCCTCTCCCTGCGATCCGACCGAAGCCGGAGCCTCAGCTCCCAGCCCCGCCCGCCCCGGCGGGTGAGCAGACAAGCCTCTCGGGCTGGTGAGCGCTGCTCGGCGCCGAGCCTCTGTGCGGGAGTCTCTCCATTTTTCCCTCTGCGCCCCTGTTGCTGTGGGATCCGCGCTGTTAGCCGCGGCTCGCGCCCGTCACTGACGTTTGTTTAGGTGGCGCTCTGAATCCCCTCTCCTTGCGCGCAGCAAAACAAAGAGGGAAGAAAAAGTCTCTTGCCTCTTCGGCAGCTGTAGACTTTTTCCAGGTCTCCCTCCCAGCCAGCTGTGGTGCGCTAACCCCTTCAGGCTGTGTTCACGCCGCCAGCCCCAGTCCTCTCCCTGCGATCCGACCAAAGCCCGAGCCTCAGCTCCCAGCCCCGCCCACCCCGGTGGGTGAACAGACAAGCCTCTCGGGCTGGTGAGTGCTGGTCGGCACTGATCCTCCGTGCGGGAATCTCTCCGCTTTGCCCTCCGCACCCCTGTGGCTGTGCTCTCCTCCGTGGCTCCGAAGCTTCCCCCCTCCGCCCCCCGCAGTCTCCGCCCGCGAAGGGGCTTCCTAGTGCGTGGAAATCTTTCCTCCTTCACAGCTCCCTCCCACTGGTGCAGGTGTTGTCCCTATTCTTTTGTCTCTGTTATTTCTTTTTTCTTTTGCCCTACCCAAGTACGGGGGGAGTTTCTTGCCTTTTTGGAGGTCGGACGTTTTCTGCCAGCGTTCAGTGGGTGTTCTGTAGGAGCAGTTCCACGTGTAGATGTATTTCTACTGTATCTGTGGGAAGGAAGGTGATCTCCGTGTCTTACTCTCCCGCCATCTTCTCTCCTCTCCTCTGTTGGAAGTTTTTAAATCACAGATTCAATTTCACTACTGGTAATTGGTCTGTTCTTATTTTCTATTTCTTTCCAGTTCAGTCTTGGTAGATTGTACATTTCTAATAATTTGCCCTTTTTTTCTAGGTAGTCCATTTTATTGGCATATTATTGTTTGTAGTGGTCTCTTATGAGCTTTTCTATTTCTGTGGTGTTGGATGTAACTTCTTTTTCATTTCTGATTGGGCCATCTCCCTTTTTTTTCTTTTGATGAGTCTGACTAAAGGTTGATTAATTCTGTTTATCTTTTCAAAGAACCAGCCTTCAGTTTCATTGATCTTTTCTCTTTTTTTTTTGTAGTCTCTCTTTTACTTCTTCTCTGATCTTTATGATTTCTTTCCTTCTACTAACTTTGTGTTTTGTTTGTTCTTCTTTCTCTAGTTGCTTTAGGTGTAAGGTTATGTTGTTTATTTAAGATTTTTCTTGTTTCCTGAGGTAAGATTGTATTGCTATAAATTTCCCTCTTAGAACTGCTTTTGCTGCATCCCATGGGTTTTTTTTTGTTTTTTGAAAACTTTTTGGTAGTATTTATTAAAATTGAACATATACATACGCTAAGACTCAGCTATTATTTTCCTAGATATACAGCCCACCCTCCCAAATACATATGTTCACCTAAAGGTATGTACTGGAATGTTCATAACAGTGTCAGTAGCAATGGCTCCAAATTGGAAACACCCAGATGTTCATCAACAGTAGAAAGTAAGTTGTGGACCATTCATAAAGTGGAATCCCATACAGCTACAAAAAAGAAGGAAGTGTTGTTCCATATAACAACATGGATGAATCTCACAAATCTAATATTAAGTGAAAGGAGCAAGACACAAAGAATACAAATGAAATTATTCCATTTATGCATAGTTCAAGAACAGGTAAAACTATTGATGGGGTTAGAAGTCAGTTTTCTGGTTACCTTTGAGGAGGAAGAAGGGGGTGAGTGATTGGGAGGGCCATATTGCGAACTCTGATGATGTTCTATTTCTTGCCCTGTGTGCTGGTAAGATGGTATATTCATTTTGTTATAATTCATTGAGCTATATATGTCTGATTTGTGCACATTTCTGTATGTCTTACTTTTTCATTGACTGAAAAACAAAGGAGCTTCTGAACCAAAGCGTTAGAAATAGAGGTAAGTGTGGGTTTTCTTAGACCACTTTTGTGTTTTCTCTTTCAGTGTTTCCTACTTTTGTGAACTTAATCATTAAATCCATTAAAAGATATGTTGAGAGTGAATATATGCCAGGAATTATTTTAGATACTTCAGATAAATAGGGAACAAAATAGAAAAAAAATGATGCTATCATGAAGCTCACATTTTCATGGGGACAGAAAGGCAGTTGAACAAACAAATACATAAAATGTCAGGTGGTGATAACTGCTATGAAGAAATATTAGGGGATAGAGAATAAATCCCATAGGTTTTAGATCATAGTGTTTTTGTTTTCATTTGTCTCTAGGTATTTTTTTATTTCCTCTTTGATTTCTTCAATGAGTCATTGGTTGTTTAGTAGCATATTCTTTAGCCTCCACATGTTTGTGTTTTTTGCAGGTTTTTTTTTTTTAATAGTTGATTTCTAGCCTCATGGTGTTGTGGTCAAGAAAGATGCTTGATATGATTTCAGTTTTCTTAAATTGACTGAGGTTTGTTTTGTGGCCCAGTATGTGATCTCACCTAGAGAATGTTCCATGTGCACGTGAAAAGAATGCTTATTCTGCTGCTTTCAGATGGAATGCTCTACAAATATCAAGTCCATCTAGTCTAATGTGTCATTGAAGGTCAGTGTTTCCTTATTAATTTTCTCTCTGGATGATCTGTCCATTGATTTAAGTGGGGTGTTAAATTCTCCTACTATTATTGTGTTACTGTTGATTTCTCCCTTTATATCTGTTAATATTTTATTTATGTATTTCGGTGCTCCTATGTTGGGTGCATATATATTTGCAATTGTTATATCTTCTTGGATTGACCCCTTGATCATTATGTAGTGTCCTTCTTTGTCTCTTGTAACAGTCTTTATTTTAAAGTCTGTTTTGTCTGATATAAGTATTGCTACTCCAGCTTTCTTTTGGTTTTGATCAGGCCCTTTCTTTCTTTTGATCAGGCCCTTTCTCTCTCTCTGCTCCTGGGACCCCTATAATGTGAATATTAGTGAGTTTGTTGTTGTCGCAGAGGTCTCTTAAACTGTTCTCATTCTTTTTCCTTTTTTTCTGTCCAGCATCAGTGATTTCCACTACTCAGTCTTCCAGTTTGCTGATCCATTCCTCTATAATCATTTAGTCTACTGTTGATTCCTTCTTGTGTATTTTTCATTTCACTAATTGTATTCTTCATCTCTGTTTGGTTGTTCTTTATATTTTCTAATTCTTTGTTAAAAACTACTAACTTCTTGCTCTGTGCATCCATTCTTCTCACGAGTCCTTTGATCATCTTTATGATCACTACCCTGAACTCTACTCAGGTAGATTGACTATTTCCACTTCACTTAGTTCTTCTTCTGAGGTTTTATCTTGTTCCTTCACCTGGAACATACTCCTCTGTTGCCTCATTTTGCCTAAGTTGGTGTTTGTAGTTTTATGTATCTGGTAGGTTAGTTATGTTTCCCAACTCTGGAAAAGTGGTCTTCTGTAGGAGACATCCTATGCATCCCAGCAGCACACTCCCCTCTTGTCACCCAAGCTATATGCTTTAGGGGTTTCTCTTATGAGGGCTAAGTGGGTTCCTTTGTTGTGGCAGTCTTGTAGGCTTGACTGGTCCCTGGTCTGGTTGACTGCCAGACCCTGCTTTGTGCAGAAGCTGCCAGGTGCTTTTTGGTGGGGCTGGGTCACAAGGCAGCAGACTGCAGAACCCCAGGGGACCCCAGGTTTAGTATTGGACTACTGGCAGGCAGAACAGGCTCATGGAGTCTGGCTCCAGGGCCTAGGAATCCCAGAGCTGGTGTCAGATCACTGGTTGGTTGGGGGACCATTCCTGACACCATTGGGTACAGGGTCCAGGGTGTCCTGAAGCTTGTGTTGGCCTGCTATTGGGCAGGGCTGGGGCCCAGTTGGCCCCAGGGCAGGGTCTCACCTGCTGTGGGCTTTTGGTTTCCTTGTATCTGGTTTCTGCCCCCTGATGGGTGGAGCTAGGTCCTGGGCTTTCTGGCTGGTAGGGCCATGTCCAGAGGCAGCTGTGGGCTCAGGTGGTCTTAAGACAGCCTGTGTGCTGATGGGTAGGGCTGTGTCCTCTCCCAGTTAGTTGCTTGCCTTGAGGTGTCCCAGCACTGGTGCCTACAGGCTATTGGATGGAGTTAATGAGCTAGAGGGAGGATTCTGCAATGACACCCACCTGCACCATCATCCACACAGTAGAAGGAACTCCTGTGAATGGCTGCTGTCAATGTCTGTGCCCTTGGAGTGAGCTGCAGTCACCCCCCACCTCTCTTGGAGACTCTCCAAGACCAGCAGGTAGGTCTGGTCCAGCCTCCTATCAAATTATTGCTTTTGACCTGGGTCCCAGAGCATGTGAGATTTTGTGTGCACCTTTAAGAGTGAAGTCTCTATTTCCTCCAGTCCTGTGGAACTCTTGAAATTAAGCCCCACTGGCCTTCAAAGCCAAATGTCTGAGGGCTCATCTACTCAGTGTTGGATCCCCAGTCTGGGAAGCCTGACGTGGGATCCAGAACTTTCACTCCTGTGGGAGAACCTCTACAATATAATTGTTCTCCAGTTTTTGGGTCACCCACCCAGGGTTGTGAGACTTGACTATATCACGAGTCCACCCTGCCTACTGGTCTCATTGTGGTTCCTTCTTTATGTCTTTAGTTGTAGAAGATCTTTTCTGTTAGGTTCTGGTCTTTTTCATCTATGGTTCTCCTGCAAATAGTTGTGATTTTGGTGTGCTTATGAGGGGAGTTGAGCTCAGGGTCTTTCCACTCTTCTATCTTGGCCAGTCCCTTGTGGTAACCTTTTTACTTATATCTTTTATAAAGCTTTTTAGTCCCTGTTTTCTTATTTGACATTTTACAATCTGGTTTGTCAGTCATTAAGGGAATCCTTTGAGTGCTACTGACCAATTACAAAACAAAGAGCTTATTCCACCTTCATGTTTCCCTTCTCCCACTTTTAGTTGCATTATTTCTACTTTGTTATAACAACATTTATGTATATTCCCACCCTTAGCCCCACCTTTTAGTCTTAGATCTACAATTAATGAAATGCTCACCATCATTTCTTTTCCTAAAGTTTCCCTAGTCATATCTTTGTTGAAAGATCACTCTTTAGTAGATTCCTCAAGAAGCCTCAGAAGGATATTTCACGAGTGCCTAAGGTGCTTTTTGGTTTTGTTTTTTCTCACATTGCCAAATTCTTGTTTGAGGATATTTCAGTTTAGTGTATTGTGTCATTGTTTTCTGCTATTTAGTGTTTTTTTTTTTTCAGGAAATTTTCATCAGTTGAGATGTGTTCTCATTTCTGTCTTCTTTTTATAGTGGCTTTGTAAAGAAGTAGACTGCTTTTGTCTACTCATTTCACCAGATAGGCTTGGCAATTTGGAATGGTTCATAAGATTCTATGTTCAAAAATGCTGTCTGCTCTCAGTGTAGTAAAGTACAATTTTTTAAATGGATTTTTTTTTGTGGGTGATAAGGGTTGTATGCTCCCTTTTCTCTTGTGGTTCTCATTTGTCTTGCAGAATCCTGAATTTCACCTTTTGCATTTTTTCCCCTTCACTATCCAGAATCCAAAGGGCATGTCCCAGTTCCTTTTGACTTTATTCTCCAAGAAGAGACTGCTTGTATATACCAGGACTTTTTCCCCACTATTTTCACAGTTGAGGTGGACTGTTAGCTTACATTAAGCTTTCTTCTCCCATTTCCTTTTCTACAGTTTTCTAGACCCCTTAACACATCCCTTGTCCTCCACAAAGGTTTGCATCAAGAACTCAAAAAAATAACTCTACTGGAAGAACAAAGCTGGAGGCATCAGGCTTCCTGATTTCAAACTATATTACAAAACTATAATGATCAAAACAATATGGCACTGGTAAAAAATAGACACGTAGACCAATGGAACAGAATAAAGAGCCTGGAAGTAAACTCACAAATATATGGACAATCAATTTACAACAAAAGAGCCAAGAATATACAATGGGGGAAGGACAGTCTCTTCAATAAATGTTGTTGGGAAAACTGGAGAGCTACATGCAAAAGAATAAAACTGGACCCCTATCTTACACCATACAGAAAAATTAAATCAAAATGAATTAAAGACTTGAATGTAAGACCTGAAACTCTAAAACCCCTAGAAGGAATTATAGGCAGTAGGCTTCTTGATATCAGTCTTGGTGATGACTGTTTAAAAAGCAAAGGCAACAAAAGCAAAAATAAACAGTGGGATTACATCAAACTAAAAAGCATCTGCACAGCAAAGGAAATCATCAACAAAATGAAAAAGCAACCTACAAAATGGGAGAAAATATTTGCAAATCATATATCTAATAAGTGGTTAATATCCAAAATATATAAAGAACACACATAACTCAACTGCAAAAAAAATCCAATTAAAAATGGGCAAAATAGCCATTTTTCCCAAGGAACACATACATATTTTCAACAAGCACATGGAAAGATGCTTAATATAACCAATCATCAGGGAAGTACAAATGAAAATCACAATGAAGTATCACCTCATCCTGTTAAAATGGCTATTATAAAAAAGACAAGAAATAACAAGTGTTGGCAAGGATGTGGAGAAAAGGAAACACTTGTGCATTGTTGGTGTGAGTGTAGATTGATGCAGCCACTATGCAACACAGTATGGAGGTTCCTCAAAAAATTAAAAATAGAACTACCATATGATCCAGCAAGTCCACTTCTGGGTATTTATCTGAAGGAAAAAAATCACTACCTGAAAAAGATATCTGCACCCTATGTTCACTGTAGCATTATTTAAAAAGCCAAGACAGAAGAACAACCTAAGTGTCCTACAATGGATGAATGGATAAGAAATATGGTATATATATACAATGGAAAATTATTCAGCCATAAAAAAGGAAATTTTGCCATTTGTGACCACATGGATGGACATTGAGGGCATTATGCTAAGTGAAGTAAGTTAAACAGAAAGACAAATACTGTATGATCTCATGTGTGAAACCTAAGAGCAAAAAACAAAAAATCTGAACTCATAGGTACAGAGTGCAAATTCGAGGGGCTGGGAGTTGGCAAAATGGGTAAAGGGGGTAAAAAAATACAAAATTCCAGCTATAAAATAAATAAGTCAGAGGAGTTAAGATGGTGGAGGAGTAGGAGGACATGGAATTCATCTCTCTCCACAGATGCATCAGAAGTATCTATAGATGCAACAATTCTCACAGGACACTGGCTGAAAACTAGCAGAAGATCTTGGACACCAGAAAGGACTATAAACATCCCTGCATAACTGGGTAGGACAAAAAAAAAAAAAGAAGGGATAAGGAGGAGGAGAGGAAGCAGGACAGAACCTGCATCCTGGCATGGGGGAGCTGAAGCAGAGGAGAGATTCCCGAATTTGGGGAAAACCCCTCTCTGAAGGGGAAACACCCTCTCCGGGGACAGAAGGGAAGCATTTGAGGCTGTTGGAAGAGGGTGAAGTGGCCGATCTATGGCAGACGAGACAGAGTGAGAAACACACAGACGGTCCGTACTGCAGCTGTACATGCTCCAGACTGGGACGTGTGTTCACAGGTGTGCAAGGGGGCTGAGAGCTGGAGCATGGGGATTGGAGAACAGGCCTGGAGCAAGAACTGTTGTTGGCTGTGGGAAGATGGACTGAGGGGATGGGAGGGAGGAAATCTGCAGAAGGGAATTCCTACAGAGGAAGACCAGATAGCCATGGAAGCAGGGCACTATTGCTGAGTCACATGCAGGGGGAGGAACCACTATTGTAGCCTCTCTTTCTCCACTTGCCGGCGCCTGCTGATGGACAATACAAGAAGCCATCTCAGGGCAGGCTCTTGTGTGCTGGCTGACAAGCAATAATAAAAGCCCCCTCAAAGCTGGCACTCACGCTCTGGCTGCAGGGCAATTAAAAAAAAAACCCTCCTAGGGCCGGCCCTCATGCACCATATGTCAGGCGCCAGAAAAGGCCCTCACTAGGGCCATATCTCTTGCACCCCTGGCAGCCAGATGCCCTGCGCATTTGCTGCCAGCAGGGCTGCTGCAATCCAAGCAGTCATACCACCTCTGCACCCAGTCCTCACTGGGGCAGATCCAAGAGCTCCAAGGAAGCCTCAGGACAAGACTCCTGTGGGTGGACCACATGCAGAGGTGGGGATAAAACCAAGCAGAATCCCAGGGACAGGGCGACTGAGGAAGGAGATCAAAAATATTTCCATAAGCTGTACAAGCTGCAGATTTAATCCTCACAATCAGCTAGGTAGACCCTGCACCTATGGAATATCTGAGTAGACAATGAGTGTTCCCACAAAGGAAAGCAGTCTAGCTCTGGCAGCTGTGGACTTTGGGGGCAAACACATGCAGGAATTGGGCCAGATCAGAGTCTAAGTGGTCCCCACAATGCCCACAGCAGGTCCAGAGACCAGCCCAGAGGCAGAGGAGGGGCTCTTGGGGAAGCAGAGGGGGGCTGTGTCTCATAGCATGTGCCAGGACACTTACAGCTGAGACCTCAGGGAAACATAATTATTACTTTTAATTTTATTATGTTTTGATTCATTCTGTCATTGGTTCTGGCTTGTTTGGGTTTTTTTTTCTTTCTTTTGTTTGTTTGTAGTTGTTTTAGTTTTTTTTTTTAGTCTTTTGGGATCTTCGTGTTTTATAACAAATTTTTTATTTTTTTTTATATCTTTCAATTTTTACTTTGCTTTTCTGTTGTTCTGTGTTCTTTTCCTTATTTTTTTCTTCTTTTTCTTTAATATATCTTTTATTTATTTTTTTCTATTTCCATTTCTACTTTTCTGTTGTCCTGTGTTTTTTACCTTTCTATTTTATTTTACTATTATTCTTTTAAATCATTTTTATCGGTTTGTTCTGTTTCCTTGCTTTATTCTTCAGTTGGCACACTGCTTTGGTTTTGTTTTTACGTTTTATATATTTGTTAGTTTTGATCCTAATTGTTTGATTTAATTTTTGAGTTCTTCAATTTGTCTTGTTGTTCTCTTGCTTTTTGTTTTATCTGGTTCTGTTTTTGTTTCTTTTGCATGTGTGTGTGTTTCCTTGTTTCTGTTTTTGTTTGTTTGACTTTGTTTTTACCATTTCTCTGGGGTTTTGTTTGTCTTTTATTTTTCTTTAATATATTTTCTATTTTATTTTTTTATATTTCTTTTTCTACATTGCTTTTCTGTTGATCTGTCTTCTTTCCCCTTTCTCGTTTTCTCTTTCTTTTTTTAAATCATTTTTGTTGGTTTGTTTTGTTTCTTTGCTTCATTCTTCAGTTGGCACTCTGCTTTGGTTTTGTTTTTCGGTTTTTTGTTTCTGTCAGTTTTCTTTTTAATTGTTTGATTTCGTTCTGGGGTTCTTTACTTTGTCTGGTTGTTCTCTTGATTTTTGTTTTATTTGGTTCTGTTTTTGTTTCTTCTGTGTGTGTGCGTGTTTCCTTGTTTCTGTTTTTATTTGTTTGATTTTACTTTTTACCATTTGTCTGGGGTTTTGTTAGACTTTTTTTTTTTTTTTTTTTTTTTAGTACCCTCTACTGCTGGGATGAGCAATTCACGGGGTCTTAGTTCCTTGACAGGAAATCGGGCCTGAGGCTCTGGGGTGGGAGCACCGAGTCCAGGATGCTGGACCACTAGAGAATTCCCAGCCCAAGGGAAGGTTAATCACTGAGAGCTCTCACAAAGGCCTCTTTCTGAATCCAAGACCTGGCTCCACCCAACTGCCAGCAACCCCAGTGCTGGACGCCTCACACCAAATGACAAACAAGACAGGAACACAAAACAACCCATCAGCACACAGACTACCTAAAGTCATACTAAGCTCACAGACACCCCAAAACACACCACCTGAAATAGCCCTGCTCATCAGAGGTAAAAGACTCAGCTCCACCCAACAGAACGCAGGCACCAGTCTCTCCCATCAGGAAGCCTATGCAATCCACTGGACAAAGCTCACCACCGAGGGCAGAGAACAGAAGCAAGAGGAACTATGACCCCAAAGCCTAGGGAAAGGAGACCTCAAATACCGTAAATTAGACAAAATGAGAAGACAGAGAAATATCTTGCAGGCAAAGGAGCAAGATAAAAAACCACAAGACAAAATAAATGAAGAGGAAATAGGCAAACCACCTGAAAAAGAATTCAGAGTATTGATAGTAAAGATGATCCAAAATCTCGGAAATAGAATGGAGAAAATACAAGAAATGTTTAACAAGGACCTAGAAGAACTAAAGAGCAAACAAACAGTAATGAACAACACAATAACTGAAATTAAAAATATTCTAGAAGGAATCAATAGCAGAATAACTGAGGCAGAAAAACGGATAAGTGAGCTGAAAGATAGAATGGTGGAAATAACTGCTTCAGAGCAGAATAAAGAAAAAAGAATGAGAAGAATGGAGGACAATATCAGAGACCTCTGGGACAACATTAAGCACACTGACACTCGAATTATAGGCATCCCAGAAGGATAAGAAAAAAAGAAAGTGTCTGAGAAAATATTTAAAGAGATTATAGTTGAAAACTTCCCCTAACATGGGAAAGGAAATAGTCAATCAAGTCCAGGAAACTCAAAGAATCCCATACAGGATAAACCCAAGGAGAAACATGCACAGACACGTATTAATCAAACTAACAAAAATTAAACACAAAGAAAAAATATTAAAAGCAGCAAGGAAAAAGCAACAAATAACATACAAGGGAATCCGCACAGGGTGATAAACTGACCTTTCAACAGAAACTCTACAGGCCACAAGGGAGTGGCAAGATATATTTAAAGTGATGAAAGGGAAAAATCTACAACCATGATTACTCTACCCAGCAAGGATCTCATTCAGATTCGATGGAGAAATCAAAAGCTTTATAGACAAGCAAAAGTTAAGAGAATTCAGCACCATCAAACCAGCTTTACAACAAATGCTCAAGGAACTTCTCTAGGCAGGAAACAAAAGACCTACAAAAACAAACCCCAAACAATTAAGAAAATGGTAATAGGAACATACATATCAATAATTACCTTAAATGTAAATGGATTGAATGCTCCAACCAAAAGACATAGACTGGCTGAATGGATGCAAAAACAAGACCAATATATATGATGTCTACAAGAGACCCACTTCAGACGTAGGGACATAGGGACACATACAGACTGAAAGTTAGGGGATGGAAAAAGATATTCCATGCAAATGGAAATCAAAAGAAAGTTGGAGTAGCAATACTCATATCAAACAAAATAGACTTTAAAATAAAGACAAGAGACAAGAAAGGACACTACATAATGATCAAGGAATAAATCCAAGAAGATATAACAATTGTAAATATCTATGCACCCAACATAGGAGCAGGTTAATAAATATATAAGGCAAATGCTAACAGCCATAAAAGGGGAAAGCAACAGCAACACAATAATAGTAGGGGACTTTAACACCCCACTTACACCAATGGACAGATCATCCAGACAGAAAATAAACAAGGAAAAACAAGCTTTAAATGACACATTAGACCAGATGGACTTAATTGATATTTATAGACATTCCATCCAAAAACAACAGAATACACTTTCTTCTCAAGTGCACACGGAACATTCTCCAGGATAGATCATATCTTGGGTCACAAATCTAGCCTCAGTAAATTTAAGAAAATTGAAATCATATCAAGAATCTTTTCTGACCACAACTCTCTGAGGCTACGTATCAATTACAGGAAAAAAAACCTGTAAAAAATACAAACACATGGAGGCTAAACAATACGCCACTAAACAATCAAGAGATCACTGAAGAAATCAAAGAGGAAATCAAAAAATACCTAGAAACAAATGACAATGAAAACATGACAACCCAAAACCTATGGGATGCAGGGAAAGCAGTTCTAAGAGGGAAGTTTATAGCAATACAATCCTACCTCAAGAAACAAGAAAAATCTCCAATAACCAACCTAACCTGATACCTAAAGCATTAGAGAAAGAAGAAGAAAAACAACAACAAAACCCAAAGTTAGCAGAAGGAAAGAAACCATAAAGATCAGATCAGAAACAAATGAAAAAAAGAAGTGAAGAAAACAATAGCAAAGACCAATAAAACTAAAAGCTGGTTCTTTGAGAAGATAAAATTGATAACCATTAGCCAGATTCATCAGCAAAAAAGGGAAGAAGACTCAAATCAATACAATTAGAAATGAAAAAGGAGAAGAAACAACTGACACCACAGAAATACAAAGAATCATGAGAGACTACTACAAGCAACTATATGTCAATAAAAAGGACAACCTGGAAGAAATGGACAAATTCTTAGAAAAGTACAACCTTCCAAGACTGGACCAGGAAGAAATAGAAAATATGAAAGACCAATCACAAGTCCTAAAATTGAAACTGTGATTAAAAATCTTCCAACAGACAAAAGACCAGAGCCAGATAGCTTCACAAGTGAATTCTATCAAACATTTAGAGAAGAGCTAACACCTTTCCTTCTCACACTCTTCCAAAACATAGCAGAGGCAGGAACATTCCCAAACTCATTCTACGAGGTCACCATCACCCTGATACCAAAACCAGACAAAGATGTCACAAAAAAGAAAACTACAGGCCAGTATCACCAATGAACACAGATGCAAAAATCCTCAACAAAATACTAGCAAACAGAATCCAACAGCACATTAAAAGGATCATACACTATGATCAAGTGGGGTTTATCCCAAGAATTCAAGGATTCTTCAATACATGCAAAAAATCAATGTGATACACCATGTTAACAAATTGAAGGAGAAAACCATATGATCATCTCAATAGATGAAGAGAAAGCTTTTGACAAAATTCAACACCCAGTTATGAGAAAAACTCTCCAGAAGGTAGGCATACAGGGAACTTTCCTCAACATAATAAAGGCCATATATGACAAACCCAAAGCAAACATCATCCTCAATGGTGAAAAACTGAAACCATTTCCACTAAGATAAGGAACAACACAAGGTTGCCCACTCTCACCACTATTATTCAACATAGTTTTGGAAGCTTTAGCCACAGCAATCAGAGAAGAAAAACAAATAAAAGGAATCCAAATCAGAAAAGAAGAAGTAAAGCTGTCACTGTTTGCAGATGACATGATAATATACATAGAGAATCCTAACGATGCTACCAGAAAACTACTAGAGCTAATCAATGAATTTGGTAAAGTAGCAGAATACAGAATTAATGCACAGAAATCTCTTGCATTCCTATATACTAATGATGAAACACTTGAAAATGAAATTAAGAAAACACTCCCATTTACCATTGCAACAAAAAGAATAAAATATCTAGGAATAAACCTACCTAAGGAGACAAAAGACCTGTATGCAGAAAATTATAAGACACTTATGAAAGAAAATAAAGATGATACAAGTAGATGGAGAGATACACCATGATCTTGGATGGGAAGAAAAAACCTTGTGAAAATGACTCTACTACCCAAAGCAATCTACAGATTCAACGCAATCCCTCTCAAACTACCACTGGCATTTTTCACAGAATTAGAACAAAAAATTTCACACTTTGTATGGAAACACAAAAGACCCCGAATAGCCAAAGGAATCTTGAGAAAGAAAAACGGAGCTGGAGGAATCAGGCTCCCTGCCTTCAGACTGTACTACAAAGTTACAGTAATCAAGACAGTATGGTACTGGCACAAAAACAGAAATATAGATCAATGGAACAGGATAGAAAGCCCAGAGATAAACCCACACACATATGGTCACCTTATCCTTGATAAAGGAGGCAAGAATATACAGTGGAGAAAAGACAGCCTCTTCAGTAAGTGGTGCTGGGAAAACTGGACAGCTACATGTAAAAGAATGAAATTAGAACACTCCCTAACACCATACACCAAAATAAAATCAAAATGGATTAAAGACCTAAATGGAAGGCCAGACACTATAAAACTCTTAGAGGAGAACATAGGCAGAACACTCTATGATAAATCACAGCAATATCCTTCTGACCCACTTCCTAGAGTAATGGAAATAAAAACAAGAATAAACAAATGGGACCTAATGAAACTTAAAAACTTTTGCACAGCAAAGGAAACCATAACAAGGCAAAAAGCCCTCAGAATGGGAGAAAATATTTGCAGATGAAGTAACTGACAATGGATTAATCTCCAAAATTTACAAGCAGTTCATGCAGCTCAATATCAAAAAAACAAACAACCCAATCCAAAAATGGGCAGAAGACCTAAATAGACATTTCTCCAAAGAAGACATACAGTTTGCCAACCAACACATGAAAAGATGCTCAACATCACTAATCATTAGAGCAATGCAAATCAAACCACAATGAGGTATCACCTCACACCGGTCAGAATGGTCATCATCAATTAATCTAGAAACAATAAATGCTGGAGAGGGTGTGCAGAAAATGGAATGCTCCTGCACTGTTGGTGGGAATGTAAATTGATACAGCCACTATGGAGAACACTATGGAGGTTCTGTAAAAAACTAAAAATAGAACTACCATACGACCCAGCAATCCCACTGCTGGGCATATACCCTGAGAAAACCATAATTCAAAAAGAGTCATGTATCACAATGTTCACTGCAGCACTATTTACAATCGCCAGGACATGGAAGCAACCTAAATGCCCATCGACAGATGAATGGATATAGAAGATGTGCCACATATATACAATGGAATATTATTCAGTCATAAAAAGGAACGAAATTGAGTTATTTGTAGTGAGGTGGATGGACCTAGAGTCTGTCATACAGAGTGAAGTCAGAAAAAGAAAAACAAATACCATATGCTAACGCATATATGTGGAATCTAAAAAAATGGTACTGATGAACCTAGTGGCATGCAGGAATAAAGACACAGACGTAGAGAACGGACTTGAGGACACACGTGGGGAAGGGGAAGCTGGGACGAAGTGAGAGAGGAGCATTAACATATATACACTACCAAATGTAAAATGGATGGCTAGTGGGAAGTTGCTGCATAGCACAGGGGGATCAGCTCAAAGCTTTGTGATGACCTAGAGTGGTAGGGAGGGTGGGAGGGAGTCTCAAGAGGGAGGGGATACACGGATATATGTATACATATAGCTGACTCACTTTGTTGTACAGCAGAAACACAACACTGTAAAGCAATTATACTCCTTTAAAGATGTAAAGAATAAAAAATTTAAAAAAGGAAAAAATAAGTCATGAGATGTAATGTACAGCATGGTGACTATAGTTAATAATACTGTATTGTACATTGAAAATTGCTAAAAGAATAGATCTTAAAAGTTCTCATTACAAGAAAAACTTGTAAGTATGTGTGGTGATGGATGTTAAGATTTATTTTTATATACAAATATTTAATCATTGTTATAAACCTGAAACTAATATAGTGTTATATGTAAAATACATTTCAATAATAAAATAAAACACTTCTGGAATTTGTTATCCATATTTATTTTTACTTATGAGTTGTTTGCAAATTGTAGTGTTCTCTAGCTGTGCGAAAGGTATGGATCATGTGTGGCTTTATTTGCTTTTGGTTGTTCTGTATAGTTTACAGAGGATGTGTAAAGAGATTTGGGTTTTGGTGAGTTCCATTATTTCCAAAATGTTTCCCCTTAGCCAACTGACTTCAGGAATCCCCATAATACAAAAGATTGAGCAAAGGACGGCAGTATAGCACAAAGTTCTTTAGACTGTGATATGCCATTTCCACTTGATGGTGGTGCTGCTGGACTTGTACGTGGTGATAAAGTAACACCCAGTTCATGCGGGTCAGTCTCTATTAAGCCAAATCAAGAGCTAAGACCTGTTTTTCAGAAGGAGGAGAATTATTTGCCTAAAATAACATAACTTTGTTTCAAATCTTAGAGGTCTTCATTGTTTTTACTATCAGAGATTATACATGCTTCACGCACACATAATAATTAGTGACACATTTGAAGTACGTTGAACCCATTGAGTCAAAATTGGTGAAGTGAATAGCTGATTGCATTGCTGCATTTACCACGTGTTTATTTTGCCCTAGATCCCTACTCAAAACCCATTAACTTCTGTTCACTCAGTAAATACATCAGTGTAGTTTTTCCTAATGTGTTTTTGTTTGGATATGGTTCACTAAAGATCTTCATTTTGTTTCTGAGAACAGATATGTCTTTTTAGCTAAAAGGAATTTAGATAAAATATAGGTTAGATAGATAGATAGATGATAGATAGATAGATAGATTTATCATAGCACTGTGTCTGAAGTAAAGGAAACTTTTAAAGTGTGATCTTGTATGCTTTCCTCATAATCATTTAGATTTTTGTAATCCTTCCACAGTTTGGTGTGCAAATATATAAGCACATACAAATGTTTTCTCCCTCTTTACCCAAAATACATCATAGGATCTTACACACATATTTCGGAAACTTGCTCTTTTTCACATCTCTCGTTCTATATTAGGAATAAAGAGTATTCTTATTCTTTTGTACAACCTTTTATTATGCACCAATAAATTTATTATTTTACTTAATCAGTCCTCTAATGATGGGTATTTGGGTTAAAAAACTATTTCAATGAATAGTGTTTTGCACATACCATTTCGCACACATATGCAAGTATATCCCAGAAGTAGGATTGCTGGATCAAAAGATTTAAGTATTTGTAATTTTGGATGATAGCTGCCAAATTGTTCTCTACACCAGTTTATAATCCCACCAGCAATGTATGAGAATGCTCATTTCCTTCAATGCCTCCAAAGGTTTAACAACCTTTTGAATTTCTGCAAATCTGAGTTTTTAGTTTGCATTTTTCTTATGAGTGAGATAAAGCACCTTTTCATACATTTAAGGGCCATCCGTCATCTGCCTTCATACATTTTGTGCATTTTCCTCTTGAGTGGATGATCTTTTTATTGAAATTTAGAAATATTAGATTAGCCCTTTGTGAAACAATTCGCCATTATTGTTCAAGTTCATCATTTGTCTTTTGACACGACCCACGGCACTTTCTTGCCACACAGGCTTTCCTTTTTAAATTGGACTTACCAAATTTTTCTATTATGGCCTCTAGATTTTGAGTCATAGTTAGGGAAAACTTTCCCACTCCAATATTGTAAAAGAAAAACTAAAGAGAGGTAAGGTTAAACTTTCCGCATAACCTTTCTTTCTGCTTACAAGGGATTTTATGCAAGCCAAGGGATCATGGCTACTTAGTAGAACATCTCAGCCACAGCCCCTGGCACAAAATTGTACAAAGAATTTGATAAAGGGCTGTCTTTAGAAGTGTTTCCCTGCCCAATGAGCTGCATGATATAGCTAAGAAACTTACCAATAATGGCTGTGGTCGATAGCTTATTATAGAGCCTGTGCTACAAGAATTAATGCAGCAAATAATTAGTAGCTATGTTCACAAGTCAAATGAAATTTCATATGCAGTATGAATAAAACTGCTCAACCATAACATCATAGAAAGAGACAGTGCTTGATATGAATGCACTGATTTATATATTTCTGGTTGAAGGGGGCAGAAGGAATGAAAAACCAGTACAAATAAATGACTACTATATTCTTTATATAATTATACCTAAACAATATATAGTCTACCATTTGAGTGCCTTCTACTTAGCAAGTGTTTTACCTTTAACATTATAAGGTTTATTTATATCATGATTATACAGATTTGAAAGTATGGCTCAGAGAGATTAAAAAATGTGTACAAGTTCAAAAAGCTGTTACTTGGCAGAAGTGGTAATCAAACCTGATGCCAAAGCTTATACGTTTCCCACCATATAACTATGGACCTCCAAATACACTATGTGGTCATTAAGCTCTCTGAATTGTTTGCGATATACAATTGACCCTTGAAGAATGCAGGGGTTGGGGGTGCCCACCCTCTAGCACCCATGGTTGCATACTGGCAGATTCAACCAACCATGGATGGTGTACTACTGCAGTACGTATTTATTGAAAAAATAATCCATGTATAAGTGGACCTGTGCAGTTCAAACCCATATTGTTCAAGGGTCAACTGTGTAATATTTTAAGTGAAAAAGTTATGTGGGAACTAGTAATTATTATTATTTGGGTCATTCCAAATGTTTCTATGAAAAACTAAGTTGTCTGTTTATCTTCTGGTTTGCAATCTGAGTCACCTCTGCATCCCAAGGGTATTTCCACAGTAGCTAATGAAATAAATACTCGTTATGTTTGCTGAAGGAGTGATATGAACATGTGAGTCACGGGACTTAAAACTGTAAAATCAGATGTCAGAAAATAATTAATGCTAGTTAAGTATAATGTCTATGCTCATTTAAATTAGAAGATCTAAGGCAGTAACCTGGAAAGTATTACGTATAGTTAGATGGAATGAACTTTCTTTAGAGGATGAAAAAAGAAACTAATTTACTCTCCAATAACTTCTGCTAGAAAAAACTTTAGTAGAAGAAATATATGCAACTATTTCATATTCTATTAATGAAAACCCTATACCCCATACAATGAGTTGATCAATAAAGTTAATGTCTGGTATTCTAAGAGGAAAGATTTTTGTCTCTATAAATTATGCAAACCGTCATTAGAAACTGATTACAGATGTAAAATAGATGCTAAACTATTAAACAGTCCAAATGACCTGGATTCATTAATTATTCATTAAAAAGTGGAGGAAACGTCACTGGGTTCATGAACAAAGTATTTCTATTGGTCCCTGAAAAGGACTTTGGTTACGTTTCACAAAACTATTAATTTTCTTTCTGCAGTATCCTTTGCTTTGGTCCCAATGAAGACACTGAGCCTATGTATACCAAGTAGGGGAAATCGTTCTCAGAAGGTCAAGGCGATTGTGAGAGCTAATTTTTTTGTGCATACTAATAAACAAAAGTGAAACACGTGCATATTAGAAGCATCGTATATTTAATGTCAAAGAACTTGAATTCAAGTACAAAAATTAACACATGATTTCAACATTAAAAACCGTTAACACTTATTACTCAAAGAACTATACAGTGAATATCAAAAACACAAATGGAGCATAACTATAAAAACCTTAAATACATTAACAGCAAAATTATAATGGATTTCTACAACAAACAATTAACTAAAATATTTATAGTTATTTTCAAGGACCACAATGGTAGATTGCTTTTTCTTTAGTACTGCATAAAATCTGCGTCTTAATCTTTTTGCCCTTCATTTCTTTCTACATAATAGTTAGATGCTTCTGTTTATATAATTGTTCTAATCGCTAACACAGATAGTGATCCTTGGTAATCAAATCTAGTGTAACCATTGTCTGCAAGTGCTTTAATACTTGAGAAACTCTATTTAGCAAAGTTATAATGAAAAAATTTAATGTAAACTTCTGGGTTCTACTGACCACTCAGGAATCAGAAGTTATTTAAAATCCCAAAAGTTTAACAAGAACAGCAGTTTGTTATAACTTTATCAAGAGAAATCACTAAGTAACTTTTTAAACTTAGCATTTTTAAAAGTTTTACAATGGGAGGTTATTCTGAATTCTGACTGATATTTACTATGTTGAAATAAATATATAATTATCATTTTAAAACCAAATGTACAAACCCGATTCTAAAATAAAACAGTATTTTAATTTGCATGTTTTACAAGGAAACTTTCATACCCCTGTTTATAATATTTTCTTCAGAAGAATGAGGCCTGATTGGAGATATATAGCCGCTGTCCAACATGGCTGCCATTAGCAAGTGATACTGTTGGTGACAAGGGATAGCTTGGATAAGAATAAGGCCTTGAAGTGTAAGGAAGCAGGCTGGGAGGCCCAGAAGAGAGGGTAGCACTAACAGGGGAAAGACTATTTATTGAGCTGCGACGGAAATTGTAGTCTGTAAATAAATACGTAACAATTATGCTTCACATCTTTATGGTTACAAATTTAATTCAAAGAAACAAAGCATTAAAACTATAATCACAGTTTAACATAATGTTCTAACATTCAAAATCCTGATAATCTTATATTGCTGGTAAAGACTGTTTCAGCATTCACTGCATTGCAAATCCTGATAATTTCATCAGTGAGTATTACGTAAACTTTCACTGACACAATGCTTCAGAGATCTTACTAGAATGCATTCTTGGACATCTATTAATTGTTTTGTGTCTTTATGATCACCGAAAAAGAGAACCTCTGATTTCTCTTGCTCTATCCACAAGGAAGCTCCTTTTAAATCTGGTACTGACACTACGGGATCGTCCAAGAAGAAAAGATATAAAACAGTGAATTCATATTTGCTTCTTTTTTGAAACTGTATTAGGTATCAAACCAGCAGACATATTTACCCCTGGACTGCAAAAACTGTCTAATATTTCATTATTTAAATACTAATGTAAACATTTATACAACCCCACAAACCAATTTAACATTAGAATCCTACTGGTACCATAAAACAGTAAAATGAATCACCTTTATAAAATAAACTTCAAGAAACCATTATCAACTTACAGTACAGAAAAATCCAAAAATTAAACCAAATTATTTCTTTAGAAACCAACATTTGAAATACTACTGTTCCACAATAAACATTCATCTTATGTATCAATAATTTCCTGCTTCATTAGTTATAATGTTTATAGATGTGTGTGAGTACTAAAGACCAAATTTGTAAATCCTGTACTTTCCAAAAACTCAACTATGTTCTTTGGTGTAGAGTAAGCCAAGGGTGTGAAAATGACTATGAAGTGATTATTTATAAAAGGTATGGTGTTTCTAGGAACAGAAGAAATTAGGTCATCTAATGCACAGGTAAAGTTTTTTCTATATTTTCCTGGTGCTATAAATGAGGCCTAAAAATGAATGTTAACTTAGTATTGTCATGGGACTTAATATTAAGCCAACAGGAATGAGATCAACTGCAGGAGAATAAGTTCAAGCAACATCAGAAAGGACCTAGTTAAGAAAAAAAATGGAAAAAATAAAAATCAGTTAAATATAGGTTTAATTTCTAGCACTGTAAAACTCTAATTAGAATAATTTTATAACCTTTTTATTTTTATTAATGGTACCATAAGATCAATAAAAGCAGTTTGTTCCAAGAAGACATAAATACATTCAAGGCATACAGTTCAAAATATTTTCAGTATTTTGAAACTGGATATGGAATGACTTTGACACCATTTGCTTTTCTAATATCCAAAAGTAGGATAACTCTAGGTATTAGAGAACTTTTTTTCTTCTCTTAATGGATCCACTTTGCCTGAAGCGTTATGGCATTGAGTATAAACAAAAACCTTAGTGTTCCTGATAATTCAAATAATTGCTAAAAAAAAAAGTTCTGATTTTCTCCTTCTAAACGTTATCACGCAAATACAATAAATTCCTTATTAAGCAGGTATATATAACTAGCTCTTTCAAATTTTAACAGTGTGGTACAGACAACATGATTTAGAAGAACAGATCTTTAAATAGTTATACTTCTGTATGTGGGGAAATGTAGTTTTCAGAGAAATCACTTTCACTTTGGGTTTATATCCATTTAAGATCTAATGCAGCCCATTCATGAAATGTGGATAAAAAAGAGATCTTCAGGAGAAGATTTCACAAAGAAGATAGACAGACAACTGGCTACTAGCAGAGTGCTTATCAGGTCTGAAAATTTGTATTTCTGATATTCCCCTGATGTAAACCTTCAATTTACAAATACCCTAACGGACTGTTTTATTCTCACATTTTTAAGGAGACTAAAGTATCATATTAAAAGTTCACTTTGATGACTTTATTCATAGAGGATAAATCAAGAAAAAAAATTTCCCCCTAATACTACAAAGATTAGGAAATGAAAAGCTTCAGATGTTTATAAGCATTTCAAAAATAATTTTTTTACAATTTAAGAATCTAAATATATTTGGGAAAAATCTGGTTGATTAGAAAATATAATACATGTCAAACTTGAGACAATAACTGTGAGATAAACCTAGATGAACCATGTTTTCCCCTAACATACAACTTACATATCACAGACAATAAAAATCAGAAAACATCACTGATTAACAAATTAACAAATGAATTAAAATTCCTAACATATACTTACTTGCCCACCCCTGCTTTTTCTTCCCAATGAACATCCTTAGCTCTTCAATCCCACTGTTTCTGCCTCAGACTGGGATATTACTCCCCTTTCCCCCTCTTCTTAAGGGAATGATACAGAGCCAATTTCAGAATTTAAGTTTTACACTGAGAATTATTCAACTGTCTTAATTAACACTTTTTAAACTGAGGTACAATTTACATACAATAAAATGAATACATCCTATGTGTTCATTTCAATGAGTTCTGATAACTGTATAAACCTATGTAACCAACACCCAAAGCAAGATATAAAACATGTCCATCAATCTAGAAGTTCCCATTATCCATTCCAGTCAAGAGCCCTTCTGTTGGAGGCAACCACTTTCTGATTTCTATCACTATAGCTTAGTTTTGACTGTTCTTGGACTTCATATAAAATGTATTCTTAAAGTATTTTTTTAAGTCTTCTCTCAACATAATTTCTAACATTCATTCATATTGTATATATCAGTAGCTGGTTCCTTTTTATTGTTCAGTAGTATTCCATTGAATGAATATACCACAATTTCTTTATCCGCTCACACTCACCTGTTGATAAAGATTTAGGTTGTTTCTAAATTTTGACTATTATGGATAAAGCTGTTATGCACATTCTTATACAAGTCCTTTTGTGGATACATATTTTCATTTCTTTGGGGTAAATAAGTAAGAGTAGAATTGCTGGGTGGTAGGTTAGAGATAGATACTGCCGAACAGTGCACTGTGACCATTTTTACACTCACATCAATAAAATATGAGAGCTCCAGTTGCTCCAAACGCTCACCAACATTTGTTATTGCCAGTGTTTTTAATCATCGCTATTCCAGTGATATGAATGGTATCTCATTTTGGCTTTAATTTGGATTTCCCTTATGACTAATAATGTGTTTAGTGACCATTTGAACATCTTCTTTAGTAAAGTATCTGCTCAAGCCTTTTTTTTTTTAAATTTTATTTATTTATTTATTTGGCTGTGTTTGGTCTTCGTTTCTGTGTGAGGGCTTTCACTATTTGCAGCAAGCGGGGGCCACTCTTCATCGCGGTGCGTGGGCCTCTCACTATCGTGGCCTCTCTTGTTGTGGAGCACAGGCTCCAGATGTGCAGGCTCAGTAGCTGTGGCTCATGGGCCCAGCTGCTCCGCGGCATGTGGGATCTTCCCAGACCAGGGCTCGAACCCGTGTCCCCTGCATTAGCAGGCAGATTCTCAACCACTGTGCCACCAGGGAAGCCCTGTTCAAGCCTTTTGATCATTCTTACTAGTTTTGTCTTTTTACCGTTGATATCAATAAAGTTTTTGACTAATTAGATTCTCTAAATCAAAATATTAAATAGCAATAGGTTGAGTCCTCGGAAATCTCTAATTCAAACCACCTCTTTCACTGAAGAATATTACAGACAAAAGATGGTTGATTAAGTGACTGTTCCATATTCCCACAGTTAAATGGAGAAAAAAACAAATTAAAAAATTAGGCTTCCCAGTTCCTAGGAAAGTATTATTTCCACTTGATCAAGCTTTTTTACTCTGGCAATCTTCTCAAAACTGGGTTGAGAGAAAGCGTTTCAAAAGGTTGTTGTGGTGCTTCTCTGGTGGCGCAGTGGTTGAGAATCTGCCTGCCAATGCAGGGGACACGGGTTCAAGCCCTGGTCTGGGAAGATCCCACATGCCGCGGAGCAACTAGGCCCGTGAGCCACAATTACTGAGCCTGCGCGTCTGGAGCCTGTGCTCCACAAGAAGAGAGGCCACGATAGTGAGAGGCCCGCGCACCGCGATGAAGAGTGGCCCCCACTTGCCACAACTAGAGAAAGCCCTCGCACAGAAACGAAGACCCAACACAGCCAAAAAAAAAAAAAAAAAAGGTTGTTGTGCGTAGGGGGAGAGAAATAAAGTAGAGGGCGCTCTAAGCTACCTGGCTTCTGCTTGAGCCTACCCACGCCCACACTTCCCACTTCAACTCACACAGCTCTGCATTCCCTTGCTTTATGTGCTAAACTTTTATGTAACACTTCATTTGAAGAAAAGACCCTTCTGCACAAAAATAAAAAACGTATGAGAGTAACTTGCTCTAATATAACGCTTTAATATAATTATTAGAGATAACATTTTGATCAAATCCTCTAAAATTTCACATTTATATGTTGAATGGATACATTTTTACAGAATAACTTTGACCTATATTAAGACTAGTAAATAGGCTTAACCTTAAGTGCCAATTCTAATCAAGCAGTAATCGCTAAAAGGACCGTGGGTTCCAAAAGATTCTGAAGCTGTGTCTGGAATGAGCAAGAAAGTGAGTAGTAACTGTAGCGCCACATCTGACATGGGCGTAAGAGCAGAGCCTGGCAGCACATTCATCACCTGCTTGCCAGTCCCGCCTCTGCAGTGATTATAATTTGGTCTCCTACCTTTCTCTGTCCAGCACAAGAGACGAATACCACCAATATGTTCCTCAGTGAAAACTAAGCAATAGATATATACTGATTTACTCTCTTCTTGTTTGTCCCTTTTTTGTTTCTAATTCTCTTACACCTCTTGACCGAACATCACAGATTCTCTAGCTGCTTTTGTTTCATATGAAGAGAGGGAAACCCTTAATAGAGACTTTAAAGTGAGTTCAGTTGAAAGTGTCTTCTCATACTAATCTTTTTCTTTTAGTTTGTTTCTGACCAGATATTCTTTAAACTGATTTTCCATTAGAAAGTAAATTCTTCATAATTGGTTTTTTACTTTTCCTTGTTAGCTCTGAGTTCTACCTTCACACCCACCCCCTCTCTTTTTGATGCACCTTTTTAAAGTGTACAATTCAGTGGTTTTTAGTATATTCACAAAGTTGTGCAACCAAACTCCACTATCCAGAACATTTTCATCACCCTCAACAGAAACTCTGCACAATCTAGCAATCGCCCCCCATTCCCTCTCCGCCAGACCCAGCAACCACTAATTTTTCTGTTTCTATAGATTTGCCTATTCTGGATTTTTCATATAAATGGAATCACATAATTTATGTGGTCTTTTTTAACTGGTTTCTTAGCATAATGTTTTCAAGGTTCATCCATGTAGTATGTATCAGAACTTCATTCCTTTTTATAACCACTGTATGGAGATACTGCATTTTGTTTATCCATTCATTAGTCAATGGACATCCAGGTTGCTTCCACCGTTTGGCCGTTAGGAATAATGTCACTAAGGAATAATATGCACAAGATTTTGTGTGGACATATGTCTTCAATTCTCTTGAGTAAATAACTAGGAATGGAATTGCTGGGTCATATGGTAAACTCTATGTTTAACTTTCTGAGGTATTGCCAAATATTTTCCAAGGCAGCTGTACCATTTTAACACTCCCAACAGCAATGTATAAAGGTGAAGCACCTGATATTTTGACCTATGAAATACATTTCCCACCTTAATACATATTTTAAGCATTTCTTTAGATTTCTATGAGATCTTTATTAAAATTTTTGAAAAAAATTCATTTTACTATTTTACTATTTCATTTTACTATTTTACTACATTTTACTACTAAAATAGTAAAATTTCATTTTACTATTTTACTATTTCATTTTACTATTTACTATTTACTATTTCAATTTCTAACATTCCAAGAGCCATAACTATAATAACTCAATAACCTTCTTTTACTGAACCACTGAATTTCATCTGCAAAACAAGTTTTTGGTAACAGTATTTATTATACATACAAAGACAGAGATTTACAAAAATCATCTGTATTAGAATATTATTAACATTTATCATTTATTATTTTGTACTTTCTCCTAGTACAGAAGACCAAGAGCTAACTATAAGGCAGAGGAAAGAATTTTCAGAGTTGGTAATTATTAAGCAACTTATAACCTATGAAATATTTAAAAATCATTAACTATAAATTTTTAAGTGATACTTTTGGCTGGAATACACTAGTATTATCAAATTTACTGGCATTCTTACTTCATTTACTTTCCCTACTTCAATTCAATTTTTAAAAAGTATTTTTATTGTCTACTTAATTTTTCCTATCAGGTGACTGACAGCAAAGGGCAAAAAGTAGACGTGCAATGACCAATATTTTTTCTAAGACTAGGCCCACAGGGTAACTCAGGCCACTATTTCTGTTTTAAGATGATTTATAGGAGGGTTTGAGTATGATAATCTTAGTAACAGGTGGCTGGATAAGAAAATTATTGTCTATAACTGTTTCCTTATAAGGTTCTAATTAATTAGTTCTCTGATTTTACTAGATGATTATATTTTTCAGATTCAATTTTGGGGGAAAAATCATCTATTTCTGTTTTCAACTAAATTATTTTTTAAATTTACAACGTATTTTCCCATATAATTTTGAAAGAGTGATTTGGATTTTAAATTCTTACTCTGAAACTTTGATATTGTATAACAATCATAAACATATACTTTGTCAGATATCAGTACTTTTATTTTTAAGAAATTACAGCCGTTTCATTCTAAATTATCTCTAAAGATTATAATTTAAACCTTCAAAAACAAGGGTTTGAAATCCTAGAAAATGCAAATTAATGTCACTATAGTGACAGTAATCAGTTCAGTGGTTGCCTGGGAAAGAGAGTAGAAGGAGGAATGGATTATAGTAGAGGTGATAGAAATGTTTATTTTCTTGATTATGGTGTCATTTCACAGACTTATACATAAAGCAAAACTGACCAAAGTGTACACTTTAAATATGTGCATTTTATTGTATTTCAATTATACCTCAAAAAAGTTATAAAGAAATCCCAAGTGTTTCTGTAGGTTAGTTTAAATGTTTCTCAAACGACATCCCACACAATTCAAGTACCCTGTCAAAACAAGAATCCCTTAGGCCAAAAAACATTGGGAAAATTTTAGGAAAGATGGGTTTAACAGCTAAACAAATTGCTACTACAATTATTCAGGATGGTAACATGCATTATGATTTCCAAGGGGAGTATATATAGTACATGGTTCTTCCCAAACTTGACCATAGAAACAGTTATTTCACTCAACAACTTGGCAAATCAGTTTGGGAAGAACTTTTAATAGGGATACTATATAATGGGAAAACATTAAAAACAAATCAGAAAAATTCTTAAAATACATTAAACACAGCAATTACAAACTCAAATGCCTTCAGAGGCCAAGATGTAACAAACAAAAGAACTCAAAAAGGACCAAATATAAAACAAATGCTGTCCAGCTATTTGTACTGAAATGAAACCCAGTTGCTTTCCTTTCAAAAAACTGAAGAGACCAAACAAATCATATCAAGAGCTTCCAGTTTGCTACCTTTGTATTAAGAGATTGAATTATGTCAAATTCCTTTTAATGCTAGTTTCTATACCATTTTGGAAAGAGGAATAAAAGAGCAGCCTATGAGAGGGAAAATTATGATCCAAGCTATAGCAAACTAGGATTGTAACCTACTCAAGAACACATGGATTACTACCCAGGGAACTACAACATTCTTTTTGCCTCCACATGTAAAAAGGAGTTTGGATAGTAATAATCTTTACTCAAACTATAAACTACCTTTAGCTTCCTACTAAAACTTATCCTTCTCAGTACCATGTAGGAAAAACTAAACAGTGAATCCTAATAAACATAACTTTTATTCTAAATTGTATCAATAATAATTTTGGTTTAGTAAGTCTGAAAAAACTAGAGTTTCATTTTCAAATAAGTTTGAGAAATTCTGGGTAATCTACTTTATAATACACTCATTCCAACTACATCTACCTTAATACTGTTTGCCATCCTGGTGGTTCACAATGTACACACTAGTTTGTTAAAAGTTTTCAGAAGACCTGAAACATAGAAGTCAGTTTAACTTTTTAAAACTTTGCTTAATGCATCTATAATTAACAAAGCTATAATAATTAAAAATTTTCACAAGGTTTCATTGAACAATTTTAAATATTTCTTCTTAAAACCATAAGAAGAATAATTTATAACTGGCTTTCTGGAAATTAAATATATCACTTAATATTCCTAAGAGACTTTTTCTTACCTGTTTATTTTCTCCAAATTCTTCTACATAGGTCCAGGCTGAAGAGATTGTGTTCCCTGTCTGTAAGCAGTGAAGACAGAAAATAATTGAGTCTTTAGATTGTTGTTACCCCTTATCTTGGAAGTGCATGGAATCCTTGATAACTTTAGGTAAAAACTATTTGATCAGTAAATATGAAAATAAATTTAGAGGAAAAGAAAACAGTGATAGTTATTTCTGAAGTTCTGCAAAGATGAACAAAGAGAACAGTACTTTGATTTTGGAATGAAAATTATGAGTTAATACATTAACAGAAAAAACATATCTTTCTATACAAATTAAGTCCTTATTAGTTGGTTTTTCCAAGAAGTACTACTCTACCAATAAAATAAGAAAAGGATTTTAAAAACAACTGAGATTGCCCAATTTTTGATAAGCAGATAGCCAAAGAATCTAAGTGAATTTGAAAAATATCAATATCCTTTCTTTCCACCTTAAAAAGAAATAAATGGTCAAAATAATACAAACCATAAAAAATATTTGGCTTATTAACAGCTAAACTTTAGAAGCCTAGTTTAGCCATATATAGTACAACTCTGGACATCCATCCATTTTGGTGGATCTCTCTTCATAGGAATGTATATCCAAAGCTATGCTAAGAAACTGCATTAGAGTATGAACAAATGAAAAATGTTTGATGATCCACATAAAACTACAGATTTTTAAATACCCATCTTGAAGATAACTCAGCAGAAAAAATAGTCACAATATTTTATGATTTTTACATAACAAAACAGGTAATTTAATCAACCCCCCCCCAGTGAGAACTAGAACACCTAGACAATTATTAAAAGCAAAACTACCTACATGAAAGCACTGAGAATGGCCAAGACTGAAGAACTGTGGGACTGTGATCTTAGACAAGAAACCCAAAGAGGTGTGCACATCTTCTGGAGGTGTGTTTTGCCTAGGAGGATTGGCCAATTCTAAAGAATCTGAAAGGCAAGGGAAGATGGCAAGAGACAGACAAATTTCTGAGGATAAGAGGACAAAAACCGGAACTGAGGAGCTACTGATGAGGCAAGTCTGGAACCGTGAATAAAACTGAACCAGAAGTAGACCAACTTTAATGATGACTAAATTCAAATCTTCTCAATCCCTGCCTGGATTAAGACAATCTGGGATTGCCAGTCCTTTGGTCACCTTTCTGAAGCAAAAATAAATCCTCTCTGAATAAAGTTAACAGCATGTTCGCTTTCAAATTATCTCCACATTTTTTCATATACAATATCTGGAATTCAGAAAAGAACCAATCAAATAAAAGAGATAAAACAATGTGACCTAAAAGCACAAGAAACAGAAGTCAACAGTAACAGATCTACAGGAAATGTAGATAAAGTTTTCAGAACTAGATATTAAAATAATTATGACTAATATACTCAAGGAAATAAAAAACAAACCTGAAAATTTTGGAGGGAAAGTGAAAATCATAAAAAAAAGTCAAATGAAATTTTAGAACTGAGAAATAAATTCAAATAATGGTTTTATCATGTTAGACACAGATGAAAAAAAGAATTCATGAACCAAAAGATAGGTCTGAAGAAAATATGCAGACTAAACATACAAAAGAATGGAAAAGAACAGAAAGAACATAGTAGATAAACGGGATACAGTAAAACGGTCTAAGAAATGTATAACTGGAGTACCATATAGAAAGGATAGACAAAATGGGACAAAAGCAATATATGAAAACAGAACCACTTAGAACTTTCTAAAACAAGTGAAAAACACTGATCCACAGATTTTAGAAGTGGTGAAAGTCCCAGTTAAGATAAAAACTAAGAAAACTACACGTAAGTCTATCACAGTAACACTTGTGAAAATCACAAGAGAAAATATTAAAAGTAGCTGGGGGGTGGGGAGGTTTATAATAAAGGAGTAATAAGCAAATTATAGCTGACTTCTCAACAGAAACAACAGAAGCCAGAAGACAGTGAGTGGAATTAATAACCTCAAAGAATTAAAGGAAAGTAACTGCTGATCTAGTAAAAATACCCTTTCAAAAGGCAGGTGAATTAAAGACATGTTCAGGCAAACAAAACTGAGGTAACCTGTCATAGGTGTATTCATACCAAAGAAAACACAAATGAATGTTCTTTGAGCAGAATAAAGAAATAATCATAGTTGACGCATAGGAGGAAATAAAGAGCAAAGGAAATGATATATAAATGGTAAATGAATACTAATCTATATTAACTAAAAATTATAATTAGGTATGTGGGGAGTTAAAACATATAAGTTAAAGACATACAGAAATATCAAGACACTACACAAAACTGGAAGAGAAAATTTAAAAAGTTAGAGTGTACTAAGGTCCTTGCATTGTCTGGAATGGAATAAAAGCACTAATTAATATTAGATTTCAGTGAGTTAAGAATACATGTTGGAGTCTACAGGGTAATAACTAAAAGGATAATAAAGACTCTATGACTAATACAGCTAAAAGAAGAAGAGAGAAAAGGGCAAATAAATAATCCATCAAAAGAAGGCAAGAAAGGAGAAAAGGGAAATAGAATAGGGACACAGAACAAGGAATAGAAAGCAAATGGCAAGACAACAGACTTAATTCTATGCATTTCAATAAGTATATTCAGTTCAAGCTGAGCAAACTCAAAACACAGACTTTCAACAAAAACAAACTTCAGCAACAACAACAAAACCTAACCATATATTGGGCTCATCTTAAGACTAAGATACAGGGAAAGTAAAAGTTAAAATATAGAAAAATATATGCATGCAACCCTAATCAAAAGAAAGCTTGTAAGTCTATGTTAATATCAGAAAAAGTATTCTTTAAGGCAGGAATGCATGATAGAGACAGAATGACACAGTATAATAATAAAAGGTACACTTCACCAGAAAAATATAACAATTCTAGATTTCTATGCACCTAATACACAACCTCAAAATATAAAAAGCAAAAACTGACAGAACCAAAAGGAGGAAAAGATAAATTTGTAGTCATAGTAGGTGATTTTCATGACCCTCTCATAGTAATAGAATAAGCAGGCCAAAAAAACATGAAAGATAAAGAAATTTACATACAATTAGTAAACTTGGCCTAATTTATATTGAGTTGAACTGTGTGCCCAGAAAGATATATTGAAGTCCTAACCCCTAGTACCTCAGAATGTGACCTTATTTGGAAATAGGGTAACTGCAAATGTAATTAGTTAAGACGAGGTCATACGGGAGTAGGGCGGACCCTAATTCTACTATGATTGATATCCTTATAGGAATAGAGAAACACAGAGAAGAGAATGCCACGTAAAGACACAGAGACACACAGGGAGAAGATAACCATATCCAACACAGGCAGAGATTGGAATAATGCATCTATAAGCCAATGAACTAAAGGGCTACTGGCAAACACTAGAAGCTAAAAGTGGCAAGGACATTCTCCGCTACCAGCTTCAGAGGGAACATGGCCCCATCAACACCTTGATTTCTGATTTCTAGCCTCCAGAACTGTGGGAGAATAAATTTCTGTTGCTGAAGCCATCCAGATTGTGGTACTTTGCCACAGCAACCCTAGCAAACTAATACACAGCAATTAACAACTGGAAACACATCCTTTTTAAGCAGGCATGAAATATTTACTTTAATTGCTCATTAAAAAAACAAGACAAAGGACTGAAATGATACATAATATACTTTCCAATCATAGTAAAATAAAAAAATATAACTACAAGAATCTTCATATGTTTAGAAATTTATACTCGTGAAAAGAAATCCAAATATTTTCAAAAAGATGATGATAAAAATAAAGTACATCAAAACGTATGTGATGCAGCTATAACCATACTTAAGAGGTCAATTTGTAGCCTGGAAATGCATACAATGTAATAAAAGAAAGGCTGAAAACTCTAAACTAAGATGGCTTCTTAAATGATATTCCATATATCCAAAAAATATACAACACCAATCTTAAACAAACTCTCCCATAGAATGGTAAAAGAGAAAAAACTTCCTAATGTTTCTATGAGGAAAAGTATGGGCCAATCTTATGAATGAACATAGACATAAAATCCTAAAGAAAGTATCAAAAATCAAATTCATCAATAGTACATAAAAAGGATAATGTACCATGACCAAACTGGGTTTATTTCAGAAATGCAAGACTGATGTCACATTCAAACATCAATCAATGCAATTCACCACATTAAAAGAATAATAGACAAAATGATATAATTATCTAAATAGATACAGAAAATATTCATCACCCATTTGTGATAAAACCTCTTAAAAAACTAGGAAGGGACTCGAAGGGACTATTCTTACTGTGATAAAGGGCTTCTATAATAAAAACCACAGCAAACATCATACCTTAATGGAGAAATACTGAAAGTATACAAGGATGCCTTCTATCATTATTTGTATTCAAGACTGGACAAGTGGTTCTAGCCAGTGCAATAAGGCAAGAGAAAAAAGAAAAGTATAAGGGTAGAAAGGAAGAAAAAATTTCTCATTATTTGCAATTGACATGACTGTGTATGTAGAAAAATTTTAAATAATGTAGAGCCAAAACAAACCATTATACTCAAATGTTTTATTCAATACATAAAAAATAAATTGTATTTATATAATCAGGAACAATCAAAAATAGAAAAGGCACCTTTTACAATGGCATTGAAAAACATTAAATACCTAGGAATAAATCTTATAAAAAATGTAGGAGATATTTACACAAATATTTACAAGCTACTGAATGTTTAGAGAAATTAAAGAAAGTCTAAATAAATGGATAGATCTATAATTTTCATGGATCAGAAGGCCCAATACTATAAAAATGTCATTTCTTCACAAATTGAGCCACAGGTTCAATTCAATTCCAATCAAATTCTCAGTAGGATTTTTTTGGTAAAAATTTACAATCTGATTCTAAAATTCATGTGGAAATATAAGGGCTGTGATGAGTCAAGATAATTATGGAGAAAAAAGTTGGGAAGATATTCTCTACCAAATATTAAGATTTTCATAATTAACACACTGTAATAAAATCGATCAATGGAAGAGAATACTGAATGTATAGTAAGACTTATACATAGGTATGTGTATATAAGTATGTGCATGTGTGTACACACACATACATACAATATATACTTCACAACCTCACTAAATTTGAAAGATAAAAAAAAGTTTCCAGAAGATAATACAGGAGACTATTTTATCACTTCAAGGTAAGCGAAGATTTCTTAAGCAGGGTACAAACAGTACTAACTTTAAAGACTGATAAATTGAACCACACTAAAATTAACAAGTTCTGTTTTTTTCAAAGAGTATCATGAAGAGAGTAAAAGGTAAGCCACAAGTGGAAGAAGGTATCTGTTAAAGTATATCTCCAACAAAGGGCTTGTATCTTAAGTAATAAAGAAAAAAACCAGATGACCCAATACAATAAAGGGACAAGAGACTTAAATCAAGAGACACTTCATCAAGAGGATATCTTAATGCCCTATAACCCTATTAAAAGATGCTCACTATCATTACTAAATAGTGATACAGAAGTTATTATCTCAACGAGACAGCAATATATACTAACCAGAATATTCAATATTAAAAGACTGATAATATCCAAGGTATTGGCAGGGATATGTATGCAACAACTGAAACCCATGTGCTGCTAATAAAGTGTAAATTGGTATAATCACTTTGGAAAACTGTTTGGCATTATCTACTCAAGTTTTAAAAATATGACCTACCACTTTCACTCTTATGTATTCAACAGAAATACATGCAAAAACACCATGTACAAGAATCTTCACAGCATCATTATCTCAAACAGCCCAAACCGAAAGTACTCAAATTTCTAACAACAGAAATAGCAAATAAATTCTATGATTTCGATTGAATCCTTACATCGATAAGAGTGAATGAACAGTACTGCTACATGCAACAACATGGGCCAATCTCATAAACATAATGTCAAAATAAGCCAGACAAAAGTTTACAAAATTTTGTACAAATTTCAAAAACAGAAGTAGTCAGAAGACTGGTTTCCTTGGGAACAGAGAGAGTAATATCTGAGCGGGAGTACAAAGGAGGCTTCTAGGGTATTGATATTTTATGTCTTCACCTAGTGGTTACACTGATGTGGTCCCTCTGTGGCAATTCACAAAGCTTTCAGTTATGAATTGTGCACTTTTCTGTTTGTATGTAATGTAGTAAGTTATAAAAAAGAGGAATTAGAACATACACATAAAGAGAAGTTGATCATTTATAATTATAAAAAATTAAACCACTTAATAAAGTTACTATCAATACAGAATAACATATAAAAGAAAAATGATTCAAAGTAATTTTAAAAAACTATAATGGTGATTTTCAGTAGAGATGCTAAATGGAATTACTATTAAATATGGAACAAGTCTTCCTTCCAAAATGCCTTCACAGACTACCACCTGGACCTGGAGTTTTAAGAATTAGTTTTCTGTTAATCTTTAAGTTAAATGAAATCAAGTTCAACAGGAAAAAAATGCTGGGATTTCAATTACTGATATAGGACAATTACACTTCTGTTAATAAATACACAGAAGAGATGGTGAAAACCTATCAGCAGAACCTCAATTTAATATCAAACACAAGGTTACTACTGGTGCTTTAGTCCAGTTTAATTTGCCATTTATTAGTGTCGTTCCTTTAAAAAAAAGACTGATATATTCTGATAAATTATTTTGAATGAGATTATTCAGTAATCAAGGCACAGAAAGGGGCCAGGAAAAGAAAAGGTATATTGAAAGTCAAGAATAAGAACAGGATACATTAAACTTCAAAGGTCAGAGACAGGATCTTGTTTTCTGAAAACTGAAATAATTGGATATGTTATTTTACTCTTCTGCTATGTAGGAATAAGAGTCAAAAGAAAGATAAACTACATATAATTTCCACTAATTAGGATTCTAATTTTCATTATACTCATGAAGACATGACACTGTAGAACTATGACTTGTTCTATAAAGATGTGATGAAAAGTTTTAAAAGTCACTTAAGGGCTTCCCTGGTGGCGCAGTGGTTAAGAATCCACCTGCCAGTGCAGGGGACTCGGGTTCAAGCCCTGGTCCGGGAAGATCCCACATGCCACGGAGCAACTAAGCCCGTGTGCCACAACTACTGAGCCTGCGCTCTAGAGCCCACAAGCCACAACTACTGAGCCCACGTGCCACAACTACTGAAGCCTGCGCGCCTAAAGCCCGTGCTCCGCAACAAGAGAAGCCACGACAATGAGAAGCCCGCGCACAGCAACAAAAACCCAACACAGCCATAAAATAAATTAAATAAATAAATAAATAAATTTATTTTAAAAAGTCACTTAAAACTAAATGTTACAAGTATATTCTGTATCTTTGAAGATTTTACTGGTTTCAGTTTGAAGAAGATTTCCATATACATTTTATAGTAAATGGTATGAAGATGAAAAGCTGTTTTTCAGACTCTCGGATGTGTCATACTGCTATTTCTTCTTCTGAAAATAGAAAATGACTAAATGCACAGGATTCCAGTATATTCCAAATAAGACTGCTATATTAGCATCCTGAATTTTCAGGGCTTTTCCTGCCTTTAGGAAACTAAGCTGAAACAACTCCATCTCCTAGGTCTATACCTGTGTAGAAGAATGAAGAAATGCAATGCTAATATAAACTAAGTTTAGAAATAATACACAATAAGCTATTGCCAATTATTTTCCACTTGTGAAGCCCTAACAAATGGCACTAAATAGAACTGTGGATTACATAATGAACTTAGGAAGCTATCATAATGTTCATTAAAATAATAATAATATTGTACATAATACAATCCATTATATTCTATACTACATTTTGTTGACAGAGATAAAAACATGAAGTTTTTCTCAGATAGTTTAAAAGCAACTACTACAACCATACTCTCCTGTTCTTCCAATATCCAAATTTCATTCATATATATACATACACACACACACACAATACATATCTACATATTCAATATGTTCATAACATATAACATATTCAAAATAACCCACGACTCAGTCTATATTTCAAAGGTTTCACTATTTTAAAACTTTATCAGCCTTTTAAAAATTATTTACTGTTCATTTCTACTCAGTGAGATATAAATATATATCATCCTGTTAAGCACCATTCATAATTTGATTGTGTGTCTGCACCTATCAACTCTATATCTCAGATATTTCTTTTTTAACCCTTTCTTCTTTCTGCTCAAAGCACAGCCAAACTTAATCTTTCCTCAGAATTTTATCTTTTAATCTTACAGAATGTAGATCACTTTCAATTATTTGAAAAGCACCACATGCTGAGTATTAAAGGAGATAGTACTGACCTATAATAAATGAAGGACATAATAACAACAATTAAAAAAAATATATGTACAAAGTCCCCTGGCTTTATAATCCTAATGGATCAAAACTTTATAATAGTAAATAAACAGTAATATAAAAATTACTAAACTGTTGAGTAATATTATAAAGAACAAATCATTCTCAGTTACAATGTTCAAGAAAAGCTTTGTATAACAGATAAAGTAGATAAAAGTAGAATAATATTCCAAGTAGAGTAAGCAGCACTAGGAAAAGCTTGGAAACACCAATGAGCATGGCAAGTTCAGATAATCAAAGCAAGAGGTATTATCTATGGTTAGGTAAGATGGGGCCAAACAATAGAGCATCCTGAACAGGAGAATGTGGAGTTGAGAGGACTTTATTACATTACAATAGCAAGCCACTGTAGGTTCCTGAGCAAGGAAATAACAATGAAAAAGAATAATCAGACATAACTGGAGTGATAAGTTATGTAGCTGAATTACAAAATAAGACGTTTGGAGTATAATCAAAAAGTAAAATGAGAATACCAAGCAACAAGAGACCATGAAATAGATGTAAACAAACTTTGCCTATTTGAAATTCTGTCTAGCATCTGATGGAGGAAAAAGACACATATCTTCTGCCACCCTGACACATATACCATCAGCTGGCAATGCTAATCCTAGAGTAAACTTAAAAATCTCAAAGCTACAATGTAAACAAGATATGTTTGCAAGGTCTTTGTAGCTCAGAATGATTCTTCCAGGATTCAGACAGATGTCCTAGGTCCACACTACCTGGAGTGGTCTGGTATATGGGCTTGTTGGACTAGTGGAGATAAAACTGTCTCTAAAAAGGAGATAAAGTATGAAACAAAAGCCCATTACACTATATTTTGAGTTTTAGAAGAATAACTTGCCAATAATATTCCACAAGTTCACAGTCTGTTATCAAATGTTTAACACTAGCCAAGGTCAGTTTTTCACTGGGATCATGTGAAGTTAACAAAGAAGAGCAGTTAAGAGCACAGCCTCTTAGCCAACTGGGGGATCCTAGGCAAATTATTCAATCTACTGAAGCCTTGGTTTCTTCATTTGTTAGAAAAAAGAAAGTGAAGACATTAAAATAATATCTATAGTACCGCAAAGAATTGACAGAATAATGTAGTATCATGTAAAGGCATTTAGCACAGTACCTAACATACAGTAAGTGCTCAAAGAATCTTAACTATTATTATTACTAATAAAATTCATTATTATAAATAATTGGAAAAATCTGTTGTCTTGGATTTGTTTTCTGAATAAGTATTATTCTTCGATACTTATATAGCATATTTTAATATAAAAGGTACTGCTGTAGGCCCTTTACAATTTTAACTCATTTAATATATATAATTACCCTATGAGATAAATACTGTTAACATTCAGATGAGGAAACTGAAGTACTGACAGGTTAAAGTAACTTTTCCAAGTAGGTAATGAAGCTGGGATGTGAATCCAGGAAATCTGGCTCTGAATGCCATGCTCTTTTATTCAATGTGGCCTGTACACTATACTAAATTTAAAGTACTGAACTTCCTTTTGCTGTAATTCTTTCTAAAATGCAATGTACTATTTCCTGACCCTCTCATCTCAGATTAGGTCAGGTCATGCAATTATATTTTCTCATAACACCTCATACTTCTTTAGAGTGTTTATCAGAACTGTAACTGAATAACTGTCTCCTTCAATACAATGTAAACTCTATGAAGGCAGCAACTGTGTCTGATTCACTACAGTGATCCTCAGGACTTCATATAAAGCACAGTGTTCAATACATATTTGTTGCATGAACATATATGCTAACAAGGATTAACCATCAGCCAGCTAATAAACTGAAAATGAAAATAATTAAGCCTACAGGACTGAATAATAACAAAAAGATTATTCATATGATAAGAATAAGGATTCTAAAAATAAACTTTCTAAAATCAAAGTGTGCAAAAGGGCAAATTTTTCAGAGGGCATCAAAATAACAAGGCTAATACACTCCACGTGGTGTTAAAGAAGATAATTCTGAGTTAAAATAGTCTAGTAAAGAATCTTGCTTTGCCTCCATACATTTACTTAACAATGTAAACAGGTTTAAGAGGCGCAAACTACTAGGTATAAAACAAATAAGTTTAAAAAAGTGTAATGCATAGCACAGGGAATATAGCAGCATTTTCTAACAGTTTAGCATGGAGTATAATCTATAAAAATATCAAATTACTATGCTGTACACCTGAAACTAATATAATATTGTAAGTCAACTATACTTCAATTAAAAAATTAAAATTTTAAAATAAATGTTAAAAAAGTAAAGGTTTTTTTCTTTTTGTACAGAGCTTTTAGTAGTTTAAAAGCTTACATGGTTCTGCATTATGTTCAATCATAATCTACCTCCCTGAAACTTTCCTCTATTAGACTTAATTCCAACCCCTGGAGCTTCATATTGAAGTCTCTCTTCTATGTGACAGCTCTTCAAGCATTTGAAGACAGCAATCATATTCCCCCTGTAAATACTGCATTAATATTTACAGACTAAACAGACCTACATACTTCAGTTGTTCACTGTCCCAACTTCTTATTACAGAGTTTCTAAGTCTTCCTTAGTTGTCAATGTTTAATTAAATGCTGGTGCCCAAAAGCAAACAAAACATTCCAGATATAGGCTGAGCAGAATAAAATTATTTGGTCTGAATACTACATAACTTTCCAATTTTGCCTTGAGTTACAGTTGACCCTTGAACAATGCAGAGGTTGGGTGCTGAGCCTCTGAGCAGTTGAAAATTCGCATATAACTTATAGTCAGCCCTCTGCACCTGCAGATTCAACCAACCTTGGATCTCATAGAACTGTAGCATTTACTGCTGAAAAAACTCCACATATTAGTAGACCAGCACAATTTAAACCCATATTGTTTCCAGGGTATGTATGTTAATCTGACAATCTCTAGAGTAGAATGACTCTCATTCTGGTTTTGACAAAATAATTCAGGTTTTTACTATTGGTTGGTTGGCTGACTTTCATTCTTTGTCACCTTATTTATTTTATTATAAAAGTATGTTATACAAACAGAGGAATGTATAAAATATAAATGTATAGTCAACATAATTTTAAAAATAAAAACATGCACACACCACTCAGGTGTAGAAACAGAAGATTATCAATACCTTAGAAGTCTCTCTTGTATCCTTTCCAACTTCTTCTTTTAGTCCTTAAAGTAATCATGATCCTAATTTTTAAGTGTTAACCATTCTCTTGCTTTCCTTTGTAGTTTTGTCATATATTCCTTCATCCCTAAACAATATATTGTTTAGTTTTGCTTGGCTTTATTTTCCTACTCATAATTTCCCATTGCCTCAATTCCTTCAATGTAAGATTTGAATCTTTTCGTATTTTACTTATTTTTAATAAGCCACCTCATATCTTTCAGGGAGTGAAGCAGGGACTACAGTGGATAGCCCATCACAAGCAAAAAAAAAAGATAAAGGTAAGATTAATATTTTGCTTAGGTCAGCCTGCCCCATCAATATGAGACAATGCTATCTCTCCCCAAAAAGAAACTGAGCTGAGGGGAAGTTGAACATCTTTCAATCTTACTCCTAACCTGGATTTTATAATAGGGCTTTAGAATGTATGTAAATTCCCTGAATTAATGAACTACATATTTAAAGAGCATCCCAGGATAAATATAATTAGATAAATGAGGCAACGACATTTGAATTATTTAGTTTCAATTTATTTATACCTCATATCTAAACATAAATATTTGTTAGTTGACTATAGAAATTTTTCTTCTCATATAAAAACTTTAAAAATAGAACATCAGACTAAAAGAACTGAAAATAAAAATCATTACTGCCTAAAAATTCAGATAAAATCTCAAGGCAATGAAATTTGCCTTATTTACCAATTTAAATCAAAGACTGGCTGACATCAAACTACTTGCCAAAACCTAATACGATTGATGGAAAAAGGCTGTTCATCCTCCTTCCCAAGTCATGTTCAGTAACAAGCCACTCCTTGCTTGTGGCATAAACCACAATAAATAAAAATAAATAAGCAAGTAAATAAATAAAAATGCAAATATTTTTAAAAATCAGGAAAAGTGAGGTTTAAAAAAGACACTGGTGCACAAATGAGAAATAGATGATTGTAAAAAAGAGCAGATATCCTAGAGAGTCACAGATATCCTAGACGCATTTCAATACAAGTACTTAAAAATCTTAAGTCAGTAAATCATAGACTTAAGAAATAAAGAAGGAAAACAATCACAGCTATCTCATCATATTTGTAAATCCCCCTCAGAAGCCAAAAGAGTGCTTTCACAGGATAAGTAATCCTATTTTTGCTCAGTACCTCCTCTTTCCCTCTAGTTCTTAAGAGAAAAGAAATTAACTTTCCAATGCTTTGATATCTTCATTATTTCTATACTTGATATATCTAAATTTTACACCTAGGAATCCCTCAAGGAAACCTGATTTGTGATCTCTCAAAGAAATATATGTAGACACCTAATACACACAAGTGAGACATTTAAATGAGTAAACATTTCTGTTTGAATTATTTTGCTTTTGGTAAAAATTATAACTTTATAGTGCAGAATACAATTTTAAACCTGTTTTTCAAAGAATCATAATGGCTCACTTGGAACCTTTTAAATTCTGTGCCCCAAATTATCCAATACAGGTATCCCCCACTTTTCAAAAGTTCACTTTACACCATACATTAGTATCTGTTTTTGCTAACCAAAAGAAATCCAAAGAGGATTTTCCCTTCTATGAAAAAAGGTAAAAAGCAAAAATAGCTTTCAGGGTTTGTTTTGTAGCAAATTCGTTATAAAGGCAGCATGCAGCCTGAACATCCAGACTGGCATGGCCAAGATCCTTCCCCCAGAACTACATCAGTGCCTCAGCATCAAGCCATCATAGCTTTGAACTGTGTCTGTGAGCATTTGTGCTTTACCTTGATTTATTTTGTCCATCTGTTAGCAAGATGTGTCCTAAGGTAACTGCTTCTTCGCTTTATGCCATTGCAGCCTACAAAAGATTTCACAGGAACGCTCTAACTTGGATACTGGGGGGAAATTGTACTTTCACAAATCTAGAACTACATATTTGGTCACCTTTGGACCAAAAATTGACATAGCAGCAGAAGAAGAAAAAGCCATAGACACATACGGCACATCTGCTGTAAATCTGTTTACCCCCTAATCTGGCCAGTAAACAAGCAGACTGGAACATGTATGCTGAAACAAAGGTAACAAGAAAAAAATTAATTTCATGGGCTTGTAGTCTTACAACAATCCACCTATAAAACAGGATTACAAAAAAAAGCGTGAAGTATCTCTAGAAATAACATCCTTAGAAAATATAATGAAAGGAAATCAAATATGCAAAAGAAAAAGTGAAGGTCAACATAACTACTGTGTAAAAGAAGCTGGAGTTGTACATCCTAGTTTACAATGTTAATTTATTCACGTTTATTCTTGATTAATCTGTGTATAAAAATCAAGCTAGGGCTTCCCTGGTGGCGCAGTGGTTGAGAATCTGCCTGCCAATGCAGGGGACACGGGTTCGAGCCCTGGTCTGGGAAGATCCCACGTGCCGCGGAGCAACTAGGCCCGTGAGCCACAATTACTGAGCCTGCGCGTCTGGAGCCTGTGCTCCGCAACAAGAGAGGCCGCGATGGTGAGAGGCCCGCGCATCGCGATGAAGAGTGGCCCCCACTTGCCACAACTGGAGAAAGCCCTCGCACAGAAACGAAGACCCAACACAGCCATAAATAAATAAATAAAAATTAAAAAAAAAAAGCACTCCCTTCTTCAAAACTATCAGTTAAAAAAAAAAAAATCAAGCTATACTGTTTAAACGTGTAAGAAATGAGGGAGTTCAGAATATACTCATCAAATTATCAGGCAATACAATTACAACAGACATGTTTTCTAATGACTGCATTCCTATATGCTTTTTAACATAAAGTTATAAATAGTAGAAATCATTATCAGGGTGGTATGTAAGATTATATTTATTAAAAGCAATGCAGGAAGGTATACAGCTAGCCAAATAAATCATTTTCTTAAAATATTAATTATTATATACATATAAAAATCAATATACAGGCCATTTTTACAGCTCAAATGTCACTTGCTGTAAGGAATGGCCCACATGTAACTAATAGATCTTTAACCAAATATTACAAATTTAAGGGCAAGAAAATCCAAGTTGTTATTAACATTTTGTCAATTTAGAGATTCTAATTAGAGTTTTTTTAATTTTGTTTGCTTTTGTTTTGAATCTCCAGAGGGACGTGCACTCCTCTTAGAGGTAACTCACTACCAGATCTTAGATAGAGGATGTATCCTTCTAGGATAGAGGATGAATTGCTCTAGGATAGATAATATATCTGAAATTAACTAATAAAAGTAGATACTATATTTAATCTTAACCAAAAGGCCTGGAAGCAACTCACATTGAATAATCTTAAAATGGTTAAAAGCACAGATGATCACTTGAATAAATTCATCACAGTAAAACCATTTTTCCAAAACATTTTCTGTCTCCATTCACTAGTCCATTCATTCTATAGCACAAGCAATTACTGTCTACTAAATATTAAACAGGAAACAGAAATAAAGGCACAACAGTGCAACCTCTACATAGATTTTCACTATTCTAAACCCCCCAAAATAAGTAAGCCTTAGAGGAGAGAAAAATCAATACAACATTGAAATTCCTTTTAAAGCCACACTGAAAAATATTTTAGGGGACATCATGTGGCAAATTATGAATTGCTGCTGACATCTAAGAATGCACATGCAAAATTTATTGTGTGGCCTTTGATACAATAGGTGAAAATTTACAAACCATAATTTTTTTAAATATTAAATAAAAATATCATACATTAAATTTATAAATTAAACAGCAGTAGCTACTATTAAAACTAGTATATTAGAACAAATATTTTAGGAATGTATTAACCAAAGATACTAAGAAATTGTAGGACAGAGGATCAAGCATGACTAAATAAATGTATAAAGTAAATGAAATCACATGATCACATTCATCAGTTAATAACATAACTATGGAACAAATACTGGTCACATGATATGTTTTAATATGCATCATTATTTTCCTAGATTTTCTCTTACAAAAAGAAAACTAATTTCCGAACTGTTAAGTAATTAGGTTGTTTTATAAAATCTTGGTTTTGATTATAATTAATTGACAAATTCAGGGAAAGAAATAAAAAGTAATACTTGTCATCATGAAAATGAAACAGGTAACTGACTCATTTTTTTTTTTATCTAGTTGTTCTGCTATGAAGTGGACAAATATAAGCTTTGAATTATTATATATGAAGAAAGGAATATTAAACTGAGAAGAGTTAATTCCTACAAAAGTAGCTCTTGATTTTAAACTATTTTTAATTCAAATATCTATCTCAGTACACACTCAAAAAAAACTCAAGTATTATTTTTGGTACTTCATAGAGTTTTTGTCATATTTTAAACAAAACCATAATTTGGGGGATAAAAATGTCCTTAGAGGTCACCAAGTAAAACCCTGATACTTTAGAGATGAAGGCGCTGAGGTCCACAAAGAGTAAACGATTCATTGCCCATTTCAAGGTCACAATTTGTTGGCAGCTGAGACTACAGCTTCTTTTACTTTTACTTGACTACTCATTACTCTGTTACGCTTCGCTTCTCATAGCAGCAACTCCGTAACAATTATGGTCCGTTAATACAAGTGCTAGTAAGATAAGAATTATGAGTAATACCAGATGATGATCTTTCAGAAAAAAAACCTGTAAGTTTCAAGAGGAATAGAAACACATTTTCATGAACACTGGGCCCTCTCAGGGGGTCAAAGAAACATAGTTGAGTTAATGGAATTTTCATCTCACCACTTGGTCATATGAAAACAAATCAATGTATAAAATGCTCGTGCTCATCCTACATAACTAGGTGAATTTTAAAGCAAATTCAGCAAATTATTTTTGTTCTTTAAAATGTAAGTTTGAAACAGTATAAAAGTTAAATCTATAATTAAAACTGGAAAGAAAAGAATAACTTTCTAAAAGTATTATTTTTCTTCTAATTATTTATAATAAAATTTCACTATAATATAACCATTATATTATACTTAGCTTAAGTGTCTTCTAAAATTATTCCTTAAATTTAAAAAAACTAGAGGTTTCTCTTTGTTTCAAAGCAATTTATTGGCAAATTTTTTAAATCAAAATTTTATTTTTGCATTTCTGCCCATCAGTCTGGAAATAATGATAGCTCATAAGAAAAAAGCACCAATTATTTTTCAGATTAAAACTTCTCAGAATAGTATACCTTCATCCTGCTGTGTCTTCTATTTCAATAACTTTCAACCAACTTACAAGTGATAACAGAAATCAAAACCTAATCCCCTAATCTTTAAATGATATTAAAGGGATAGCAAACACAATGGCTATCATGCTTAGAATATATATATATATATTAAATATTTTAGCACTCAATGACGAGAAAAAAATTAAAGTTTCTGATGATGTTTGTCATTACAAAGTCAAAATATGAGAAGCAATATGCAAGTCAGACACAAAATGAATACTGAAGAAAGTACAGAAGATATAAAAAAATGAATATTCACACATAAAATGGTCCACACAAATCAGAATGGATTCATCTAAGAAAAAAATTACTTAGAGAAAAAGCAAGCACAGTCAACACAGTTGTACTAAAAAAAAAAAAAAAATCTGCAAAGTCTCAAAAAGCAGGACTGATAAAATTTCAGTTAACTAAAAGTCCACATCTTCTCAATTTCTAATTCTTAAAATCTCACTGAAATCACCAAAGCAAATGCTATACAGAACTGTTTGCCATTTAGTCACCATCACGCTGTTTTTCTAATAGGTGTTTGCTCATATTGTGCCCCTTTCTGCCCATACACTCTCCTCAAGATTTACAACCCAGATCAGGTGGGAGGTGTCCCCTTCCTCTGTACTCCCCAAATAACCTATGCTTAGAGTTTGTGTCTTTGCCTTCTTCAGCAGACTGTGACTCCTTAAGAGCCAAAACAATGTTTTATTTATCTTTAGCTCCAGATTTCTTAGGAAAGTACAATTAACACATGAGAGGCATTCAAAACAGATTTGTTCTTTAATTAAATTTTATCAGTCATGGCCAAAACAACAGTACAAAAGTCAGATGAAATTAAATCAATGGCACAAGCTCGTTTGTGACAGAGGTTCTTCACCTCTGTTTTAAAAGTTTTAGCTGGTCATTCAAGTAAAAAACTACCACTTGCAACAGGATTACACAAACACAGAAATGAGACAAGAAATGCCTTGCCTACAGTTATTTGTTAATAAATTATTTAACAAAATGAATTATGAACACACACTGAGGCTACCTACCTCCCTCCTTCTACTAAATATTTTCCAGGACTTTCTTCTTCAAAACTAAGACTTTCCTTTATCTCCTTGATTTTGATCTCCTAGATGGTGAAGAATCCTCCAGGGGAAAGCAGTGGCAATATTAGAAGGCCCAGATTCAAAACAGAGGCAAAATTTTAGCAAAAGCAGGATTATTCACACTGATAGTTTGCTCCATTATTAAAGAGATACAAAATTATGAGATAGAAAAGGCTTATTTAAAAAGATGTGATACTGAATGACCTAAGATGTTTCCATACATCAAATATTTAGTATAGAACCTATCTCCTAGCCCCCAAGTCTGTACTCTACCCATTAAACCCAGTAAGTATCCCATTTATTACAGCTTCCTAATATAACCAGGTGATAGATAATTTCTTAACCTGCTGGTTGGGTGCTGAGTTCCCAGTGAGGTTAGGGAGGTTATTCTCTGACATTTTGAAGATGGAGACAGTCTCTATCTTTGAAATAAAAAAAGGTGTGTGTGGGGGGGTAATTTTGGCATTAACCCCAGTTTTCACCTTTTCTTAAAATATTTTGCTTAAAATAAAGCTTGCTATAAATGGAACCAAAAAAAATATATTTTTAAAATTTATTTTAAGGTACTATGCAATGAGAACATTTGGGATTCTAGTAAGAGCACTAAATGGTCACCAGAAGTACTCTGGGTTTAAGTACTTATATAGATGTCTGCTCTCCCTTGGAAAAAACTTCTATTTTCCTCAACACCAATGACCGTCATTTATCTAAATAAAGTCTAATTTTTTTCTCTTTTATTTTTCAGACTTGAAAAATGGCCGTGGTAATGCCAAAACAATGTGGATAGTAGAAGCACATTCTTAAAGAGCTCTGAAATAAAAAGGTAAATGACTGTTTATATCACATACAATAGCAAAAGATCATTAAGGTAAGATTTGATAGTAATGCTCGAAATAGCATCAAAACTGAAAGGGTAATAGAAGAGTGTCAAAGCAAATTAAAAAAAAAAAAATACTACACCCAAAGAAAACATCTTAAAATAGCAGTTAAATTCACTATCTAGAAAATTAGATTCAAATTCTTCAAGAAAACAGAGGCAAAGGATGATCTAATGAACTGCATTTAAGGGACTCTAGGAACCAGTAGCAACCTCTCAAGATCTCAAAACAATCCAATGCTTGAAACATGCAGGATATATCAGTAACACAGTACCCCTTCCCCTCTAAAAACACATCACTACCACCAAATGATCTCAACCCTGAGCCATCCAGCGAAACCCAACCTTTATCTAAAGGAAACTGCACATAAAAAGGCATCAGCTCTTTAAAGCCCAGAGGATCCAATATTAAAAGGAAAAGGTAAGCCCAAACACTGCCAACAATATTCAATCTATTCTTAACCTGCCCTGTGGCAATATGTAACTTCCTGGCTGTCTATAGCTCCTGCCCCTACTTTAATGACCTCTGAAGATCTGATATTTGCTTTCTTATCAAAGATTCCTAGACCCCTGATCTCTGATTCTTCCACTTCCTTGAATTCTCTCTCTTTTCCTGCTTAGTTGCCTCTTAACTCAAGCTTCACTCATATTTCTAGTTAATCACAATAACGATTTTTGTGGTACTGTCTGTAGACAAGGCCTCGAGCCTTGTGTTTACAAGCCCTAGTATTTAATTGAAATTTTTGGCTTATATGTGGATCTTAGCTTTTGCCTCTGATGATGAACTAAAACTGAAAACATATATAGAACACAAATTGTTCAATTTTTTATTCTAAGCAGTTCTGATATAAAGTTTATAAAATCTGAAATAGAATGACTAAAGCAAACTGTCTGTGCCCTCTAAGAATTTCAATTCTTGAAGCTAACTGTATCCCTAATGAACATAATCAAGTTGGAAATGCTATAACTGAACAGGGGTTTTCTTTGGGAACTACAGGTGAATAGGAGTTAACTATGGCCCTACGACCCAAGTAAAAAACATCTTAAAAATCGAATTAAAAGCAGATGGGTAGGGGCTTCCCTCATGGCGCAGTGGTTGAGAATCTGCCTGCCAATGCAGGGGACACGGGTTCGAGCCCTGGTCTGGGAAGATCCCACATGCCGCGTAAAAACTAAGCCCGTGAGCCACAGCTACTGAGCCTGCGCGTCTGGAGCCTGTGCTCCGCAACAAGAGAGGCCGCGATAGTGAGAGGCCCGCGCACCGCGATGAAGAGTGGCCCCCGCTCGCCGCAACTAGAGAAAGCCCTCGCACAGAAACAAAGACCCAACACAGCCAATAAATAAATAAATTAATTAATTAATTAATTTTAAAAAAAGCAGATGGGTAAACCATGTTTAAATAGAAAATCTGACAAACTAAAAACAGTTTTAAGAATCTCGGAAATTTAAGTTAAATTTGTAAGGGAAATGAATGGATATAGAAATAAAATGTTTCAGCATTACCATGTTAAATCAGACACAAGTATCTTGCTCAGCAACTGAATGCCTAATATTCCACTCCAAAAGAATAATTTAATCCAATTTGCTCTAAGAACCCTAATGTTAATCATTTGCTATCCACCTAATTTTATCTTTAACTCAGTTGTCTTTATTAAAAGAAAAATGGAAGGATTTCTATTTTGTAAATTAACAGAAATCATACCTAAGACTTTATTAACTTAGATGATTGTAAAATTCCCAAATTCCAAACTAATAATTGAGGACACTGCTGAAAAGTTTCTTGTAGGGAACCCTCCCTTCAGCTCTAAAATTCTGACTCCACCTCTTAATCAGAATCTCCTAAAAATATTCATCATAATACCATGGGAGTGGCCATGATGGATAAGCAAGTCTATATAGTGTATAAAAATTACTCTCCCTTTTGACAATGTTTTTCCTTTTCAATTTCCTTTTCTTAACAAATTTGAGAATATCAATTTTAAATAGATATAAGCTTCAGTAGTATGATTCTGCAACTATATAACAAATCAATTTAAGCTATGACTTTGACAATTATAATCAAGAACAATTATAATCCTTAGTAGGACACCTTTTCTTTCTATTGGAATTTTCAATAAGCCAATATTCTTCTAATAAATATTATTTTGAGCATGAAGTAATAACCAACTGAAATCTATAGCTGCATTAAAAAATGAAACAAACTGGTGCGGGGGGAGGGGAGAGGTTAACACAGTAACAAACAGGCAGTAGGAAAACACCAGAGTGATATTACATCTCCTCCTTCACAATGCCAAATATTTAGTTAGCATATGGCCCAAAGCTTGTCTTAATTATCCCTCAAATGCATTAGAGAAACTTACTTTTTTTAAAGCATGAAATTAAAGAGAATGGTCATAAACATCTCTTAATGATGCTTTTTGCCTTTCATGAGTAATAATGACAGATTTCCAGATTGGTGAGCATACGGTTGTGTCTACACATGACCCATCTGAAATGCCTCTGATTTTACCAACTCCCTATCCCTGCCCTCAAAAAAGGATTATTGTGTAGACTTCACCAAAGATGCAGTAACACTCTTATAAATTGGTTTAAGTAACAAATCTTGTAACTTATATAGAAATCATTTCAAATGAGGATTAGTCATTACAAAAACAGTAAACTGATGAAACAGGATCATGAACTCTAAAGTAAATCAAAACTAAATGATCCCCCCAAGTAAGTAATGTTTAAATAGCTAAATATAGGAAGTTTATACAAAAGAAAAGTCTCAACAAAATTTACCATGAATTCACAAAATTGAGGTAAAATTTATGTTAAATACTCACCACTAATGTTGAGTTCAAACGAAATGAATTTATAAATAATCTATAATAATACTTCCTAATTTCATATTCTACAATATTGTTTAAAGTTCTTTTAAACTTACCCAAATGAAGTAATGTAAACTGGGCTGCCAGTTCCTTTGCATCTTCCAGAGTAGTACAGAGTTTGTCTGGCATGAAGTAACTCTGGGATCCATTTGCAATAGCAGGAATAATGATTTTATATACCAAGAGTACTTTCCCATCTTGACTTGTTGTTGAATATAAATAATATTCTGGTGGTGCCCAATTATTTTTGTTGCAGTAATAATCCAAATGCATTACTGCAGAATTGAAATGACTGGATTTTAAAGAATACATACTAGTTGGAGTAAGCTTTGTTCCAGGAAAAAATGGATAAGTGCATCTTTCAATTTCAGGGGGGCTTGGGCTATGCTGGCCATTGAGACGAGCTGGAAGAGTTGGTGGCTTGCCTAGAGTTTTGGGGTGGCTCTCTTCTTTGTTAGCAAACACAATCAGGTTTTCTGAATTGGGGCTAATCTGACCATTAAGATGCTGTCTCCAAGTGTTTTCTTTATTTACAGGTTTTGCCAGTGTTACCTCAATACTTGCTCCATCAATGCATTTTCCATTCATAACAGACATAGCAGCCACTGCATCTTCTCGGTTGAAAAAGTGAACAAAAGCATAATCTCTAAGTTTCTTTACTCGTTCAACTGCACCAGGTTTGAATTTACTGAATTCTACTTTAATTGTTTCCTCTGTAGTTGAGATCATTAAATTTCGTACATAGAGAACTTTAACTCTCTGCATGGTTTCCTCATCAACCTCTTTCTCTGGGTCAGCCCAATCTACCTGAATGGTATGGCCCCACAGTTGGAAGGTTCCTGTAAAAAAGAATAAATTAATTTGAAGACAATTAAAACAAATAAAAGTCAAAATTAAGTAAAACTGTTTCTCCAAAGAAGCAGAAACTCAAATACATATTGATATATTTGGTCAGTATTAGTTTCCTACTCACAAAATAGTTTTTACTAAGGCAAACCTAGCCAGAACTTATGGTGAAATTAATTTTAAGAGTCAAAAGAACAAAACCACTTCAAAGATGGACCTTTATTAGAAGAATTAGGTACTGTCCTTTGTATTTTTATCCAACAACAATTAACAGCTAAATTAAAATGTATACATTCAGTAAATCAGTAAATTATTATAAATAATGACTCATAAGATCAGCTTCATGTCTTTTGGAATCACTTGATTTATTTTACTTCCTTAAACAATCTCCATCCTCTTTAAGGGCACTACATATCTTCATAAATTGATCTATGAGGTACTGTTGTCTGTCCATATGTATAGTAATGTTAACACAGAAAAATAACCTTTGAAAAAGTATAAGTTTACCTGGAATTAGTTTTCGCCTAGCCATAGCAGCAGCTCTGTGAGATTCATATTCAACAAATGCAAAACCGCGATTTTTTGTCTTATCAGTTGCGCTTGGGTAAACAATGACATCTACAACTCCTTCTGTAACTTTCTTCATTTCATCCAAGATTTCTTCCTTCTTCTTTTCCTTTGGAATAGCTCCAATAAATAATCTGCAATTATCCAGGCTTACGCACACACCAATAAACTTCCCTGGTCGAATCTCATAATTATTAAGAATTCTGATGGCTAACTGGGCTTCTTCTTTTGTAGTATACATCACAAAAGCATAACCTCGATTTTCACCACTAAATTCCATCATAAGTCGAAATTCATATATCTTCCCAGCTCTTTCAAATACAGGAACTAACTCATCTTCATACATATCACGAGGTATTTTTCCTACAAAAACTTCACAGCCTCTAGGTGGAGGTGGACCTTCCCAACCTGAAAGACAAAAATAAATAAACAGACAAATAAATTCTAATAAGATATTTATGTTCACTATTCAGTAATTCATTCCACAAATTTACTGTGAGCCTTCTATGTGCTATGCACTATTACAGGTGTTGGGGATACAACAGTGAGCAAACTAGAAGCCCCCTTCCCTCATGAAGCTTATATTCAGCAGAGAAAGGAGACGAGTAGTAAGTGCTATGGAGAAAAATAAAGCCTGAATGAAATGAGGGAATGAGCCTTGAGGATATATCAGAAAAAAGAAAAGCAAGTGCTTTTTATATTAGTTATATTAGAACAACCAGAGCATGCAGGTCTGTATAGGAAATGCATACTTGAGGGAGGAGTAAAATGGTAGCCATCAATGCAGTCAGAGGCCAAGATTTTCTTTAAAGTCTGACAGAAAGTTAATTGGAGGGTTTGAGCAAGGAAATTGTACTGGCTATTGGTAGAAAGGCAAAACATTATATCCAATAACCTGTTTGCATCTAGTATAAACAGCACTCCTCTACTCACTACTCTCACATTCCTCCCCAAATGACCTCCCCTTTCATAGCTAGAGTACCCTTTCCTGACTGACCTAATCCTGACTCCTTTCTCAACTGCTTCTTAAACCAAGAGGAGAGTTAAAAAATGTAAGGGAAAGACATGCATAACACATATAATCTACCTCTTTTCCCTCACAACAGTAAAAATGATTGCTGACGTCTTACAGCGGTTACAAGGAAAGAGCTATTGTTTGGGATACTTGTGGAGATATATACCTGATGTAAATGACTACATTAAAGATTCAATTTTTTGAACATAAACAAATTCACACCTGGAGGCGGACCACCAAACTTCCTTTGCCCATTTTCTTGAACCATGTTGTATCCAGTCTTTTCCATCAAAGCAAGTAATGCTGCTTCATTCTGAGTACCAGTTCGGACTTTACTGTATCCATTTGTTCCATCTGTATTTTCTTCATTCATGGTTGCAGCTCCTAAAGCAAAGTTTAAAAGCAGTGTTTATGACATGGAGCACTAGGAGGAATCTATGAAGCATTTCTTTGAGTAGCAAAAAACCAAGGATAGTTGTGGCTGCTACATTTGGTTATCACTGTAGCCCTGCCCCCAAAGTTCTTCCCTACAGTGGAAGCTGGAAACCTCTTTTAATGTCTCTGATCAATTAAGCAGTACCTTTTTAAGGCCTAAGCTACAAAGAAAGGAAGTCAAAAGTGAAAAAGAGAAAGGGAACAACAAAAACAAAAGTGGGAAAACAGAAGTAACTGAAAGGGAGTTAGAGGAGAAAAAAGCAAGCAGAAGTAGTAACAAAGTATTCAGAAATTATAAAGTGATAGAGCTAAAATTAGGTGACCTCCAAAGTCCTTCCTAGTTTTAAAATATCTGAGTTTTTCTGAGTGATGAGGAATACAGCTACAAACACATCCATATCATACACATCACACCCACACAATCTTTTTACAGTCTTTATATTTCTTTCCAAGCAATCCTATTGCATCCAATGATGTAATTCTGAACACGGCAGGAGAGTAGCTCATGCACCCATACAGCTTCTACCTGCCATCTACCTCACTGCTTTAAATTTAGTAGCCCAGTGTTCTTTATTAAACTACTATAAAGTAACTTAATAAACTACTACTTTATTAAACTACTATTAAAGTCATTTATCAAACTGCCTACTGAGTTTGCCTAACGAGCACTGAGAATGAGATTTTCATTTGGCATCCTGAATTCAACAGATCCAGAACTGAATGTTATTTTATCTTCCAAACATGTTCCTTCCTGTTTTACCTGACTTCCGTCAATTCATCCATCCAACCAATAAACGGCACCACAAGGAGTATGTATTACTCCTTCTCCAAACTGTCACAACCAGAAACTTGGGACTTAACCCTGAGTCCTTCCTTTGACTCACAGCTATCAGTCACAAAGACCTGCATATTTTCCCTTCCAAATATTTTTTTTCTTTTCTTTTGAAGGAAAGAATTTTTATTTTTTATCACATTTAACAGTTCTCAATAACTTTGAAATAACTCTATTATGTGCAACATAAAATTTTTAAAATCTGAAAAAAAAAGAATGCTGTAAAAATAAAGACATGAACATCGTGTAGAACCAACTGTAGACCTTGAATGTAACCCTACAATACATATTTCTTACTTCTTTTGGCTGAATTTTTCCATGTAAATTCTACCATTTCGAAATAAATTGACCTCCTTTCCTTCAGCTGATGGAGCACGTAATTAATTTCTACTTTTCAAAAATGAAATGCATTTGGTAAATGTACCAGCAAGAACTGGTTCTCATCGAGAGGCAACTGCCATATAGAGATAACAAGCATATATACACTACCAAATGTAAAATAGATAGCTAGTGGGAAGCAGATGCATAGCATAGGGAGATCAGCTTGGTGCTTTGTGTCCACCTAAATATTTCCTGAAATCAATCTTTTCCTGTCTATCCCCACAGCCTGTTCTCAATTATCGCTTACTTGAATTAGCATAGTCGTTCCTCATTACTCAGTATCCATAGGTGATTCTCAAAGATACCGAAACCCACGTACGCTCAAGTCTCATAAAATAGCATAGTAGTTGCCTATAACCTATGTACCTCTTCCCACATACTTTAAATCATCTCTAGATTACTAGAACACCTAATAAAATGTAAATGGTATATGAACAGTTGTAAATACAATGCAAATGCTATATAAATAGTTGCCAGCATTCCTGGCAAATTCAAGTTTGGGGAACTTTCTGAAATTTCTTTTTTCAAATGTTTTTGATCAAAGATTGGTTGACTCTGCAGCTGTGGAACCATGGATACGGAGGGCCAACTATGCTAGGTTCCTAACCATTGTTCCAGGTTTTAGCCTTGTCTCTTACAAACAAAATCTCCACAATGCTGTCAAGATGATATAAAATATGTATATGACTACTTTAAGCTTCTCCTACAAATCAAAACTAAGGGGAAAAATGGGTAAATTTATTTTTTAAATCTTAGAGTCAAGAAGGCCCTGCTAAAAACTAAACAAAAAGCCTCAAAGAAAAATATTACTAGATTATTTATACTACCTAAGTATTAACTAGTTTGAAGGCAAAAAATACCACAAAACTAAGATGGAAAATCACAAAGAGGGAAAATGATCTGCAACACAACATAATAGAAGGCTAATTTCCTTCACATAAAAAGAGCAGCATGGTGTCATAATTGAGAGCAAATTCAGGTACCTAAACGACTGCTTAAATGTGAACCCTGGTTCCTCCCCTTTACTAGCTATGACTTTGGGGAAGTTTGGCCTCAGTTTGTCTCTAAAAGGTAGATAGTAACAGTTTTTACTTCATAGAGTTATTGTCAGGATTAAGCATAAAGTGCTTAAAATAGTTGCATATAAGCACTACAAATGTATTTACTATCTAATTAATATAATACAATATATAATTAATAGTAATTTCTAATAAAATAATACTGTTGTATAATAAATTAATAAAACAATAAAAAAACAAACTGCTGACCAGGGACTGCAAACTCAAATTTATTCATTTATTCAAGAAATGTTTATTAAGGACCAACTGTGTGCCAGGCACTATTCCTTATGTCTGGGATACATCAGTAAGTAAAAGACCAAAATTCCTCCCTTGTACAGCTTATACTCCAGTAAGGAAAACAAATGATAATACAAGTAATATGTAAATAATATATGTTCAAAGATAACAGTAGGGGGAAAAAGAACAGAGATAGGGCACATGGGTGGAGAAGAGGTTTGCAGAAGACAGGGTGTAATTTTAAACAGATAACCAGCATAGGCCTCCCTATAACATTGAGGAACCTAGCCATTGCAGTTATTTGGGAAGAACATTCAACACAAATGGAAAAATGAGGACAGAGGCCCAAGAGTAGAAGTATGCATGGCACATATAAGGTACAGCAAGGGGACCAGTATGGTAAAGCCAAGAGAAGAACAGTGGGAGATGAAGTCAGCGAGGTAACAAGCTGCCACATCCCACAGACCTTGTAAGTCAGGTGCCGAAGGACTTCAGGGTTTATTCTGAGTAAATGAGGAGCCACTGGAGATTCTGAGCACAAGGGTAATATGATCTTTCATTTTAAAAGGGAACACCTGGCTATTATATTGTTCTACTAAGCAGAGAGAACTGCACAAAGTTGGAAAGGGCTGAACAGAAGGTATCTTCCCGCCAAACTGAAGTATTCAAATACAGGTTGGACATGATGGAGAGATTCAAACAAAGAGATTCAAACAAAGTATTCAAATACAGGTTGGACATGATGGAGAGATTGCTGGACCATGTGGCTTTTAACGTTCCTTCCAAAATTTAGTACAAAGAGAGTTCACGCGTAGACCCTGCCTTAAAAGGACTTACAATCCAGGAAAGAGTAATATCATCATCATCATCCAGTTAGGTGCCTTCTATGTTTTAAGCCTGCATTTCAGAGAGCATTATCTCTACAAGAGATTCATAGTTCCTTGAAAACAAAATGTTGCAGGGTTTAAAAAAAAACTGGAAATTCAATTTAAAAAACAATAATAAAAACCGTAGAGACCAAACAAAATACCTGCAGACGTTCCGTGGTTTAAACTCTGGGCTGCAAAAGAGCAGAGATCCCACCTGCCTTGAACACTTTCCCTATTACCCACCACAGTGCTTGGTACACAGTAGGTACTCAGTAATTATTTGTTGGATGAAGAATCTAACAGAAAATTCAAAAAAATTCTTAACATTAACTTCATACACTTTGGGCAGGTATGCATTAAATTGTAATGATTTTTTTGAGGAAAATTTGTTAATATTTATTAAAATCTAAAATGTACATATACTCAGTAATTCAATTACTAAGAAATTAACCTACAGGTATAGCTGCACAAGTATATAAAGATATATGCACAAGCATGTTCACTGAAACATTGTATGCAAAATAAAAAATCTAAAAACTATCTAGTTGTCTACCAATAGAGGAGTGATTTAAAAATTATGGTATAACAACACAATGGAATGTTATGTAGTTATTAAAGAATGTCATAGATTTGTGTGTGCTGATATGGAAAAATATTCAAGAAATATCACATGAGAGTAAGTTGGAGAACAATACATTTTACTATATATCAACTGTGTGTTTTGTTTAAAGATATATATGTATATACTCACACATGCTTGTGAATACAAAAATTAAGGCATACAATTTTGGAAAAATTTACAAGGAACTTTAACAGTAGTTATCATTGGTAAGTAGGAATGAGGAGTTAAGGGACCTTAATTTGTCACTTTTCTGTGAATATCAAGAGTGTGCTACTTTTATTAAAAGCAGAAAGCCCTTTCAGGGATTTCCCACTCTTCCGTAAAGATAAAATCTAAACTCTTTTTTAGAAAAGTCATAAAGGTCCTTTCCTAACCTGGCCCACCTACCCCTCTCCAACTTCATTTCTTACTACATGTCAACAACAACACTTATCTAGTTGCAATTTCGCAAATGTGCCATGTTCTCATATACCAGCCTTTGCATAGGCTACTCCCACAGTCCTTCCTCACTTTCTTTGCCTTTCCCACTCTTAATATTTTCCAAAAAAACCCCTGTCGACCTTCCCTTCTCAACACTAAATTAGGTACTGTATTCCTTTGTACTGCTACCATCTCAGAGTGCTGGGCTGTCAACCCCTACCGCTCCTCCTCTCCGACCCCCGACAGGGTTTTAGAAGGGTCTAGTCTTTTATTTCCATATCTCTACCACAATGTACATTCCCTGGCATATGTTTAATTCTCAATGAATGAGACAGGGAGGGAGAGACATTGTGGTTTGACTAAAAGTAATGGACCTGGGTTCTACTTCTCAGTCAACAGACCTTTGACAAATCACTTTACACTTTTACTTTTACTAATTTCTGAAATTCCATTTTATGCTTATTTCTGCACTCATTTATTTACCACATTATATACTCTGCATGACGACAGGCACTTTATACACATTATCTCATTTAGTACTTACCCTGTGAGGTAAGTATTCTTTTCCATTTTAAAAATAAATAAACTAAGACTAAGAGAGACAAAAGTCATAGCACTTGTAGGGTAGATATGCAAATTAGAGACCCATCTGCCTAAATACTGGACTCCTAAACCCCTACTTTATATTACCCTCATTTTAGTTATTTAATAATCTGAGATTTCCAAAGAGTGATATAATTTGCTGGAGATCATATAACTTATAAACTGCAATACCAGTACCTGAATCCAGACTTTTTTCAGAATAGTTTAAAAAAAAAGGTTAAAATAACTAATCAATTGTTCATGCCTTCTTTGAAAAACTACAATTAAAAAAAAAAAAAAAAAAAACCACAACACTGTACAAACTTAGAGGGAAAAAAAATCCATCAACAAAAACTTTTTGGAAAACCCCTAATAAAATAATTTCAAACTTATCAGAGACCTTAAAAATCATCTAATTCAACCACCCACCTGATGTTTACATCTTCTTTATAATATTGCTGCAGAGCAGTCATCCATCTTATTCTTGAATTCTTACAACAGACTCACTATCCACTAGAGCAACGTAAGTTTGGCTAACTCTTTAAGAAAGTTCTTCCTTTTAATGGATCATAATCTCTTTCCTTGTAACTTTCACCTATAGGTTCTGACTCTATTCTTCTGGCCAAACTGAACATGCCTCTTTCATACAACTGCATTTGAAAAACGATTCTTCTCTTCTCTAGGCTAAACATTATCAGTTTCTTTAACCCAACATCTTCTAAATTGATGTCCCTAAAATGATTATTCCAGGAGTTATTAACAAATAGGCCTCAAAATTGTGTTCAATGCCTAAAAACATCTGAGAATCACTATACCTTCCTCTTAACAGCATCACAAGGAACACCAGCATATTTAAGCCCACAGAAAGTTTTAGTTAAACAAACCTTTCAGCTCTGTTTAATTCAGTGTTTTCCAAACATTTCAATATGATACCCTAACTTTCCTTAGTACCTCTATTAGCTTTCTATAGAGCCATTTGGAAAAATGGGTGTATTAACTGCTTCTTGTATAGTTTCATGTTCCCTCACTATCCTCTTTTTCCTTTGAAAGCATGATGGCCAAGACTGAAAAGTCCACCAGTACAGAGAAAGATTACATGTTTTACACAGCTGCATGACACTCACAGTTCAAATTAAGCAAACTGTCAAAAAAACAAAAACCAAAAAACCCAAATCTGTCCTAGACTATATCACGTAACCAGATTTTAGAGTCATACTGAATTTCATCTTCTTAGGTTTAACCCACCAGTTCTTCCCACCCTCCTCTCTAATCCAACTGGTGCTCCATACATGAAATGACCTAACTTATCCCCCTCTTCCAAGACACAATTTTCACATATGTCCAAGCTTAATTAAGAGCTATCTTTCCAAATATAATAAAAAAACAACTTAAATCTGCCCTAGTCTAACCAGTGAATAGTAACAGAATTCAACATTCGCTTAAATAGTCAACATTCTGTCATCCTTGTAATAAAACAGAATGTCCACCCATTAATATTATTTGGGTACTGATAATTCATTTTAAAAATGTATTTACACTTGAAGAACAGGTATATGTGATATCCTAAAGAACTTTTGTTTTAAATAATAAAGCTACATTGTAAAGGCCCATCTCCAGAAAAGGTAAAAAGCTGTTCAGCTTTTCCTCGATTCCTCCTTCCATGTTCATTTCATCATGGCTAGTAACGTCTCATTTCTCTTTATATAATTTTCAGATTCTTTTAATTTACTGGCCTCATTTATTTACTAAATGGCAGAAGTAGGAAAGAAGTCTTATCAAGGGAAAAGTCTTAAGTCTGTATATTCATCTGTGTACCTTACACTACACTTCAGGAATATATTTTATTAATGTGACATCAAATCCCAATAAATAAATCAATGTATTATTAATAGATTCTTATAAAAGAGATGCTACTCTTTGACAATCAAAATCATTAATGAGAGAAAGATTAGTTAACCAACCTTTTGTCTTTAAACACAATTTTTTTCTACTATCATTCCTTTAAAATCAAAAGCATTTTAAATGATATAACTACCTTTCTCCGTTTAAGATGGTTTTTATTCTACGTTCTGCCATTATACCATCACTGAAGACTTTACAGTAAGAAAATATTATAATTGCAAGTGGACCTCAAACCGCCTCCAATTTTATACATTGGAAAATCAAAAGTAAGGTAAGGAAATTTGCTTAAGGTCACAAAACTAGTAACTGAAAAGACCTGAGGCTCAAGCCCTCAGAGATTTATAAACTCTGGCTCTCTTCTATCATTTAGTCTAGAGGAACCTTAATGGAATAAACATCCCACAGGACATCATACTGGCCCACTACACTAAAGACATCATGTTGATACAATGTGGAGAAAAGCAAAGTGTGAGATTTCCATTTTTAAAACAGGCTGCAGGAAGAAGGATGAGGAAAAAAAGACTCTAGTTTAATATGCTACCTTACACATGAAATTTACTGCCTATAAACCTAATAGATAAATACTGCTTCTGCTTCCATTTTATCCAAAGAAGTCTTGGACTTTTTTTTTTTTTTTTTACTGTAATGCGTAGCCTGATCTAAATGGCTGATTTCTGCAACTCACCTCACCCCTCCAATTACTTTATAGACATATATTTTGGGTTAATCCATGTCACTGAAGTTATATTTTTGAAGACATTATCTAAAGCCCCCAATAGGCCAGACTCCACATTAAAGACTCTTTTCACTAAAGAAATACTAGAAACGTACATTATATTCAGTACATTTCAAGAAATCTCAATCAAAATATAAAAACTTGAAATTACAGAAGTATAAGATATACTGGAAAGTCACCAATCCTACCCTCTCTTTAAAAAGGAGTATGTTCTTATCTTAAAGTCTCCAAAACACAAGTAACATATACACATATCTAAGTCACAATTAAGAAAGTTTAAAAATATCTAACATGAAGACCATACTTAATTTAACCAAAATACATTTCTAAAAGAGCCAGAATTCAAGAACCTCAACCAGAGAATTATAAATCAAATCTAAAACAGGCATACAATATCTTTATATTCATTCCAAAATGTTCCAGAATCAATCTGAGAATTACCAAAATTCCAAGGAAGCATAGCAGTCCAATACATTATGACAAAGCTGACATACCAACTGAAGCCTCCAAGGCTCAATTAGACCTCTGCCACTTTCAGCTGTGTATTCACTGTCCTAAGTGTTTTACAAACTTTCTTCCTACCCTGCTGACCCAAGGAATCTGAGTAAAGGAAGGAGGGTCCTGAGCATGAGAATGGCATACATGGTTTATGCAAAAAAAAAAAAAAAAAAGTGGGAAGGATAGATTAAAAGTTGTTGTACCCTATAAACTCTAGCTTTCACAGCTAAATCTTTTTTTCCTAAACTTTGGACTTTCAAAGATTCCTCTCCATCTCAGTTTCAAAAGTAGAAAAAAAAGAAAAAAAAAAATCCACTAAGCTATAAAGCAAAAGTCCAAGATAGCATAGGCAATCACAGGATAGATATTGAAGCAGCAATTTGAATCAAGCCTTTAGCTTGAAATGCTAACTATATCTTCATTAATATTAAACATCTTAATAAGTTAACAAAAGTATAAAATTTCAAATTCTTACTGCCTTTCAAAATAGAAAATATATTAATGAAAAAATAACAAGCACAATTTTAGCAAAATATAAATGAAAATTAATCATTCATCTAAAGGAACTTGTCAGTGGTGTTCAAACTACTTAAATTGAAACTTCATCTTCTGAATTACTGTAAAAATTTATGAAGTTGTAAAAATGAACATTTTATAAATTTTATTTGGATTTTTAAAAACTGAATGCAATAGTGAAAAAGTATTAATTTTGAAAATATCAAAATACATTTATAGAAAGCACATTAGATCTTTAAGGCATCCCTTAAATTACATGGCATTAAATTCCTCACTTGTTCAGCTGTTACTGAGTGTGGTACATGGCACATGGTTAGCAGGTCAATGGAGGTTTTTTAGCAACAACTCATTTTAGTGTCAGACTGCACTACAGGAACATGGTTGGAAAAATGAGAAGGATTAGTCAAAAATGTATGGATGTGTAAGTCTAACATTAAAAGGGTATATAAATGGATCAGTTCAATTCCATTACTTTTATAAAAGAATGAGAGCACATTTTTATTCCTAGAAGCTAAATACATAAAGTATAAAAAGTTTTAGTACTAGGTGTCTCACAACCTCTAGCAATACTGTGGAGGGCAGGTTTAAATTCAGAAAAGACTTAAAAATTGAACTACTTTAAAAAATAATTGTAACTAAAAATAAATTTTTACTATAGTGCTTTGGATACAAAAGTGTAATATGCTCTTTGAACTTCAGATAAAGCTATCCATGATAGGACCAAAATTCTTGTACACTACTACAAAATTATGCATTACTATTGCTTACATAAGGTTTTCTATAATCTGTCACCTGAAATCTGTTACAATTTGAACACAGAGATCATATTTTCTTCCCTCATTTTCGTGCTTCACCAACTCTCAGGTAATAAAATGAGAAACAACACCCAGCATTAATATGCATATCTGGACAGATTTTACACCAAACCCTCCTTAAACTAGCATGTCTAAGTTTCCTAACAACAAAAATGACACCCTTAAAAATATAAGGCTTAATTTCTGTCCACAAATTGGGCATATTCTTGTTACTAATAATTTTTACCTCATTATATATCTAGTAATGCTACATCTTATTTTTCAATAAAATATACTTTACATTTCACTTTATATTTCAAGTGTTGATATGTATTATAATCTTAGGTAATTATGTTCAAGTTGAATACTCCATCTTCTTAAGTGAAAATTAGCAATTGAAGCAGTGCTAATTACGGCACTGCTAATATTTAATAACTGCAGCACTAATAGTAATCTTTATGTCTATAATGGCACATAATTGCAAACAAGCTATTCTTAAAATAGAATATCTTTAATGTGTACTCTGGAAAGGAATATGTCATTAGAGCCCATGATGAACTTTAATTCTGAAAAGCTCTAAATGGAAGTTTGTCGAACTCCTCAACTATACACTGCAGTGATTCTTCAAAGGAAAATACCTTCTAATTATTTAAATTAGCAAAATTCTATTAACACGCGAATGTTATTTATATGTTAGTCTACTTATACATGCAACATATCCTGCTTCCTGGTTCTATAGCATCATACTCAAACACAAAGTGGTACAGAGTGTAAAAGAAGGCAAGTCTTTAAAAGCACCTGCTGATGTTCCATGATATTGGCCTATATTAGAATCACCATATACGATAAAGGCTATAGAGTATTCATCAAGAATGTAAAGAGACAGCTTAAAGAAACGTCAACATTAGCTAAACTAAATTCACATATGAAGCAACGGTGCCCAAATAAACCAAGCAGCTTCACAAGGATCTCAGAATTCAAACCAATGCAAGGATGAAACCCCAGGTCTCCTGACTCCAGGTTCAGCGGTCTTTCCGGTACCTCCAAAAAATATTTTTATTTACTTAGTAATTAAAATCATCTGGCGTTAGGAAACAAAGATGATACTGTGCGGGTATTCACGCGTGTACACCGTCCATGGCTGCGCGCCGCTTGTCGCGGGGGAGAGGGGTCGGTATCGCCCTCTCCACCCGCAGCCCGCCACTTTCAACACGCGACACACAAGAGAGCCCTTGGGGAGGAACAGAAGAGAGTCCAAGGCAGAGAAGAAACTTCGAGGCTCATCCCCGTTACAACTCGATGAAAAAGAACGACGTAATTGCCAAATCTCACCCAGCAGTCGGACGCCCAGGGAGTCGTCCCAAAGCCTCCAGAGGGGACGCGCGGGCGCGACAACGGCTGCACGGCCGGGAGGTCAGGCGGGCGGCCTGGACCTGCGGCGATCGACAGAAGAAGAGTGTTAGGAGAAGAACATGGAGGGAAGCGGATGGGAAGCGGCCGGAAGGCGGCGGGGGAGAGCGGAAATAAGGCGGAGAGAGGGCAGGGCGCCGCGGACGGAAGGAGCCGCAGAGGGGCCCCGACGGGACCGCGGGGCTGGGGCCGGACTGCCTGCGGGGCCACGCGGGGCGAGCGGCGACGGCGGGACTAGTCTGCTCAAAAGATGCCCCTGGGGCGGGAAGCCACGCTGAGGGCACCTGCCCTCCCGCTGCTCGACGGGGCTGGGGCAACCCGCAAACACCGCCTCCCGCCGGGCTTGGGTCCACGCTGCGCAATTGCCGGGGCAGGGAGTCGGACAGGGCTTTCTGCAGCCAGGAGGCAGGGTCTCCAGCCGTTCCCAGCGGTTTGGCAGTGTCCCCGCGACCCCCATCCCTTCCTCACCCCTCGAGTCTTCAAATGTTCGTCCTAAATCCCTGGGACCAACGACCACAAACCGCCGCCACCGTTTCGGAGCCAGTCGGTCGGAGCGGTGGTCGCCGCAGGGGGGAGGGGAGCCCACGTGCAGGAGCTCGCGCGGTCCTCGCGCCTAGCTGGCGCAGCGCTTGGTGGCCTTGGCAGCCCACGCGGAATGACGCCTCGACCAATCAGTGGCCAGCCCCAGGGAGGGAGGGCGGGGGAGCGGGCGGGACCAAGGTTTAAATCCGAAGGTGGCTCTTGGAAGGGGAGAAAAAAACTCTTGGAGTGACAGACGCTTTAGCCAATTGGAGCGAGAAGAGCCAGTTGTCGGCGCAGTTGGGCAGACTGATACCAAAAAAGGGTCCTGCGTGTTTTGTTGAGACGTTTAAAAACAAGGGCTGTGATTTGAACTTCCGTAGTTCTCTTACTTGGGGGGAATGTGGATGCATTGTAAAGGTTCTTTTTCTCAGCGTTTTCAAGTCTTAAACTGCTAGTCTGACCCAAGACAGTCATATATACTAACTATGGACCTCTTTAAATAAGGACTTGGGGGTGGGGGTGGGGGTGGGGAGGTATACGCCGAAAAGGAGGATTTGCAATAGACTAGACTTGTAAAGATTGAGTAGTTTAAGTGCGCAAGAGGTTGGGCTGAATCGGAGACTTAGTAGTAACAGGTCGGACTCTACCGCTAATCAGTTGGGAGAGTGATTTGGCGGTGGTGGAGCTGAAGAACCAGGTTGTACTCGTGTAAAACCAGCTTTCATGGATACGGTTGTGTCGCATTCTGCACGCATAACCCTGAATTTTGCCTCCTTTAAAGATAGAGCTTGGGTTTATATGGCAGACAACGAAAGAAAAAGATGACTTTAGGAACCAACTCCATAGATTCATGGAATATTAGAACTGGAAAGAACCTAGATCATGTAGCGTCTCCTTTAACAAAGGAGGAACTTGATGCCCAGAATAATCCACTGAGTTAACACAGTAACACAGGCCCCCTAATTCCCAACCTCGTGTTGCTTTCTTCTACACTAATTTGTGATTTCAATTTGTTGTCTCCATATATTCGAGGCACTAACGAATTTTTTTTTTTTTTTTTTAACATACTCCAACAGTGAGGAATGAGCAATGAACTTTGGAGTCATACAGATCTGGGCTCATATCCCTATGTTACCATTTTGTGATTATGACACCCTGGAGAAATAACTTCTCTGAGCCCCAGTTTAAAATGGGGTTCATGAGGTTTAAATGATGATGTTAATAATGAGCACTTACTATGTGCCAGAAACAACTTTAAGGGATTTTCACATATTAGTTCATTTATTTTTCCCAGTAACTTTGGCAAACATGCTAGCCCCCTGTAGCCCCACGTTTCAGTTGGGGAAACTGGGACACACAGAGCTTAAGTAGTTTACTCAAGGTCATATAGCAGATAAGTAACCCCAGTTTGTCTCTGAAACCTGCAGACAAAACCACTATATTATACTGTCTCAAAGTGTGTCCAGAAACAAGTGGCATAATACTCAATGCATACTAGAAGCTCAACGAATACTCTTCCCTAAAATCTCTGCCTTTCAGTCAATGAATACCAATCTCATTTATATAGGCTGCATGCATTCAAAGTACAGCAACCAGAAAACCTAGACTGATGGGATACACCTACTTAGCTTTTTTTTTTTTTTAAACATGTCATTTCTCCACTTCAGGAACTACAAGGATGATAATTGTTCTATCATATTGATTACTATTTGTGGCTGCTCTTTTTATTTCTCTGAAGAAAAAGATTCCTTACATTCTTAATTTTCATGCTGATGCCTCCTCAATTCCAATTAATTAATTCTAAATAACACATGTTTAAGGTTAAACTAACTAAAATTGTGTTAGACATATTAGTCTGAAAAGTTTAATCATTTTTTAAGGAGTTGATGTAGGATCCTTAAAATGACACTAGGTGGAGATGTTATCTTGTGAGCTGCACAAGATGTTCTTGGAAGTAGACTGAAGGGTTGTTTTACATTTCCAGTTTTCTTTTTTCCTTTTTCTTCTACTCCAAGTATAAAGGAAACCAAATAAAGAAAAATTCCTCAATAGGCATTAGAGTCAGGCCAAAGAACTTTGCTTTAGATAAGACAGTGTTACTTAAAGACCCCTCTGATGCTTATATTATATGTCATTTTGGTCAGATTCCTTCTAAATCTTTTATTATCCATAGCCTATAAATAGGTATATTTCTCAAATGCTATTAGAACTATATTCTTTACATGTAAAATTGAAGGAATGACGTTTAACTTTATTTCTCAAGGTTCCTAGAAAAGAGAATCTAAAACACTTATACCAACTTGAATTATTTTTCAGGAATAGATCCCAAATTAGGGTTTATTAGAAGTTTATTTGCAAGTTTATGGGGAATGTGATCCAAATGAATGGAAGAAAGAAGATAAGCTATGTAGAGGTGTTTTTGACTGAAAAGGAGCCAAAAGTTGAAAGATACTTATTGGTGAGGGAGAAAATAGAAGGGGAGCTCTGTAAATGCCAGAAAGATAAATAATACTGTGGAACATGGAAAGAAAAAGTTACCAATAAAAAACTGGAGGAGTATGCAAAATATAATTGGATAAAGGATCTGGATACCATGTAAATGTATTTTCCCCATATTAAATGCAAGCTTTTTGGATTAAGTTATCTTCACATACCTTCTATAAAATACAAAACCCCAAAAGGGAAATAAAAGCAATGAGAAGTCCTTATAAATGTTTAAAATCCAGCTTGGTCCTAATAAAAGGAGTAAAAAGTGAACAGTTTTATATAAAAGAGGCTTGTGTAGCAGTCTGCTTTGTTTTCTATGTGTTGGAGCTTCCTTCATCCATATCTGGCCATGATGGCACAGATCCACCAAAAACATGGCAACTACTTGCATGTTTATAGAAATAATGAATATAGCTTGGGAGCTAGAGAACCTCCTTTAATTTGGTGACTCTCAAATCTAAATGATATCTCAAAACCCTTTCAGAAGTATAGGAGCTTTTTCCATACTTACATTAAATATGTTTAATTCAACTCACTGCCCCTTACTTTCTCACCCTGATTTGTTGCTTTCTGCCTGACAGATTAATTTGAATTTTTCATGACTCTGGGATGTGAATGCCAGTACCAAGATGATTATAAAGTAGAATAGCGCTTTTTCCAGTTTTGGTGATAGGTTACACCAAGCCATCTTTACATCCATTCAGTGTACCTCCCATGATTAACAACCTAGCTTTCCAAGGCAACAAATCTTTGGGATCTTTGTACATAGGTTAATGGTCTACACAGGGAGTAAACCCATAGCTAAGGCCTGGAGACACATAAACAACATAATTGTTCATCAATGGGTGAATGGATAAAGAATATGTGGCTCATATATATATATAATGGAATATTACTCAACCATAAGAAAGGATAAAATCTTGCCATTTGTGACAACATGGTTGGAACCTGAAAGCATTATGCTAAGTGAATAAGTCACACAGAGAAAGACAAATATTGTATGATCTCACTTTTAAAAACTGCAATAAACCTCAGAATATGCAATGCTAGTAACTATGTGGAAGGAAGGAAAGAAGAAAGAGGAAATGGAAGAAAGAAGAAAAGAAAAAAGAAAAGAAAAGATGAAAGGAGCTTGCAGATACAGAGAATAGATTAGTGGTTCCCAGAGGCAGGAAGTGAGGGGAGGGCAAAAGGTGAAGGGGGTCAAAAGGTACAAACTTCCAGCTGTAGAATAAATAAGTCATGTGGATGTAATATGTAATGTACAGCATGATGACTAGAGTCAATAGTACTGTATTGCATATTTGAAAGTTGCTAAGAGCAGATCTTAAAAGTGCTCATCACAAGGAAAAAGGTGTAACTATATATAGGTAGATGTTAACTAGACTTATTGTGGTGATCATGTTGCATTATATACAAATATTGAATCATTATGTTGTACACTTGAAATTAACATAGTGTTATGTCAATTATACCTCAATTTTAAAAATTAAAATAATTTAAAAAAAGAATGGAGAACCATTATGCTAGAATCACCAAATTAATTTGATGTGGCCTTTCTAGTGTAGAAAAAAACTGCAATAAACCTTAGAATATGGAATGCTAGTAACTCATCTTTCAGTAACATCGTCTGTCAATAATGGTAGAGCTATGCTGATCATCTGGCCCCTGGTTTCCCATTTTCAGTTAAAAAAATCCAGTCATCCAATTAATTTTTTAATCAACTACAATATTAGAAATAGTGTTAGGTAATGCAGAAAAAAAATATTTTCCCCCTCTGACTTAACTCATAACATGAGAAAACTGACACATGTAAAAAATAATTTTCTGATAGTCAAGATTAGAAACATAAACACTTGGTTGGGGAGAGAGCATGATGAACTCTTTCCTGTGTTATCTCACTGGTGTACTTGTGTGCTTCCTTGGATAACAAAGTACAATGGAACCAGAGCTGACTGACACCTTAAGAGTCATCTGGGGGGCTGGAGTGCCAGCCCCACGTCACAGAGCCAGTCAGCGGCAATACTGGATCCCCAACTCCTCACCTCTGACTTCCAATCTTATGTACTAGCTCTCACAGAAACTTTTAAATTTGACTTTTAACTTCTATATATTTATCATGGCACTTTTTAAAAGTGCCATGATAAATATGTTCAATGAAGAAAATTACTTTGGCTGAGGCCAGCTTGGCTCAGAGACATTAGTAAACCTGGCCATGGAGGATTCCTGAAGCAAAGCAGTACCTCAGGTATGACTTTTCTTTTATTGCACACCATGGGTGGTGCCCTCCCTAGATGACTACAGCTCTGACTATCCAACTCTGTCACTTGTCACAGCAGAGGAAGCAGAAGGAGACTCCTTCTTTGTGCCAAGAACATTTTGCATTTTCTCATATACAGGGAATACAGGGCCCATGGAACTCTAAAGGGAAAATAGAATGCCATTATAATCCACAATGCAGTCTGCATTTTTTTGTTTGCTTATTTGGGGTTTGGGGGGTTTTCTTTATTATTCCTTTTTATTTTTATTTTATTTTATTTTTTTAGCTTTCTGGTAATTTTATTTTATTTTTAATTTTTATTAGAGTATACTTGCTTTACAATGTCGTATTAGTTTCTACAGTACAGCAAAGTAAATCAGCTATACATATACATATACCCCTCTTTCTTGCATTTCCTTCCCATTTAGGTCACCACAGAACATTGAGTAGAGTACCCTGTGCTATACAGTAGGTTCTCATTAGTTTATCCATTTTATACATTGTATCAATAGTGTATATATGTCAATCCCAGTCTCCCAATTCATCCTATCCCTCCTTCCCGCTTGATATCCATATCTTTGTACTCTGCGTCTGGGTAGCTATTTCTGCTTTGTAAATAAGATCATCTATACCAATTTTTTCAGATTCCACATATATGCATTAAAATATGATATTTGTTTTTCTCTTTCAGACTAACTTCACTCTGTATGACAGTCTCTAGATCGATCACGTCTCTACAAATGACCCAATTTTGTTCCTTTTTATGTGTGAGTAATATTCCATTGTAAATATGTACCACATCTTCTTTATCCATTCCTCTTTTGATGGACATTTAGGTTGTTTCCATGTCCTGGCTACTGTAAATAGTGCTTCAATGAACATTGGGGTGCATGTGTCTTTTTGAATTATGTTTTTCTCTGGCTACATGCCCAGTAGTGGAATTGCTGGGTCCCATGGTACTTCTATTTTTAGTTTCTTAAGGAACCTCCATATTGTTCTCCATAGTGGCTGTATCAATTTATATTCCCACCAACAGTCCAAGAAGGTTCCCTTTTCTCCACACCCTCTCCAGCATTTATTGCTTGTAGGTTTTTTGATGATGACCATTCTGACTGGTGAGGTAATACCCCACTGTGGTTTGATTTGCATTTCTCTAATAATTAGTGATGTTGAGCAGCTTTTCCTGTGTTTACTAGCCATCTGTATGTCTTCTTTGGAGAAATGTCTATTTAGATATTCTGCACATTTTTTGATTGGGTTGGTTTTTTTTTGATATTGAGCTGCACAAGCTGCTTGTAAATTTTGGAGATTAATCCTTTGTCAATTGCTTCATTTGCAAATATTTTCTCCCATTCTGAGGGTTGTCTTTTTGTCCTGTTTATGGTTTCCTTTGCTGTGCAAAAGCTTTGAAGTTTAATTCGGTCCCATTTGTTTATTTTTGGTTTTATTCTCACTACTCTAGGACGTGTGTCAAAAAAGATCCTGCTGTGATTTATATCAAAGAGTGTTCTGCCTATGTTTTCTTCTAACAGTTTTATAGTGTCTGGCCTTCCATTTAGGTCTTTAATCCATTTTGAGTTTATTTTTGTGTAAGGTGTTAGAAAGTGTTCTAATTTCATTCTTTTACATGTAGCTGTCCAGTTTTCCCAGCACCACTTATTGGAGAGACTGCCTTTTCTCCATTGTATATTCTTGCCTCCTTTGTTGTAGATTAATTGACCATGAGTGTGCAAGTTTATTTCTGGGCTTTCTACCCTATTCCATTGATGTATGTGTCTGCTTTTGTGCCAGACCCATACTGTTTTGATTACAATAGCATTGTAGTATAGTCTGAAATCAGGGAGTGTGATACCTCCAGCACTGTTTTTCTTTCCCAAAATTGTTTTGGCTATTCGGGTCTTTTGTGTTTCCATATGAATTTAAAAAATTTTTGTTCTAGTTCTGTGAAAAATGCCATTGGTAATTGGATAGGAATTGCACTGAATCTGTAGATTGCCTTGGATAGTATAGTCATTTTAACAATATTGATTCTTCCAATCCAAGAACATGGTATTTCTTTCCATATGTTTGTGTCATCCTCAATTTCTTTCATTAGCATCTTATAGTTTTTGAATTACAGGTCTTTTGCCTCCTCAGGTAGGTTTATTCCTATGTATTTTATTCTTTTTGATACAATGGCAAATGGAATTGTTTCCATACAGACTGAAAGTGAGGGGATTCCCATTCCAAATCAATGGAAATCAAAGGAAAGCTGGAGTGGCAATACTTATATCAGACAAAAAAGACTTTAAAATAAAAACTGTTATAAGAGACAAAGCAGGACACTACATAATAATCAAGGAATCAATACAAAAAGATATAACAATTGTAAATATATATGCACCCAACACAGGGGCACCTCAATATATAAGGCAACTTTGAACAGACATAAAAGGAGAAATTGACAGTAACACAATAATAGTAGGGGACTTTAACACCTCACTTACATCAATGGGCAGATCATCCAGACAGAAAATCAATAAGGAAACAGGCCTTAAGCAACACATTAGGAGATTGGTTCAAGACAGCAGAGTAGAAGGACGTCTGCTCACTCTCTCTTGCAAGAGCACCAGAATCACAATTAACTCCTGAACAATCATCAACAGGAAGACACTGGAACTCACCAAAAAAGATATCCCACATCCAAAGACAAAGGAGAAGCCACAATGACATGGAAAGAGGGGCGCAATCACAATAAAATCAAATCCAATAAGTGTTGGGTGAGTGACTCACAAAATAGAGAACAATTATACCACAGAAGACCACCCACTGGGGTGAAAGTTCTGAGCCCCACAGCAGGCTTCCCAAACTCGAGGTCCAGTAATGGGAGGAGGAATTCCCAGAGAATCAGACTTTGAAGTCTAGTGGGATTTGATTGCAGGACTTAGACAGGACTGGGGGAAACAGAGACTCCACTCTTGGAGGGCACACACAAAGTAGTGTGCACATCAAGCCCAGGGGAAAGGAGCAGTGACCCCATAGGAGACTGAACCAGACCTACCTGCTAGTATTGGAGGATCCCCTGCAGAGGTGGGGGGTGGCTGTGCCTCACTGCGGGGACAAGGACACTGGCAGCAGAAGTTCTGGGAAGTACTTCTTGGCATGAACCCTCCCAGAGTCTCCCATTAGCCCCATGAAAGTGCCTGTAGTTTCCAGTGCTGGGTCACCTCAGGCCAAACAACCAACAAGGAGGGAACCCAGACCCACCCATCAGCTGACAAGCAGATTAAAGTTTTACCGAACTCTGCCCACCAGAGCAACACCCAGCTCTACCCAGTCCCTCCCATCAGGAAGCTTGCACAAGCCTCTTAGATAGCCTCATCCACCAGAGGGCAGACAGCAGAAGCAAGAAAAACTACAATCCTGCAGCCTGTGGAACGAAAACCACATTCACAGAAAGATAGACAAAATGAAAAGGCAGAGGACTATGTACCAGATGAAGGAAGAAGATAAAACCCCAGAAAAACAAACAAATGAAGTGGAGATAGGAAAACTTCCAGAAAAAGAATTCAGAATAATTATACTGAAGATGATCCAGGACTTTGGAAAAAGAATGGAGGCAAACATCAAGAAGATGTAAGAAATGTTTAACAAAGACCTAGAAGATTAAAGAAAAAACACCTAGAAGAATTAAAGAACAAACAAACAGAGATGAACAATACAATAATTGAAATGTAAAATACACTAGAAGGAATCAATAGCAGAATAACTGAGGCAGAAAAACGGATAAGTGACCTGGAAGACAGAATGGTGGAATTCACTGCCACAGAACAGAATAAAGAAAAACGAATGAAAAGAAATGAAGACAGCCTAAGAGACCTTGGGGGCAATATTAAGCACACCAACATTCGCATTATAGGGGTCCCAGAAGGAGAAGAGAGAGAGAAAGGACCCGAGAAAATATTTGAAGAGATTATAGTCGAAAACTTCCCTACCATGGGAAAGGAAATAGCCATCTAGGTCCAGGAAGCACAGAGAGTCCCAGGCAGGATAAAGAGAAGGAGAAACACACTGAGACACATAGTAATCAACTTGACAAAAATTAAACACAAAGAAAAATTATTAAAAGCAACAAGGGAAAGATGACAAATAACATACAAGGGAACTCCCATAAGGTTAACAGCTGATTTCTCAGCAGAAACTCTACAAGCCAGAAGGTAGCCACATGATATATTTAAAGTGATGAAAGGGAAGAACTTACAATCAAGATTGATCTACCCAGCAAGGATCTCATTCAGATTCAATGGAGAAATCAAAAGCTTTACAGACAAGCAAAAGCTAAGAGAATTCAACACCACCAAACCAGCTCTATAACAAATGCTAAAGGAACTTCTCTAAGTGGGAAATGCAAGAGAAGAAAAGGACCTACAAAAACAAACCCAAAACAATTAAGAAAATGGTAATAGGATCATACATATCGATAATTACCTTAAATGTGAATGGATTAATTGCTCCAACCAAAAGACACAGGCTCACTGAATGGATACAGAAAAAACACCCATATGTATGGTCTACAAGAGACCCACTTCAGACCTAGGGACACATACAAACTGAAAGTGAGGGGATGGAAAAAGATATTCCATGCAAATGGAAATCAAAAGAAAGCTGTAGTAGCAGTATTCATATCAGATAAAATAGACTTTAAAATAAAGAATGTTACAAGAGACAAAGAAGAACACTACATAATGATCAAGGGATCAATCCAAGAAGAAGATATAACAATTATAAATATATATGCACCCAACATAGGAGCACCTCAATACATAACGCAAATGCTAACAGCTATAAAAGAGGAAATCAACAGTAACACAATAATAGTAGGAGACTTTAATACCTCACTTACACCAATGGACAGATCATCCAGACAGAAAATTAGTAAGGAAACACAAGTTTTAAATGACAATAGAACAGATAGATTTAATTGATATTTATAGGACATTCCATCCGAAAACCACAGATTACACTTTCTTCTCAAGTGCACACAAAACAGTCTCTGGTATAGATCACATCTTGGGTCACAAATCAAACCTTGGTACATTTAAGAAAACTGAAATCATATCAAGCATCCTTTTTGACCACAACACTATGAGATTAGAAATAAATTACAGAGAAGAAGACATACAAAACATGAACACATGGAGGCTAAACAATATGTTACTAAATAACCAAGAGATCACTGAAGAAATCAAAGAAGAAATCAAAAAATACCTAAAGACAAATTACAAGGAAAACATGATGATCCAAAACCTATGGGATTCAGCAAAAGCTGTTCTAAGTGGGAAGTTTATAGCAATACAAGCCTACCTCAAAAAACAAGAAAAATCTCAAATAAACAATCTAACCTTACACCTAAAGGAACTAGAGAAATAAGAACAAACAAAACCCAAAGGTAGTGGAAGGAAAGAAATCATAAAGATCAGAGCAGAAATAAATGAAATAGAAACAAAGAAAACAGTAGCAAAGATCAATAAAACTAAAAGCTGGTTCTTTGAGAAGATAAACAAAGTTGATAAACCATTAGCCAGACTCATCAAGAAAAAAAGGGAGAAGACTCAAATCAATAGAATTACAAATGAAAAAGGAGAAGTAACAACTGACACTGCTGAAATACAAAGCATCCTAAGAGACTACTACAAACAACTCTATGCCAATAAAATGGACAACCTGGAAGAAATGGACAAATTCTTAGAAAGGTATAACCTTCCAAGACTGAACCACGAAGAAAAAGAAAATATGAACAGACCAATCACAAGTAATGAAATTGAAACTGTGATGAAAAATCTTCCAACAAACAAAAGTCCAAGACCAGATGGCTTCACAGGTGAATTCTATGAAACATTTAGAGAAGAGCTAACACCCATCCTTCTCAAACTCTTCCAAAAAATTGCAGGGAAAGGAACACTCCCAAACTCATTCTACAAGGCCACCATCACCCCGATACCAAAACCAGAAAAAGATACTACAGAAAAAGAAAATTACAGGCCAATATCACTGATGAACATAGATGCAAAAATCCTCAACAAAATACTAGCAAACAGAATCCAACAGCACATTAAAAGGATCATACACCATGATCAAGTAGCATTTCTCCCAGGGATGCAAGGATTCTTCAATAAACGCAAAACAATCAATGTGATACACCATATTAACAAATTGAAGAATAAAAACCATATAATCATTTCAATAGAATCAGAAAAAGCTTTTGACTAAATTCAACACCCATTTATGATAAAAACTCTCCAGAAAGTGGGCATAGAGGGAACCTACCTCAACATTATAAAGGTCATATATGACAAACCCATAGCAAGCATCATTCTCAATGGTGAAAAACTGAAAGCATTTCCTCTAAGATCAAGAACAAGACAAGGATGTCCACTCTTGCCACTGTGATTCAACATAATTTTGGAAGTCCTAGCCATGGCAATCAGAGAAGAAAAAGAAATAAAAAGAATTCAAATTGGAAAAGAAGAAGTAAAACTGTCACTGTTTGCAGATGACATGATACTATACATAGAGAATCCTAAAGATGCCACAGGAAAACTACTAGTGCTAATCAATGAATTTGGTAAAGTTGCAGGATACAAAATTAATGCACAGAGATCTATTGAATTCCTATACACTAACAATGAAAAATAAGAAAGAGAAATTAAGGAAACAATCCCATTCACCACTGCAACCATAAGAATAAAATATCTACAAATAAACCTACCTAAGGTAGTAAAAGACCTGTACTCAGAAAATTATAAGACACTGTTGAAAGAAATAAAGGATGACACAAACAGATGGAGAGATATACCATGTTCTTGAATTGGAAGAACAATGTTTTGAAAATGACTATACTACCCAGAGCAATCTACAGATTCAATGCAATCTCTATCAAATTACCAATGGCAGTTTTTACAGAACTAGAACAAAAAATTTTAAAATTTGTATGGAGACAAAAAAGACCCCAAATAGCCAAAGCAATCTTGAGGGAAAAAAATGGAGCTCGAGGAATCAGACTCTCTGACTTCAGACTATACTACAAAGCTAAAGTAATCAAGACAATATGGTACTGGCAAAAAACAGAAATATAGATCAATGGAACAAGATAGAAAGCCCAGAGATAAACCCACGCACATATGGTCACCTTATCCTTGATAAAGGAAGCAAGCATATACAGTCGAGAAAAGACAGCCTCTTCAATAAATGGTGCTGGGAAAACTGGACAGCTACATGTAAAAGAATGGAATTAGAACACTCCCTAACACCATACACAAAAATAAACTCAAAATGGATTAAAGACCTAAATGTAGAACCAGACACTATAAAAATCTTATAGGAAAACATAGGAAGAGCACTCTTTGACATAAATCACAGCACGATTTTTTTTGAACCACCTCCTAGAGTAATGAAAATAAAAACAAAAATAAACAAATGGGACCTAATGAAACTTAAAAGCTTTTGCACAGCAAAGGAAACTATAAACAAGATGAAAAGACAACCCTCAGAATGGGAGAAAATATTTGTAAATGAATCAACGGACAAAGGATTAATCTCCAAAATACATAAACAGCTCATGCAGCTCAATATTAAAAAAAAAAAAAAACCCAATCAAAATATGGGCAGAAAACGTGTATAGACATTTCTCCAAAGAAGACATACAGATGGCCAACCAACATATGAAAAGCTGCTCAACGTCACTAATTATTAGAGAAATGCAAATCAAAACTACAATGAGGTATCACCACACAACAGTTAGAATGGGCATCATCAGAAAATCTTCAAACAACAAATGCTGGAGAGGGTGTGGAGAAAAGGGAACCCTCTTGCACTGTTAGTGGGAATGTAAATTGATGAAGCCACTATGGAGAACAGTATGGAGGTTCCTTAAAAAACTAAAAATAGAATTACCATATGATCCAGCAATCCCACTATTGGGCATATACCCAAAGAAAACCATAATTCAAAAAGACACATGCACCCGAATGTTCATTGCAGCACTATTTACAATAGCCAGGTCATGGAAGCAACCTAAATGCCCATTGACAGACGAATGGATAAAGAAGTTGTGGTACATATATGCAATGGAATATTACTCAGCCATAAAAAGGAACGAAACTGAGTCATTTGTTGAGACGTGGATGGATCTAGAGACTGTCATACAGAGTGAAGTAAGTCAGAAAGAGAAAAACAAATATTATATATTAACGCATGTATGTGGAACCTTGAAAAATGGTACAGATGAACCGGTTTGCAGGGCAGGAGTTGAGACACAGATGTAGAGAACAAACATATGGACACCAAGGGGGGAAAGCTGTGGGGGGGGTGGGGATGGTGGTGTGCTGAATTGGGCGATTGGGATTGACATGTACACACTGATGTGTATAAAATTGATGACTAATAAGAACCTGCTGTATTAAAAAATAAATAAAATAAAATTCAAAGATTAAAATAAAAGAAAACATAGGAGAAAATTTTTGAGATCTTAGGTTAGGCAAATATTTTATAGAACATATATAAAAAGCAGAGCCCCTAAAAACTGGGTAATTGAATTTAATTCCCTGCTCTTTGAAAGACACTGAAAAGAAAATAAAAAGACAAACCACAGACCAGAAAGAAAATGTTTGTAAACACATATTTGGTGGGAGACTGTATCAATAATACATAAAGAACTTAAACATACTCATTAAAATATTTGAACAGATGCATTACCAAAAAGAAATGATTTGGAGAGCAAACACATAGAAAGATGCTTTCCATCAGTATTCATCAGAAAAATTCACATTAAAATCACCATGAGATACTACTACATAGCTACTAGGAGAGCTAAAATTAAGCAACAACAACAAGAAAAATTGGCAACACCAAATGCTTGAGTGTGCAGAGCTGGATCCCTTCTACATTGTTGATGGGGTACAATGGCACAGTCCCTTTGAATAGTCTTAGATATTTCCCCAACAGAAATGTAAAAAATATCTGCACAGAGATTTGAACATGCATGTTTATAACAGCTTCATTCATTATAGCCACATACTGGAAACAACCCAACTATCCACCAATTTATAAAGAGATATACAAATTGGGACATATTGATCTAAAGAAATATGGGCTGAGCAATAACATCGAGTGAACTACTGATGAATAACAGGATTAATTTCAGAAGTGTTTTGGTATGTGAAAAAGGCCAGGTCATTTATAAAACATTCTAAAAAGACAAAACTGTAAATACAGAGATCAGTAGCTGCCAGAGCCTGGGGGTGAGGGATTGACTGTAAAGGAGCAGGAGTAAATTTTTTTTTTAAATTAATTTCTATTGGAGTGTAGTTGATTTATAATGTTGTGTTAGTTTCTGCTGTACAGCAAAGTGAATCAGTTATACATATACATATATCCACTCTTTTTTTGAAGGAGTTAATTTTTGAAGTTATAGAAAGGTTTTCTATCTCAATTGGGGTGTGATTATCCTTTATATTTGTCACAGCTGACCAAGCTTCACACTAAAGATGGGTAAATTGTACTGTTTGTGAATCGAATTTCATTAAAACTGACTTAAAATTTTTTTTTAAAATGCAGCTTTTCAAGAGATTTTGAATCAGCAGATTTAGCAAGTGGAATTAGGTCAGCTGCATAGAACAGAACATTCTCAATGGCCTAAGTGAAGTAGCAGCTTATTTCCTCTGGAGGAAGCCAGCCCAAATCTGATAAGGTGTTACCACAGGGACCCAAGGTTCTTTCTTCCTGCTTCACCACCTTAGGTACCTGGGTTGGGTACCTGGGTTCCATCCACAAAGTCATCTCATGTTCCAGAATGGCTGCTGGCACTCTAGCCATTGTGTTCACTTTCAGGCTGGCAGAAGAGAAATAGGAAAAGAAAAAATGCACTGCTTCGCTTGCAAGGTGCCTTCCTGGAATTCCTCAACAACACTTCTGCTTTCATTACATTGGTCAGAATACTGTCATGTGGAAAAGAAGGCCAGGAAATGTAGTATTCTGAGGTGTACTGCTAACCCCAACTAAATAAGGATCATGTTACTAAAGAGGAAAGAGACAATGGTGTTGTAACTAGTAATCTCTGCTACACTGCATGTGGAATGTTGCCCAGGAACCTGCCACTTTGACAAGTTTCCCAGGTGATTCTGATGCAGGTGACCCATGGAGCTCACATTAAGGAACGGTACTATAGGAAATCAGAATAAGAGAAAATTATAATTGGCTGATATTAAGGTTTAAACAGAAGTCCATTTGATGGAGGCAATCAAAGCTAATGAAATATATATCTTGAAAAGAAAATGTATTAAGAATGCTAGAAAATGACGTGTGGGTATTAATAAAATACTTTAGTTAGCTAGGTATTGTCATATTATTATATATGGATTATTATTCCCAAATATTTAGGATAAACACTGAGCATGTGCACACACACACACACACACACACACACCCCTCCCCACACACATATTGATCACAATTGGATCTTCCCCTCAGGTGGAATCTTGAATGCTGTAAAACCCCATAGTTATCAATATGATTGCTATTACAACTGTACAGTTACCTTAGCTTTCTTAGTTTCCAATTTTAGAAAAGGAGGTTCATTTACAATACAAGCTCTGGTTCCTACTCCTGGCGTCTGTGCTAAGGCCACACTTCCATTTTCCCTCCCTCCTCCTTTCTCTGGCTGCTTCCAAACAAACCCTCCTGTTACCCAGCGTCTACATGAAAAGCTCTTCACTGCCCATGGCCCTTTCTCTTCATAAAGTCCTTGCTTTAAAAGAGCCAGCACACCCAGTTGTTGTGAGCCAGGCCAGTGTGGCTGCTACTAGGATTTCCAAAAGGTCAGCAGCTGGGGCACATCATTCAAATGGGTGGACTGACTAAACCACCACTGGGCCTTGGGCCCTCCACTCCACCAGCATCAAGGCCCCCTGCGGCTGCCCCAGACCCCCTCTGGCCATGCTCCACAACGTGTGGCAGCTGGAGGGCCAAGCACCAGCCTTGTTTCTGATAGCTAAGTTGTGGTGCAGAAGCTGGAGGACAAGAGAATCCCTTTAAAAACATTAACGGAAGGTATTGATGTGTAGATACCAAAGGAACTGTAAGCCTCCTAGAAATACTGTTCAGAGTATGCAAGAGGTGATACTAATATACGGCCCCTTGGTTAACATTTATTAAGCATATCTATGTGCCAACCCACTGGGGGGCTCAACATACTTTATAACCTTCATGATAATTTTTTTAAGTTAATTAATTAATTTATTATTATTTTTTTTTATATTTATTTTTGGCTGTGTTGGGTCTTCGTTTCTGTGCGAGGGCTTTCTCTAGTTGCAGCAAGTGGGGGCCACTCTTCATCGCGGTGCGCGGGCCTCTCACTATCGCGGCCTCTCTTGTTGCCGAGCACAGGCTCCAGACGTACAGGCTCAGTAGTGTGGCTCATGGGCCTAGTTGCTCTGCGGCATGTGGGATCCTCCCAGACCAGGGCTCAAACCCATGTCCCCTGCATTGGCAGGCAGATTCTCAACCACTGTGCCACCAGGGAAGCCCCCATGATAATCTTGAGAGTAAGTAATATGTTCCCTCATTTATACTTGAGAAGATTAAGCATGAGACTTTGCCAGAGTCTCCAGCTGGTCCAGAGCAAGACTCAAAGCTAGACGTGTTCATTTTATCACAAAGGTTCCCCAATGAAGACTGAATAGACTTGTAGAGGAAAAGTGAAATTATGATAAGGAACAGCAAATCAATATGATAATGTTTATGAAACAACAGAAAATTAGAGGATTAAACAAGAGTAACATTTCCAATATATATAAATAGATTTTATTCCTATTAAATCGAGGAATAGAATGATTTTGACAGTCTCCCATTAAATCAGATGGTAGGGGCTTCCCTGATGGCACAATGGTTAAGAATCCACTTGCCAATGCAGGGGACACAGGTTCGAGCCCTGGTCCGGGAAGAACCCACATGCCAGGGAGCAACTAAGCCCACGAGCCACAACTACTGAGCCCGTGAGCCACAACTACTGAGCCTGTGAGCCACAACTACTGACGCCCACGCACCTAGAGCCCATGGTCTGCAACAAGAGAAGCCACCGCCATGAGAAGCCCGTGCACCACAACGAAGAGTAGCCCCCGCTGGCTGCAACTAGAGAAAGCCCACGTGCAACGTAGCCAAAAATAAATAAAACAAAAACAAAACAAAAAATACAATGGTGGGCAAGAGGAAAACTTGCAAGACAGAACAGGTTGCTTTGCACTTCCGGCAGCACGTCATGTAGCCATGTGCAGCCCTGGCAGGGTGCGGCCCGGCAGCCAGGTGGCCTGGGGGGATCAAGCCCTGGAAAGCGGTTTTACCCTCCGAGCCAGTCACAAACACCTCAAATTGGTGCATACCAAATTTTTGGTATGTATGTTTTGATATGTTATTTATCTGGGCAACAGAAGAAATTTAGGAAGACCGAAAAGAGCATTTGCATCACAAACCCAGAGCCAAGTCCTAAGAATGAGGATTTTAAACCATGAGATGCGATGGTAGAGATAAGCAAAAGATTAAAAAGGACATTAACAAGGCAGAGTGATAAGTGCCACGTTTACGCATGTGGCTTACAAACCACAGCCTGAACAATGTCACCATCACTACTGTCCAGCAGGGGACGGAGACAGCACGGAGTCACTCTCTGCCGCCCTCTGGTGGTGAGAATCTCTGCGGCCTTGAGGGCTACGTAGGAGCCAATGAGGCACAGCGCCTCCCTGGCACCAAGCGCTCTGTGTATACTTGTCGAAGGGTTGTTTAGATGGCTGTTTAGATGTTTGAATGTAAGTCTGCCGAGGAACTAGAAACGAGAGACCTTTCTTACTTTGGCTGCCTGGCAATAGAAAAAAAACAAAAAACAACCACCTGTGGGACAGTGAAATTGTACTTATTCTTTAGAATTGATTGAGCACTGTCCCACACACTTAGAAACACTTTAAAAGAGCTGTAGGTTAATTGGGGAGCGAGACAAGCCCGCTGTCAACAAGGCCAGTGCAAGGACCTCAAACCACAGTGTGAGGTGTTTCAGGGTGGGCTCAGCCTTTGTGCTCAGCCCTAGCCCCCATTTTAGGGTCACAGATAAAGGGAGCTGCTGGGCCTGCATCCAGCAGTTCACCCCCACTCAGGAGGGGGCACTCCAGTGTGAGCTTCGTTTTTGTTTCCTCACAATGCTGCAAAAATTCTGTCAGGCACTTAACAGGCACTCCTGGGTCCACATGAAGCTGGGAGTCCTGTCCTTGTCAGAGACTAGGCCAACCCCCTGGCCTTTGGACAGGGCCATCCTGAGCCCCTTGCCCCGCCTGCTCCCACCTCTGCCTTCTGTCCCATCTCCTAGGCTAATTTCCGCTGTAGGGCCTTACCCTTCAGACCCCACTGTCAGCTCTGTCTTGGTTTCTCAGTGGCCCCTGTCAACAGGGATTTCAGGGCTTGGTTCACAAGTGGTATAGAGACTAGAGGAAAAATGTTTAGAACTGTATATAGGAGGATAATCAATCCTGTCTGTTCTCAGAAAATGGCCAAGACGGATTTCTGCTGAATCAAAAATATTGCATATGTCACATATGTAAATAATATCCTTGGATCTGTAACCCAGGCCCCTCATTGTTTGTGATTCGACCACCTGCAATAGGCCTACAAGTTTTGTTTGAGGATTTGCATGGTTGCCTGTTGGTGGAGAGCCAGGATGGTCCACTTGTCATCTCCCCTGCGCCTCAGCTTTGCAGTATTCACCCAGTTAAGTTCCAGGGCTGTGATTTAGATTGTTAATTTCATTGCCCAGAAGTGACTCCTCACATACCCAGAGGATAAGTCCCAAACACCAAGATGCCCAGCTTAGGAAGCTGCTGTGCATCTGTGTGTGTACCAAAAAGCAGATGGTAGACAGACACACCTATTATTATTGTGACGGGCTTTTGTTTCATCTTAATACCATCTTGGCATTGCTTCACAAAAGGAGGCTGCTTTGTAAACAGTTCACTGTGGAATATAGAGTGTTCCCTGGTGTCAGCTCATAACTCCATCAGAGGACTGCTGAGCTTGAATAGCATCTGGTGTAACTGGGTGCAATTTGCATGGATACCTTAACAAAACTAAAACCAGACATCAACTGTGTCAGCTAAACTTTCAGATTCCAGGGGCAGGGGCCAATCTACCTTTCCATTTCACTTCCTTGGGTGAAAATTTAAAATCTTAAGAATTATTACATCATATTGAACTAAAGTTCAATCTCTGTGGCCAGAAAGCACAGGTAAGGACTAGGAAAGTAAATAAACCCCTCCTCATGTCGAGTGACCACTGGCTAGATGTAGCAGTATGATCTTGGAAAGAAATTGATGACTTCATTTGCTTGATTACACACAAATAGGGCAGTGTGAAATAATAGAGAATTTAGAGTAAAAATACCGTAGTTTGAGTCCTGATACTACATTCTGACTATGGGCTCTTGAGCATTTAACCTGCTTAGCCTCAGATTCCTTGACAGTTAAACAAGAATAACACCTTGGTGGTTAAAAAACACTCAATATTTTATTTATATATAAGTATTTATAGGCTCAATATTTATAAGCTCAGTTTCTTCATTATAGGGTAATAATTATTAAATGAGTGAATGTATATGAAAGCCCTTTATAAAATAACAAATGCAAAAATGTTTTATTTTCTAAAGTCACTTTCAACTCAGATAGTTCCAATACTATGGTTGCAACATACCTGCTCCTTCAGAGTAGAAACTTTTATCTTCCACCTCTGAAGCCCCCCTGCCAAGTTCAGTGCCTAGGATATCATGGACACTAAATACATGTGAGCCACATGAAAGGAATGAAGCAGAATCTGAATCATTTGCTGTGGGAAAGAGTTGGCTGCTTTCAGGAAGTAGTTAGTATCCTAAGCCTGAAAGTACAAATGTGGAGTGGTTGGTAAAATTGCCAAATGTGGGGGCTTCCCTGGTGGCACAGTGGTTGAGAATCTGCCTGCCAATGCAGGGGACACGGGTTCGAGCCCTGGTCTGGGAAGATCCCACATGCCGCGGAGCAACTGGGCCCATGAGCCACAATTGCTGAGCCTGTGCATCTGGAGCCTGTGCTCCGCAAAAGAGAGGCCGTGATATTGAGAGGCCGGCGCACCGCAATGAAGAGTGGCCCCTGCTTGCCGCAACTAGAGAAAGCCCTTGCACAGAAACGAAGACCCAACACAGCCATAAATAAATAAATAAATAAATAATTAATTAAAAAAAAAAATTGCCAAACATGGTTGGTAACCACAGGGCCTGAGAGCTCCCCTTTCTGGTCTCCCAACTCTGTTTATTTAGGTTTCTGTTTATTAATTTTTTTCACAGATTCTGGGTCCCTAGGAGAGACCTCCCGGACCCCACCATGTCTACCTCATACCAGGCAAAAAAATGTGTGCTTAGGAGCACATTCTAACGTGCCAACTTAGGAATACGTCAGTAAAAGTTCCTTGAGCCTGCCCAGGGAAAGAGCCAAGCAAGGGTGGGGTGGCGGTGAGGGGGGGAGCAGATAAAAGTTGACCTTTTCTAGTTTTCTTAGTCTGCCTTGCTATCTAGGTGGGAAGATAACTTTGGGATCAAAGGGATAGCACTTGGTTCCAGAGTGGTCATGAGAATAAGCACTACAAAGTAAAGAAATCTGACTGAACTACAGAAAGAGATGTAACAGTCCCTGCAGGAGCACCAAAGGGAAGCGTAGGTGTAGCTGTTCACCTACAGAGGAGCTTGTCCCTCAAAGAGATTGCTGTGGTGCTCTAAACCCATTTCCTTTCTTTGCTTCATTTTCAGATTTTCTCTCATCTTGTCTTATGTCTTCAATTCCTTTATAGTTTTTAAAATAATTGTCACAAACGTTTTTGTCACTTTATTGTCACTTTCAATCCTCACCCAGGTGTTGACCTGAAACAAATAGATTCCCAGATATTTCTCCAGCAAAGATGGGTTTATTTGGGATCAGCACAGGATTGCAATTCGAGGTCTGCAACCATGGTGAGCCATGTGAAAGTCCCCTGCAAAAGTGCAGAAGAGGACTCTTTTATAGAGAGGAAAGGAAGTTGGGAGAGCTGTAGTAAACCAAGGGTCCATGGCTTTTCAGTGGCTGAGTCCTTCACGGGAAAGAAGAGGAGTCTTTCTTCCTATTGGGGTCAGCTATCTTCACAGGGCATGAGAGCTCCCCCTTCTGGTCTCCCAACTCTATTTAATTGAGGTTTCTGTTTATTAATTTTTTTACACGGGAAAAATTAGGTGTAGTATGAAATGAAAAGAATTTACCATTATTCGAAATAATGCCATTTGCAGAAACATGGATGCAACTAGAGATTATCATACTAAGTGAAGTAAATCAGAAAGAGAAAGACAAATATCATATGATATCACTTACATGTGGAATCTAAAATTTGACACAAATGAACCTATCTATGAAACAGAAACAGAATCACGGACATAGAGAACAGACTGGTGGTTGCCAAGGGGGAGGGGGTTGGAGGAGGGATGGACCAGGAGTTTGGGGTTAGCAGATGTAAGCTATTATATATAGGACAGATAAACAACAAGGTCCTACTGTATAGCACCGAGAACTATATTCAGTATCCTATAATAAACCATAATGGAAAAGAATATTAAAAAAAGAATGTATATATATGTATAACTGAATCACTTTGTTGTACAGCAGAAATTAACACAACATTGTAAATCAACTATACTTCAATTAAAAAAACAAACAAACAAAAAAACCCAAAACAAAACAAAAAACAAAAAGAATTTACTGTTGTTGAATTCCCTGGTAGTCATTTGTCTGTGACTTGCTAGAGGTGAAGTGGAGAAAGATTTGTGTGGAGAGGTGGGAGTTTGGAGGACGCGTTAAGGGAGGCTGGAGAGGAAATCAATCTTGATGTCGCTCAAGTACGTAGCAATTGCTACCGCTTTGGTTTCCACCCAGCAGTGAGACACGTGGTCAGATCAGGTGTCTGGACTAATGTGGAGCTTAGGTTCTTCAGCCTGAGCAGATCCTTGGAGGCAGCTGCAGGCCCAGCCAGGCTTAGCCAACAAAAGCTGTTTATCTGATAAATCTTGGAAGTTCAGCTCATTGTTTGACTCAGTATAAACAAGGAGACTTTCTCAAGAATGCTAACACATTCTTCTTCAAAGAATAGGTGACTCAGTCAAGTGCCAGATAAAATGGTCTCAAAATTCTTCATGCATTGGGACAACATAGGACAAAGGGATAAGAAATCATTATTTTGTACAAATTTTGTTGGACATGTTAGCCATTTGGATTTGTTTAATCTTCCATTATGATTTTTTTCATGAATATTTGTGGAGATTTAATTGTAGAGAATCTGAAGAACTTATGAGGTCATGCTGCTCAAAAAGTTTCCAGAAGCAGTTGAATCTGAGTCTTGTATTGTGTCTTGATCTCAGCTCCATCATTCTGTGAAAGGGAAGAAATGGCAGTGGACTTCCCTCAACAGGTTGTTGGAATAAGAGCCCAGGACTAGAGTCCTGTGCAGTCTGTTTTATATTTCTACTCCTTCCCAATTCTCCTGACTCTCCTAGAATTTCTTTTATTTTTATTTTCATTTTTTTTACATGAAGTATAGTTGATTTACAAAGTTTCAGGTATACAGCAAAGTGATCCAGTTATACATATATATGTAAATATATATTCTTTTCAGATTCTTTTCCATCATAGGTCATTACAAGATATTGAATATAGTTCCCTGTGCTATACAGTAGGTCCTTGTTGTTTTTCTATTTTATATATAGTAGTGTGTATCTGTTAATCCCAAATTCCAAATATATCCCTCTCCCACCTTTCCCCTTTGGTGACCATAAGTTTGTTTTCTGTGTGTGAGTCTATTTCTGTTTTGTAAATAAGGTCATTTGTATCATTTTTTTAAGATTCCACATATAAGTGATATCATATAATATTTGTCTTTCTCTGTCTAACTTCACTCAGAATAATAATCTCAAGATGACCCTGCTAGAATCTCTATCTGAATATGTGTTCTTTTCAAAGAAGCCAGTAGAAATGGGAACGTTCATTGATTTGACTGACCCTCTGATACTAATCACTGTTCTGAAAGAAAAGTATTGTTCTGATGATATTACAAGTAGGGTGTATCTTAGAAAAGAATTATGAAAATTAACTTCTGATTTATGTTCTTAAATGAGGCGTAAAGCAGTTCACAGTATGTTTCATTCCAAGCAAGGATGAAGTGAAAAAAGACATGTCAAATATTATACTGTTCTCTGAGTGTTTGTGCTTTGTTTCCTTCCTTTTCCCACCAAACTACTACAAAAAGAAGCCCACGCTCCTTTCCCATTTACATTCTGACCTACAATCTGCCTTCTCCCCTAACCTTCCTAACGTCCCGCATCTAGCATTAGTGGGATGCTTACCAATCAAGGTCACTCTGTCTCCTTGTTTGTCAAGTCCAATGTGAACAGTCTTCAGCCCTTCTCTCTCTTCTCTATCTTGATACTATTCATACACTTCCTTCTAAAGCTCACCCTTCCACGGCTTCCTCACAGTCTCTTCTGGTCTGCTCTAAACTATGTACCATTATTCCTCAGTCTCCTTCGGGAAATGTTCTTGATCTTTCTTCCTCCCTCTTACTTGTTTGTGACTTTAGTCTCCTATCATTACATTTTATTTTAAATCTTCATAGAAACCCCAAAATGGTCTAATTCATAGCCTGGGCTACATTTACCACTGTTATAATTCCCAGTACCTCTCTGTCTTGAGCGTGAGATTCCAATTTCCAGTTGTTTATATGGGACCCTAGGCTACTCAAACTTTGTATATACCAAACCAGGCTCTTCCTACTTCTTCCAAGGCCCACTCCCCTAAATTAGCCAGTATGGCACGATACAACCAGTTATATTGATGGGTGCCCAATTGTTCCTGTTAGCCCTCAGATATGTTTCTTGACTTTCGCAGCAGGCTGTTTCCCAGGCTCTCCTGTCAGCTGCTTTCTGGCTTTGTTGGCCAATGTAAGGCCCTCACAAGAGATTGGAGGCTGAGTGGAAGAGAGAAACCAAGGTATCACACACACACACACACACACACACACACACACACACACACACATACATGCACATCTTGCCAGACAATACTTAGAAAAGTTTCTGTGTTCTTGGTTGGACACTGTATGAAACACCCTCCCCCTTTTACACTCCTCGAATCATTCCATTCTCTCCTCTCCATCCCCACTGCCACTGACTTACATTATCCAGTCTTCATCATTTCTCTCCTACATCTTGGTGACAGAATGGATGTCCTTTGAGTTACATCTCCTCATGCAATCCATCCTCTATGTTGTTGCAGACTGAGCTCTGGAAGGCGATGATCAGGTACTACTCTCCCTCTAACCTGGCTGATAGCCATCTGCAAAGGAAAATCAGTTACAAGTAGCTCCTTAGAGTAGCTCCACCGTGACTTGGAGCCCATGGTTGTGCAACTTGGCAACAACTGATTGGCCCAAGGATGTCACCTGATCTGAAGGTATCTGACCTAAAAGATATGAGGGTCCAGGGGCCCATGAGGCAGCCTGGTTCGAGAACTTTGTTCATTGGAAGCAGCAATATTGCACCATGATTAGTCAGCCTAATTAGATCCTTTGGCAGTTTTCAGTGAGAGACAGAGACCTGGTAGAGTGAAGCAGAAGTGAAAGAAACAGTAAAGGATTTAAGGAAAGCCATGAAGCATCAGAAGCAATGACACATTTAGTGTTAGTAGCAGCAGGTAGGCAGCCATGGGAGTAGCAGGTAAAAGCTCAATGGGAGGAAATGTTGGGGACAGAATCTAGAGTCAGGAAAATGATGGCACCAGGGTCGCTGCTGGGACATGGGAGCAGCTGTGAGCTGACTGGGGAGAAGGGACCCATCACCTGTTTGAGGAGATTCCTGTACTTCCTGCTTCTCCATCTACCTTAAATAAACCTCTGTCCATAAAATGTTGTTTCTTTTCCTCAGAATCTGATCCCACCCCCATTCATCATGTGTTTCACAAAATTGCACACTTATTAGATTCAGCCGAGGCACTTGGAAAGTTTAGGAAACATTTTCTCTGTACTCGGGACTTTAACAGTGTAAAGCCCCCCATGGTCTTGCCTCTTGTCTCCACCATCACCTGAGTGGAGCTGTTCTTCCTCAAAGGAACAGTGAGTTCTTTGTAACAGTACTGGGCACCTTTTTCTCAAGGCAACAACATAAACACAGGTGATTGTTCTTAATGACTAGCAGCAATCCAGCTGCAGGAGGGGCCTCATGACTGTGCCTTTGTATTTACTGCTCCAGGTGCCTGCAATGGCCTGGAAAAGGGAGTTCTCATTCACTTTAAATATTTGTATCCTTTACAGTTCAGTTAAGGTGTCAGTGAAGACTTCTCTGCCATCATCCCTCTCCTTTACTGACCGGTCTCGTCTCTCTGTTCTTCTGACACCTCTACAAGCTTATCGTTTTGAAATCTATTGACTTGCCATTCTCTCTCCTTAGACTGAGCAGCTACAGAACTAAGATTCTAACTAGTTCATTCTGTGTGGCCCTGCTTGGAGTACACAGAAGGTCTGCAAGAAATTAATACATTCATTGGAGGAAAGCTTGTCCAGTTTATGGGAGGCCTCAGGGAACTGATGTGGTACAGTGGAAAGAAAGCTGGAGTCAAGGTTGGGATCTGGCTCTAATTATTTGCATAATCACAAAGTATCTCAACCTCTGTGCCTGATTTTCCACCTCTAAAATCTGGTTAGAGGTTTAAGGGTTCAGCCCAGTAACTTCTGTGGTCCTTGCAATGCTGTGAATACATTTCAAGACTGGCCTGGGACTTGTTCCCGTTGATGCCTCATTCCCACCACACCCATGGCCAGTGTAAAGCTGCAGGCTGCCCTGGTAGCATTACACATCTGATTATAGAGTTCATGCCCATGGCTCTGATTGTTGTTGTTGCTTGATTTTGTGGAATGGAGAAGGGATTTGTTATTTAATATTACACAGAACCCTTTTCTACATAATCAAGGTAGGCTTCAAGATGTAGATAACATAGATTATATCAACCCGAAGGCAGATCCACAAAAAATTTTAATTTCAAATATATAAAACTATGTTCAGTAAAGGAAGCTTTGAGAGGCAAAAACTTTCAGGCTACCATGTTCAAAAAAAGTGTTTTGTTATCTACTTTTACGTATTTCAAATTGAAAGATGAGAGGGGACAGTATGTAAAATTGATTTTATTGAACATGCATGTATACCAAATATAAAACTAGTTGAGTTGACAGATCTAGTTAGGTAAAGCTCTCTAAACAGATCCTATAAAACAGAATATTAGCAGCCATCATTTCTTACAGTCTTCTCATCTATAACAAAAGACTTTTGCCATTGGCATAACTTTGATATTGCCAGAAAACATTTTTGATACTTGAAAGTAACAGTATGAAATATAAAATGGAAAAATATGAAATATATATTCTGAAAAAAATAATTTTTTAAAAAACAAATCCATACTTATTTGCTTGTTCTTGGGAAGAAACATATCTAGCAGAACAAAGATCTGGAGCATCCAATTTACACACGGTCACCACATTAATTTATTTTTCAGGAACCAACTTTCTGGCAGGAAAGAAGGATGCATGACTCCTCCCTGACACCCCACCAGGAGTTACTCATGAGTCAATTATAAGGATTTGGCTAAAGTCAGCTGACATTTCCTTGACATGTTTGCTCTCCACCCTTACAATTACAGGCCATTACTTGAGAGATTGAGGACCATAACTAGTCTCCTAAGATCCCCTTGTCGTCTTGCCCCATGCCTCCATCTTCCAACATGCTTTTGGGAGTTACCTCTCTGAACCCCAAGTCTCCATTGCCCGTTCATAAAGTCCAAACTTGGTCTACACAAGACTTGCACCACCTGATCACTCTCCCGGCATCTCTCATCAGCCCTGCTCTGCTCTAGCCTCTGAACCACTTGCACTTGCCTGAATGCCCCATGCAGTTTCAGGCTTTCAGTCCCTGAATTAGAAAGTACCTCACTCTTCTGTGCCAGGCACGGTGGGGGCAGTTCTCGTGCATTTGCTCATGCTGTCCCCAGTGTGTAGAATGTCCTGCCCCAGATCTGTCCTTTTGGAAAACACTCCGATTTTCCAAGTCTCAATACAGTTCCTATAATTTTGACCTTATCAGTGAAAACGAACTTCTCTTTTTGTGCCTTCAATCAGCTCTATTGCAGAAAGTCTTAATACATCCTTCTGTGTATATGAGACCATCAGCTTTGAGGAGAAGGTCAATGTCTCATTCATCTTTTCATCCCCAACACCTGCATAGTACCTGATACTTGCATTATTTTATTTTAGCCCTGGCTAGTCCTGTTCAGCCTTTAGCGAGGTATGGCAAAGAACAAAATAAGCCACCAAAAGCTGCATCAGACACTACTGGATTATCATTTCACAAGTTAGAACAGAAATTTGCAGGACCATAAGGATGAATCTTAACTAATGAAGCCCAGAGGAATTCACTAGAGACATTAATGGCTCAGGCTTTCTTCCATAACAACAATCAAGGATATATGCTTCTCTTTCTACCTTGTTAAGCAACTAATCAAACCGAGCACAACAAAACGAAAACTCTCCTTTTCTCCTAGTAGTTCAACAAATTCTAGGGAATATAAATCTTCCTTCTGGTTCCCTCTTCCCACAAGTAGTGGAACACGTCAGTATGATGAGACCCCCTCTTACTATTTCTCTGCCTGATGCTGGCACTTCCTCCTTCACACAGATTTCTCTGACCCTTCAGGAAGATTTCATTTCTTCTACCCCTGTTTTCCCATAGTACTGTGTATACTCTAATACAGGTAGTTAAAAAATAATAATAATTCTAGAGCATGAAATTGTAATAGGTCAGAGTCTGGCACATAATGAGCACACGAATGATGAATTGAATCTTGCTTTAAGGATATGAGTCAAGACTAATTATGTTAATTCCAACCTTAAGTACTTCCCTTGGCTTTTAATGAGGGATTATGATCTTTGAACACAGATTTAACGTCACACAGTGGTTTTTGCTACCTGCAATACCAAAGTCTGCAGAAGAAGATGTTAATTATTTATGAGGACACCATATTTTTTAAATGAATTTATTTAAACAATTGCTACATGAATAATATACAGTAAGTGAAAAACCACTAATACAATGGAGTTCTCATAGTGGTTGTTTTTATGTATACACACTTAAGATAACTTTAAGTGGTTGGAATAGGCCCATAGAACACTTTATTCTGTGGTGTTTGTCATTTCATGCTTTAATTATTCAAGACATTTAAATAATTAAACAAAGTTTAATTATTATTAAACTCTAACTGAATTTGTTGTAGGTAAATTAGTGGTGATGTACTAAAATCTGCTCTTAAATTTGTTTTGATTTGAGTGACTAACCCCACCCTCCTCATACCACTCATTATGTGACTCATTATTTTGTGATTCTTGATAGTTTATAAAGCAATTTTAATACTTGAAATGCAACTCTAGCTTGTAGCTTACTTTTTAGAATTTGGTAATTTTGTAAAAGTACTTGCATGCTTGCTTTAACACTGCTACATCTCAACTCTGATATTAAAACAGCCTCTGTGTAATCAACTTACATGCCTGGTGGTACTAAAACACTTAAAAATGATTTCTAACAGTTATTTCCTTTGGTCCTACTTGTTTGGGTTTTATATATTGCTGAAGCATCATTCTTTTAAGGATGTAAACTATACTGACTTAGCAATGAAATGGAACAAATGAAACAAATCTCAGGGCTTTTAAAAATTATACAGTGCATTAGTAAGTGCTTTAAAATTAAACTGTCCAATGACGACATACATGCAAGTTACACCACAGACGCAAGGGCATAAGAAAATGGATTGAACATGCTTTTACGTTCACCTCCACCAATGCTCTATACTAACTACACTGGTATGATAATAAAGCAATCAAGAACTAACTAATTTGTCTCTCATCAGTCTGAGTGTATGTGGATATCTGTGTATTTAACTGGCACATACACACTCCAAGTAACCGAATTACTTCAATCCTATGTTCATTTTCCTCTCAGAGTGGTTTACAGTAACTAGTGACAAATAAAAGGAAAAAAAAATGAATGCCAGTTTTCCTACTAAGTAAAGCCAAATCAAATCAAACTATAGCATTAGTAGCTATTTCTGCAGGAAAACACAGATTTCTATAGTTCTCGTCAGTTACTTTATCATTAAACCTTACCTTTGTCAATATTGTTTCAAGTAATGAAGTTATTCTTGACCTATTGGAAATTATATATAATACATGAAAAAATTGTGTTTTTTTTTTTTGGCCAATCATCAAACATGTTTTGATAAGGGAAATTTTTTTAGTTTAATATAATTTTTCAATGAAACAGTATAAATTTACAATAAAGTTAGTGGTCTCGTTCAGTAAATTTTCCAATCTTCTAATTTAGGCTTAACAGAGAAGAACAATGATTACAGAGAAAAAAAATAACACAAATAATCTCCTGCGGCCATCATCTTAGGGACTGATTTTCTTGTAATGGAGAATTCTAGCACAAGCTGTCATGTTTCCAAGATTCGCAGTGTTTTGAAATGGAACTGCCTGGGAAGATTCAGAAAGCCATTGTTCTTGGGCTTACACGGTAAGCACTTTGTGTGATTCTTAATCACATTTTTATCCAGAACGCAGTATTACAGGTCACATTTTTCTCAACGATGCTTATACTGATTTGTGCTCTATAAATATAAACATATCTACACACAGAATACACACACTGAAACGAGGGTATGAAGCTAGCCAGCCATCCATAAGCAGAATGGAATAAAAATTGCAGGAAGGGCAGTATATGATGCCAAACCCAGACAGACTATAGATGCCAATCCCAAGACTGCCGAAGCAAGAACACTTCTCTGATCACGAATAATTATCTTCACATTCTCACAAAACTGGAAAATAAAATTTAAGAATATTAGAAAAGGTGGCTAAACCTAGGAAGAATCACATATGCCAAATAGTAGAGCACAACTTTCCCAGCTATTTTCTATCTACCAGAAGAATTAGAATTTCTCTCACGACCTTGGAAAGAATTTAAGATGTTAATAGTTCAGTTTCTTGATTCTACATCCCATAGTAGCTGAAATGATACTTTAGGCAACTAGGTTAATACTGACAGTTGCCTTTGTACATACACAACATTTATAGAAAACTACAGAGAATGTAACCACATAAAAGTTATTCAGGATGAAAGGTTAAAGACAACATTAAACAGCCTCTCAATAACAATAACATATTCTAAAGTAAAATGAGCAAACGGATCTCTAATCTCAAACAAATAGAATTTAGCCTATCATTATTGGTGAATTCAATTCCTACAACTCACCGTTCTAAAATTTGGTGATACTTTTGATTATAACATTCTAATAAGTCTCAAAATCTAAAGGCATAGAAAGTCTAATTTTGTTGTCATATCCCATTCCCTGCCAAAATATATTAAATTCATAATCAATTATGTGACACAAAATTGACTGCTAGAAATAAAGATAAATTAAACAGGATCCTTACCCCCCGAGGAATGCATTTTTCTAAGATGTATAATTTTTTTTCCTTAGAAAACGAATTTTTCTTAGAAGTAATGGCCTATGTCTGAGTCCTGGATCACCTTTTAATCATTTAGCATGTCCAGACTACCCTCTTCTCCTCCATGGAAATACTGAGGTTGTGTGAGGATCAGATGAGAGTTTTTTGCAAGAGTACTTTGTATTCGTCTGCATGCTGTATAAATGTAAGGTATTACAACGATTATTATCACTGCTAGATCTGTTGACAATTATCTCTACTTCATCACTGTCGGGGCAGAATTTAGCAATTAATTGCTCCATTTTGCTAAGAGTTTCCTACTCATACTGGTTTTAAGCTCCTTTTCTAGACGTGTCATTGTATATGCTTTTAGAGTCTCCTACAGTGGCGTATTTAGTACTGGAGAGCTAGGTTTCCAAATTCTTAATGGAATGAATGCACAAGTCCAATATATTTTAACACACTACCTTCACTGCAAGGCTGTCTCTGTCTGTACTTTTATACAGTATCTCAACAAATATGAAATTTCCTGTTGGTTATCCAGATGTCAGTCTTTTTATATGTCAAACATATGATTTGTCTCATTTTACTAAACTAACAAGACATTGAGTAACAAATACACAATCTTAAAGTGATGAGGATCAAACTGAATGAAGTTTTCAGGACAATGAGAAAAGCTGCTTGGCAAATAATGGGGAGATATACATTTAGGTAAATAAGAATGTTGTCTTGATACAGTCATGCTTCTTTTATCTTTTTCCAATAATTTTTAATTAAGGCCAACATAGAATCATTGTGGACTCTCTTTCCCCCAAAAGAAGACTTGCACAAGGAGCATCTTGTTTCTAATGTCCTGTTCTTGTTCATTTGGCCATCAGTCCAGGAGGTACCGCTGGTGTTGCTCCACAGTAGGAAATGTCCTCTAGGTTCTAGTTGTTAAGAAGCCTACAGGGGAACTTTTGAGCACTGAATCCCCGGAAATTAAAAGGGTTATGTGTATTCATTTTGGCAATGCAAAGCAATATCAGCAAAGAAAAAAAAGCATAAGGAATAGTAACAGTTACTAATTAAAGGGCTTTATAGTTTATGAAATACTGAAATTGTTAACAGTAATATAAAATAGTTTAATTTTATGATTTCTAAACTTGTAAAGAAGAGCATCACTACAAAGAAAAAAAAAATAAAGATTATCTTCCAGTTCACTTTCCCATTAGTTGCAGTGTTTTCCTGAGGGAAAGTGCTCTTGAGAGCTTTTATAAACACAAATTTAAGTGAGAGACAACTTTGCAACTCTCATGTTATGCTAATAATAGTTGTTTATATGGAGAACTCAACAATCAGTCCCAGAATTGTCATTCCTTATGTTTCCAAAAAATAGAAACCAGTCCTCCTTCAGTACTAATGACCTACTTCTCTCAGGCCATGTTCAAAAACAGTCCTTACGGCTACCCTGGTGGTGGCGCAGTGGTTGAGAATCTGCCTACCAATGCAGGGGAAACGGGTTCGAGCCCTGGTCTGGGAAGATCCCACATGCCGCGGAGCAACTAGGCCCGTGAGCCACAATTACTGAGCCTGCACGTCTGGAGCCTGTGCTCCGCAACAAGAGAGGCCGTGATAGTGAGAGGCCCGCACACCGCGCTGAAGAGCGGCCCCCACTTGCCGCAACTAGAGAAAGCCCTCGCACAGAAACGAAGACCCAACACAGCCATAAATAAATAAATTAAATAAATCAAAAAAAAAAAAAAAAAACAGTCCTTAGAATTGGAAAATTTGGGATGGGGATTTTTTCTTCCCCCGGGAAATCTACTCTGTGGTCAAATTGTTTGTTAGACCATTCAAAGTGAAGACAAAAACTCAAGTTTCACAAGAGGTGCTATGCAGCAACAGCAATTAAAGCACTTCTCTACAGAGTTTCCAAAGAGGAAAAACTACTCCAACTAGTTATTTATGCTGATTCAATATTTTACCACCTTAAAAAAGCACTTGTACTGTCTTTTTTGCTTTTTGATTTTTTGGAGAAATGTATAATACAGTGCTATATGTGTTCCATGAAAGAGTAACTCCTAATTATGGAAGGGAAATACTGTTTTTCCTTAGAGAAATGATTTGCTTGGGTCCTAAGTAAATCTGAACTGTTTCCTTTTGAACACTTTTGGAGCCAGTGTTTGTAAATGTGGTGAGGTTCATTTCTAAACAGGCATGGACTGAAGCTGTGATTCTTGAATCACTGCACAGTGCTCTAACTGTATTTTTATTTTGCTTAGAAAAGAATCCCTAGATTGAGACTGTTGCGGCTTTATAAACAATCTGTAAGGAGTTTTATACACAGATGTATACAAGCACTATACGTTCATGTTCTGCGACAGGAGAGAAAGATTTTCACATATGGGTCAAAAAATTAAGATGTGGAGCAATAAAAAATTGGTTATATGGACTTAGATTCTTTTGGTACCCAAATATCTAAACATGAAGAGTATAATCTGAAGCTTATTACGTAATTGCCCAGGTTTTCATTGTGAAGGGTGCACACTAACAATACCTCTTCAGCAACTGCAGAGAAGACTTCCAATTGCAAATGAAGTTGCAGGCTTAAAATTTGATTTTTACAAGTTAAGAGGTTTCAAAAGGCAATAAAAATCCATTGTTTTCCTTTGGGTTTGTAGCTAATTTAATCATCTTAAATTCTAACAGTTTTTCCCCCCTTTTTATAGTACCCATAAAATCACCTTCCAACATTTAATGGCTCTTCTTGAAAACCAATTGTTTTGATCTCTGGGGAACCCAGAAACAATCTAACCCACCTGTGGGGCTAGTGTGTAAAGGATGCTTAACAATGGGGAAGTCTAGATGGGAATTAAAGCCAACGCAGAAGGAATGCAGAATACCAAGGAAAAGACTTCTCTGAAGCTTAGCCACAGGAGTAAGGGATCTACCAGGGAGGTCTTCCTAACGGAAATTTTGGCAGTTTATCTTAAGCAAAGGGAATTCACTCTCTGCAGCTTATAGATGGGGAAAACAGCATGCTTCCTTGTTTTAAAGGCACAACAATTTGTACTATACAGTGTTACGGATTAAATATAAACTCTGGACACCTTCCTTCCAACTGCAATTCTTGGGTAAAGTTGCAAGCACACGGCGACAGATTTTCTGTGACCCTCTCAGTCACCTGCCCATTGTCATTTCAACTACGCTGAATGGACACCCTGATGACTTCTGCAGCAATAACTGGGCAGCTCTCTGGCATCGCTGGCAGCGGTACTGCATTGCCACACTCTTTCACCGTGCATTTCGAGATATCCTGCAAGGCACATCACCGTTTATTTATATTTTTGGCTTCCCTGACGAACACCAGAGGGTTCGTTACTAAATCTAGAACTAAATCTCTGCTCCCAGGGGATAGGAAAGGTTAGGGATGGGAGGGGGCGTCCCCACCGAGCCCACCGGGGAGTCACACGTGGTACCTTGTCGGCCTGGGGGCTAATCGCGGTGCCGAACCTGCAGTAGGTGACGAAGTGCTCGCAGTTGTTCCAGAGCAGGCTGTAGGGAGTCATGCCCAGCAGCTTCTCCGCCCTCCGCGCCACCTCTTCGTTGAGCAGCGCCTTCTTCTTGAGGGACCTATCCAGGTGATTGACCAGGATGTCGGCTCCGTAGGCGAAGTCCTCCACTGTGTCCACGCGGATGCTGGCCACCCTGCCAATGACGCCCAGGATGAGACGCTTGTTGGAGACCACCTTCTGCGTGAGCTCCTTGTCGTCAGTCAGGGCCAACAGGATGTCGGGCATCATATGGGCGACACGGTTGTCGCCCAGGTAGATGCCATAGTGTGTCAGGTGGGTCCGAGGCACCTCCAGAACGTCGCCGCGGAGAAAAGAGTTGATCTCATAGAAAGTGTTCCTTGCCTTGTCTTCGCCCGGGACGCCTGAACTGAAGAGCTTGAAGTTGGAGATAAGGAGCAGCTTCTCCAGCACTAGTGACACCGCCTCCAGCATTGGGTTCTTCATCCTGCAGGGAAAAGGGTGTCTTGGGGGGACCGTCGCCACTCGGGCACGGCCGGGCCGGGCAAGGTGAGCTGGCCGGACAGGGGCGCTGCGCCGCTGCTCACCCGCAGGCCAGCCGCCCAGTGCCACGGGGCACGCCGTCTGCGCAGGAGGAAGTGAGAGCAAAAGGGGAGGGGGAGAAGCCAGGAGATCGGCTTGGCCGCACCGCACTGGCGACTGAGGAGCTGGCGGCGGCTAGCCACGGAACCAGTGGGACCCGCCCTGCGAGCCCCAGGCCGGGAAGCGCACCTGGAGGCGGTGCCGGGGAGCAGGGCCGCGCGCGGTGCACTCAGCTGCGCCTTTTCTGTGGCCTTTTATCGCCCTCGAGGGGGCGGGGCCGAACGCCGTCACAGACCCAGGAAGAGAGCTGATTGGGCGCCGGCGGCAAACGCCGCTCGCTGCGGTGTCGCGCGGGACCGCAGGCTCTTTGGAAGGGGCGGGCCGCCTTGGGCTTCTAAGTTCCGCCCTGCAACCCCTCTTGCGCTGGATACCTTAGCACTTACCGCCTTTAAGCGGCCGTTTTTGGAGAGTGGTGGCCGAGGCGTGACCGCACAAAAGATCTTGCACCTGTCTAGACTGGGGCGCGTTCTGGGCACGTTGGGGACGTTTTCGGTGGAAAGTCCCCTCGGGCGACATTTCTGAGCAGAACCACCTCCCTCTAAAGGGTTCTCGGAGACCGCGGCTTACTAAAATATTTGCGTATACTCTGGGAAGTGTGCGCGCCTCGTAAGCCTGCAGACTCCTTCCTAAACTCCGTAGAGGCATGGCCCCGCACACCGCGCACTCTCCTCCCCTTTAAATGCCAGTAATGCCCCTAGCTTTCAGCTGGCGCGCGGGTGGGAAGCGACCGCGAGGGTGGGAAGCGACCCCGCGCTCAGAGGCATCAGTGACCGTTGAGCGTACGGCTCCCAACGGTCAGCACGTAAAACGGCGAAGCGCCCAACGTCCTCCTGGAAAGCCCGATTCATGTCAAGTTTATTTCTCCTGCTTCAGGGTCACATGGATCCAGCTTCGGTTCACCCACCGAAACTTTGCCGCTCTCTTAAAGCGCAGCCCCCGGGAGATGACCAAGTAAGGAAGAGGTCCTGCCCCGCAGCGGGCCCCAGGCTCACCGGCGAGGCGGTCCTGGGGATCACCCGGGCTAGGGAGCAGCGGTCTCGGCGTCCGCGCCAGGCTCGGCACGCGGTGTCCCGACCCTGCGCGGAGTTCCGTGCTAACGCATTAAGTAAACGCTTGAATTCCTCGGACAAAGGCCACAATGGAGAGCCTCGAATGGCTCCACAAAGCCTCCCTGTGTGGGGCTAATAGGTTTCCTCAGCTAGCAGATTCTCCGCTCGCCTGGGGGAGGGGCCTCCCGGCGGGTGATGGATGAAGGGACATTCATCTTACCTGGAAGATGAAGGGGACCGTGGAGACCAGACGGGGAGGAGGCCGGCTCCCCATTATCCTCCGAGACCCGGCCTTCGCTCCCGCCCCCTATCTGCCAGTCGTCCCGCTTGCTGGTGACTTTTGTTCATTTCACAAACGATTTCGAATCACATTATAGTCCCGGCAAAGAGAAGAAAACTCCATTTCCCACAAAAGAATCGAAAGAGGAAGGGGGGAGAGGCAGTGGATGAGGAAATTTTAAGACATTCATTTCCCCAGTCTTACCCCAAAATTTAAAGAAAAGTGCAATTGGTAGGTAGCTTAAACTAATCAAACTCCTCCGCACACAGGCGCTTGTTAGCGTCCGGCCAGCACACCAGCTCTGCGGCTGGACGGGAACTCTGGGCAGTCTCTGGATATTTTTACAAGTCTGATACAGACCTTGCTGTACACCGTAACTGCAGTTACGTCGGACTGCAGACGTAAGTTTCAGGCTTCACCTTCCGGCCAGAGACGTCCGACTCTTAGGCGCTGCACGCGCTGGTCCGGTCCAGTTCTGGGAAAGCACGGATACCGGGGCCTCCAGGGTCAAGAGCCAAACGGCCCGGGGAGATCAAAGGGGACTTGGTAATTAGCGATTTCCGTCCCTAGTGGTCACTAACCCGGCTTATAACGCTACGACCGTCTGCACCCGGCGAATTTGCGGGAGACAAAAGCATGGAGAACTGCCTCAAGGCTCCACAGAGAACTCTTTTAGAGCAAAAAAATATTAAGGAGAAATCACCTATAGACCCTCCTCAATGGCCGCATCCCCACGGGCGTTTTGTGAGAGGCAGGCAGAGCCAAGCTGATTTGCATTTGATTTTTCTTTCTTTCCCGGTGAGGTTAATTTTTGGGAGTCACTTAAAGAAAAAAGGAGATGAGATTAACATGAGGCATGCATCCGAGTGCCTTGCTCAAGATGTAGGAATTCTGCTGTCTTGGGAAATGAATGGTGGTGGGGAGTGCTCATAGTTTCTTTCTTGAAGGATATTTTGCCTGAATGTTATGCCGTTAAATAAATTAATTTTTCTCATTGAAACTGTCCTAAAGCTTCCCTCTTTGCTTGCCTGCCGGAAATTCGGCTTTGAGGACCCCGAAGGAGAAGGTGGAAGGTCTTCATTTGTCCATTTCTGAAGTCTCCTCAGACTTATTAAGCTGGGAGGGGTTAGTGAGGATTAGGCTGCTTTTCAACTGAGAAAATGCAGCGTCAAAAGAGCTCTTGTTGGCTGAACTGATTGCCCTCCCCTATTCAGCAATCGTTGAAAACTTCCCTTGCAACTACTCAACGTTCTCAGAGTTGCATATAAGTATGTCTGTGAGCTGTCACTTTTTGATGGCTCCCTAGAGGCACTCTTCATAAAAATATGTATATACACTAATAGGCTCACATTCCCACTAATACTTTCCTGCCTGAATCAATTTGAGCCAAACTAAGGGAAGACAATTGCTATTAGAAGGAAAGGCCCAAGAGAAATCTAACATCAGAACTTTCTCCTTCCTAAATCAGAAGGGGTCATTTATTCGTAGAGTGGAGAATCTGGCTTGGTAGAGAGACCCCTAGTTCCCCAGTTGTACGAAAGGCAGCTATATTCAACAAGTTTTGATGTGCAAATGCCTTAAATGCACTCAACTGGGTTGCTGGGTCTGGCCGGGGGATTGCGAAAGAGCCGTGGCCGTCCTGGTCAACACGTGGACATCAATGCACTGTGGACTCTCTCCTCGACCACCCCTTCCTGCCCTCCCACGGAAAGTCGCAAGACAGCCACAGCATCTGCTCAGGCCCAGGTCCATGTCTCCCAGTGGTGAAGGCCAAGATACCACTGGCTTTCTGCACAGAGCAGCCTGGAATCAGGGCTCACAGTGTCCACCTAACTTTCAGGCTTCACCTTCCCGCCATGGATCCCATTGAAGGTCCCAGGAGACAGAGCTCCTGTTCTCGGGGACAAGGGGTGGCGGAGTCCTGCAGAAGCCAGGTAGGCTAAGGGATTTCCTACCTAAAGACGTTTTACCTCTGGAGACCCTCTTCCTCAGAAGTCTTTGGAGCGGAGAATAGGATCACAGTATCATGTGCTTCCTATGTGCTAGGCACTGAACTAACAAGCATTTTCTCACTTAGTCCTCATAACCCTATGAGGTGTCCTCTCCATTTTACACAGGAAGAAATTGGTGTTATAGCTCAGTCTCTGTCACTGTGTTAGTGTGGATCAGGACTGAACCACAGGTTCTTTGCTCCCAGGTCCACCACCACTGGGGAAGGTCTGACCTCCCATCAGTTCATCCACCTGTCATCCATTCACTTACTGAGTGCCTGCTATATGCCTGGCACTGTGCCCAGTCCTGGAAGCTCAATGAAAAACCCAACCCTAAACTTAGATCCCACAGCTTTTCTTTTTAATTTGGACTTCATTTCCCTGCTTCTCTAGTACCACGGATTCCAATTTTTAACATCAGTTATTTTATTGCCATAGAGAAAGATCTGGTTACGGTGCTGGTTAATAGTATACCCTCACCAGGCAGGCCCCAGCACTGGACTGGCCAGTAGTCCTATGCCCTCCTTAGAAACAGAAATAGGAGCGGGGTAGTTGTTGGGTATCTTGCCCAAGGACACCGAGTCAGAGCAGAACCTAAGTGCAGTGTCCCAGACTTCTTACCTCTTAGAACTTCTTTCCCCTAAACCTGATAAATCTGGCTTTCTAAACCTCCTGTTTTTGAATTATCATCCTTCAGGATTATTTTGTTGTTTTTCTTAGATTTTTTTAGATTATTACATCATTGGACACATAAATAATGATGGTCTTAACACGTTTTTCTTCTGAACTATCTGCCCATCTACTTTCAGCTCCTTTACATATGCTTAGCTCTGGCCCCATGGACACAAACAGGCCTTAACTAGCTGACTCTAAGGAGACAGGGAGAATAAAGGCTTTTGTGAACTTCCCTCTGGAGGCAGAGGAAAAAGGGCAGACACCTTTTCATGGAGCCTCGGAACCCAGGACTTCCTGGAGTGTTTTCTGGCAGGATTCCATTACCTCCTGGGAGGAAGATTCCCCAGCTTCCTTCCTGGCTGGCTAGCACCTTATTATGAGGGCCTCAATCCTGCCTAGAGTCTTTAGAAAGATTAAAGGCAGCAGCTCCACCCAGACAGGATTTAGTTGTTTTGTTGTTGTTGTTTTGGAAACCATAAAATAAGAACACTGAGCACAACAAGGAATTGCCAGTTGATGTTGTGGAGAATCACGCCCCTGTAGATGAACACAGTTTACTATGAAGTAATCACAGGTGGGGGAGGCTGCGATGTGGGGGAAGGGGGCAGAAACCCCGAGCCTCAGGCTTGTGCCACCCTTTCCACCCGCGTGAACTCTGACAAGTTGTTTGCCACCCACAGGCCTCAACTTCATTGCTCTAAAATGGCAGTGATATTTAGGAGGGCGGTTTTGAGGATTAAGCAGAACCACACATATTGCAGCATTGTATGAAGGTTCATACCGTGAAGTCCCATCTCTAATATCATCTGTATTATTCACCAGTGAAGCAGAGTAAGGCAGAGGCGCTTTTCCCTTTCTGCCTGGACAGCACAGTCATCCAAGAATGCAGAGTAGACAAAGGACATGCTTTTCCTCACAGGCCCCTTCCGATGTCTCAGTACAGAGCCACAAGGGTGAGCGGAAAGTAGGCACATAAGTGTTTGGAGCTCTGCTCCTCCCACTGCTCACTGCCAAGGAAGTCCTCCATAATTCATAAAAACGAAGATAAAAACCCGCCATTTGTTCGAAAGTGCATCTCACAGGATACAAAAAACCCCCAAAGGTCCATTTTAGAAATGGACATAATACCAAAGAATGACTAAAATATCTGAGATGCCCATGACATGTAAAGCACATTTCACTTTAAAATACAAATAATAAATGGCAAGCAATGTTACTTCCTAATAACTTGGAGCAGAAAGCAACTATCTTATAAATTCATCTTTTTTTCCTTTTGATTCTAATTTACCATTATGAGGCAATAGTAAATACGGATATTGGGGGACCCAGGTTTGTTAACAAAAGCAAATGTGACAATTAATAACCTTTGGCTACATATTCAAAAGACAATTACCACACCACTGTATTCATATAGGAACTGTACAGAGAAATCAGGTACTGTTACGCTTCAAACAGGAAAACACTGGAGATTACCAGTAATGCTAAGTACCAGGAACGGTGATGAATGCCATGTTATTATTTATATTTCAAAAATCCTTTCTAAATACATAGACACCCTAAGGGTAACATGGCAGGTAACTGAATACAGAACTTTCTTAACATCAGTTTTACCTTTTGCTACTCATATCTGATGGTTTGTGAGGTCACTGAGACTCGTGAGGCCTCATCTGTGAAGTGTGCTGAGCTGGATTAGAATGAGATGCTCTCTAAACCCCTACAGTGTGAATGGTCCCTGGACCTATGAAAATCAAATTACTCAGGCCCTTCAGAGAGTCTTAGCTGTTGTCCTTGGTGAATTTTCACAAGGAGTAATTAACAGAAAAAGAAGATAAATCACTGTCTACTAATTAGAAAATCTAAATAGTGTTCACAATAACTGCTTTAAAAAGTGCAATGCCTCCCTGAATTAAAAAAATAAATAAATAAGAAAGAAATCACTCATACTCCAGTGAAACAGTAATTACACAAGGAGGAGAGAAGAGACTGAGCAGGGGTTTGGCAGCAGTTCATGCTGGAAATCAATGACTCTTTTGATAACATCTGTTCAATCGTACAGAAATTTTAAATAATGTAAACACACTGTTTCATCAATATTTTGTAGCAATATATACCATTGATTTTTGAAATGAATGTCTTTAATTTCTAAAGTTAATTTGAAGGGAAGTGAGTGTACTGTTCTGGTATTTTTGTAATTACATTTCCTCTTATCCACCCCATGCTAAAAGAAAATTCAATGTAGTTCAGCTAAAGCTGATTCATACCTAAACAGCTCAAGCAGTTATAAAAAAGGGAAACTGGATTTTAAATTGTCTCATACTTCTTAACTGGGAGAACTCCAAGTGGGCAGCTCTCTCATGAAGAACCAGGCTGCCTGTGTTCTCCAGTGTAGGCACAAAACTTTGTGCTTGAATTAAGTTCACTTATTTTTACCCTGGTTACCCTCTAAAATGACTTACCTTTATGTTGGATTACATAAAGTTACTTTCATTTTATTTACACCCAGACTTCACCTGTAAAGAATGTGAGCAGAATGGAAATTGGATCACACAGAATTAATACAGAAAATAAATTCAATAACTTTTTTCCTTAAAGATGAATTAAAAATCTATGAAATTGTTTTCATCCACATAGGAGTTTAAATCAGAAATCACTGTAATTTTAATGTTCAACTGGTTTAACTTTCAAAAAGAATAAACCAGGATATCCATCCTTTGGTCATAATTATTTCACATTTTAACACGTGTCTCGCACTTTCTCTTTTCCCATCTTCATTCTTTTACCTCTCTTATTTAATTCCTGAAGGGATGGTTCTGATATTTTTTCGTGGTATCCTCTAAGGGCACTATTCCCACTGCAGGACAGATGGCATCCAGAAAATCAGGGTCCTAAGTGTGTTCTGGAACCTGGGAATGCAGGCTCGCAGCTAGCACAGAAGTGGGCTCAGGGCCCTTAGATCACTCGCCTCATCCTCTAGGGACCTGCCTCCCATAGAACAGTAAGTAACCAAACCAACCAGGCAAGAACCTCCAGTGCCAGGCTGGACTCAGCAACAGGGAAGCCACTGGAGGGTGACCCTGGCACTGGGCCCAGAGGTTTAGCCAGACTTAGACACCTCAGCATCAGCATTAGATTTCCTACACTCAGTCCTATATCACCAAGAATATTGTCACAACTTACTTTGTTATTCTAAGTATATTGGTTAAACTTTTCATGCCCTGGTCCACTCATCTACAGAAGCAGTTACTGGCGATGATGACTCTCCTGAACTTTCTGGAATTCAAAGTAGCGATAGCTCTAGACAGTCCTTCACACCTCACCACCAAGTCAAGTATAAGATGACAAAATCTAAACTCTGTTTCCTTAGACTATGGTTCCTCCTGCATTTGTGTTTCCTTTTGTTGAAAGGGAGCAGATTTTCTTATATGTCTTTTATGGCTATACCATTTGCTTTTCAAATAACAATTTCTGCTTTTTGTCCTTTTAAAAAAAAATAAAGTGAGGCCTCCAATGTAGAATATCTAGCAGAGGTTTATTCTTTTTTCAGAATACCAAATTAAGGAAGAATAACTACAAAAAGAGTCATTATTGATATTGTAAAAAGGATGTATTGCCAAGGAGCTATTTTAATAAATGTACTTGACCAAAACTGTGACTTTTTAAAACTCATTTCAGGGGCTTCCCTGGTGGCGCAGTGGTTGAGAATCCGCCTGCCAGTGCAGAGGGCACGGGTTCGTTCCCTGGTCCGGGAAGATCCCACATGCCACAGAGCAACAAAGCCCGTGTGCCACAACTACTGAGCCCACGTGCCTAGAGCCTGCGCTCCGCAACGAGAGAAGCCACCGCAATGAGAAACCCGCGCACTGCAACGAAGAGTAGTCCCCGCTCGCCGCAGCTAGAGAAAGCCCGCGCACAGCAACAAAGACCCAACACAGCCAAAAATAAATTAAATAAATAAATAAATAAATAAATAAATAAATAAATAAATAAATAAAATTCATTTCAGCAATATTATCTAGAAATGTATCATCCTTGATTAAAACAGTATTCATAAATGTTCCAAGTTCACGGTGGGCATTCAATAAAAACTCCTACTTACAATTTTATCTTAACCATTGTATTTAAAATTTTAATTATAAGTTACTCATATTTGGATTAGTTAAGAATCTTAAATCTATTGGCTAATATTTCAAAATTATTCCCGTGTTTAAGATTGTATTGCCTTGGGTAAAGGGTCATCTTTTTGAGTGACCTTCAAAGTCCCTTTGATTCTAAACTTCCACACTTCTTTGAGAAAAACGGAAGTAGTACATTTTAGTATTTTCCCGCTAGCCAAATGTCAAATTTATAAAGCAAGTCATAATGATAATAAAATATTAGCATAATTTACATTTTATTTAACTATTTTAAAATTACAGATTATATATCGAAAAATTATTTATATCAGTAAAATATTCCCAAATAGCCAAATAGATTAGACGAAGTGTGCTGAGTCATAATATCTGTGTATTCCTGAAGTCACATACATTTGTTCCTCCCAAATAAGTAAAAACCAAGGGGTAGGCTGAGTCAGCACACTACGAGCAGAAACGGTCCGGGGCAGTTGTTAAGAATGTCTACTCTGTAGCCAAGTCACCTGAGTTCAAATCCTGGCTCTTTTACTTAGCTCTGTGACCTTGGGTAATTTACTTAACCCCTCTGGTCTCAGTTATCTGCTCTTTAAAATGAGTATGATGATAAATATGATGCTTACCTCACAAGGTTATTGTAAGGATTAAAGAATGAACATGCATATATTATTTAAGAGCAATACTTAGTTCTTATTCAAGAAATGATGGCTACATAATAGTTTTCATTCTGGAACACATTTAGCAATCTGCAGATTATCCATAGCTCTCATGTAAATTTGCATGAGGCGGCAAAGATCCATACAGTAGTAGGAAATTCTGTGAATGGGGATGGCAGAATTCTAATCTCTAATCTACCTCCATAAGGACTTGTTGAATATTTCGTCTCAGGTTCTGTGTGGGCTCAGAAATACAACAGTGAATGAGGTGCAGTCTCCTCCCTAATGGAACATAGAACCTGGCCAGGAGGAGACAGGCCTAAATAAACTTCCGTAATTCAGTGTGATGTACTGAAACGGGAGCATGTACTACAGGTGCTGGGAAATGGATGAAGGAGCAATTCATTCTAACTGGGGCAGGGAAAGTGGGAGCTGGGATAACACCGAAGTTGTACCGTGAGGAGTTAGAGTTTGTTAGGCACACACAGTAGAGGTAAGTTAATGCCAAATGGCCAGGCAGGCTAAGGAAACATGAATAAAGGCAAGCTGTTTTAAAAGTGTTTGGTATGTTTTACAAAGAGCAATAATGCAGCTCAACCAGAATATAAGGTGTATGCTTCTCTAGGAGCAGAGGCTAGAGCCCCACCCCGGAGGTTTGAGGGGGCCGTGGAGGCCCCCTAGACCACGCCAGGAGCTCAGACTTTATTCTGCAGGCAGTAGGGAGCTGTGAGAGGCTTTCAAAAAGGGGAAAGAGAAGGTCTGGGTTGGAGGGAGAAGGGAGAGAAGCTGGAATCAGAAGGCCATTTAGCAGTCCAGGGAAGAGAGCTAGAATAAGGGGAAGGAGCTAGAATAAGGAGCAGGAGATGGAGGGGCAGGGGAAAAGTTGAAAGGTATTTGTGGAGATAGACTGACAAGGTTTGGTGACCATGATGTAGTGCTGGTGGCCACAGTGCTCAGAGGAATACGGGGACCCTGGGGGGACTCTGAAGTTTCTTGCTGGAGCAAGTAGACAAGAGTGAAACCCTTCACAGAGAGGAAGAAGGGAGGAGCAGGAATAGGTTTGTGGGAGGAAGAAAATGAGTTCAGCTTGGGATCTGTTGTTTCTAGAGTCTACAGCTTTTCAATTGGGGACGTTCATAGGCAGATAAATGGTGAAGCAAGATCTCTGGAGAAGAGTCTAGCCAAGAGAAAGAGCTATGGGAGTCAGAAGCATGCAGGTGGCAGGTGAAGTCTTTGGAGGAGGGGGAGCTTCCAGGGGTGGCACTCGGCATGGGGGAGGGGTGTCCTGGACAGAGCTCTGCAGAAAGGGAAGGGGCACTGAGGAGTCGCCAAGGTGTCTGAAGCAGGAGGAGAGTCTGAAGAAAGTCGCGGAGGAGGGCGGGCTCAGAAGTGTCCAAGGCAGACAAGCTAGCAAGGGGGTCAAGGGGCCCCTGGATGAGGCAATAAGGAAGGCCCTAGTGCTGGGGAGGGGGCCAGACTAATGCGGGTGGACGCAGTAGGGTTAGGCAAGGGGGAGGGCCAGGCAAAAAAACGGAGATGATCATTTCCAAAAATTCTGCAGTGAAGAAAAGGAAAAAGGATCAAATGGAAGGTTTCTTGTTGTTTGTTTCTTTCTGTTTGTTTTAAGGGGGAACACATGAGGATATCTGTACATAAAAGGAAGGGAAATCAGGGGAGAGGAAAAATGTATAGCTGATGGAAGTCAGTCCCAGAGAAAGTGGGACTCGATGGGACCAAAACTCCAGGTAGGAGACTTAGAGCTGTTGATGAGTAAGGACTGCTGTTCCCCTGAGTCAGGAGAGCAGGAAGCAGATAAGAAATGTAGCTTTGGAAACATCTGGAAGTGGAAGCAAAAAGACGGCATTGCCTTCACCCACTCACTCTAGTTTGTGCTGTAGACTCTGAAGAAGAAAACTCCCAAAGCTGGCAAAGTCTGCATAGATGCCTCAAGATTTGATGCAACGAGGGAACTCATGCCAGTTGATAGGTGTATAATAAGTTGACACAGTGACAGCAGGCCATTTGCTTATGGCACAGATCTTAATGAAAAATGAGAGAGTTCTGAGTTCCATTCCTATTCAGAGCATTTGTTTACAGTACATTTTACAAGCATATTCCCAGGAGCTTGATCTTTTTTCTCCCCATTTGTCAAGTAACACTAAGCTCTTCCTTAGTGATGTCAATCTCTAGTATTAAATTAGAAGAGTGGCGGGGTGCTGATGAGGGAATCCTAGTCATGACGGACACTAAGGAAAATCAGACTCATCAGGATAATTCATTAAAATTCTTACTCACATTTTTATTATGTCAAATCGCTTCAAAATTATCACCAAACTATTTACAAAGAGAAAATATTTATAGTTAAGTTAAAAGTGGTTTGTCCCCTGGACTAAAATGCAGAAATAGTTTTATGGCCAACGTTGAACTTAATTTGAGTTCAAGGTATTAGGTCAGTGTACTATTAACCTTCAAACTCTTTCCTACTGAGAAGGATAAAATATTCAAATATTTTCTATTTTCTCAAAATCAGTGTGAGGATACTACGAATGTGTTAAAATTGTGTAAGTAATTGATAGACTGCTTCTTTGAACCTGAACTTACTCTGTACACTTATGCATGAAGATTTAGAATAGGTAATAAGATGTTTAAACAACAAGGAAGAGGAAGATACTCTTTAAACAAATCACAAGATTAGCCAAGCTTGGATTTGGGTATCAGAGAGATACACTAAAAGTGAACATATTATTAAACAAATCACAGTTTTTTAAGGTTTTAAAGTATATGCTTTGCAGAATAAAAGAACACCTTTATCAAATGCCTAGGGAATATATCTATCAGTCTTCTTGTCTGTCTCATATGTCAAACCTTTATTGTTTATAGTTCTGTGTTAAAAATCACCTACTCTCTTCTACTTTCCAGTGACCACATTATTAATGCTGGTATTCAATCCACCCAAGTGGGTGTTTACTTATAATGTGTATTTTCTATGTCCTTTTACCTTGGATTCAATTTTTCATTTGTACTAAGAAACAATAAGTTTCCCAATGCCTAAGCTCTTTATCTATCTACTAATGACTTTAAATCAGGAACACCTTTTATCTGGAAGTCCAGTACCATTTGTCCAAGTGCTTTGCCTTGTTGAACAAAACAAACAGAAATGTACTGAATGTTTAGAGGATTCTAGTATAGTTACTAATTTTCATGTCACACATTTAAAAAAAGTGACCTCTATTTAAATGATTTGGATAAATAAGATTTTATTTGATATAATGACAATTAAGAAATTTTAAAAACACATACTAAGGGAACACAGTTACAAATAAAATATATTACTTGGTAGCTGAATTCTAGGTGAAGCACAAATGAAAAAAGTATGACAGCAGAACTACAGAGAAGCTGAACTGAGGATAATTTATGTAGTTCTGGCCTTTTAAATTTTGGATTGAATAAAATTATTTCTATGACTTCTTATGTATTTTAATCTGAGATATTGATTAAGTAAGTGCTGTGGAAAGAAATATGAAAGAGATACAGAGGAGGATAAAGATCATTCAATTTTTAAAATTTCGTTTCAGGCCAGTTCTACTGAGAATATTTTTCCTATATTCGAAGCCTCAGAATCACTTTAGGAGCTATTTACAAAGCAGATTCCTGAGCTCCACATCAAGAGCTTCCAAGTGAGTGGGTCTGGGGTGGAGCTAGGAATCTTCATTCTAACAAGCACCCCAGGTGATTCTGAGGCAGGGAGTCCTCACACCTTGGGAATCACTGAAGCTTGTTTTTCTTCCTTACAATTCTTCCAAACCTTGGGTCATCACTGAAAGGTCATGGGGCCAGATGAGGTTGACAGTGGAGTCCAAATGGTAAGGCACTCCCACACACATATGTGAGAACCTAAGAGATACGCCCACTAAAAAGATATTGTAACAATGCATTTATTAAAAATTACACAGCCACCACCGGTTGTCAATAATAAGAATATCTGCCCATAGCAAAGTTACAAAATAATAGGCAAAATTTAAGGCTAAGTGATACACTGGACTGAGTTAAAGTTATGGACTTTTGTTCCTTCCTGGGATGACCCAGGCATATTTGGACCCAATGCCATAGTATCTGGCATCAGCTGATTCTGCGCCATGGTTATAAGATAACAATTTTCTTTACTTCAAATAATGGCTCTTCTTAACCTATAGAATACTAAATACTCTTCAGTTTCAAGATTAAGTCATATATGAACTATTTTCTTAAACGTCGAGATATGCTAAGTTTTTTCTCTTGTTATATGGTCTTCAAATCCCCTAAAGCGACACTCACTAAAATGAAAACAATTATGTTTCACTAAGAAGTTATCCAAAAAACTTCACTCCTGTTTTATTCCTCATTCTGAACTGAGAGCTCTGTCGTATTAGTGTATATGTTTCATAGAATGTTGTTGATACAGGCTGGTGTCAACAACACGTGGGAAAATACACAAAAGAGAAAGCGCTCACTGTTTAGATGCTTACCTGTGAGTCACTTCTCAGTGAGGCAGTGCCTCCACCACCAAGACAATTTTTCAAAACAAAGTTTAATGCATATGTTCCTGGCAATTCACATCTATGGAGTTAAAAAAAGAAAAGATGAATTATAACAAATTTTACCAAACACAAGAACTGCTGAAGGAATTATCCACTTCCCAAGGAAACCCTACAAGTCAGCCTTTGGATAGCCATGAAAAATTAAGGTTGGAGACTTAAATGTAAATATGAATGTAAACAGATATTTTACTCAAGAATGCAATGAGTGAAACACTGAGGCTATTCACCCAGGATATTTTCATTCAAAAAAGAAAAGCACTTGGTAAATGGGAAGAGAAAGGCATTTTTTTCTTTTAATTTTTAATTTGTACCTAATTACAAACTTCTAGAACAGTTGCAAAAATATGAATTCCCTATATTTTTCACCCAGATTTTCTGAATCTTGCTTTATTCTTTCTTTTTCTTTCTTTCTGTACACACACACACACATACACACACATTCATAAACAAATATGTACATTTTTTTTCTGAATTGTTTGAGAATAAGCTGTAAGTATGATGCCTCTTTACCCCTAAATCCTTCAATGTGTTTCCTAAAAGTAAAGACATTCTCTTATATATCACAGTATAATTATCAAAATCAGAAAATTAACATTGCTACAATTATCTAAACTACAGATTTATTCAGAATTTGCCAATCTCCCCAGTAAAGTCTGTTACAGTGAAATAAAGTTCCAAATCATAATGCAGTCAACTCATGTTTGGTTGTCTTCTTTAATCTAGAACAGTTCCTCAGTCTCTTTCCTTCTCGACACTGACATTTTTAAGGAATACAGGCCTGCTATATCCACCAAATTGTATTTGATGTTTCCTCATGATTAGATTCAGGTTCTGCATTTTTGGCAGGAATGCACAAGAGCGATGATGTTTTCCTTCTCATATCAGTATGCATGTGATGTTGATCTGTCCCATTACTAGTGAGAATGAAAAAAGCAGTGCCTGACATCTGGGAGCTGAGGATGCCACCAGCTAGGCCTTGGTGTTGCTAGGAGCTGGGCTGGCACTCATAGCTGGGCCTTGGTGATCTATCGCACATAAACTATTTCCCAGAATGTCAATATTAGTCAAGGCCACTCTGTGACATTGTGACAAGGCCCTTCCATTATCATGCCTGAACACAGACAAAACAATGAATATTGTCATCTTTATACAAATGGTCAAATATCCCTCTATCCTAGCTGATATGTGCACCTGTGATTTCTTTATCAATTATAGCTCTAGTTTCAGTCTAGTCTTCCTTCCTCCTGTATAAGATTTAATGAGATACCGAAGACAGAATTACCCCGGCTTCCTGACAGCTTCCAATCCCCAGGCACTTCCTTAACCCTTCTCCCAAGGGTTGACTTAACAAGCCCACATCCTGAGTCCTTATTCACACCCTCTTACTGAGAGGCCCCAGGGTTTCCCATGCGTGCATTTGCCCTCACTGCTTGTTCAATTACAGGAGTGTTCCTGGCAGTCTTAGACTGCAAGGCACAGACTCTAGTGATGATAACTTTGATCAAATGGTTAAGGGATGTCTGCCTGGTTTATCCATTGTAAGTTACTATTTTCCTTTTATAATTAACATGTATCTTATAGGGGGATAGTTTGAGACTATGTATATATCCTGGTAATAATATCCAACTTTCTTTCATAGTTTTTGCATCCACTGATGATTCTTGCCTGAATCAATTATCACTAAGGTGTTTGCCTGTGATATTGTGACTTATAATGTTATCCAACTTAGGTTTGGCTGCTCGCCACTTGAGAGACGAGTGTTGGTTGGGAAGGAAAAGTTACTTTATTCAGGAAGCCAGCAAGCTGGGGAGAAGGTGGGCTCATGTCCACCAACTCCAAAGATTCTGCTTGAACATGAAAGTTTTTAAAGGGAGAATCATTTGAGGAAGGGGTCAGAGTTGTTACCTTCCACTGTGTGCAGACTTTCTTTGATTGGTTGGTGGTAAAAGGGCAGTGCTCCAGGAATCTTGTGCCCAGCCTGAAGTTACCATCCTCCACCTGGGTGGGGACCTTAGTTCCTACAGAAGAACTCAAAGATATTGTTATGTATATTCCTTGAGGAGGAACCAGGACCCTGCCCCAAGGCTGCACTATTGTTTCTTGACTGCTCCTCCTTTGTTTCTGCAATCTCTCCCTTCCCTGATAAGCAACTGTTTGTATCTGCCCTTTGGAACTCAGGGAAGGTCAAGGAGGTTGAATGAAGCCTATTTCCTACAAACAAGAAACAGAAGACACAGAAAGGATTTGTACCTTGGAGGGCCCCACAGGATCCTGCTCTGTTTCAGTAAGAAATATATATTTGGTCTTCCTCTCCATTTCAGGCACAAAGCTTCTAAAACACTTGGAATTTCTTAAGAAGTGCTGAGAGGGATAAAGGTGTCTTTTGTTATGTTAATAAGGTGACTTTTGGAATGTTCCTAGATCGCCTAAAGATGGGGGTTGGTCACTAGAGGAAATAACCACATGATTAGAGAGTTGAAACTTTCAGTCCCATCTCCCTGACCTTCAGGGATTGGAGAGGGGTTGGTTGGACATGGAATCAACTGCCAAATGGCCAATGATTTAATCAACATGCCTATGTAATGAAGCCTCCTTAAAAACTCAAAAGGACAGGGTTCAAGAGAGCTTCCAGGTTGGTGAACACATGGAGATGTGGGGAGAATGGACACCTGGAAAGGGCAGGGAAGCTCTGTGTCCCTTCCATTATGCATCTCTCCCATCTGGCTGTTCCCAAGTTGTATCCTTTTATAATAAATCAGTAATCTAGTGAGTAAATGGGTTTCCTGAGTTCTGTGAGCTGCTCTAACAAATTAATTGAACTCAGTGAGGGGGTTGTGGGAACCTTTGATTTATAGCCGGTTGGTCAGAAGCACAGGTGAAAATCTGGACTTCTGACTGGAGTCTGAAGGGGCGGGTGGATAGTGTCAGAACTAAGTCAAATTGTAGGACACTCAGTTGTCCAGAGAATTGGTGGTGGTGTGGGAACACCCTCCCAAGTTGAAATTGGGTCCAGGAACCCCAAATATTGTCAAATAGTAATATTACTATTTTCATCATTCTTTCTACAGTAAGGAGTTAGATTTCTATCATAAGGAAAACTTTCCAATCTCCCCTACATATTAATGGTGTTTTTGACTTCATTGCATTTTTATTTTATTCAATGGATTACAGTCCATAAACATTTAATTTATTTTGATGGTCAAATTATTGCAAGTTTGTCTTGTGGGAGCTCCTTCATAATGGCCCGGGTTTTCTTTTGCTTTGTCTCCGTCATTCTTTGAGCATTTCTCTACTCTCTGCCACCGCAAGATGTTCCAAGCTCATCTTTTTCTTCCCCATCCCAGTCCTACAATCACCATTTTCATAGCCCTTGTTCTACTTCTGGGTAGAATAATATTTAGAAATAAAAATTTGGACACTTGGTATGTTCATTGCTACTGGAGTGTCACTGCTTTTAGACCCTCTTGGCCCACAGAAAAAGGAAACAGCTATATATACATACACATACATGTATACACAATACATGTATATACACACACGTACATAGGTTCATGCACACATATGTTGTACTCTACATCCATTTCCTTTCTCTTTATATATTAAAAACCATGAGTTTATCCTGATACCTCCAATCTAATCCTGCAGGGGTCCTTCTAGAGTCAGACTGCATTTTAAGTACACTCAAGCATCATGGATAAGAGTACAGAGCATGCCCTCAAAAATGGCAACTGTAATCAAGGAGGCATTTACAGGATAGGGATGCTATGGTCCTTATGGACATGAATGTCCAGTGCTGTGTTTAGCAATCCCTCTGCCTAAAGCCCTGATGAGAGTCAAGTGATAGTTTCTTCCAGCCACTGCCCTACAGTTATTGGTTAGTCTTCCCAAGTCTCAGCAATGGTAATGGTGGCCTTCATATCAGCAACGGGCTTCCATCAATCTTCAATTGATTTTTTCCCACTGTTTCATTGAAAATTAGTTTGAAGAAGGCTTAGCCCATGGAAAAACTTGCATTTTAACATATACAAACTTCCTTCCAGTTTCTTTACTACAGTTTCAGCACCAGCAATAGCATACTGCTCTCAGCCTTAGAACTGAAAACTGTTTACCAGGACACAAAGTTGGTGGTAGAAAAAAAGAAGTCTACACATATAGTGTATCTTGTGTTAATCATGAGTCTGGTATCAGGATGAATTATTTTTCCTCTGAAATTTTTTGCCTTCAAGCTTTTGATCATGGACTAAACCAGGTACCATGAAGTATATGCTGAAGTCAGAATATCTCAAGAGGCAGTTCATGAGAGTGTTCCAGGGAAGATTTATTAATGACCACAAGACAAAGTTACATTGTATCTTCTGTCCAGTGTTCATTGCACTTACAGCATGGGGAAAATATATATGTACACACACCAGGTGGAATGTGGGCTTAATGAGGAGATTGAAAATTATATGAGAACTGTTATTAATCATACTTCTATAATTACTAAAATTATATTCACAAAAAGTCTGCTAGTGAATTTCAGGTGATACAGAATTCTCCCCAGACTTTTTTCATTCATTTCTTGATTTACTGGACAAATATTTCTATGCAGGATGTATGCTAGTCTTCCATAACAATCCAGGGCAGCATGTGACAAGAGAATAATATAAGGTCCTTTACGAGCTCAAAGAAGGATGAAATGTTGGCCAAGATTGATTCATATTATACAAAGCTGAATCACTTTAAGCACATCAGTGCTAGGTCAGGGCAAAGCCCCAAATCCACATGTGCCACACAAGCCATCATGCTTTAGAAGCATCAATGTCCAACTAATGCAAGAGAGGGACACCTACTTACAGAGAGGGAAACTGTGAATGAGATCAACAATTTATCTACAAAAACAGATAATCATACTTCAGATAACTATGAATCATGATACTAACCTTAATATTTAAAAACTGTAAAAATATTTTACCAGAGACTTGAAAAACATAAATTCCAGCATCTTGTTCAAACTAGCACCAAACTAAGCTCATGATGTTCTAAAGGGCAGGTTCAAACAGTTGCTAATCAGGGAAGGGAGGGGATGCAGAGACAAAGGAGGAGCAGCAGAGAAACAACAGTGCAGCCCTGGGGCAGGGTCCTGGTTCCTCCTCAAGGAATATACATAACAATATATTCCAGTTCTTCAGCCCCCACCCAGGTGGAGGATGGTGACTTCAGGCTGAGCACAAGATTCTGGGAACACTGCCCTGTGCTCACACCAACCAATCAGAAGAAAGTCACACACCCTGCAGCCCTCACCCCGAATTTTGCCTATTAAAAACTTCTCCCCGAAAACCACCATGGAGTTCAGTGTTTTGGAGCACAAGCAACCCATTCTCCTTGCTCGGCCCTGCAGTAAACCTTTCTCTGCTCCAAACTCCAATGTTTCCATTTGTTTGGCCTTACAGTGCATCAGGCACACAAACTTGGGTTTGCTAACACTATGAAGAGATGTCAGGTCAACTCCACCTTAGAGGGTTTTAAGTGGTAGTAGAGTAGATAGGACTTACACAGCAAATGACTACAAAAAGGTGGCATGTATCAAGTGACAGAAAATACATTTGTATGGGGACAAATACACAAATGAACAGTTATTATCAGGGTCATTCTTTTTCATTTCAGCATGATTGACAATTATTTTCTCTTGGATTGCTGTTTCAATTTCATATTGCTACTCAAGGCTTAATGTTTAAATGGGCCACTCCAGTTCCAAAAGTTCTATTTCTCTGTGAGTTTGTTTTGTTTTAAATTCCTAAAGAGTTTCAAAGTAACTTGAATGCTGGGTCCATATGTTAATTTTTTGTGTGTCCCTAGTTCATTTTGGACAGTACAGTATATGTGGGTGCTAAATATATATATATATTTTTTAAATTTAATAAATATATATGGAAACCCAAAAAAGGTTAATCACACACTAAAGTGTGAATTAGACAAGTCTCTTTTCAATTTAAACAATGATGCCGAAAACTCAGTCTCTGTGTACCAGTGCCAAATTATATTTTGGAGACAGAGTTTTAGGTGAAATAGAAAAGAACAGCTTTACTGTTTTGCCAGGCAAAGGGGGACACAGCAGGCTAATGCCCTCAAAACTGTGTGTCCCAACCTGGGAGGGTTTGGTGAGGAGTTTTATAGCAGTGGTTCAAGTTCGGGGTTGCTGATAAGGATCAGGGAGTGTGCAGGGCCTGCATTCATTCCTTTAATCTGACCTCAGGTGGTCTCCTGATGAGTTTCTGTGCGACTCAAGGTTATCAAACTGTGACCTTCTCTCTGGAATGAAGAATGCTTCATCAGGTAGTTAACATCTTCCACTTGTTGGGGGTTTTATTCTGCAGAAGAGCTCAAAAATACTGTTATGTGTATCCCTTGAGGGGGAACCAGGGTCCTGTCCCAAGGCTGCCCTATTGTTTCTTGACTGATCCTCCTTTGTTTCTACATCCCCTCCCTTCCCTGATTAGCAACTGTTTGAACCTGCCCTTTGGAGCTCAGGGAAGGTCATGGAGGAGTCTATTCCCTACAAACAAGAATGGGGGCACACAGAAAGGCTTCCATGCCCAGGAGCCCCACAGGGTCCTGTTGGTTTCAATACTATATAGATTATTAAATTCAGTTTGCATTTCTACAACTGGAGGATGATGTAGACAACTGGTAGAACAAATGAAGAGAGCAACAGAGTGAAGAAAGATTTATAGAATAGATTTTATAAAAAGCTAAGGAAATTCATGTTATTTAACCATGAGAAAATAATCTAATGAGTTAGTGTCACTCAGCAGGGATTGCCTGCTGATCATTTCCACAGAAAGAAGGATACAGGTGATTTGCTGTAAAGTGTATCCAGAATTATTTAAATTAGAGATCAGAAAAATGGAAAGCATTGCAAAGTAGTGTTACTCAAGTAGTGGTCTGTGGGCAGGCAGTCCCTGCATAGCCTGGAAGCTATTAGAATTGCATGTTCCAATCCTTGCCCCAGACCTACAGAATCAGGATGGGGGTGGGGTGTGGGCGGGGCCAGCAATCTGTTTTAACAAGCCCCTAGACGATTCTGTGACTCTGATGCGAGCTCAAGTCTCTTAAGATCTTCACTAGGAAGGGTGTGTATTTTAAATACTCAGAGAAGGTGGGCTTTTATTCCCCCGGAGATTGCTAACCTGAAGAGCGATCTGACTAACTGAGGGGTCTTTCGGGTCCCACACCTCCACCCCAGCACTGTGCCTGTCACTGTGAGTGCTGCTCACCAAGCCCTTCAGACTTCTCTGCCTCCCCTGATCCAGCTTCCCAACCCCCGCAACGTGACACAAGCAAGCTCGCCAGCACCCAGCACTCACCCTGAAAGCTCACTGCCCAGGAAAGGGTTTGGGGAAAAGCGAAAGTACTGAAAAAAATGTGATAGAGAGGAGGGAAAAATGGCAAGAAGATAAAGTGGTGACCCAAATAGGGAAATAGTTCAAAAAAAGTCAGAATAAAAAATAAGTATGGGGCTTCCCTGGTGGTGCAGTGGTTAAGAATCTGCCTGCCAATGCAGGGGACAAGCGTTCGAGCCCTGGACCTGGAAGATCCCACATGCCATGGAGCAGCTAAGCCCGTGCGCCACAACTACTGAGCCTGCGCTCTAGAGCCCAGGAGCCACAACTACTGAGCCCGAGAGCCACCACTTCTGAGCCCGCGTGCCTAGAGCCCGTGCTCCGCAACAAGAGAAGCCACTGCAATGAGAAGCCCACATACCGCAAGGAAGAGGAGCCCCCACTCACCACAGCTAGAGAAAGCCGCGCGCAGCAACGAAGACCCAACGCGGCCAAAAATAAATAAATAAATAAAATAAATTTAAAAAAAAAAAAAAAAAGAAAGAAGTATGAACATGAGAACATAGGAAGCAAGAGAGGAGATTCTACATCAAGTCAGAGCTGGTTTCAATAAGAGGGAAAAGGGGAAGGAGGTGGGGGATTTGTGAGACAGTTGCTTCCAGGGTGACAGGAGTCAGCGTGTGGAAGCACAGGTGCTTGGTAAATGGTGGACACTGTCAAAGGCTAGTCATGACTGTGACTGCGGCAAAGAGAAACAAGGTGGGTGAGCAAGAGGTAAGAAACCACATGAGCTCACCGCGTTCTGGGGGGATAGAGGGCAGCCTGTTGTGAAGTACGGTGATGAACCAGATGACCTCTGCTGTCTTTCACAATTAATGGTCATTATAGGACTGGTATGTTATACAGCATGTACACACACACACACACACTTACTATAGTGTGTGTATATATAATTAGCTAGAAATACCTGTGGTACTTATTACTTTTTATTTTTGCAAATTGAATAGGTACTTCTATTGGCATGTCTAGGCCATTTGCTTCAAAAAATTCTCTTTAAGTTACATGAGGATAATTTTTAAAATAAATATTTATAGAGTAGCATTGCTACTAACAAATTCTTTAAAATTTTTGTCTTAAAATGTAACATACTTTAAATTTGACAAAAGCTCATAAAAATAGAAAAATCCTCTGTGTTGGCTTGACCCAGCATACCTAAACACAATGGGGTGCCTTCTTAATTACTTCCTTTAATGTGCTGAGCTTGGTTTCAGTATTCATTAGAGATCAGACTTCCAGGTCAATTTCGTTAGTTTTGGCTAAATTATTATTGGTGAGTTATATGGAAAAATAGAATATATCAATTGATTATAGCTACTTTCTGGAAAGTATTAAATAAAAACACAAGAAAGAAAATGTCCCTGCATAGAATTAGAATAGCAATAACAGATGATCAGACTGAATCTCAGAACACAGCAGTGAAAGTCAGCTCTCTCACTGACCAGTGTAAGTAATAATTGGCACCATATGGGTTTGCTCAAAGCAACTAGAAACAATTTACTTCTTCTTAGTGAAGTTACCAGATGGCCCCACGGAAAGTATACAGTATTTCTCCAATTTTATTTATACAAAAAATAAAAATCTTAAATTTAAATATATTTCAACTTTCACAATTTCATCATGATTGAGCACACCTAGGAAATGATATTACACAAAGAAAATCCCAGCCCTTTAGAAATCAGTCTAAACATTAAGTTATTCAAATATATTCAAAGAGATGTTTTGTATGGTATGTCCAAATTACTCTACTATGGTGAGTTTATTAGGAAGAATGACAAACGAAGCCTTTTGTTCTCAGGAAAATTTCAGCACTGCATGTGTGTGTGTGTGTGTTTCTGTGTGGTGAGGGAGGTGGGTGGGTTGTGGTATTGTTGGCCAGAAGGTAAGCCATGTGGTAGCCACATGCTTGTTTAGGTAACAAAATCAGAAATGGCTTTTCTAGCTCTACACGTTTCCCAGAATTTGGTTCTTCAAAGTATAGATTCCAAGATTATCCAAATACCAATAATGGCCATACTATTTTTAAATTAGTGTATTCTGGACTAATATTTAAATTCAACACCCTATGCTGTTGGTGCTCTTTAGCCCAACTGCCGACCTGATTAGGGAAAGTTATTAATGAACACAAAGTTGGAATTACACAGGGTAATTATTTTTTCAGTCCCTAGTGCAAATGGCTCTAATCTCAGGACCTCTTACAAATAAGAAAGGAGGCAGTGTGAGAGGGTGGGGATGAACCAGTAGAAACCTTATCAACATCCTTAGAGATCAATGAATATTGATCTGCTTAAATATTTAAGGTAAAGAGTGGGTGGGTTTAGGTGACTCCGACTTCAGGACACAGTGTGTTTTAGTAAACTGTCTCTTGCAGAAACCCCCATGTGGGCATAAATCTACACACACAAGATTAAACTTCATTTAATGCTGAATATTTAAGAAACTATTACATTCTTCGGGAGTGTACTTTATTACAGTACTGAATAGTCACTGAAACAAACTGAAGAGCAATAGAATGTATAAGGCTTGCTTTTTCTGACAGAATACCTCCATTATGATGCAAACTAATCTCCCTGGAGGCAGAAGTGTTTTTCTTTAAAGACAGAAACCTAAAAAGTTTAGAAACATGAAAAATGTAAATTTTCCTAAAATGCTTTTATTTTATTACATAACTATTCATAAAAGACATTCACAATGTGTGTGAAAAAAACAGTGGAATGAATCTTTCCACCTACATAAAAATAAATCTTAAAAAGTAAACCTTTAGGAACTAAAACATCTTAACATATTCCTTATAATTCTCTTCCACAAATTAGTTTCTAACCTTTCCTCCAATAACTTTACTTTCTATTTTCAAAAATTCATTCCCCAAATGATACAATTTAATAATTCAAAGTATTTTAAAATACCCCCCAAAAAACTGTCAAAAAAGAAGTAAGTACATTTAATAATTTCCTTCCTAAGGATATTTTCTTATTGAAAAAGATATTTTCTCTTCACTACTAAATACTAGCTTACAAATTGATAACTAAAAATCGATGAAAAAGTGATCACAAATATTTATAGAGCATCTACTATGTGCTTGGTGCCCAGAAGGAAAGAATGTAAGAACAGGGTAGAGGAAGAACAAAACATACTCCCAATCCTTCAAGAAGGTGATGATCCAACAATTTTACTACAAGATGGACAGGCAAGTAAAGCAAAGCAGAAAACGATTAAACAGTAAAAGGTGCAGATTGCTTCTGTCTGAGAGAATTAAGGACCATTCACAGGGGAAGGATCATTTGAGCTAGGGTTTGTAAGGATAGGTATATGTATTTGGCTGTGAGAAGATGGATGGAAAAGGGCAGGTTGTTAGAAACAGTGAGATCCAAGACACAGAGCTGGGAAAACCCCAGTTACACTTTGGGGAAGATAAAGTCCAGGCTCTGTAGTGTGGCAAAGAGGCCCTCCATGTCCTGACCAAAGCCCCCATCCTCAGCCTCATCTGTTTCTATATCCTACTTGCAAATTCCTCTCTACTCCCTGAGCTTGGAATGCCTTTCTCTCATTTCCTCCTCCTACCCAAGCCACCTCCTTTCTTCCATCTCAGCAAATTGACACTTATTTGTTCTTCAAGAGTCAATCAGGTCTCTCTCACTTTTGCTTCCACCTGCTCCCAAGCCCTTTGTCCCCATACACACAAGGCTGGGGTCAGTTGCCAATTTATCCTCTGGGCTCCCCCAGTCCCAGGTGGCCCTCATCACTCAGTAACGGAATTGACTGTTCATTGTCTGTCTCCCTCCCTGGAGCTTGTTCACTGTTGTCTTCCCAGTCTTATCACAGTGCCTGACACACAGTAGGTACACAATAAACATTTACTGGTTATTGAATGAATGGCAGAAATGACCTAGGTTGACTGAAATGTAGGGTGAATGATAAAATAAGTAAACTAAAAAAGATAGATTAGAGAAAATCATAAAGAGCAAGAATGCTATGTGTGGTAGTCAGTGTTGTTTGACAAATATTTCTGGTTTTACCCCCTTTCAGGCATATAATTGCACTTCCTGTCCCTCTTGTGTTGGGATGGGACCATGTGACTAGTTCTGGCCACTAAGTTAAGCAGAAATGACATGTGTCATTTCCTGGTCAAAGTATTTAATTGCCAGTACAAGACAATCCAGAGCACTCTCTTCCCTCTGGCAAGAGTCCATCAGTGAGTCCCTGAGCCACTAAAGATGAGCAGTGTCTCCCTGCTGACATGTGATAGACACACAACATGAACAAAAATAAACATTTGTTGTTTTAACCCACTGAGATTTGTGAACTCTTTGCTAACGCAGCATTGTCTAATTTATCCTGTCCGTTGCACCATGCTACAGAATTGGATGTTTGGAAAGTTTATGAGGTAAATCACTGGGAGCCATTAAGAATTACCGGTTTTTTGGGGGGGCGGGTTGGTGCAGTAAACAAGAGAATAATGTATCAGAGCTGGATTTCAGGAAAACTAGTTTAACCATTCTTTTTAATGATAGATTTGGAAAAAAGGTGAGCTAAAGTCAAGGAAAGCAACTAGGATGCTATTTTGGTAGTTTGGGTCTATATTTTCCAAACTTACGCTCTATGGAACTCTCCTTCAGGAGATGTAAATTGATGTAACATCAGAAAGATGTTTCCATGGTAAAATAAATCTGCAAAACTCTATATAATAAATTATATTGCTTTTTAAAGATACAATATATTTTAGCCAATTAAAGGTTCAGAGAGGCTGCTAAGTAGAAGGGGGTTCTTAACTTATTCTGATCCCTCCTAAACTCATTTGCTCCTGTTGAGCTAGTTATTTGTGTGTTTGTTTATTTAGCATACCCTCTATCAACCCCTGACAGACTATTTGATAGCAGACTGGAAAATACTGGTCTAAGTGGAAGCACATACTAGCATGGTGACAGTGAAAATGAAATAAAAGGGGATAATTAAAATCTTTGAGGGAGGGAATTCCCTGGCGATCCAGTGGCTAGGACTCCACGCTTCTACGGCAGGGGGCACGGGTTCGATCCCTGGTCGGGGAACTAAGATCCTGCATGCCGTGTGGTGTGGCCAAAAAAAAAAATTAATTAATTTTTAAAAAAGAATTTTAAGAAAGATGTATTAAAAAAATTTTTAAAAATAAAATATTTGAGGGAGACTTATCAAACTTGATGACTCATTGGATTTGATGACCACAGAAGGATCAAAAAGATTGAGGTTTTCACCTTGGCTTCCTAGGAAAATAGTAGTATCATTGGCATTGGTACGAAAGAAAATAGCAGAAGCTGGCTTGGAAGAAAAGGAGACAAATTCACTCAAAAAATATCTGTGTGGTACCTATAATGTGCCAAGCACTGTGCTAGGCATTGGACCACAGATATGAAGTACATAATCTATTTTTTAAAAGAATTTTAAGTATTCACTCACTCATCAATTTCTTTACTATCGAATAACATTTTTAAAACACTAGATACTAGAGCAAAAATTAAATAAGAAACCATCCTTGTCTTCAAGGAGTCCTTAGGCTGGTAGTGGAGACAGTCACCTATAAAAATAATCACCAAACTTAAGGTGCTATAAAAGAAACACACTAGAATGTTTTAGATTTTATTTTGTTAAATTTAAGGAGTGGTAATGAACCATTGGATGGAATTATCTGTCAGGTAGCTGGCAGCCTAGTCTAGAGTTCAAGAGAGGGGGTTATGATTAGTTATATGTGTAGGTTTCAAGATCCTTCACTTAGTTGAGAAGAAGGCTTAGGACAGTGAGTGCAGCCAACACTTGTATCCAGTGTATGGAAAAAGGATGAGGAAAAGGAGCCCTGAAGATGGAACAGCCAGAATCCTGCCCATGTATAGACAGGGAAATACTAAAATGGAGCTCAGGAAAATGAAGATGATCGTATGGTGTGGTTGGCCCTAGTCTTCTTGGGAACATCGAGAGGCAACTGAAGCAATGGGAGGAGGAATGATCTTTAGTCAGGGGTTTATCAAGGATGCAGTTTTTCAGAGAAATGAAAGGAATTTGAAGAGTGAGTGGTCTGGCAACTGGTTATTTAGGTAACCTTCAAGAGAGCAGAACTGGGGAGTGGAAAACAGATTATGAGGGTTTTGGGAGCCAGTGGATGATGAAAAAATGAAATGGAATGTTAATTTGAGGGGGTAAGTAGCAGGTTTAAGAGTTTTTGTTTTTGCTTTTATTTGACATTTGGGATAGGAAAACTCAAGCACTTTTCTAAGGGGAAGAAGGGACTGGCAAGGCATTGAAGATGCAAGAGACAGAACTGGGATGACATGGGGTAGGGTGGGACCAACACCTTGGGTGGAACTGTTGCTATCCTTGGAAAGATTTCTTCCTCTGAGAGGGCAAGCAGGAGAACAGGGTGGGTACAGATGGAGAATAGTAAGAGGAAGAGGGGGGGAATTTGACTAAGTTTTGTTGAATAATATGAAAAGTCTGAAGAAACAAGAATGTGAAATTATGGCAGTAACTAAGTGGTTCTGAGAAGAGAAAAAGTTTGGGACAGTTACTAGTGGGCATGCAGCTGGGAGTCAACCAGAGATCTCTACAAGTATTGTCAACCATGGGTGTGCTGTGGGAATTCTATGTGAGGTAACTCTTGGTTTTGCAGGACTGTCTTGTGTATTACAGAAAGTTTAGCATCACTGGCTCCTGTCCACTCAATGCCAGGATTGTTCCCCTGTCATTGTGATAACCGAAAAAACTCCCATTAATTTCTTAATGCCCTGAGTTGAGAATCCCTTATCTGACATTAGCTGGCCTGACACTACAGGAGAATCAAATCACACTGGATATAGCCTTCCCCAGTAACACTTAGAAACCTAAGATCAGAATTCAGTAGTTTTTTTTTGTTTGTTGTTTTTAATTTTTTTATTTAAATTTTATTATTTTATTTTTGGCTGCATTGGGTCTTCATTGCTGTGTGTGGGCTTTCTCTGTTTGCGGTGAGTGGGGGCTACTCTTCGTTGCGGTGCGCGGGCTTCTCATTGTGGTGGCTTCTCGTTGTGGAGCATAGGCTCTAGGCACGCGGGCTTCAGTAGTTGTGGCACGTGGGCTCAGTAGTTGTGGCTCACGGGCTCTAGAGCGCAGGCTCAGTAGTTGTGGCATATGGGCTTAGTTGCTCCGTGGCATGTGGGATGTTCCCGGACCAGGGCTCGAACCCTTGTCCCCTGCATTGGCAGGCGGATTCTTAACCACTGCGCCACCAGAGAAGCCCAGAGTTCAGTAGTTTTAAAAGCTTTGATAAGGAGACAGTAGCAGAGTTACTCCTAGACTTTTTCCCCCATTGATTGAGGATATTTATATCATCCCTGACCAACTGCCATAGATCTGTTTCCAGTTAGAGCAATTGCTAAACACACATAGCATTTTAGAGCCAAATACAGTTGCACGGGAGATTAATTATTGCCAATTCAGAAACATTTTTATAGCAACGTATGTCTAAGCCCTGATTCAAATCCTGGATTTAGAAGCGTGGCCTTTGGCCCCAGATTTGGGGGTGGGGAGCGACCACAGTAAAAGTCCCACAAAGGAGGCTTAAAGGAAATCAGAGGACTCAGCCTAGAAGAGGACCCCTGCTGAGACCTCCGGGCAGAACACTGCTATCCCACACAAACACAGCTCAGGGTTTGGGGGTGAAAATATAGCTGCTGATTTGCCCCAACAAACATGTCCTGGAAATAGACATAGTAGCAGAGCCATCTATGGAAGACTTGACCTTGCCCAGACAGAGGAAAGGTCTAAGTTTAACAGAGCTCACTGAAACAACTTAGAGGAACTGATACTTAGTACTAGCTCAAGGCTAGACCTCAGCTTCTGCTTATCTGGCTGTCTTATGTTCCTTAAGAAATTCTTGGTAGGCCTCCTAACTCATCCGATCATGACCTCAGCCTTCCTGAGCCTGTGCTGTTTGGCTAAGACAATAGATTTCAACCTGTGAACAGCTTCGCCCTGTTTTGACCCGGTCTACTGGGTCATGGTCCTCTACTGAGACTTGCCCCAGTGATTCTTCAATCCCAGCCCATTTCAAACTCTCCTCCCACTCAAAACACTGATGGTGACCTGTCTGGTTTTGGTCCCTGTCTATCTTCCCAAAACTCTTGCATAAACTGCCTTCTAATTTTGTTTATCAAACTGCAATAGCACTTTTCAGCCCCAAGAGCTAATTATCTGACATTTTCAGACATCTAATATAAGCCAGAGCACTTCATAAAACCCACCTAGATTGTGAAGGAGTGCCAACAAGCTTTATTTTGGGGTGAAGCAGTGCCAAAAATAATATAGAGCCTCCCTGTTGCTTTTAGTCAGGCATAAAACACTAATGAACTAAAATAAAGAAGACTTACAATGTTTTTAAGTAGGGCCACATTCCAAAATCAAAGACTACAGAAAAGATTATTTATATAGAAGTAGTACCATCTATTATACTACCTTTAGCTTTGAATGTTCTAATGGTTGATCATAGATGGTAAATAAACTCATCTAATTATTTAATCTATTATTCTTCTATTGTATAGACTTCAATCCTCTAGTCTTAGATTAAACTAAGATATATGAATTTCTAAAAGTCAGCTATCAGAAAATGAAGTTAAATAATAATGAACTCATAATCTGATTAAAAGAAAAATTGTATAGTTTATATTTTCATTGCAAATATTATCTTTAAAGAAAACAACATAATCATGTCAAACAATACATATATAATTTAGAGTTTTAAAGTGTATATACTATCCCATATTTTTAATATATTTCTTATGTCTTTAAAAACTGTAATTTTAAAAAAGTTAGACTATTTACATTTCACTTAGATTGAGCAACCAAAAGAAATTTACATTTCATTAATAAATATTCTCTGGCATATGATTCAATTATATTAAGATTCTGAAACTGAGGCAACATTTAAAGGGCCAATATACCATTTCCATCATGTTTTTCCCTAGCCCATGGCACACAGCTCTCTCCCATCTCCCAGGTTTAGTATTTGGACCACCCAGTTCAACATGTATCAAAGGGTCTCATGTTGACCTCTAGATGCTCCAAATCTTGTCAATTGAACAGGTGTAGAAAGCATGCCAATTTAGCAAGTCCATCAATTCATTTTGAAGAATAAAGATCAAGTCTTCTGCTTTTTTGTTCTTCCCATAATGTGGGCAAAAGATAAAAGTCCTAGGATCAAAATAAAAGCTATTGATCTCCTAATTCAAAATCAACACCCTCACCTATTTATAAGTCCTAAATATAGATGTGGTAATTCAATCACTTAAGATGAACCATACCTTATAACTGAATTCCCTTCAGGCAGTTCTTTATGCAGAATATGCTGGAAATAATCTTCCATGGCTTGAGCAGTTAGAGATCTTTATAAGTACGGGTAGTAGAGAGGGTGCCGTGTTATGATGCCTATCGTATACAAAACAGCACATTCATAAGCACTTATGCTGAAGATCGATCAAGATGACTTGATAATTTGAAGTATCTTACTCTGATTCAGTGAGGATACTGTGTGTCAGGTGGGGATGGGAGAGATGGGGGGACTTGGTGGGAACACAGCGTCAAATTGTTGCCATCAGAGTGAGTCTCCTGGTGGTGAGTGTCATTCTCCTTGTTTTGGCAACGTCCAGAGTTTCTCTAATTTAGGGTTGCCAGATTTAGGTATGTCTTATTTAGGGCATGGGGCATACTTATACTAAAAATTATTCATTGTTTATCTGAAATTCAGATTTTACAAGGCATTCCTTGTTTTATCTGTCAGCTATAATTATCTCAAGGGGTATTATGAAATTCTAAGAAAATTTATTTTCATTCCTTTACTTTTTGAAACTAAGCATATATCATACAAGGGGATGGAAGATAGATGCAAAATCAAATGAAGGATATTAACTTCAAAAGACTATGAGTTTTAGAGGTCAAGGACTTTGACTATCATGCTCACTGCTCTATTCCCACCCACAACTGATATTCGAGGGAATTTTTTTTTTGAGTAAAAATTAGCAGATATAAATGTCTCAATTTTTTTGCAGATGCAAACTCTGCTCTTTTACCATAAGGAATAAAAGGTTGGCTAATCCATTCCTTTTAGTCACCTCAACTCAAACAGCTCAAATAAACATAGCAGGTGTTGGTGAAGCTGACACACACACACTAACTGTGGCTATAACCCAGATCGCTTGCCTGGTATAGATGGAGTGTCAATGCAGTCACTGTTTATAGGACTGCAGACACAAGCACCTTTAAAAGGAACTTGTAGATGTGCCTTCTTTACTTTACTATTTAGAGAACATTAGGGAAAAGAAGATTTAAAGGGAACTCTTGGCAAAAGGCCAATTCAAAGAAGAAATGCATTATAATACCATGAAAGAGGACTGGATTTTCTGGTCAGGTGTGTTTAAAGTATTTATTTTTTGTGAAAATGATTTATTATACTGAGAGCCATGAATTATTTTAAGCACACATTTTTGTTTTATTTATTTGTTATATCAGTAAGAAAATAGCTATATAATATTGGACAACTTAATGTAACTTAACCAGTATAGTAAACAAAAACTTTAATTGTTTGAATCCAAATGAAAACTTACTAAATGAGTGAAATCAATTTTAGAGATGTAAAAACTGGTTTTTATAAGCAAAACATACCTATAGTCACAGAGTTGCCTTTGTCCCCACTTCTTGTATAGGCCAGATCTTCTAAGAGATAAGTCAGTGAGCCACTTGGTAGATATACCAAGGGGAGAAAATTGAAGAGACATCAAAAATTAAGAGGTGGTCATATGGAATATGGCTGTTCCAACTTGGGTTTTATACAGAGCAGCTTATTTGGTCAAAATTAGATAATCTCTTTTTGGAGGAATCTTCTCTCAGTACCGTAGGTTGGATATATGTTCCTTTAGACTTCTAAGAAAGCTTAACATTCATGTGGCATAAATACGCTTTGCTTTAAAAAATCCAATTTTTATGTAAAGCCAATAATAAAATAAGAGTAGGTGCTGCAATGAACATTGGGGTGCATGTATCTTTTCAAATTATGGTTTTCTCCAGGTATATGCCCAGGAGTGGGATTGCTGGATCATATGGGAGCTCTATTTTTAGTTTTTTAAGGAACCTCCATACTGTCCTCCATAGTGGTTGTACCAATTTACATTCTCACCAACAGTGTAGGAGGGTTCCCTTTTCTCCATACCCTCTCCAGTATTTGTTGTTTGTAGATTTTTTTATGATGGCCATTCTGACCGGTGTGAGGTAATACCTCATTGTAGTTTTGATTTGCATTGCTCTAATAATTAGTGATGTTGAGCATCTTTTCATGTGCTTTTGGGCCATCTGTACGTCTTCTTTGGAGAAGTGTCTATTTAGACCTTCCACCCATTTTTGGATTGGGTTGTTTGTTTTTTTGATATTGAGCTGCATGAGCTGTTTGTATATTTTGACCTGCTGTATAGCACAGGGAACTCTACTCAGTACTCTGTAGTGGCCTATATGGGAAAAGAATCTCAAAAAAAAAGAGTGGATATATGTATATGTATAACTGATTCACTTTGCTGTACACCTAAAACTAAAACAACATTGTAAATCAACTATACTCCAATAAAAATTAAAAAAAAAAAATCAGAAAAAAAAAATGAGAGTAGGTGATGATGTCAGTTGAGATATTCACAACATCTTAAATGAGTTGGACCTGCATAATTGCTAGAAAGTTAAATATCTACAGTGCCATTTAACAAATGGGAAGCAGAAATATTCAGATTTTTTCTTTTTATGATGCCAAGTAAAAATTGTCACTTGCCATCTGCCTCTACAAGGATTAGGTCACTAGCCACTGCAGTCGCTGACCTTCAACACACCCTGAAAGGAGTTCAGGGTGGAGATCAGGAAGGAGGCACTCTGTGCTTTGGGAAAAACTAGCAGAATAGGCTTTCAGATAGTTAGATATTTTCAGAAGACTGTATGAGCTCAATTTCTTGCATCTTCTCACATCTTGAAAAAGCACTAAAATCATTAATGGAGACATCTGCTCCTCGTGACTCTGCAAAATGTGTGTGTAACTGCTCATAGCCCCTTCACTAAAATCGTATATAACACCTACCTTCCCCCTACCTCTTCAGAGCACTTCCTCAGAGCTATCTGAGAGGCTGTCTCCTGGGCTGTAGTCCTCATTTTGCCCCAAATAAAACTTAACTCACAACTCTCATGTTCATATTTTTTTTCGGTCAACAATAATGCTTTTGTGGGAAAATAGCATTTTGTTTAGACTCTAAATTCACAGCTCATCTTCCTGGGAGAACAAAATTTTATAGATACTCTCTAAGGTTGAACAGCATTTAATTTAATACAGGGAACTATGCAATAAATACCAGTTCACCAAGATAAAGATAAAAAATGTGCAATACCAATAAGACCTCCTTAAAATGAACTAATAAGAAAACTAGTCCAAAAAGCAGGAAGAAATATCCTCAATTGTAAAATACCTTTAAAGCAAATTTCATAAGCATACAAAAGTTAAATTTATGCCAAGAAGCACATGGACAATTACACTGTAAACCCTTTGAATACATAGGCAGTCCTCACTTTGCACATTTCCAATATGCAAAAATTTCAGTTATCAAAATTTGGTTGATTAACATTAGTCCCCCAACAGCATGGTTCTGATTTCAGTTACCAAGATATATTGACTGGATGTAATTGCAAGATCATTATTCAGTTCATGCACACACAAAGTGTGTAGTTGTGTTGCTTCCCTGTCTGTCAGTGACAAACCCACACAACATTTTACAAAAAATGGATCACTGGAAGAGAGACCTGGCCAAGAAAGATGAAGGTATACCAAATAAATGATAAGTGATATCAGGGGAAGTAAATTCAGATCCGTTGTAAAGGAATTATGAAGGAAGAGCTGACAGGAGGAATGCGGACACTGTCAACATTTGAAAGACTAGATGTGCAGCCAGAAGAAATGAGTGAAGGCAAACTTAACAACATAAAGGAAGAAAATGATTGTGATTAAACGGATGAAGATGTCCCAGAAGAAATGATGCCTGCTGAAAGAAAACCTTCACCTTAAAGGAATTCTTAGAGCTATTTCACAACAGTAAAAACACAAGGGATAAAATGTTGGAAGCTGATCCAAACGTGGGGAGAAGCATGACAAGTCAGAGTAGACTTGTGGATTTATTTTAGTTTCCTGAAACTGAATCTCTAAAAGGCTGAGAGCCTTCCTAAGCTCTCCCTCTCTTTCTGATTCATATGCTTCATGACTATTTCCCATAACCACGATTGCCTTTTGTGTGCCCTTCCTACCTTCACTAGAGTGTTACATCTCCCTCCTAGTAGGAGAGGATCATTTTTCTGAACGTTTGCCTCTCAGAATCCAGGCTAAAATCTAGCCTTCCATTTGTGCAGACCAATTCTTGATTTATGCAACAATAACCTTTATATTTGCTTGGATCCTTTTATCCTGGAAGAGAGGAGAGACCAAGTGGAATTGTAGGCTCATCATCTTTCTCCCTGAGAGTGGAGCCTATTCAGTCTACTCAGTCTCTTTCATGAACTAAACCCCCAGCTCTGTCCTGCATGTTACTCCCAGGTCTCACCAGGCCCTGGCCTCAGGGAAACCACACAAGTACTTCTTGCCACAGTGTCCTACATACTTGCCATATCATCTTTATAGGTCCCAAAAAATACACTGGAAGAAAGAATAAGTAATGTAAAATGGAGAGAATAACTGCTTTGGCAGAAAATACCAGATAGTGAAAATGAACATACCTTTTAGGTCATCATCTATCTTGGGTAAGTTTGGTGGAGTCAATGTGTCCAGTGTAAAGGTGAGATCTTCCTGAAAGGTTTCAACATGTTCTCCATTAATGTGGATACCAACCTGAAAAAAAATTTTTTTTTAAGCCAGGAAATGGGGAAAATAGATATTATGAGTAAGAAAGTCTGCACTTATTTAGTTTAATTGGAATACGAATTGGTCGGTTGTTTACTCCCCCCTTGGAAGTTCTGTTTTTGAAGCTTTTACAAACTGCACGGAGCTGACTGCATTGTTGCTCCACTTAGTGAAAACAGATAATGCATAACCTGCTTCCAACTTCTATTTTCTTCTGCTTCTGAGCAAGCATTCCTCTCTCAGGCATGCCTGCCTCTGCTTGCTGTTGGTGAGGACAGAGTGACAATGAACTCTAGCTGGTAGTCTGGGGCAAACTAAGATGAAGAAGCACTAACAAGTATGGACCTGTCACTGACACTGGAATCAAAGACTTTGTTTCTTGAGAATTAATGACTGATGGCTGCTTCACTGGTACAGCTCCCTGGAAAAGCATTTCCAGCTTCCTTACCCTGTCTTCTAAGAATTGAATCAGGTCTGAGGCATACCTTTTCTCAAGTGCCAGGGCCTCACAATGGAGCTTTCTGTGTCAAAAGCAACATCAGCCTTATCTTTTTATCAGAGTGGGGTGAACCTGGCTCATGCACTAATGAACAGTCAACTCACATTGTGACAGGGAGTCTAGAGTAGCATGTCTTTTATATTGGTTTATATGGCTGCATTAGTTTATATGATTATATGAAGGTGGAGCCATAGCTGCTTCTTCTTTGAGTCCTAATGCCTAGACAGTCAGTACCTGCAACATACAAGCTCTCAGTAATTGTCATACTAAACTTAAGAATTTTGTTTGTTTATCAAAGCTTCCCTTGCAGTTACTTTTGATCGTTTTCATCAGCAGTCCCCAACCTTTTTGGCATCAGGGACTGGTTTCATGGAAGACAATTTTTCCATGGACAGGGTAGGGGGGACGGTTTCGGGATGATTCAAGCGTATTACATTTATTGTGCACTTTATTTCTATTATTATTACATTGTAATACATAATGAAATAATTATACAACTCACCATAATTCAGAATCAGTGGGAGCCCTGAGCTTAATTTCACTTGCCACTCACTGACAGTGTTTTGATATGACTCTGCAAGCAATCGATTTATTATGGTCTCTGTGCAGTCAAATCTCTCTGCTAATGATAATCTGTATTTGCAGCTGCTCCCCAGTGCTAGCAACAACATCTCAGCTCCACCTCAGATATCAGGCATTAGATTCTCATAAGGAGCACACAACCTAGATCCCTCACATGCTCAGTTCACAGTAGGGCTCGAGCTCCTATGAGAATCTAATACCACCGCTGATCTGATAGGAGGAGGAGCTCAGGCAGTAATGAGAGCGATGGGGAGCGGCTGTAAATACAGATGAAGCTTCCCTCACTTGCCCCCCCGATCACCTCCTACTGTGTGGCACGGTTCCTAATAGGCCACAGACCGGTACTTGTTCATGGCCCAGGGGGTGGGGACCCTTGCTCTTCATGACCAATGCAAGTGTTGTGAGAACTTGAACCAAGTTGCACAGAGTAGGCAGGCAATAAATACCAGTTGCAAGGGTATTCTGTATATATTCCAGGATGATTTTTGTCTCCAAGATATTCCATCTAAACAAATGGCATCTTCACTCTCCTCCCAGCCTGTCCAGCCTGCTTAACACTGCTGCTTAGTTTTTCTTGCTTAAGGTTACTAAGGCAAAAGCAACCGATTAACTGTGCCACTGTCATTTTAATATACAAACGGTTCACAGCTTGTTCATGCTTCTCGCCATTGCAAGCTCTGGGCAAAACTGAGCTCTCTGGCAATAACTGATTTCACTCATTTTACAAGGTGATATGGCAAAAATGGATGCAGCCATACTGAATGCTATTACTAGTACTTCCCTACAGATTCTCATTCAGGATATGCTTCTTCCAAATGTTAAGAAATATACTGAAGCAGAGGCATTTGAATATTTACTCTGATAAATTATCTTTCAAATATTTCTAGATGGAGACCTTCACTAGCTGTAAATTACTTTATCATCCATTTCTCTATTGTTTATGACTTCACAGTGGCTGATGAGAGTAAATTAGCGGTCTTGTCTTTTCATTAACAGATGAAGAGGAGGTTTTTAAAAATCAAATGATAAAAATGAGTTGTAAATCCCTTTTAAAAAGGTAACTCTATACTCATGCCATACATTAGCAGTCCTAGAAACTCCTTGTCAATTTGTTATGGCCCAAATTTCCAGTATCTATATAAAAAATCTGCAGATGGCATTGATTGGTGATGCTACCCACTCCTTTTCCATCATGGAACATTGCCATCATTCTCTATGATCAATGAGACTGGGTCATCTTGATGACAATCTAGTTTCAGTGATATTACAGATAATTGAAAACTTGGCAGCTGTATTGCCAAAAATCAGGTTGCCGTGAATCCCACCAAATGAATTCATCAATGTAAAATATTATACTGTGTTATTGTACTTTCTCAAACTCTAAGCAATTTGCTTTTCACAACAGAGGACAATTCAGGAAGATCACAGTTTAGGTGGATTATAAGGACAAGTCCAGAAATCCCTACACAGGATATATTTTCTATGGCCTTTGACAAAGATGAAGTAATTCGAAGAAGCTTATTTTTGAGAAAAGTAAAAGTCTCACATAATTCCATTTGGAGTTAAAGGAGAAAATAGAAAAAGAAAAGAAATTACTTTGAGAGATAGTGGCTTACAAATTTCCAGAATGAATGAAAGAACAAATTCTCTGATACAAGAAACCCAATGATTCTCAAACAAGGTAAGAAGGAATGGATAGCTAGACACAACAGGGTGAAACTGTAGAATCCCAAAGAGAAAAAGGAAAGGCCAGGAAGGAGAAGAGGCCTTACCACTGAAGGACCGCCAAACTGAGCTGATTTTTCAGTGGCAATAGTGGAATATCAAGTGCTACCACATCCAGTCTACAAATATTCCTAGTAAAATTAACTTTCAAACATAGAGGATAAATAAGCTCATTTTTTAAGACTTTATTTTTTAGAACAATTTTAGGTTCACAGATTTTAAAATTGAGTAAAACATACAGAGTTTCCATATACCCTTTACTCCCACATATGCACAGCCTTCCCCACTATCAACATCATCCACCAGAGTGGTATATTTGTTACCAAGGATGAACCTACATTGACAGTGTTATCACCCAAAGTCCATAGTGTACTTTAGGGTTCACTCTTGGTGTTGTATATTCTATGAGTTTGGACAAATGTATAATGATATGTATTTATCACTATAGTATCATACAGAGTATTTTCACGGCCCTAAAAGTCCTGTGCTTCACCTAGTCATTCTTTCCTCCTCCCTATCCCTGGCAACCACTGATCTTTTTACTGTCTCCATAGTTTTGCCTTTTCCAGAATGTCATATAGTTGGAATCATACAGTACGCAACCTTTACAGATTGGCTCATATCATTTAGTAATATACATTTAAAATTACACCATGTCTTTTCATGGCTTGATTAACAATAATATTCCATTGTCTGATATACCACAGTTTATCTATTTACCTACTGATGGATATCTTGGTTGCTTCCAAGTCTTGGCAATTATGAATAAAGCTGCCATAAACATCTTTGTGCAGGATGTTGTATGGACATAAGCTTTCAACTCGTTTGGGTAAAGGCACACGATTGTTGGACCATATGGTAAGAGTATGTTTGGTTTTGTAAGAAACTGCCAAACTGTCTTCCAAAGTAGCTGTACCATTTTGCATTCTCACCAGCAATGAATGAGAGTTCCTGTTGCTCCAGATCCTCACCAGCATTCAGTATTGTCAGTGTTCTGGATTTTGGCCATTCTAATAGGTGTGAAGTGGTAACTCATTGTTTTAATTTGCATTTCCCTAGTGACATATGATGTTGAGCATCTTTTCATATGCTTATTTTCTATTTGTTTATCTTCTTTGGTGAGGCATCTGTTAAGGTCTTTTGCTCATATTTTAAGTAGGTTATTTGTTTTCTTATTGTTGAGTTTTAATAGTTCTTTGTACATTTTAGATAACAGTCCTTTATCAGATATGTCTTTTGCAAATATCTACTCTCAGTCTGTGGCTTATCTTCTCATTCTCTTGACAGTGTCTTCAATGGAACAAAATTTTTTAATTTTAAAGAAGTTCAGCTTATTGATTATTTCTTTCATGGACTGTGCCTTTGGTGTTGTATCTAAAAAGTCATTACCATACCCAAGGTATGTAGGTTTTCTCTTGTTATCTTCTAGGAGTTTTATAGTTTTGCATTTTACATTTAGGCCTATGATACATTTTACATTAATTTTTGTGAAAGGTGCAAGATCTTTGTTTAGATTCATTTTTTTGCATGTGGATGTCCAGTTGTCCCAGCACCATTTGTTGAAAAGGCTATATTTTCTCCATTGAATTGCTTTTTTCACCTTTGTCAAAGATTAGTTAACTGTACTTGTGTGAGTCTATTTCTGGCCTTTCTATTCTCTTCTATTGATCTGCCTATTCTTTCACCAATACCACACCATCTTGATTACTGTAGCTTTATAGTAAGTCTTGAAGTTGAATTCTCCAACTTTGTTCTTCTCTTTCAACATTGTCTTGGTTATTCTGGGTCCTCTCCACATAAACTTTAGAATCAGTTTGTCTATATCCACAAAATAACTTGCTGGAATTTTGATTGGGACTGTGTAAAATCTATAGAGCAAGTTGGGAAATCTGACATCTTGACAAGATTGAGTCTCCCTATCTGTGAACATGAAATATCTCTCCATTTATTTAGTTCTTTGAGATCTTTCATCAGAGTTTTGAAGTTTTCCTCATACAGATCTTGAACATATTTTGTTAGACTTATACCTAAGTATTTCATTTTTTTCTACATGCTAATGTAAATGATAATGTGGTTTTTATTTCAAATTCCATTTTTTAACTGCTAGTATATAGGAAAGTGACTGGATTTTGCATATCAACCTGGTATCTTGCATCCTTGCTGTAATTGCTTATTAGTTCCAGGAATTTTTTTGTTGATTCTTTCAGATTTTCTACATAGAAGATTATCTCATCTGTGAACAAAGGCAATTTTCTTTCTTTCTTCCCAAACTGTATACCTTTTATTTCCTTTTCTTGTTTTATTGCATTAGCTAAGACTTTCAGTACAATACTGAAAAAGAGTGGTGAGAGAGGACAACCTTGTCTTGTTCTTGATCTTAGCAGGAAACCTTCATAAGTACGCTTTTTTAAAGACAGAAACTGAGATTGCCACCAACAGATCTACACCAAGGAAATTTCCTTATTAAAAGGTGTTTTTTTCCCCCTAAATGAAAAGATTGATTAATTTTGCTTTGGCGGCTTCCTTGGTGGCACAGTGGTTAAGAATCCTCCTACCAATGCAGGGGACACGGGTTCAAGCCCTGGTCTGGGAAGATCCCACATGCCATTGAGCAACTAAGCCCATGTGCCACAACTACTGAGCCTGCGCTCTAGAGCCCGTGAGCCACAGCTACTGAGCCCACATGTCACAACTACTGAAGCTTGTGCGCCTAGAGCCTGTGCTCCGCAACAAGAGAAGCCACTGCAATGAGAAGCCTGCATACCGCAATGAAGAGCAGCCCGCGCTCACTGCAGCTAGAGAAAGCTCATGTGCAGCAATGAAGACCCAACACAGCCAAAAATAAATAAATAAATAAAATGAATTTTTTAAAAATTTGCTTTGTTTTATGCATCTTTGTTTTGTTTTACTTATCTCACTCCCTTACTGAAACTTGATGGTGGTAGTTGAAACAGTTTGTGCATTCTTGGTTGCTTGCTATTTTTTGCTTTTAAATTGCACTTTTTTCCAAAGAGTCAAACAGTAGTAGAAGCAAAGGATAATCTTCTTTGCTAACAGTTCTCCAATTTCTCTTCTCTCCCCTTGTGTATAACTATTTGGTCTATAAACCTAGTTATTTCATCTGCACTAAGAACAGCTACCTTGAAGAGTCAAAAGCTGCCTCTCTGAACCTTTAAGATGAAAAAAAAAAATCACTTGGTTTTTTCAAATTACCTGACTGAGACCCTACTTCTGATGAATCCACTCTGAATTTGGATTAAACTGTCCATGACCACATTCATGATTAGTATAAAGTTTTTGCAGTAAGCTTCATTTCAGTAGATGCATTTCCAGACAAAACCAGATTCACATTTTGAAAGAAACTATTTTGTATGTACTGGAGTTTTAAAATGTAATTATGAAATGCAGATTTCCAATTATGAGTCCATGGTACAGTTTATAATTACACTGTAAATTTCCTTTTGTATGAATCCATATTTTCCTCATGTCTATATTTCCTAGAGCCACAATTTTCATGAAGAGAAAGAAACAGCTTTGTAAGACAGGAGGCTGGTCTCTCAGAGCTTTATAGTATTAGTACTTTATGCAAAGACTCTTTGGGCCTTAATTCTAAGAAAATAAACAGTATTTAATATGAGCCAAGCAAAAAGCTTCTCCTTTGAATTACAATGCCTTCTTACGTTCTTGGGCTCTTGGTTTTTAAGGTAGTGTCTAGTAGGTAACAAAAAGAAAAAAGAAAAAGGAGAGTTTCTTCCAACAGGTAGTCATGAACCCCAAATAAACTGGTTTGCTGGTTTGCCATAAAGCTTACTAATGCAGAGCAAAAACAGAACCATATATTTTTCAAGACTGCATGTTTTAGTTTCTTTTCTACAGTTCTTAGAATGTGTATAAATTCTCTGTAAGATGCAAATTATTTCCTTCATGTGATTGAGTACTTATAGTTAATAATTAAGGTAACCATTTATTTTAAAAGTCTACCACACCCATTTCTAAAAAGGCCTGAGGCAGTTTACACATCAACACACAGTTCAAAGGCACACTATTATGTTTAAATACCCAATAAAATACACTCTAGAAAACATAAAGGAGTCGGTTGATGCTATCAAGGACTAGTCATGTCCTGCCTTTTTGAATGGCTCCCCACCCCAGAAGCTATCTCCTCCCTGCACTCTTAAGTGGAGGCTGTTTGTTCTTGAACTTTCCACTTAACCACAGGGGCTGGCCGGGCTTGTGCAGCAGAATCAGCAGGACAATGGCATGGGTAAATGTGTGGATTTTGTTGCCTCACTGCCCGGACTGGAATCATGGCTCGGTATTTTGAGCAAGTTATTCAATGTCTCAGAGCCTCAGTTTCCTCGTCTGCAAAATGGGGGATAATAATAGTACCCATCTCACAGGTGAGAATGTAATGAGTTTTGTAAAGTACTTGAAACAGAAACTGGCACACAGTAAGTGCTAAATGACTGTTAGTACTTGCCCATTCAACATTCCTCCAATCTCCTGTAAAAATCCTTCTTCCTTTGAAACTTGTGCCTCTCAGATGTACTGTCCTCCAGCCCTTCTTATTGTTCTTGTATGCATCAGAGATTTTGGAACTCGGCTTATGATTTTTCTCTCCACCCCAAGTTTGCCATAATCCTGCTCTCTTTAATGTTCATGTGGACGACTCTTCCAATACCTAGTACCTTGGCTTCAACTTCAATGACTTGCATCTCCACAGAGAGATGAACAACTCATTCCTTCTCCCGTATTATCACCTGGAGTTGCTCCACCTGTAAAATCTTAAACCAGTTGGTTCAACTTTCTCATCATAGGCTCCTATTATCCTCACTGTTTCAACTGTACCTGTGTATCCATGAGAATTGTGACTAAAGTCCTATTCTTCACTCCATGTATTAGAGTTTCTTTTGCTTTTACTTCCTTCTCCATCTCACTTTGGTTTAGCACTTCAATCTATATCTTTAAACAATACCTCCAACTTCTTGCTACTCTTGCTCTTTTTTCCTTCTGCAATACTTACCCAAATGTGGATCAATCCAGTCTTCTTTGCTTCTAATACCACACTAAGTACATCACTCAACCCTGGGCACTGGAGCCACTAACTCATGATCTCTGTCTTCTCCCACGCCCTCAGCACACAGCCTGGCAGTCTCCTCCACACCCCTCTCTAGCCCTGCTTTTCTTTGCAGACTTCCTACCCCTACTCTCTAATCCCTCATATCCAGTCACCAAGTTCCATCCTAACCATGTGCTAAATATCTGTTGAATCTAACAGGCTCACTTCATTTCTTCTCTCCTCCTCATCATCTCTAACCATCTCTTTCCCCTGCAAAATATTCTCCTTCCTGCTGCCAAAGTGCATCACGTTCTGTACATCCTTAATATCCTTCAGTAACTCCCCAGTGCTTGCATAGCTTGACCCCAGGGCCTCTGTTCACCTCTCTAGACCCCTTTCCCGATTCTTCTGACCTGAACCTTACACACCCAATTACTTGTGCTTCCTCAATTGTGCCACATTCTCTCAGACCCCCAATGCATTCCATATGCTACCTCCTTTGCAGGGAATGCCCTTTTCCCTCTTTTTCTACCTGGATAACTCCCATTGGTCTTTTAGGGTTCCATTCAAATGTCCCTTCTTGGCAGCTCTGGTGTAGAAACTTCCCTGACCCTTCCTCTCTGACCCTTCCTCTTCCTGAGCAGGCTGGCTGAGTGTCTCTCTTTGTTCTTCTATGTTCTTCTTTTCAAGTATTTACCATGTTCCTGGTGCTTGGCACCCAGTAACCACCTGGAGCTTGGTTAGTGAAGACATCCCATTTCCATAAAATAATGATAAAACTATAGTAGCATTTCATTTTATGTGCCCATTTGGAATAGAGATTTTTAAAACTGTGGTGGAGTTCGTTGTAACAGAGTCAGTATTGCAGAGTGACTGCCACTCCAGTTAGCTGGTTGGCAGCCATGCTCTCAAGTAACTGTGTAACCAAAACCAAGGACTTGATTGATAGTTACCACCTGCTGAGCAACCCTGGACGCCCAACGTATCAGGCACTTAAGCATGTCTTCTGGCTCCCCTCCTGGCAGCAAGATGGCTTCAGCACTCTGGGCATCACATCCCACACAGAAGCACTTAGCTATCAGAGAAAGGTCTGTTTCTCTCTTGTATTTCTTTGTTAAAGAGGCAAAAAAAATCCTTTTCCAGAAGCCTGCCCCTGCCCCCACCGTCAGAATAGTTCCTTCCAATTGCACTGGACAAAACCAGATCATGTTCCAAACCCCTAAACTGGTCACAGGCACAGGGAACGGGGGCATTATTCTGGTTCCTACCAATCAGGATTTACCTGAGCCACCTGTGGGAATAGGACACTAAACAAAATTAGGGTCTAATTAAGGACGAGGAAGGAAATGGCTATTGGGTAAGCAATTGGCAGTCTGCCAAAATGAACGTCATTGTTGAGCAAGAGCTGGATTTCGTGTTAGGCTCAACAGTGTGAGTCCCATCTCTGCCATTTCCTACTTGTGTGACCTTGGGCAACTCTTTATCCTCCCCAAGACTCGGTCTCCTCATCTGTAAAATGGGGATTCCAAAACCTAACTTTTAGCATTATTGTGAATATTACACAACATATATAATGTTGCTGACCCACAATGGACAGTCATTCATCCATTTAAAAATCTTTTGTGGACACCTACAATGTGCCAGGCATTAAGCCCAGGATATAGTGGTGAATAAGATAGGTATGATCCCTCCCTTCATGTAATTTGCTAGTAATACATGTTAGTTTTTAAAATTTCCTAATTTTGCTGACTCAGAAATCTGTAAGCACTTTGATTACTTTGACGATCACTTTCTAAAGAAACTCAATGTTTTTAGGAGTACTTATGGCTTCTGAAATTTTATATTTATTGTGTGAAGGCTTATAAACATTTACTTTCTCTTTTTTGGTTTATTCTGTTTAAATAAAATTATCAGAGATATTTATATTTTTATGACTATATTGTCATTGTGAATGCTATCCTGATTCTTAGACTAAAGATGATTGGTAAAGTGCCATATTTAAAAAAGTGAATAACCGAGACAACATCCAATATAATCTCATAGCCCTGAGGAAAGATCCAGATGCAACAGCATGCAGTCTACCCATCTGAGTAATCATATACTTGGTCTATAGTTAAAACAGATCCAATTCATGAGGAGGGTTAATTTTCACTTAATAAGAACAATCAGGTAATTAGGGTGACCCATTCCCCAACTATACCCCTTAACAGCTTTTCTCTTTTTAGTCAAATAAACAAGAAACAGTTGACCCTTGAACAATGTGGGGATTAGGGGTGCCAACCCTCCTCACAGTGGAAAATCTGCATATAAGTTATAGTCAGCCCCCTGTATCTGCCAGTTCCTCATCTGCGGATTCAACCAACCATGGATTGTGTAGTACTATAGTATTTACTATAGAAAAAATTCCACATATGAGTGCATTTCAAACTCCTATTTTCTGGGTCAACGGTAGTTAAGGAGACTTGTCAAGAATAACCTCTCCCCAAACCACCCATATCACATATGCTTGAAAGTATAATTAAGATACTATTGAAGCAGATTAAGGCACCTCTCTTACCTTAACCTTTTTGGGGGGATACAGGAAGAAAAATGGTTTTAGAACAGGAGATCTAAAGATAAAATACAAAAGAGGTGACAATAAACATTAGGTTTACAAATCTGGGGGCCCAGAAAAGAGGGAGACCTCTGCTCACTTGTCACGCTTGACTCACCTCTATCTAGTTTTCTATTGACATATACACTGATCTGTTTCTTGTTTGCATTTCCCTTTGGTCCTACCAAGGAACACTTAGATGTCTTTATCAGAAAGTGTCTTTATATACACAAAAGCTAAATGGGTCATCAAACGTAGAAGTTGTTTCTCTAGTACTACCTATGGATTTTCACCAATGCATTCCTTCGTGCAGTCTAAGGATGAAGTGAGTACCAAGTGAGTACCTAAAAGAAGTATGGGTGGAGCTAGGGCATAGTTTCTAGGCATGGGCAGAGATAAATGGCCTTTTAGTGTGATGTAATATTTAAGCTTAACCTTAATCACAAATATAACAGTTGGAAGGAAATCTATTACTTATCCAGTGTGGACAGACAACAGTTAGAAGAAAACCCCACAAAAGTGATAAACAGGAACACAGAGATAGAGAAGGCATTGAATACATGTGGGCTGAATTAACTGAGAATTGAAGCTAGAGACAAAGTGTGTTATTATTAAATTTTATGGTGTGTAAAGATTAAGTTGATGGGACCAAATATCGTGGGATCCCTAGACATTTTAAACCTTTAATAGCGAAATACAATACTTGTAGAGAAAAGTTCAAGGAACAAATATGTACAGTTTGATGCCTTATCACAGAACAACGTCCATGTACTCACCACCAATGTTACCTGGTTCCCTCCTGCTTCTCCCAATCACTACCACCCCCAATAAAGGTACACACTGTCCTGACTTTTATGAAAATTACTTTCTTCCTTTTATTTATGGGTCTTCCACCTAAGCATGCATCTTCAAACACTAGTTTTTTTGCCTGCTTTTTGAACTTTATATAAATGGAATTACAGTACATATTCATGTTCCTGACTTATTTCATTCAACATTGTGTCTATGACATTCACACATGATATTGAATGTAGCTGCAATTTGTTCAGCTACATAAAATACTATAAATTTTCATTACTGTCTAGTATTCATTGAAATAATATACCACAACTTATTTAACCACTCTATTCTTAGATGTCTTCAAAAACCAAAGGAGCCTTAATATATTTTTCTAACTACTTAGACTTTCATTATGGTAAAGACTACCTTTTAATTTATGAAGTTGATTCATTTAAGGGAGAGAAACAATAAAAGTTTTTTAAATTCAGTGTGTTTCAGAAAAGGGGTAACTGGAGAGTGTTGATTCTGATTGAGCTGGCAGAGAGGGAAGATGCAGGGAGAACCAAGGTTTCTTTCCCCCTTATTCCCTGTTGGAGAAGCACTTGAGGCCCTGCTCCAAACCAAATAGCTCTGTCTTCTGCCACTGAAGGAGGAGTGAGGAAACTGTGGCTCCATGGCAGAGTGACTGTGTTTAGTGAGACAGAAAGAGAATGTGTGTGTATACATGCACAAAAGGGCTTCAGTTCTGGTTATTATTCCATTAATTCTTGATATTGGTTTTGATATATTTGCTGTGTTTTGGTCATAAAACCCCAAATGTTCTATTAATCACAGACTATTTTATTACAAAAAGGGTTGTGCTTCGTGTTGTACTGGGTTATTGTTCAGCAAATACTCAGCCCCCTCCACCTCTCCCTTGGAATGAAGTCTATTTTCCTATCTTTGGGCTTGGCCATGTGACATGCTTTGGCCACTGGGAAATCAGCAGGTGTGATACAAACAGCAGCTCTAAATATGCTTGAGTGGTGGACTCATGGTCTTGTGTTCCAATGATTTTCCAGGACAAGAGCAAGCCCTGGGTGGCTTCTGCCCGTGGGCCCCAGAATGAAAAATGTGGAGCAGACCTGAACCCATGCCAAAGCCTAAATAACCCACAACTTGAAGCAGAGCTGCCCACCGCAGCTGAGCCTATGTCAGCCCAGCTGAAGTTGACCATGAGCTCGAGAATAAATGCTTATTATTGTGAGCCTCTGAGTGTGGAGTATTTTGCCATTACAGTGGTGAAGATTGTTTTATAGCTATAGTCAGAAGTGTAAAGATCAGGTCGTTATCACTCAATAGTGCTTTTGGCTCCATTTATTTCACTCTGCATTTGCTCTATGAAACCAGAGATTCAAATTTCAAGATTTTTTTTAGTGCAAATCCTAAATACCCAGGGGACTCCTGCCAAATCCCTTTGGAATTTGAAGAAAAGGGCTGATAAGAGATGGAAATAAACATCCCTGGCATTAGTGGACATGAGCAAGGATCAGTAAGGAACTTCTTGCCATAGCTACACTTGGCAAAATGGCAGAAGAGACTACACCTGCATTCAGGTGAGCACGTATGCTGTTCTGAGCTGATTGAGAAAGGTGGAAGATGCCATACTTTGGTGGGAGGTATACAGAGTTAGAGCATAGGTAAGTTATGGTTTTTAGCAGCTAACTGTTGAGGTCAACAAAGCTATAACCTAGGAAAAGTGAAACTTTAGAGGTAAAAACTGCACATTCGTGGAGGAATGGTAAATTTCATATCCTGCTGGTGAGAGTGTAAATTGGTCTAAACACTTCAGAGAACTTGGAGTAAGTGGAAGTTACTTTGGAGAACAAGCATATATTAAATAAAGTTGAAGATGTTCATCTCTTAAGACCCAGTAATCTGGTGCTGGATGTGTCCCAGTGGGACTCAACAGGACTGGTGCCACACCTGCGGGGCATTTTTGTTTATAAGAGTGATGGGGAGTTTGTTGTCAGGTAGTGGATGGGAGCCAGGTATCCCATATGTCCTGCAAGTTGAAGGCTCATCCCATTCAAAAAAGAATTGTCCTGGGTCCTCCATGACTTTAGAAGGTCTACTAGAACATTCATGTAGATGAAAAACCTGTTTATCTAAGGGTATAAAAACTTGGTTTTATTTACTTATTTATTTTTATTTTATATTGGCGTATTATTGATTTATAATGTTGTGTTAGTTTCAGGTGTACAGCAAAGCAATTGTTACACATATACATGTATCTATTCTTTTTCAGATTCTTTTCCCATATAGGTTATTACAGAATATTGAGTAGAGTTCCCTGTGCTATACAATAGGACCTTGTTGCAGAAAATCCTTTTTTGGTTGTGTTTTTTTCATGGAGATATCTTCCCCTTCCTCCAAAAACCAAAATGTAATCAGAAATTTTTAGCCTTCTCCTCAAATAGAAACTTTTAACTTGAACTATAGAGTAGACAAAATGAACTAACTTTTCTTTCTGTCTGCCCATACACACCATCTAGTGGATTTATAATTTAATTGAAAACAGGAATGAGAAAAGAGCTATATGATCTAATAATTCAAGTTGTAGATGCTGGATAAAAAATATTGCTTTATAAAAACATGGCAAGGAGAATATTACAAAAAAATTAGGGTTTGGCATTTTAGAATATCCCCCGTCTGTATATTAAGTACATCTTTGAATGTTAAGTGGATATCTAGGTATTTGACACATTTGTAAAAGGTAAAGAAGGAATCAAATAACTATACTGTGGAGAATAATCATAGAGTTAAGTTACTCTGAAGAAAGAAGTTAATTAGGGCTTCCACGGTGGCGCAGTGTTTAAGAATCCGCTTGTCAATGCAGGGACACACGTTCGAGCCCTGGTCTGGGAAGATCCCACATGCCGTGGAGCAACTAAGCCTGTGAGCCACAACTACTGAGCCTGCGCTCTGGAGTCCGGGAGCCACAACTACTGAGCCCACGTGCCACAACTACTGAGCCCATGTGCCACAACTACTGAAGCCTGCACGCCTAGGGCCTGTGCTCTGCAACAAGAGAAGCCATCACAATGAGAAGCCTGTGCACCACAACAAAGAGTAGACGCTGCTCACCACAACTAGAGAAAGCCCGCGTGCAGCAACGAAGACCCAACACAGCCAAAAATAAATAAATAAATAAATTTTTAAAAATTAAAAAAAAAAAGTTAATTAAACTTTCATTCATAACATAAAATTATTTTATACAAGCACGCAATATTTAGGTGTATTTCATATTATATAAAAAGTCCACCAGCATTCAGTATTTATGTGCATTTCACTCTACACTCTATACTCATAGCATTCTAATACCATCAGTTACAGGGCTTTAGAAATCAACTATTCTAATTTTCTTATTTTATAGACAAGAGAATTAAAGCTCAGAGAAGTTAAGTGATTTGCTGAAGGCCATAGTTATGCAGGGGTAGGATCAGAACTCAGATCTCTTGAATCTCAACAAAATATGTTTTTCCACTACTCTAGCTTGATAAAATAGAAAGTGCCTCACAGGACAGACACTAAAATCCAAACAAATAAATACAAAATTTCATCTTTCTATGAGAGAAACTAATAGGGAACCTAATTTAGATTGAAAAGTTTTCTCTGTGGAAGAAGGGAATAAACAAAGGAAAGAAGCATTTCAGGCGGCAGGAAGAATATAAACAGAGGCGCACTTACTTTCTCATTCCTGAAATTAAAAAAAAGACATGGCATGTTAGAGGAACTGACAGCAGGGCTGGAGTGTGGGGACTCAGGGAAGTCCTCAAAAGGCTCCCTGGGGAAATGGACAGAGGCTGGCCCAAGAGGGGGGCATGGCGTCCTGGACTGGGTTTTATTCTAAATGCAAAGGAATCCACAGAAGGATGCTAAGCAGAAGGGCCATGTACCCAATATTTTGACTCTTTAAAGATGACTCTTTAAAAGAAATATTTTTGCCTCTTGAATGTGTAAACTATATACAATACCAAGTTCAACAATAGGGTGTTCATTAAAACTCATCTCTCTCACTACTGTCTTACAACCACCCACTTCTCTGTCCCAGACCAAACAATATTACATTCTTTTCCTTTTTTTTTTTTAACAAAAATTGTAATTTACACATTGCTTTGCATTTTCCTTTATTTCCTTAACCATCTTGGAGCACTTTTTACATCAGCTCATTTAGAGCTGACCAAAAGCTACATAGTATACTATTGCATGGATATACGAGTCTTTATTTTAAATGTTTTCCATTGACAGACAATGTAAATTAGTTAGCTAGTGGGAAGCAGCAGCACAGCACAGAGAAATCAGCTCAGTGCTTTGAGACGACCTAGACGGGTGGGATAGGGAGGGTGGGAGGGAGGTTCAAGAGGGAGGGTATATGGGGATATATGTATACATATGGCTGGTTCACTTTGCTGTACAACAGAAACTAACACAGTATTGTGAAGCAATTATACTCCAATAAAGATCTAGTAAAAAAAAAAGACATTTACGAGATACACACACACACACACGTACATATACGTATGCTGCACTGAATATGCATATACCATTTTGCCCTTCTGTAAGATACCTGAAAGACAAATTCCCAGAAATAAACAGGTGGGTCATAAAGGCTTTATATACTTTTAATTTTGATAGATATTGCCAAATTGTTCCTCAAAGTGAGTAAATTAATTTATACCTCTCACCAGTGTATTGAGTGCCTGTTATCCTATACCTCTTGCCAACACAACATATGTTCAGAGTTTTTGAAATACACCAGTCTGATAGGTGGAAAATGGCATCTCATTGTAGCTCGTATTTCTCTTGTGATGAGAACAGATTGCACGTGGGAATGACTTGAAGCCGGCAAGAGTGAAGTCAGGGAGACCAGTGAGCAGCTACTGCAATAAGCCACGTGAGAAGTGGCTGGGGTGTGGCAGTGGAGATGGGGGAAGGGGAGAGCACCATATACTGTACAGGTAGAACTGGCAGGATTTGCCCATGCGCAAGCACTGGTTGTGAGTGTAAACGGTGACTCTCTAGTGCGTGAAACATGGTGGGGGAGGGATTTGGAAGTGACAGGTGAGACTGACGGAAGACCTGGAGCTCGTTTTAGGACAAACACGTGCTACATTAGAGCTGCCTGGGAGACATGCAAGCAGAGATGTCGTGGAGGCATCTGATGTGCAGGTGTGAAGCTCGGGAGGTACATTTAGCATGGTCCATACTTATAATAGACTTTACCTAGAGAAACTGGGGAAGGGTTTAAGATCATTCACGCTGAATCTCAGTGTGACACTCAATTGATCTAAACATAAAATCTATAAAAATATGAGTTCCTTAAGAAATCTTGGTTCAAGTACTCTCATAAATGTAGGTGGAGCTAAGAATGGTAAGGATGCATCTTCTGAGAAAAGGAATATATATTTTTTGAAAAGTTCTTATTAAAAATAAGCCATATCCCCATTCTGACATTTTTCAGCCTTTCTTTCTTTATTAAATCTTTTTTTAAAAAAATAAAAGGACTTTTGTAGCACATTTGGGAAACAGAAAATCATAAAGAAGCAACATAATCCCATTAATCAGAGGTAGTATCACAGATTTAGTTATCTGTATAATTCTATGGCATAGTCTTTAACATTATAATGTGAATATTTACATGCCAGTATTCTTAAAAATATTATTTAAAACTGTAACCTGTCTCCATATAAAAGGACTTTTAATTATTTAAACACTATCATTGTGTATTATAATTAAAAACAATTTTTTTCTAGATTACACAGATGTGCTTTTCATTTTCATTTCTTTATTTTGTAGCAGAGTTCACATTTTGACATGCTTACTGGCTATGTGTATTAATGAGTTTTTCTCATTTTATTCACAGTTTTTGAAATCAGTGATTAATGTTGTGGAAGAATATCTACAAATAATACCTTGCTTTCCCTTAAAAGCACAGCTGGCTTTATAAGCCATCATTATATATATTTGCTGTTTACTCACTTTCATTAGGTACTTTGAACTTCGAACTTTTATTTTTGTGAAGATTAGCACCAAAATATCAAAAAGCATATTTTTCTTTGCCTCAGATCAACTTACAGAGTAATGAAGCTCAATTAATCTAAGTTAACTTTTATTCTCTTATCAATACCACCTAATGTTAATTTTTCTCTGTCCTAGAACAAATGGGCCTGTCCTAAATATACCGATCTAATTTGGACAACTTTATTTTCTGATGTTTCCATGCCCATTCTAATATTTTTGAGCACAAATATAAAAAGATATGACATCTCAGACATATAAGGCAATGACTGAAGCACTGTTTATAGGACCAAAGGACTGGAAACAACTTAAGTGTTCATCATAAGGTACTGTCACATTCATAGGACAGAATATGTGACTGTGAAAAGGAATTGAGGAAATAAGGAGGAGTGAAACTATAATCTCTTAGGTTAAAAAATCAATGTTTAGTATGACTTGCACTCTATCTGTATGAGAAATGTAGGCATTGTATATAACATTATTGTTTGTATTTTTAACAAAGAGTTGTATATAAATGCCTGTCCACATATAGAGAGAGGGTTTACAAGAAGGTTTTGTCCTTCCGGAGGGGAACTGGGACTGGGAGTTGAGGTGAGAAGCTGACTTAATTCTCATTCTATTTTCTGTTGTATTGTTGGAATTCTGTACCTTGTGCATTTTTGAAAAATGTAAAAGTAAACATAGAAATAAAATTACTCATCTCAGCCTATGCCAAGCATGCTGCCTCCCTCTTCTTTCACTCGCTGCCTTGTGGAAATGAGTAGTGCCTTCTCTCTGCCCCTCGGGTCTGCACTCACACCCTGACTGCACGTCCCTAGTCAGACTTCACTTTTCTGAATTAATTCTTCACTAATTGATGCTTATGTCTTTTAGAAATGTTACAAGCTTCCTGGGAAAGCTTCTGCCTGAACTCTGTGCTGCTGATAATCTTTGTCTATTCTGTCCAATAACAAATGACATCATTCTGACTTTTGTTTATCACTCTTGCTTCCTATTCTCCCCCACTGTCATCCCAAGGTTTCCTTGCCCACAGAAAACTGCACAGAAGACCCCAAGTAGCTATTATATAACATTTACAATAAACAGTAGCTTGATGGAGATTTTTTAAAAGTTGAGACAATTTTAAGGAGAAGGAGTTTGATAGTGGTGTGCCCTTTGGAATACCATGAGACTAGAGTTTAGGGATGATCTGTCCATGACAGACATCTGGTCCCTGGGACTTCTCCTTGCTCTAACATGTTCTGTTGTAGGAGAGAAAGCAGCTAAAATAAATATTAGTGATGAATTTTCTACATACTATTGCTATTGGCATCTCATACATAAAGTTAATTTGGAGCAGAAGCTGTCCTATTACCAAACGACAGGAATCTGAAGCTTAGGTTTATGCACAAAGCACAATAGTAATTTACATTCACAGTATTAACCTCCAATCTTCGTTCTGTTGAGTTCAACTACATGTTTTTAATTATTCTATTTCCTCTAAATCCAGAAGATAAAACTTTTTCAGGAGGGGGGTGGAAAATTCCCTCCAAACAAAAGGGGAGAATGTAGGCAACTGTTAAACCAAGGACCTTTCTTAAAGTGTTTTCCAACACACTTATGAGATCAGTCATAATATTTATATATACTCAAGCACTTTGAAATCTCAAGCTGTTTTAACCAGCTGTCATTTTGGTGTCAAACTCCGGTCATTTTAATGTGAAACTAAAGGTCAACAGAGAGTTTGTCTTATTCTTTTCCTATTAGTGAGATGCTCTATAGTTACTGAATTCTGATTAAACCCCCCACCGTAGTCCCCACTGCACACTCCTGTTATCCAGGTCATGTGGGGTTTTATGACTATTTACAAATAAAATACAAAGAAATGGAGAAAAGTAAAAACATCAAATTAATATTTTAAGGTGTATCAACAACCAAAAATATAGCCAACCCAGTATGGTCTATACAAGTTTGGCACTGATTATTAGGAAACATTTATATGTAAGAATGATATCCAGTAGGTGTATCATGCCAATTCAATTTTTTCTCTGTATCTAAAATAAGATGGCACAAAATTAAGAGGTACAGACTTCCAGCTGCAAAACAAATGAGTCACGGGTATAAAATGGACAGTGCAGGGAATATAGTCAATACCTATGTAACATCTTTGTGTGGTGATGGATAGTAACTAGACTTATCCTGGTGATCATTTTCAAATGTATAGAAATATCAAATCACTATGTTGTATAACAGGAACTAACATAGTGTTGTACTATGTTATACTTCAAAAACAAACAAACAAACTCATAGAAAAAGAGATCAGATTTGTGGTAACCAGAGAGGGTGGAGGAGGAATTGGATGAAGGCAGTCAAAAGGTACAAACTTCCAGTTATAAGATAAATAAATACAGGGATGTCATATACAGCATGATAAATAGAATTAACACTGCTCTATGTTAAATATGAAAGTTGTTAAGAGAGTAAATCCTCAGGAAAAAATTTTTTTTTCTATTTCTTTAATTTTGTATCTGTATGAGATGATGGATGTTCATTAAGCTTATTGTGGTCATCATTTCATGATGCAGGTAAGTCAAATAATTATGTTGTACACCTTAAACTTATACGGTGCGGTATGTCAATAATATCTCAAAAAAACTAGAAGAAACTAAAAGGGAAACAATAAAAATAAAAAATAAGATGGCAAAGTCCTTTTTTCATTGCTCATTCTAGCAACTACACTGTAAAGATCATTCATTGTAAATTTTGCTAAACTGTTGGTCTTTAAAAATATATTATTTATTTCTAAAGCTTATTCTCTTGGTTTACTGTTTAACCCCCAAATTCATATGTCAATATCTACTTCTGGCTTTTTTCTAGACTTTTGATTCTCACCTTAAAAATGTTTTGCTAATCTGCATCAGGATAATGAATTATATGGAATTATTTTATTAGCCATCATATTAAAGAGTAAGGGCTTAGAATTATGCATTCAAATCATGACAAAGGAGGAAAAGTATTTGAAGGTATCTATTTGGTTCCCTTTAAGTGAGGTTCTGAGTGATGCACTCTCCCAGCTAGTATTTTGCTGTCATTTGCACCTAGTTCATTCATCTATTCATTGAACATAAATGTATTGAGCATCTACTGTGAACCTGGCACTACTGTTCGTGCTGGGGAGTTGATGGTGAATGATAACAAACACTTGTCCTTTGAGAGCTTACATTTCAGAAGGGAGAGACAGACGGTAAAGACATGACAAATAAATAATGCAATTGCAGACTGTGGTAGGTTTTATGATAAAAAGAAGTGGGATAACAGGCTAGAGAGTGACAGGGGAGGTGTTACTTGAGGTGTGTTAATGAAGACAGCCTCCCTGGGAAGGTCCATCTGATACCTAACTCATGAGAAGACGTCAAGATAGAGCAAGATGAGCATGAAGCCTGGGACTGGCATGTTCGAGGAGCAGAAAGAAGGCAGTTAGTGAGGGGTGAGAGGTAGGAGGTGGGTCAGGGAGATGGGCAGGGTCCCACAGGTGAGGCTCCGCGGCCATGGAAGGAGTCTGTATTCTGCTCTAATGGTTGTGGGAAACCACCACGTGAAGATCATTCTGGAGACTACATAGAAACGAGCTGCAGGATTGCAAAGATGGTGACTCTAGGAAGCCAGAAGTCTTTCGAAACAATCCCGGCAAGAAAGGACAGTGAGAAACTTCCCTGGTGGTCCAGTGGCTAAGACTCCATGCTCCCAGTGCAGGGGACCCGGGTTCGATCCCTGGTCAGGGAACTAGATCTCACATGCATGCCACAACTAAGAGTTCTCATGCCACAACTAACGATCCCATGTGCTGAAACTAAGACCCTGTGCAGCCAAATAAATAAATAAAATTTTTTTTTAAAAAAGAGAGAGGACAGTGATTTAGACTGGAGTTTAGCACAGGATATGGTAAGAAGTGCTTGGCCTTGGAGGTAGCACTGAAAACCTAAGGTAAAGAACCTTAATATTTCTTATACTTCAGCACTTTTCATTTCAAAGAAAACTAGTAATAGCTAACAAAAAGCATGGCACACTGCTTTTTCCCAAATGTGTACAATCCTGTTTCTCTAAAAGCACCTTACTCATTGACACCATTTAATCACAGAATATTAGACTTGGAAGAGATCACAGAGTTACATAATCTAATCATCTGTTTTGCTCTAGCTTGAACAGGTTGAAATCAAAGAAAGCACAGGAAATATCACAAGTGGCCATTAATGCCTCCTGCTATAATTATAATATAAATACTAATATGCCAAAATAGCAAATCATTTTTTATGTTCACAGAAAAATTCAGAATGAATAAGATTTCATTACAAAAATTTTTCCCGTGAGGCATAATTCTGTGAGCAGCCTAGATTTCTAAAATAGCAATGGGCTGACCATAACGATATATTTTCCTTTAATTGTGTGTTTCTAGAGGATATCTTTAACTTAAAATATAATTACATTTTCAGGACACCAATTTTAAATTACTCAACTTTCTGAGACTTTTCTTAATAAGACCCCAAATAAGATCCTACAGCATAGCTTTAATCATTAGAAAAATAGTTGTTGTGAATAAATAAATCTTATATATGGAAATTCTATACTCGAATATAGAGTTGAGTAAAACATTAATACTGAAGGGTGTTTGCACTTACAACTATGATTTAAAACAGTAAGTTTCTGAATATTTTATTTTAAAAACTTCATAATCTTCATCTCCTAGAGATAGTGAAAAATCTGTGTGAAATAGAAGAAATGATTTATTCAACAAATATTTATTGAGTACCTATAGGGCCCAGGCATTGTTCTAAGTCATTGAGGTTATGGCAGTGGTCAAGAAAGACACACATGCTCGCCTGCATGCAACCTACATTCTGATGGTGGGAGAAACGCAATAAAAAAGCAAGTAATTTGTAATCTGTAATTAATTCATCTGGGATTGATAGTGTCATGGGGAAAAATAAAGCATGGAAAGTTGATGAGGAGTGTGGTAGAAGGGATTGCTATTTTATACATAAGAGAAAAAGACATTCAGAGAAAGAGAACTCCATGCAGGCAGAGGGGACAGCAAGTGCCAAGTGCAGGAGGAGGAAGCATGTCTGGTGTATGGGAGGAATCACAAGAAGTGGTTGGAGTGGGATGAGGGGTGTGTGGTGGGTCCCAGTTCACAGAGTTAAGCAGGGACCAAATTATGGGGGCCTCGTGGACCACTGTACAGACTTTGGCTTTTACTTTGAGTAGGGAAGTCACTGGAGAGTTCCAAAGAGAGGACCATCACGATCTGATTAAATATGCTCTAACAGGATTATTCTGGCTGCTGTTTTGATCATTGTGAGTATGTGTGTACATGTACGTGCGAACATGTCTGTGCTGGGGATGGGGTACGCAGTGATGGAAGTAGTGAGTCCTGTTAAGACACTATTGCAAAAATCCAGGCAAGAGAAGGTGATGGCTTGGACCAGGATGGACAATGTGGAACTGGTAAGAAGTGGTTGGGTCCTGTGTACCTTAGATGATTCGGTCAATGAAACTGCCACTGGAACAGATGTGGCTTATGAAAGAGAGGAGTGAGGGGTGACTCCATGGTTTTGGGCCTGAGCAACTAGAAAGATGGAGTTGCCCTTTACTGGGGGGGGAGACTGTGAGAGACAGGTTTTGTGTGAACTCCAGGAGCTTAGTTTTTGACATGGTAGGTTGGAGGTACTAATTAGACATCCAAAAGGAAATGTTGAGAGGCAGTGAAGATACGAGTTTAGCAGCTGAAGGGAGGCTGGGGCAAGAAATATAAACTGAGAGGTGTAAACTTTCAACAGCATTTAAAGCTGTGACATTAGAGACCATTTAGGGTATGGACTCTTAAAGGTTTTTGTGCCATGAACCCCTTTGAAAATCTGTTAAAACCCACAGTCTCCTTCCCTGAATGGCATTTTAAATGCACAAAATAAAATATATCTTAAATATATTTTGGTATATATAACTGGTATAAAGAAAACCAATTATAATAAAGTATGCCATCAAAACATTTTAAAAGTTACACTGTGGTAAAATGATATTTTTTTATTCATACACTAAATAATGAGATCTAACAGTGAGCAAAATAATTACAGTCACTTCAAAGAAGTCATGTGCATAAATATTTCAAGATATCTGTAACAGCTATAATGAGATGAAAATATCTGCAATAAGTCACAGATACAGCTGATATTACCGTGGTTTGGTTGCCTGCGTTCACAGTTGCAGGAAATGCAAAGTTCATTTAGAGGTTCATGAAAATAAAGAAACGTTTCCCTTTCAAGATCACAAAGACCAGGTCTGTGGACTCCAGATTAACAATCCCTCACTTAGGGGTGAACGTAGCTAGAGAAGAGGGGAGGACCAAGGTGTGTAACCTGGGATTCTCCAACATTAACAGGCAAGGAAAAAGGAGAAATGGCAAAGAAAATGGAAAAAACAAGACAAAATATGAAAATTAAAAGGAGACAATTTAAATCTCTAAATCAAGGAACTTGTTCCTGTTTAAATATCTTTAATCTTGCTCCTGCATTTGGCAGACAGCCTCAATGTACGCGCTCCATTTCTTTATCAAGTCTTTTATTTACATGTCCATTTCCATGTTGTTTTAGAATTCCAGTTCCTAGATAAGGAGCTATGTTTATATTATATTTAGGGAAACCCAGTGTTTCCTATAGTATCCTTCATCCAGGGGACATTAATCACTAGTATTTTCAATTTTACATAGAGTAAATTGATTTTCTATATGACATGCTTTTCTCTCAATCACCGGGTTAGATTTTATGGTAAGTTCTAATATCCATAAAATAGCTACTTTATCCATTTGGGCAAATATTAAGTCACATTTACCATCTAAACAATGAAAGTAGCAATGTATAATATATACTCAAATGTAGACTTTAACTGGCTTGTTGAAGAGATAATGCTGATAACTTACGTGATAATGCTGATAACACACAATACTCATCCATAGCCAAAAATGGAGGATGGAAAGGTTGATCATTAAGCTGGGAAATAGGAGGATACTGCTATAGTATGTTGGAAAGATATAACTATAGGTTTTAGACATACACACATCTATAAGATACTATAAATTGTTGTGTGCATCTAAAATGAAAACCTGGAAAGATTGTGGAAAAGCCCTGACAAATGGCAACAAAATTTCAACATTAAGCCTACTACTAAAGGGCACTTCAAAATCTGTTAAAGTAATTTTAAAAATAGATATAGTTTTCAAATATTTTCCTTCAGATGATTCTTCGGGTTGAAAGACACTTTGAGGACAACTGGGAAATGTAAACGCATACTGAAGATTAGACGATGAATTGACGTTAATTCCCTAGGGTGCAGTTATGCTGCTGTGGTTACATAGGAGGTTGTCTCAGTTACCAGGAGCTGCATGCTGACCTGTTTAGGGCTGACTTGTCACACTGCCTACAACTTAAAGTTTCAGATGATTCAGGAAAAAAATGTGTGTGTGGGTGTGGGTGTGGGTGTAGAGAGAGAGAGAAAAAGGACATAGAGAAACAAAGAAAGGAGACAGAACATGCAAGAAAGTGTTAATTAGTGAATGTCAGTGAATGACATAAAGATATTCATTCTACTAGTCTTCAAATTTTTTTATAGATGTGAAAACTATCAAACTAATGAGCTGTGGAAAAATAATTCCACAGAAATGTATATACATTAATATAATTAATCTCCCACAACATTGGTAAATCTATTTAGGTAATAGACATACCTAAAACAAGGAGGTAACGATTTATACAGCATAAATTAAAAAATTTAAAAAGAATAAAAACATGAATTTCATATAAACTGAATTCAAAATAAAAATGATTAAATAGGGCAATCATTTTATTTGCATCAAAAGTGTGACACACAGGGAAGAATAACTTCCCGATGTCCCGTGGTCACTCACTGAGAAGTCACAGAGTCCCCTAGTCATGCCCTACCGATCCAGGGTCTCTAATCTCAACTGAACCTTAGTATTGCTCAAAAATTATCAGTCCTCAATTTCTCCAAATCTCCAAAGAGGGCATTTTCTTTTTCTTTTTTTTTTTTTTAAGAGGGCATTTTCTATTCTCACCATTCTCAAATAATGTTCCATTACTCTCTGAGCAGATGATCTCATTTCCAAGTTCAAAGAAAATAGAAATACCAGATGGGAAGTCCTTCACCTGCATGCTCTGTGGTAGACGCTGCCATCTGGCTGATCTAACTGCCATTCCAAGTCCTGTGACTTCGTCTACCCGAGGATAGGAAAGCTTTCCCAGCCTCCCTTGTAGTGAGTTGTGGTCATGTGACACAGTGCTGGCCAATGAGATGTAAGCAGAGGTCTCCTGGAGGCCTCTGGGAACACGTTCCTGATTAAGGGACCAAGTATAGCCAACACCATCCCTTCCCCCTTTTTCCTGCCTTGCTCACAGCCTGGGAGGAAAAGATGAACAAAGTGATGTCTACCCTCTCAGTGCTGACATCACTGACTGCAGAAGCCATGCCAGCAACTGCTTACCTGAGAGAAATATTGTCACAGGAGAAAAGTAAACCTCTGCTTTAGTGAGGCACTGTTAGTAGCTGGATTTTCTTCTATTTGCAATGGAAAGCATTCCTAACTGACACTGAAGCCATTCTTCTCTCCATTCCACAGTTAAAGAGAGACCCCTTATCCAGCACTATGGATCCCACTTCTGCCTTCTCAGACGCTCTCCTCTATTGACTGCACCCCCTGCCCTTCAGTATCTTCAACCTTTCTCTCTCCACTAATTATTGCACATCATCAGTGTTTAACATACTCAAGTCTTGCCTGTATTAAATAAAAACTTTATTTATAAAATAAACTGTCTCTCAACCTCCCATCTTCCTCTAGCTTCTTCTGCCTTATCTTTATCCCTCCTTTCACTAATATTCTTCTTAAAAGAGCTGTCCACGTCCACTATCTCCAATTCCTTATTTCTTATTCATTCCTCAACTCGCTTCATCTGGAGTCAGCCCCAGCCACTTTACTGAAAGTGCTTTTGCCAAGGCCATCAGCAACATTCTTATTGCAAAATCCAATGGGAATTTGTTGGTTTTTATCTTCATTGACCTCTTTGTAGCATTTGACACCATGAGCATTCTATCCTTTTTGAAATACTTTCTCTCCTGGAATTTTAAAAAATATTCTGTCCTAGCTTTTCTTCTTCCCTCTGGCAGATCCTTCTAAGCCTCTTTTGAAGGATCCTTTTTGGCAAGTCCTTTGCATGTTGGTATGAAATGAGTATCTATATATTGCTGTCTCCTCAATCTGTATCTCTTCAGCAGCTCCCTACTAGAGACCCTGAAACGTCCCACAGACTCCCACAACCCTGCCTCTTCCCCCATGTTCTCTTTCTCCATGAGTGGTACCACCATCCACCCAGTGCTGCAAGCCAGATTCCAGAATGATCCTTGATGCCACCCTCTCCCTTGTTCCTCAAAACCAGTTAATCAGTAAGCCCTGTGAATTCAGCCTCCTAAAGGTCTGTGACCAGCCCATTCCTCTCAGTCCTGCTAATCTTCTCCCAGGTTAGCCTCTCCTGTCATCAGTTTCCTAAACCTCTCCCTCAGCTGACCCCATCTCTATGCTGTTGCTCAGGGGAACTTCTTTTAGTTTCTCCCAAACTGCCACCCTCTCTTTTACTTCTGAGCTTTCATGCATTTCCTCTGACCACAATTCTTTTCACAAGGCTAAGTACTAACCTTTCAATTCTCAGTTTAAGTTTCCACTGTTTTGGTTACCTTAGGCTGGGCTGGGTGCTCCTGCTGTGTGTTTGCATAACATCCTATACCCCCACTATCATGGTTTTTTTGTTTTCTTTTGCTCCGTGAGGACACATTTCATTTCTAATAACCCATTTCTCCAAATGGATTTCTCAGTTAGACTATAATGCTAAGATTTTAATTTTCTTGGCACTAAGACAACAATTCTCTATATGGCACTGGCATTCATTAATGGTTGTGGATTGAATCCCTGGAATATTAAGGATTCCCATTTAGTTTTAAGAGTCACTTAATCTACAATGAAAAAGGGACATAAATTCTGAGATAAATAGTCATTAAAATGACTTTGGTAATCATTAAAACAGTTATACTCCACTTATTAGGATTGATATATCTTACTTTTGTAAGCAAGGAGTGATCCTGTATTATCCCTGAAGTGTATAAATTGGTTATTGCCTATTGCAATAGAAATTCCAAGAAAAATAATTAAACAAAATATGTATAAACCACTAACTACATCTATATGGATTGTCCACAAGGAAAAGGACATAAAATGCATGAGACTGGAACTCTCATATACTGCTGGCAGGACAGTAAGATGATACAATCACTTTGGAAAACTCCTTAACTGTTTCCTAAAAATTAAACATACACCTATCACATACCCCAGCCAGTAAAAATGCATGAGGAGAAGTTGTGGAGTGACAGAAATGTACTATATATCTTGATTGTGACAGTAATTTTACGACCATATACATTTTTCAAAAGTCATCAAATTGTATACTTATATATGGTGACTTTATCTTATGTAAATTAACTCAATTAGATTCTATTGATTTTTTTTTTTTAAATTGCAAACATTTTGACGGGTAATTTGATGAACTAAAGTACTATTTTTAAGATACAATAATGTTATTTTGTTTATAAAAACTAAAAAATAATTTCCTATAATTTACAGTTGCATACTAAAATACAGATAGAATGTTTTAATGACTAACATTTGCTTCAAAATCATTCATAGACCAGACGTGTGTGGAGGTATTTAGGAAATAAAACTTACCATACATTGAGAATTACTGAAACAGGATGACCAATATGTGGGATACACTATACTATTAGCTCTACTTTTTGTAGTCTTTTGAGAATTGTTATTTTATAAAGTAAAATAAAATAAATAAAAATGTAAAAAAAAATTTTTAATGCATTCAAAAGCTTTAATTAAAAAAAATCTAATTAAGTCAATCTAATTTAATCATCAGAGAAACAGAGGTCAACAAGACTAAAGTAATTTAAAAATAAGACCCTTATGTAACAGTTTTACACATAGATTCAGAAATAACAATGTGACATTATTGAAACATCGGATTATTACCAGGATTTACTGCAATTAGTTTTTTCTACTTAATATGCATGTGCTTCAGATTATAAAACCAAGAAGTTCCTTTGTATGATGAACCAAAGGCCGGCACATTGATCGGCTGAAACTTTTCACACATTTTCAACAATCTAATTGCCAACACAATATAACTTAATATACAAAATGCTATCTGCATCCCAGATAAATTTTAGGGTGAGCTACCTATTCCTTGATTCCAAGGAGAAAATGGATTTTTTTTCAGGTTATACAAGCTATGTTCATAAAGTATATGACCAAAGGGTCATATTATCCTATTTATTGCTAAACAAAATGTATTTCAGAACAATAATGTAACTTTACAAAGGAAGATGCTGTCTATATACCAACACACTAAACATCCAAGAAAAAAGATCAGGCCAAAAATTCAAGACAATAAATGTCAGCTTTCTATTTTACCAATGATGTTTCAAGCCAAATATGATTTGGCTTGGGAATATGATTAGGGACAAAATGCCTGGCAAAAACTGTTAAATCATTACATCCCTTCAAGTTCCATATTCATCTGCTTTAGAATTTCAGATCTTTTCCTAAAACTATTATATTGTTTACAGTTAGGACTTCCATGGCTCTATTTGCTTCTACCTCTATAATTAAATTGTAAGCTCCCTGAATGCAGGTGCTCAGTCGTAAACGGTGTTTGTGTATCCCATTAAACCCCACACAACATTGGGATTCACAAAAATAAAAGCCTGAAGACAAATGAATAAAGCACACATCACATACTGTGGCACACTAGATCTTAGAGTCTGCAATGGTCACAGATGGGGGTGGCTGACTGCTTCAAAACAATTCTCGGGTGGCCATGCCTGTGTGACACCCTTTCTCTGGTTAAAGACTCTATCCTCTGGCCACAGAGCGGGTACACAGACGAAGCTTGACTAATGAGAGTCCTTCTTCTGGACCTTAGAAATGGATTCTGGGAAAGAGGCATCCTTTTCCCCCATAATCTCAGAGTGTTTTGGACGTGAGCTTCAGAGCTGTCAGGGGCTGCCTCTCTAGCTTCACGGAGAAGCTGGTTTCTACAGCCAACACACAGAAAGCAGAGATGGGGGACAATGAGTGCTCGGATGAGCCAGGCACCCCTAAAGTCAGCTTTACCCCTGCCCTTCCCACAGTTAGGTTCACGTAAGGATTGCATCACTAGAAGCCAGAATTCTAACTAGCACAGACACAGATGTGTATTACTGTAAGGACTCATGGAGTCCCAAATCCTTATGTTAGGTATTAGGAAAGGGATTAGAGAGGTTAAGTACCTCTCCTAAAGTCTCACAATAAATTTGTAAGGAAGCAGGAAACTCTGGAAGATTCTGCAGGTGGGCTCACCCTCACTCATTCTAACTCCAACATTTTTCAGTGTTCTTGCAGCTAGGGTGCAGACACGTGGCCTAAGTTCCCGGCAAGCGGAGCCGTCTCGCCGGGACTTGAATGAGAAACATGAAGTGAGAGGCGATGGCTGCTCAGGCAGCTGGTGTCTTCTGGGAGCCTGGAGGTGGAGCCGTGTGGTGCTTCAGAGACAACCAAGGTGGACCCCGCCCACACCTCCTACCTGCCCGAGGCAGCAGTAGCTCCTTAGCACCACTGTGTGCGTGTCTGTGTTTTGATTGAGTAGTACCCAAAATTGGTGCTCCCAAGATTCCAGGAGCCACCTAATAACTTTCAATATATCTCTTTCTGCTTAAACTACCTAGAGTTCTGCTTGAGACCAAGAACCTTGACCTACATAGAATTTGCTACCTGGAAATGGGGTGCTGCACCTAAAACGTGGAACTGGATTCTGGAGGAGGTAGAGCTTTGAGCAGATAAGGCACAGACACTGGGAGCAGAAAGCTGGCAACTCTTATTATGTGGTGATGCAAAATATTGTCAAACTATCCCCTGCTGTACCTCAGAAAGCAGACTAGATGCTGTGAATGTTCCATTAGGGAAAATAATAAGAAAAATTTGATCTAAAATAAGGATATTTAATAGGAGTATCCAGAATTCCTAAACTCCTTCCCAAATTCAATATCACTTAGAAATTGTTTTTAGCTACATCAGAAGCTAAAAAAACAGGGACTTAATCAAATCGGGGATTTTATTTTTCTGAAACCTGAAGATTCATGGACACTATAAACGGGAGTCAGTCTATGCACTTCATATCTTGAAAACGGCTATCCCAAATCATCAAGAAACAGTAAAATGATGAGCAGTTTGCTAAGAAGAGACAGAAGTAGGTCACATCTATGGCAAGAGTTCATTGAGATGACTTCGTATTTTGCTCATGTATGTTGCTTTGCAGCCTAAAATATACTTTCACATATTCCTCCTCTCGCCCCTCTCCTCCTCCTCTTTCTACCTTTTCTTCCTCTTTCTCTCTCCCTCCCTCTCTCACTTTCTCTCTCAATTCCCTTTACTTTCCCCACTCCCCTTCTCCCTCTTTCTTTGAGAACCCTATAACCCTATAAGGTATCTGGGCAGGCATTATTCATTATTCATTATTGTTCTCAAAGAAGAGAAGGAACTGGGGCTTTAAAAAGTTTTATAACTATTTTAACATTAAAAATCAAGTGGCAGAATCATTAATTAGAAGTGGAGCAGATCCAGCTTTGTGAGGCCTGAAGGTAATACAATTTGCAGAAACTTTGTTAAGAAAAATAATACAAAATTAAAAATATAAAATCAGATATGAAAGTGAATGAGAAAAAAATCACAACAAATTATAAAATTTTATAAAGCTGATAAATACCACTAATGGCACAGAATATAGCAAAAAGGATAATTTTTTATTAACTAACTCTCTAATATCTTCTCCAATATCTTTTCATACATGTCTATGCTGCATACTCGAATAATCTCTTCAAATTCAAATAATTTTTTACATATAAATTTCTATGTAGATAGTCAAAAAGTTTTTCATTTTTTTATTCAGCACAGCAGATTGAAATGTATTTTTTATTATTAATAGGTTTGAAAAAAATATTCAGCTTCACAACTCTTTTATGTCCCATAAGCTTAAGTTTTGGAAAGAAGTTTCTTTCATGCCTGAGCCATAAGATTTCAGGGCATTTCAATTCTCTTGTGCAAGATAATCTTGAATGCTTTATGATAACACTCAACCAGCTTGTAATTGATGTTTTATTTTGTGGGATATTATGAGTTTTATGCTATTTTACTGATGTCAGTATTTGTTGTCAAAGCGGCAAGAAAGTTAAAGCTTTTTCTAGTGTGTTCATATGATTCATTACTCTTGATTAACTGGTTTCTATTTGAAATTTATCTCTCTCAATGAATTACTGCTTTTGATGTGGTCTGAAAATTTGTTACCATTTATTTCTTGATAGAAGAGTATCTATTGATCACATACAGAAAGATATTAAAAATAATTTCACTTTGGAGTGTTATTATAATTAGAGATGTTTCACTGTCAATTATATTTCTGAGAGGGGAGAGCCTCCAGTTTTGACTAGGTGACAATGAGAACTGAATTCTGCCTACACACCTAGTGAATTTCACATGCTTGATGAATTTTACGTACCTAATGACTGGAAGAATTTTCCACATATGGACTGGCTTATGATTACACACATTTCAAACCTCTTTCTCCTCAACTACCCATATATTTCTGGTGCTGGGGGCTAAAGACTATTCATACAGCAACTAAACTTCTGGCTCCACTGTCAGTATCATGAAATGAGATGAGTTTGTGTGGTTGGGCAGGACTCTGACTGTGGGAGCATAGCCTACACCAAGAAGGCTGATAAGAGCAGACACAGAGCAGGCTGAGGGGCACAGAGAGGTTTGACAAAAGTGGAAAAGTGGATAGAGATAATAAGAGCCTTACAGATAAGACACTTTACTCTTGGAAAATTTACAAAAACATTTGCCTAGTTGAGCACAACAGTAGGGTGCTGGAAGGGGCCCTTGCAACCGAGGGGCCCTGGAGTTTAAGCTTCATTAGCTTGATGGTGAACATGCCTCTGCTTTTTCCATAACGTGGTTCTTGTTTTCATTTAACTTAATTCTTCTGTGGCTTTATTGAAATATAACTGACATACAACATTGTGTAAGTTTAAGGTGTACAATGTGATGACTTTATATATGTATATCTTGCAAAATGTTCACCACAATAAGGTGAGTTAACAAATCCTTCGCCTCACATAATTACCATTTTCTTGTTGTTTTTATTAAAGTTCTACTATCATAGCAACTTTCAAGTATACAATACAGCAGTGTCAACTCCAGTCACCGTGCTGTACATTAGATCCCCAGAACTTATTCAACTTAGAACTGAATCTTCTCACCCTTTGACTACCACATCCCCATTTCCCTACCCCTAGGCCTGACAACCACCATTTCTACTCTCTGTTTCCATGAGCTCAATGTTTTTGATTCCATATATAAGTGAGATCATACAGTATCTGCCTTTCTCTATCTGACTTATTTGACTCAGGCTAATGCCTTTAAGGTCCATCCATGTTGTCACATGTGTATATATCACATTTTCTTTATCCATCTATTGATGAACACTGAAGTTGCTTCCATGTCTTGGCTATTGTACATAATGTTGCAATGAATTTGAAGGTGCATGTATCTTTTTGAGTTAGTGTTTTCATTTCCTTTGGATAAATATCCAGAATTGGAACTACTGAGTCATATGGTACTTCCATTTTTAATTTTTTGTTTTTTTTTAAACGTGATAATCTATTTATTTATTTATTTATTTATTTATTTATTTATTTATGGCTGTGTTGGGTCTTCGTTTCTGTGCGAGGGCTTCCTCTAGTTATGGCAAGTGGGGACCACTCTTCATCGCAGTGCGCCGGCCTCTCACTATCGTGGCCTCTCTTGTTGCGGAGCACAAGTTCCAGATGCGCAGGCTCAGTAATTGTGGCTCACGGGCCTAGTTGCTCCGTGGCATGTGGGATCTTCCCAGACCAGGGCTGGAACCCGTGTCCCCTGCATTGGCAGGCAGACTCTCAACCACTGCGCCGCCAGGGAAGCCCCATTTTTAATTTTTTAAGGAAACCACATATTGTTTCCTTAGGGGCTGCACCAATTTACATTGGTGTACAAGGGTTCCCTTTTCTCTACATCCTCACAAGCACTTGTTAACTCTTGTCTTTTTGATAATAGCCATTATAACAGGTAACAGGTAATGTCTCATTGTGTTCCTGGTTTGCATTTCGCTGATGATTAGTGATACTGAGCACCTTTTCATGTATTTGTTGCACATTTGTATGTTTTCTTTGGAAAAATGTCTATTCAAATCTTCTGCCCATTTTTAAATTGGATTGTTTGGTTTTCTGCTATTGAGTTTTACAAGTTCCTTATATATTTTGAAAATTAACTCCTTATCAGATATGTGCAAATATTTTCCCCCATTCTGTAGGATGCCTTCTCATTTTGTTGATTGTTTCTTTTGCTGTGCAGAAGCTTTTTAGTTTAATATAGTCCCACTTATTAATTTTTGCTTTGTTTTAATTTTAAAATGTAAGTCTTGCTTTGCCAAAATTCAATTTTCCGCTCCACTTTAATCACTGGAGAGGAAGAGGAAAGAAGTGGCAATAGAATAGAACTTTTCCCTGTGACATTAATATTACTAGAAAATTTTCCTTCTCTTCTTGGGAGCCAAAGGAGGACACCTGCCCTCTTTCATTTTACCCACTTCATCTCTCTAAGCCTCAATTTCTCCATATGTAAAAAGTGGGAATTCAAGGCCTTTCAAAAGTTATGTCTGAATGAATGAATGAGTTCCTTGGATTAGAAAACTGAAGCCGCTTGAGAGGCCTGGTCCTGTGATCATGGCAGGTCCATTTCAGGTTTCAGGGAAAAGCCAGAGCACTATGGGAACGGGTCCTGTGTGCCTGAGGGTGGCATGGCACATGGCACCATGAGACCTCGTTACAGGCACCAGGAAAGAAGAGACCATCCTGGAGAAGTGGATCCGAATGTGGGGGGTGGTAGCATGGGCACAGAAAACCCAAAGCGAACTTTACCATGTTGCTTTATTCTGGGACTATCACCTAAATCTATCATTTGGCATACACATAATGGGAAAATACAGATGGCCGCACAATGTCAGGAGGTTTCTAAAATTTTGATAAACTTGATGTAAGTATTACAAGAAGAGGTATATATTCAATGAATGTTTAAAGGTATTAAAATGCTCAAAGGCAAAAGGGGTATGAGTACAACACAATCCATGTAGCTTAGCACACATTGCCAAGTTCAGAAGGGCTAACTAATGAATATTATAATTGAGTTGGTGATAAGAAAGCAAGGGATTCATAGACCTGTAACTGTAAAAATGTGTATATTTACCCTTTCCAGTCCCTGCTGGTGCAATTTCTCTTGAAAAAATTTCCACTGCCGCCTTCTGTTTATGATGTACTGAAAGCCAAATGACTACTTCTCGAGGACCCTATTAACAAAGAGTAGAAATTAACAAATGTATAACTCAAAATAAGGCACAAATCTGTGTCTGCATAGCATGAAAGATTTTTTTCTGGACCATATAAATATCTCTAGTTTGCATGATTACTATAAGGAGTTTACTATTATGTTTTCCTGATTATGCCATGCATGTCCACAAAAATAAACATCCTATTAAAAATAGGGACTTCCCTGGCGGTCCAGTGGTTAAGACTTCGCCTTCCAGCGCAGGGGGTGCAGGTTCGATCCCTGGTCGGGGAGCTAAGATTGCACATGCCTTGTGACCAAAACATAAAACAGAAGCAATATTATAACAAATTCAATAAAAACTTTAAAAATGGTCCACATAAAATAAAATATTTAAAAAAAATAGATGATAACACTGAATGCCCCATAAAGTAATAACAATTAATTTTATCTTAAGAATACAACTTGAGGACTTCCCTGGTGGCGCAGTGGTTAAGAATCTGCCTGCCAATGCAGGGGCACGGGTTCAAGCCCTGATCCAGGACGATCCCACATGCCGCGGAGCAACTAAGCCCATGTGCTACAACTACTGAGTCTGTGCTCTAGAGCCCGTGAGCCACAACTATTGAGCCCAAGCACCACAACTACTGAAGCCCACGTGCCTAGAGCCCCTGCTCTGCAACAAGAGAAGCCACCACCATGAGAAGTCTGCAATGAAGAGTAGCCCCCATGCACAGCAACTAGAGAAAGCCCACACGCACCAACGAAGACCCAACACAGCCAAAAAAAATAAAAAAAAACCACAAAGAATACAACGTGACACATGGTAATAATAGCTTGGAAAAATTGCTAAAATTACATTTGTAAAATTCCTTTTTTTTTATTTTTCCTCTTTTATTTCATTGATACTGATTACATTCTTTATATGACAGGTTATTTTAAATTATATGTGTGTAACTGCTATAGCTCAGTTTCTCCTAAGAATATTTACAGCATAGATGATCTATAGTCACTGGATAGTTTATTACAGAATGAATCAATTATCCTACTTTGAAACAGAATTATAGTTTATAAGTATGTAAATAAAAGTGCCTTATCTGAAAATTTTAAGAATTCAGCAATCACCTTCTTTGAAACGTATGGTCATTTGGAAGGTCACTAAAAGGGAGGTGGAAGTCTGAGACTAGTTCCGCCTCTTCTTCCAAAGATCAGCTTGTCTTTAATCAAGTCAGTTTACTTTTCCATAACATAATTTTCCTTTTTAGTAAAATGCAGATCATATCAGCTTCCTAACAACCTCATAAAGCTATTATGATGAAAATAAGTGTCATCAGATGTGAAACATTGCTCCAAGTACAAATATGAGATATAATTATTTTAATAAGACCAGTAATTAAACTTCTACTTTTCCCATTATGTTTACTGTCAATCTCTCTGTCTAAAACCAACTTAATGACTATTTGACAATTTAATTATGTGACTAAATGGAGGTTCATGGGCACATCAAGAAAAATAGACATAGGTACTGTTTTCCAGCATCTTTTAATAAAGAGCAACTTCCAAACAACAAATTAAAAGTTGGCTTTCACAATAACCTCTCATTTTCAGTTCTACATTCAATAGTTCTTATTCAGTGTATTAAATATGGTAATTAAGCCACCTGGAAACTAACAGAGCACACATTTCCATGAATAGTGAGATATCTACACTTTGACACCTGGTTCCTGTTTCTGGGTTTTATCAAGCATCTAAAATTTCCTATATAACTCTAAATGGGCCCTAGTTTATATCCTGACCTTACCACACACTAGTCGTAGAAAATAAAACACAGGAGTTTTTGGCATTTGGGGGGTTTTATAAAATGAAATGAATAACAGGCTGCAAAAATTATGAAACCAAGAATTCTTTCTCTAAAAAGTGTTATTGAAATAAAACATTTAGTCAATATCTTGCTGGGCTTACTGTTTCACATGGAAGAGAAAATTTCTAAATAGAAAAGAATCTCAAAGTTTTGAACAGATATTTGAGTTATTTACTTTAATATATCTAGGACTATGAATAACAATATTATTTTTCACTTCTAAAATTTAATAAATTATCTTTTTATGTTATTCAAGCCTTAATAATTCAGTCACAAAGGTCTTAGATCTTTTTAATTCACTCACACTAAAATGAAGCTCTTGCTCTTGGTGGTTAAAAGTGCAGATGCTAGTACTAGACTGTAGGGGGTGCAAATCTGGTCCTGTCCCTCAGTAGCTGTTTGATCACAGACAAATTACTCAACCTCTCTGTGCCTGAGTTTCCTCATTTATAAAATGGATGTATTAATACTAACAGATCTACCTGAAAAGGTTGTGAGAGCTAAAGGACAACACAAGTGAAGCACTCAGAACACTGCCTGACACTTAGCAACCCTTCAGTTAGTGTTAATTGTTACTGTTACTATTGTCACTGTTGTTTCCCATACATTTTCCCATCTTTGATTAACACAAGTGAAAGCAATCATTATAAACCAGAATATCTACAAATACTCTGGGATAAATAAGATGGTCAAACCATTGTGAATATGACTACTGGGGTTAAAAAGTCCTAAAAAGGGTTAACAATGTGAACAGAAAGTTTATATAAGACACATCTGTAATAATGCTGCTAAGAATAAATATATGGATACAGAAAAAACTACCTAGACAAGGTCAAATTAAGTATCCATAATTTAATGACATTGATCATATTTCATTTTATTTAATTTAGCTATTCATATTTTTTAAAATAACCTCAACATATCTTGGATTAAATTAGATTAATGAAATTGATTTTTAATGGGTGGTTACAATAGATTTTGACATACTTTATATGTTGAATTTTTTTAATATAAACAAATACTTAATTCTAAATCACTGATCCATTTTCTAGTCAAGAGTAGAAAATTTCCAGCAAGAATGGAAAAAATACTTCTGTTTTTACTGCTAAAGAACAAACAACATATATTAAGAACAAGTTAGAAGTTAAAAATTTTAAATTCACAACTCTAAAAACTTTTGAAAAAAACCATATACGTGACACCCAAGAGCCTAAACATAACTCAGATATTAAAGGTGGAACAAGAAAGGAAGGGAATGGAATTGGGGTAAATTTTGCCATAGGCAAATAGAATATTCAAATTGAATAATAAGCTTGTTATAAAACTACAGATTTAAAAAACAAAATACACACTGTAAAATAGAAGTAACCCAAAATTCATTACCCATTAAACCTTACCTAGGCTGGTCTTTACAATAAATACTTTCATACATAACTGATTAAGAATACAGTAAGTCCCCTACATACAAACGAGTTCCATTCCCATTCTGAGAGCATGTCCGTATGTCCAATTTGTTCGTAAGTCCAACAAAGTTAGTCTAGGTACCCAACTAACACCATTGGCTATATAGTACTGTACTGTAGTAGGTTTATAATACTTTTCACACAAATAATACATAGAAAACAAACACAAAAAATATAGAAAACATTTTTAATCTTACAGTACAGTACCTTGAAAAGTGCAGTAGTACCAGCTACCTCACCACTGCTTTTACGCTTCCTTCCAGACATCCTAGGCTTGCAATAAAGATACTGTACTACTGTACACTATACAGTACTTCACAGTAAAGTACAAAAGCACAACTACGATAGAGGATGCACACACATGACAATGTATGCCAGACACGTGAACTAACTTATGTGATTGGACATGTGAATGCACATTAGCATCTTTCAAAGTTTGCAACTTGGAGGTTCATATGTAGGGGACTTATTGTATTTCAACCCACTAATTTGCACTGGAATGAGAAATCTGTTCTACTTACTCCATTTAAATTTGCTTTAGCTTGTGCTCCGTATGTTTCCTGAAATCCTAAAATCTGAACACGAACCTCACTGTAATCTTCCAAGCCAGCTTCTTCAAACACGAGTTGAGTTCTCCAGCAAAGTAAATGTGATTAAAAAATATTCATGAATTTATGGTAGATGAATTCCAACAATCCCTTAATTTTGGTTAGTCATCCATTTTGGATGTCAATAACAATTACAGTGAAAGCAGGGCAATCTAGGGCATTTAAGGCCATCAGGCACTCCTGAATGTAGTTTTAGCTTCAAACCACAGCATTTGATGTTATAGCCTCAATGTCCTTATTTTCTAAACAGACTAATATTGAAGATTTCTTCTTTGACCCAATAATTATATGTACAAGTACTTTTTATATTTCTAAGGGATTAGAGTTTTTGGTTTTGCTTAAAGTTTAATTATTAACCTGTTGTATTACATATGGTCAAAGAATGTGGTCTGTAAAATTTCTACTTTCTGATACAGATTATAATAATCTTGAGGATGCTTGGAAATAAGGTGCATACTTGTCTTGTGGGAGAAAATATTCTATCTGTAGCTATTAATTCAACACTGTTATACTATGTTCTAATACTCTATGTTCCTTTTAATCAACTTGATAAATATTAAGATCTGTTGAAATCTTCCACAGCAATTTTACTTCTCTACATTTCTCTTTAGGAATCCAATAGTTCTGACTTAAATATATTAATGCTGTTATTTATGTACATGACTACATTATCATTATTGTGTAGATACATTTTTATGCCATTTGAATCCTACTTTACTATTAATATCATCACCGCCTACTTTTTCCTTCTCATTCTCCTCCTCTTCCCTTTCTACCTCCTTGCCCTTCTTCTACTTGTTCCTTGCCTATTCTGATATTTCTAACACTTGCATTGTTACTGCATCACGACACTTATTTGGACTTTGATTTTAACCTAAGAGACTTCATCTTCTAATTGGGCAGTTTGTAGCATTTATGATTATTTGCACAACTATGATTTTGAAATAACTTTTGAGATCTTGTTTTATGCTTTCTGTTTTAATGTTTGCTTTGTTTTCTGACATTTAGAATAGCATTCATTCATTAAACAATATTTATTGAATACTGTGTGTCCAATATGTTTTCATTGCTTTCATTTTATTTAAGTGCCTAAGAAGGTACTAATCTTTCAGGTTTCTCTGTTCAAACATCACTTAATAAAGCCTTCCTTAATGCTAAATTTAAATTATGTTCCCTGGGAATTCCTTGGTGGTTCAGTGGTTAGGACTCAGCACTTTCACTGCTGTGGCCCAGGTTCAATCCCTGGTCGGGGAACTAAAGATCCCACAAGCCACAAGGCGCGGCCCCCAAAAAATTATGTTCCCTTATTATTCTTTTTCATAACACTCTTTAATATTTCTTCAAAGCATTTTTCAATTCTTTATTTGCGGGTTATTAGTTTAACATCTACCCACGTACTAAGCTCCATCAGGATAGCCACCTTGTCTGTCCTGCTCACAAATATACACCCAGAACCCAGAGTGATTGCCATGTAGTAAGGAACTCAAATGTTAGTTGAAAGAGAGGATTAATTAATTAATTAATTATCTAGGTAGTCTTAAAAATTCAAACTGTAGTTGTCTTTAATTTAAAAACACTTTGAGGGAATTCCCTGGAGGTCCAGTGGTTAGGACTCGGCCCTTTCACTGACGGGCCCAGGTTCGATCCCTGGTTGGGGAACTAAGATCCTGCAAGCTGAGCGGCCAGATAAATAAATAAATAAATAACACTTTGATTCTATATTGAGTGATGGGATTGTGCACTATTTTCATTCATTTTTCTGTTCATTTTTTTTTGGAGTTTTAAATGTTTTATGATCATTATTGTTGATAAAGAATAAAATGATTTGATAAGTCCTTCCCTATGAAAGAAGAAATTATACTAATTTGTCTATTCCTATCTCTCACCAGTACTTATTTTTATTAATAGGTGCTTGCATGTTTTAACCCAGAGTCTCTTGATTAACTCAATAACATGGTTTAAATACATGAAATAGAACTGCCGATAGGATGTAAATGATTTGATTCAAGCATCAGAAATTTTATAAAAGTTGTTAATTAAATTTGGTTACAGAAATATTATGAAATTTTTTATCTGTATTTTTTAAAGAAAAGAAAAATTTCTGGGACAAACTAAATGATCTCCAGACACTAAACAGTTGAAGGTATCAACAGAACTGCCAAAGGATCTATTACTTCTGATTCTATTGCCTGTGTACATTATGTTAACTTTCTGAACATAATCTTTATGTTAAGAGAAAATAATCTTTCTAGTAGAATTTAGCATCCATGAAACTTTTCTAATACTTACCTGTTTCCGCATATCTCTGCAGGCTAAACTGTAAGATTGTTGGTGCAGGGCTCATTTGTATCAGAACCTGTCACTTAAAATGTGCGGAATGAATGTGTAAGTACTTGGGGGGGAAAATGTTAAGTGATCGTAATAATGATTCTTGTTAAATATTTTGATTGCTAACAGGCCTTGAATCTAGTTAGACTGAAGAGCTCATTTTTTGTTTCATATACAAACTTTTTCAAAATACTTTGTTTTGAGCTGTCCTTCCTTTTTCAGTTGTTTTGGCGCTCCCATTGTGCAGACAGCAGTTGATCTGAAACCATCATGGTAACAAGCACTTACCTGATGATGTAAGGTTACAAATATAAACAACGGTATTAATCTGTGACAACAATAATATGCCCTAGAATGGGCCCTGTAACTATTGATCAGAAACTATTTTATCTATTCTAAGTACATAAATTTACCTTTTCTTAAACTAAATAGTGATTTTCATAGAGGTAAAGTGGAAGCTCTAACAATATAAATGTGGGCATGGGGGTAAGATTATAATAGAAATGTAATTTCATTGTAGAAAGTTCAAAAAATACATAAAAATAAAAATTATTTTAATTCAGGTTGTGGCTTTATTTTTTAATAGACATATATGGGAGAGAATAGGTCTATCACACAGAGTTTAAAGAAACAAAATTCTAACTGCAAGCATTAGCACAGATCTTATGGGTACTGGTTAAAACTATGTGAAGAAGTTGGCTCACCTGTGAAGGGAAATCCCAACTACCAAGTGACAAAAACAAACAAAAGACCAGCAACTCAAGAGTAAATTGAGACTTAAAGTTCATTATAAGAAGTATGTTCTTTAAAAACTACTTTTGAGTCAACACTGAATTTAATAAATTATTCAAAATTTTCACTAGCTAAATAACCAATTACAACTACATTTGACCTTTATTTTGGAATTTAGAGAAATATTTTTGTGGCTTTAAACTTTACTGCTATTTAAGCTGCCAATCAGGCTTTTTATTCTACTTGGGCAGAGAATTCGGAAATACTCTATTGGAAACAAATCTAAACGTCCCACAAGAGAGTAATGGTTAAATACGCCATGATATATACAGATAATGGAGTGCTATGAAGCACTTTTGAAATAATGTTAAAAAGCATTTAACCATGAGGAAATGCCCCTTACATTAAATTTTTAAAAGATGCAAAAACAGTATACAATATAATCTAAATATGTGTTTATATTTGCATGTGACTGCCACCCTTTTTTGTTTATGCTAGTTTGAATTTAGTTTTTGTCTCTTGCAATCAAAAGTCCTAACTAGAACACCTGTAAGTTATTAATGAAAAATTAATTTTAAAAACTTTGGTTAACAATTTGCTTTTTTAAAACTGACACCTTATTTTTAGAAACAGCATCACGTTATAGCCTTCAGAGTCCTTGTTAAAGCAATAGGATAAAAGAAAAAAAGCATGTGTGCCTAAATTTTATGTTTTCTGCCATGGACATATCATGTCGAAAAAGTAACATTATACTTACAGATATACGTTGTTTGTACTAATACTTCAGAACCTACCCTGCAGTCCTTCTCTATGATGCTCTATAATCGTAGTACTACCATACACATCTGTATTTTCAGATAAATAATGATTACTCTAAATTGAAGAAATTCCCTTATTGTAAGTGTAATCATAAGTTTTGGAATTTATATATACCAATTAATCTTAATCAACACCAAGAAACCAAAGATGGTCTGTGGGCTTATTCTCCCACCATGTTTTTTGCCCACTTTCTACAAGAAATGAATACTTTATCTCTAATTAAATTCCCTATGTATTGTACAGAGGCAAATTTATGCACTTCGTCCCTAACTGGGTAACAAAATAACACAGCGAAAAGACTTTATAAGAGGAAGAAGGAAGAGACCCCTTTGCTCCTTGAAACTGCACTGCTCCATCTTCAATACCTAAACACTGGAGAGAGAAACAGCATCATTTATTTTAATACAAAACCTGTTCACAATATTTAATGAGAAACTGTTTGTAAAAATGAACTCAAAAATTAAAGAATGGAGAATATTATAAATTCCTTTAAAATGAGTAACAGAACTTATTCTAACTTCCTCTGCGTTTAAACTGCATCACTGACAAGACCACAACAGGCCCTTTAAGCTTTTGAACATATCCTTGTGAAATGCAAAGGTCTTTATCTGCTTCGCCAATGATACTGTCATTACTAAGTGAGGTGTCAGGAAAGTTAGGCTAATTACAGCTTAACACAGTTCATATTCTGATCTTATAAATGCAGTTGTGTGTTGTTTTATACATGTCTATGTCCATTAAGTATAATCTCCCTCTGAACTAAATGACATCTAAAACATTCCTCAGGACGAATAAATTATGGTCTGAGAATAAAGTGGGTGTTAATAAGAATTGATTCTGAGCAAGGAGATGCATATCAATGGATAAATGATATACATGCCTGCATTATTTGGTAAATGTAATATATGTATATGTAGTTTTTTGCAAACAACAGAAAACTCAAGAGAAGCAAAAATTTTAAGTTACTATTTTCATATCACTGGGAGCATTCTGAGAGTTTTTCAATCTAATTTATTTATTAATATTGTGCAATAAATACAAAGAAATAAACTCTTTAAATTCTCAAAACTAAGATTATAAAAGTATTATAGCTTTATCACACTTTTATCTTTAACATCTATTTGATCAAAGAAAACATTTTGTTTCTAGGAGCACGAAATTGTCAACAATTAGTCCTTCAAAGGAGCAAGGATTTGAAAGTCTAGGAGACCTGGAATTAATTCCCAGTTTATCTGTCTCTTCTCAGGCAAGTTACTCAACCTCTCTGTCTCCCTTCCATCTTGTAAAATGAGAGGATAACTACTTCGGAAGAGAGTTGTAAAGATTAAATACCTGTAAGGAGTCTATCTCCCACCACAGCAGTAATAACACAATATTTGGTGCTCAGTTAATTTTCCCTTTCCTTTCCCAAGAGACCCTTCAGAACCTTATGTGCATTTTGAACCGAATTCCTAGCTGCAAACTATTCAAAGGTAAAACATTATACCGATTCATATTCTAAAATCTGAAATGGATCTTTAAAAGCCCCTAGTATCTAAATAATTTGAAACAACCATATTTCAACAGGTCCAATAAAGTTTTCTTAGAATTTGTTACACTTTATGACCCAATTAGCTTCGTCTTTAAATGCATATACAAGTACTGGTTTAAAATCAAGATGCTGGTTAACAAAAATATAACAACCTCTGAATTCAGGCATATAATGGAACTAAACAGCCTGCAGTATCATGAAGTCAGCAAAGTAAACACTGGAAAGAGATAGTCGGCCTTGTTGACTCTATTAAACATGTCAAACTACTGCATCTAAAAATATTTGAAAAATCTGCCTATTTTCCATCTGTTGTATTTCTCAGAGGATAACTGAAAGTTCATGCAAAAGTTCATCGTAAGTTCAAATATGTCATATCAGGTCATTTACAGGGTAAAAGTTCACTGGGAGTTTATTAAAGACTGAAGTGGAAAAAGAATAAATATACTAATTATGACCACTGCATTTTTTAGCTTCATAAATAAAAATTATAAATTTTAAAAGACCATGTGCAATGAATAATGGCAACAACAATGATTACAAGGAAGGGTCCTAAGATAGCACCCTTCGGGCTATTCTTAGAGAAGAAGCTGTAGATGAATTTTGGTTGCTCTGATATTAAATTACAACAGTTGTCATATTTTACACTGTACTGAAGAATTTGTTTACACTATTTAAATACAGTAATATAGAGATATAGAAAAAAGAGTGAAACATCAGAAATAATAAATGAATATCTGCTGAACAGAGATGATTTTTAATTTGCAATTGCTAAGAATGCTATTTGAGAACACCATAGGAAGCCAAGAAAAATATGTATGATTTGGAAGAAAATTACTAAATCACTGAAAAAAATCTAAATCGAACAAATATTAGTCAATATTATTGGAATTGCTGAAGCAAAAATTAAGATTTTCTTTTGAATAAAACCTTCACATTTTCTGAGAATGTTTAGAAAATAATTTTCAAGGAAAATAACAGTGAATATGTATATAAAATTTAGGACAAATTCTGGGTTCACAGAATAAAAACATTTTCTTTCTATAAAGTACTGGTACACATTAGAGTTCAGTACAAGGTTCTAAATGGATTGAGTAAGGATGCAGCCCATTGGTTCCCAATTTCTCCTGTCAAATGTGTGGCTCCAGCTTCACAATAGAACTTTAAATCTATAACTTGCTTCTTAAATTGAAAAGCACATTTGGTTCTCTCTATATGTCTATGTTCTCTTCATGATGTATTGTCAATTGGTTTTAATGGATCATAGCATTTATTCATTCATTCACTCAATAAGTGTTAATTTGGTATTTATTATTTACAAGATGCTGTACTAAGGATTATAAAAGACACAAAAATTAACCAGCCAAAAGTTTTGTTTTCAAGAAGGCTACAGTAGAAGAAATATGAAATTTAAAAAATATATCAATAAGTAAATAACACAAAGTTGAAGTCATTCAGTGCCATGTGAGGGATGTAGGTAAATGATTTGGAAGTGGGTAGAAGACACTATTTCTAGTCAGCAAACTAATCTTGGAATTAATTGCTAGCTGAATACGTAATTAAGATGCTAATTTTTTGGTCAAATTGTTAAACATGAATTAAGAGCAAACTTTAAAAAAATCTCTTAACCACCTCATCTCAACTACCTACTAATATATGCCATTGATCGCATCCCAGAATTGTCAAGTTATTTCCACATTTTGCTTAGAAAAGATGGTATTGGATTTGGAAACGATCACTCTTTTATTTGTTAAAAACGTCTAGAAAGAGAGATAGAATGTAACATTTAAAAACAAAACCCTATTAGTAGTCACTGACCTGGAATTTCAGTAATAGAGACTTGAGAAATGTCACAAGTTACATCAGGTAAGAGGAAACGCTGCAGGTTGCCGATTTCATACACTAGCTGTTCAGCCACTGAACCGAAAGAGACTAACCCCCCCATGTCAGGGGGCTTGGACAGGATGAACTGTCCATCAGGAAAACATTCCAGTACAGGAAATCCTATATTGTGCCTAGGTGAAAAACAGGGAAACCTATGGTTTAGAGGAGTCAGGAGGAAAACCTAAGGAAAAGAGACTACATTGTACCAAACAATACTCTGATGAATATAATTATCCAAAACTCACTGTGCATTTTGCATATTCTATTTTTATATTTAATTTTATACCTTTCAAAATCACACAATGATTTATTAATGTGTGATAAGTAGTGAATACAGATGATATCTGGGGTTCAAAGAGAGAGAAATCATATTGAGAAGAATGGATGAAGATTTAGAGTAGAAATTCAGACACTGTTTTTCAGAAGGTTTGGAAATGGTGTCTAGATCCTCTTGATGTGAGAGTGATGAGCACTCCAGCTGATGATATTCAAGGATAAGAAGTCAGGGAGAGCGAGACTACAGAAGCTGTGATGGCTAAAGAGGGTTACACGTCATGAGATTCCTGCCCAGTTGGATTTCTCTGGTCCCAGTGAGCCTCAGCCTAGCTTACTCCACTGGTGGCCAGCTGGGTTTCCCCTCCCTCCACTTACTGCTTGTCATAAACCCGAGCAGGTGGGACTTGGGCCTCAGCTTTCAAATAGCCTTTAATTTATAAAGTCAATCTTTTGTTCACTAAGAAATATAAGGCAATTAAAAGATGATAAATAAAAAGGAGAAATCCAGGGTAATTTAGAGATACAGACTGTAACCTTAGTTTGGTCCTAAAATGGTCATTTAGCAATGTTCAATACTGAACATGATCATTTTGAATAATAAGAAAAAGGGTCCTCTTTGATTCTGGGAGAAAAGAACATTTCATTGTGGTAGACAATAATATAACTTTAAAAGTCAAAGTGGCAAGGTCATAGATAAAGAAATAATGAAAGCTGATGCATTTTATTTCAATATTTCTAAAATGTTTTGAAAGACAATAAAACAACATCTTTTTTTAAAAAAAGATCTTTCAATGTCAAAACAAACCACCTTCTTAGATGGAAAGACATTATAATAAAAATGTCATTTCTACCAAATTTATACATGCAAAAGAAATCCAACTTGGAATCACATTCTTTAGATAAAAGACTATTAAGTTTCATGTGGAAGAATAAACTTAACATGTGCCAGAGAACAGCAAAACACTTCTTAAGAGATAAGGTAGTGAAGAAGGACTTTGCGCATCAGATATTAGAACATTTTATCATGCACCAATATGTGAGTGTTTGTATATGCATTTACATCCACATATGATTATCTGAGGATTAATAAAAAGTATGAAAGAATGTATGTAAGGTCAGTAAAGTGATTACATGGGCAGAAGTTGTACAAAGAGCAAGAGAAAAGATTAGTGGGAAAATGGAGCCAAACAAAACATTTTAAAAAGGTGCATTAGGAAAAAACATAGGAAAAACACTCTTTGACATAAACCATAGCAAGATCTTTATTGACCCACCTCCTAGAGTAATGGAAATAAAAACAAAAATAAACAAATGGAATCTAATGAAACTTCAAAGCTTTTGCACAGCAAAGGAAAGCATAAGACGAAAAGACAACCCTGAGAATGGGAGAAAATATTTGCAAATGAATCAATGGACAAAGGATTAATCTCCAAAATATATAAACAACTCATGCAGATCATTTTTCTTTTTTTTTTTTTTCAGTGTATACATGTCAATCCCAATCGCCCAATTCAGCACACCACCATCCCCACCCCACCGCAGTTTTCCCCCCTTGGTGTCCATATGTCCATTCTCTACATCTGTGTCTCAACTTCTGCCCTGCAAACCAGCTCATCTGTACCATTTTTCTAGGTTCCACATACATGCATTAATATACGATATTTGTTATTCTCCTTCTGACTTACTTCACTCTGTATGACAGTCTCTAGATCCATCCACGTCTCAACAAATGACTCAATTTCGTTCCTTTTTATGGCTGAGTAATATTCCATTGTATATATGTACCACATCTCCTTTATCCAGTCATCTGTTGATGGGCATTTAGGTTGCTTCCATGACCTGGCTATTGTAAATAGTGCTGCAATGAACATTCGGGTGCATGTGTCTTTTTGAATTACGGTTTTCTCTGGGTATATGCCCAGTAGTGGGATTGCTGGGTCATATGGTAATTCTATTTTTAGTTTTTTAAGGAACCTCCATATTGTTCTCCATAGTGGCTGTATCAATTTACATTCCCACCAACAGGGCAAGAGGTTTCCCTTTTCTCCACACCTTCTCCAGCATTTGTTGTTTGTAGATTTTCTGATGATGCCCATTCTAACAGGAGTGAGGTGACACCTCATTGTAGTTTTGATTTGCATTTCTCTAATAATTAGTGATGTTGAGCATCTTTTCATGTGCTTCGTGGCCGTCTGTATGTCTTCTTTGGAGAAATGTCTGTTTAGGTCTTCTGCCCATTTTTGGATTGGGGTGTTTGTTTCTTTAATATTGAGCTGAATGAGCTGTTTATATATTTTAGAGATTAATCCTTTGTCCGTTGATTCATTTGCAAATATTTTCTCCCATTCTGAGGGTTGTCTTTTCGTCTTGTTTATGGTTTCCTTTGCTGTGCAAAAGCTTTGAAGTTTCATTAGGTCCCACTTGTTTATTTTTGTTTTTATTTCCATTACTCTAGGAGGTGGATCAAAAAAGATCTTGCTGTGATTTATGTCAAAGAGTGTTCTTCCTATGTTTTCCTCTAAGAGTTTTATAGTGTCCAGTCTTATATTTAGGTCTCTAATCCATTTTGAGTTTATTTTTGTGTATAGTGTTAGGGAGTATTCTAATTTCATTCTTTTACATGTAGCTGTCCAGTTTTCCCAGCACCACTTACTGAAGAGACTGTCTTTTCTCCATTGTATATCTTTGCCTCCTTTGTCATAGATTAGTTGACCGTAGGTGCGTGGGTTAATCTCTGGGCTTTCTATCTTGTTCCATTGATCTATGTTTCTGTTTTTCTGCCAGTACCATATTGTCTTGATTACTGTAGCTTTGTAGTATAGTCTGAAGTCAGGGAGTCTGATTCCTCCAGCTCCATTTTTTTCCCTCAAGACTGCTTTGGCTATTTGGGGTCTTTTGTGTCTCCATACAAATTTTAAGATGATTTGTTCTAGCTCCGCAAAAAATGCCATTGGTAATTTGATAGGGATTGCATTGAATCTGTAGATTGCTTTGGGTAGTATACTCACTTTCACAATGTTGATTCTTCCAATCCAAGAACATGGTATATCTCTCCATCTGTTGGTATCATCTTTAATTTCTTTCATCAGTGTCTTATAGTTTTCTGCATACAGGTCTTTTGTCTCCCTAGGTAGGTTTATTCCTAGATATTTTACTCTTTTTGTTGCAATGGTAAATGGGAGTGTTTCCATAATTTCTCTTTCAGATTTTTCATCATTAGTGTATAGGAATGCAAGAGATTTCTGTGCATTAATTTTGTATCCTGCAACTTTACCATATTCATTAATTAGCTCTAGCAGTTTTCTGGTGGCAGTTTTAGGATTCTCTATGTATAGTATCATGTCATCCACAAACAGTGACAGTTTTACTTCCTCTTTTCCAATTTGTATTCCTTTTATTTCTTTTTCTTCTCTGATTGCCGTGGCTAGGACTTCCAGAACTATGTTGAATAATAGTGGTGAGAGTGGACATCCTTGTCTCGTTCCTGATCTTGGAGGAAATGCTTTCAGTTTTTCACCATTGAGAATGATGTTTGCTGTGGGTTTGTCATATATGGCCTTTATTATGTTGAAGTAGGTTCCCTCTATGCCCACTTTCTGGAGAGTTTTTATCAGAAATGGGTGTTGAATTTTGTCAAAAGCTTTTTCTGCATCTATTGAGATGATCATATGGTTTTTATTCTTCAATTTGTTAATATGGTGTATCACATTGATTGATTTGCGTATATTGAAGAATCCTTGCATCCCTGGGATAAATCCCACTTGATCGTGGTGTATGATCCTTTTAATGTGTTGTTGGATTCTGTTTGCTAGTATTTTGTTGAGGATTGTTGCATCTATATTCATCAGTGATATTGGTCTGCAATTTTCTTTTTTTGTAGTGTCTTTGTCTGGTTTTGGTATCAGGGTGATGGTAGCCTCATAGAATGAATTTGGGAGTGTTCCTTCCTCTGTAATTTTTTGGAAGAGTTTGAGAAGGATGGGTGTTAGCTCTTCTCTAAATGTTTGATAGAATTCACCTGTGAAGCCATCTGGTCCTGTCCTTTTGTTTGTTGGAAGATTTTTAATCACAGTTTCAATTTCATTACTTGTGATTGGTCTGTTCATATTTTCTGTTTCTTCCTGGTTCAGTCTTGGAAGGTTAAACCTTTCTAAGAATTTGTCCATTTCTTCCAGGTTGTACATTTTATTGGCATAAAGTTGCTTGTAGTAGTCTCTTAGGATGCTTTGTATTTCTGTGGTGTCTGTTGTAACTTCTCCTTTTTCGTTTCTGATTTTATTGATTTGAGTCCTCTCCCTCTTTTTCTTGATGAGTCTGGCTAATGGCTTATCAATTTTGTTTATCTTCTCAAAGAACCAACTTTTAGTTTTATTGATCTTTGCTATTGTTTTATTTGTTTCTATTTCATTTATTTCTGCTCTGATCTTTATGATTTCTTTCCTTCTGCTAACTTTGGGTTTTGTTTGTTCTTCTTTCTCTAGTTTCTTTAGGTGTAAGGTTAGATTGTTTACTTGAGATTTTTCTTGTTTCTTTAGGTAGGCTTGTATAGCTATAAACTTCCCTCTTAGAACTGCTTTTGCTGCATCCCATAGGTTTTGGGTCGTCGTGGTTTCATTGTCATTTGTCTCTAAGTATTTTTTGATTTCCTCTTTGATTTCTTCACTGATCTCTTGGTTATTTAGTAACGTATTGTTTAGCCTCCATGTGTTTGTCTTTTTTACGTTTTTTTCCCTGTAATTCTTTTCTAATCTCATAGCGTTGTGGTCAGAAAAGATGCTTGATATGATTTCAATTTTCTTAAATTTACTGAGGCTTGATTTGTGACCCAAGATGTGATCTATCCTGGAGAATGTTCTGTGCACACTTGAGAAGAACGTGTAATCTGCTGTTTTTGGATGGAATGTCCTATATATATCAATTAAATCTATCTGGTCTATTGTGTCATTTAAAGCTTCTGTTTCCTTATTTATTTTCATTTTGGATGATCTGTCCATTGGTGTAAGTGAGGGGTTAAAGTCCCCCACTATGATTGTGTTACTGTCGATTTCCTCTTTTATAGCTGTTAGCACTTGCCTTATATATTGAGGTGCTCCTATGTTGGGTGCATATATATTTATAATTGTTATATCTTCTTCTTGGATTGATCCCTGGATCATTATTTAGTGTCCTTCCTTGTCTCTTGTAACATTCTTTATTTTAAAGTCTATTTTATCTGATATGAGTATAGCTACTCCAGCTTTCTTTTGATTTCCATTTGCATGGAATATCTATTTCCATCCCCTCACTTTCAGTCTGTATGTGTCCCTAGGTCTAAAGTGGGTCTCTTGTAGACAGCATATATATGGGTCTTGTTTTTGTATCCATTCAGCCAGTCTATGTCTTTTGGTTGGGGCATTTAATCCATTCACGTTTAAGGTAATTATCGATATGTATGTTCCTATGACCATTTTCTTAATTGCTTTGGGTTTGTTTTTGTAGGTCCTTTTCTTCTCTTGTGTTTCCCACTTAGAGAAGTTCCTTTAGCATTTGTTGTAGAGCTGGTTTGGTGGTGCTGAATTCTCTTAGCTTTTGCTTTTCTGTAAAGCTTTTGATTTCTCCATCAAATCTAAATGAGATCCTTGCCGGGTAGAGTAATCTTGGTTGTAGGTTCTTCCCTTTCATCACTTTAAGTATATCATGCCACTCCCTTCTGGCTTGCAGAGTTTCTGCTGAGAAATCAGCTGTTAACCTTATGGGAGTTCCCTTGTATGTTATTTGTCGTTTTTCCCTTGCTGTTTTCAATAATTTTTCTTTGTCTTTAATTTTTGCCACTTTGATTACTATGTGTCTCGGCGTGTTTCTCCTTGGGTTCATTCTGTATGGGACTCTCTGCACTTCCTGGACTTGGGTGACTATTTCTTTTCCCATGTTAGGGAAGTTTTCGACTATAATCTCTTCAAATATTTTCTCTGGTCCTTTCTCTCTCTCTTCTCCTTCTGGGACCCCTATAATGCGAATGTTGTTGCGTTTAATGTTGTCCCAGAGGTCTCTTAGGCTGTCTTCATTTCTTTTCATTCTTTTTTCTTTAGTCTGTTCCGCAGCAGTGAATTCCACCATTCTGTCTTCCAGGTCACTTTTCCGTTCTTCTGCCTCAGTTATTCTGTTATTGATTCCTTCTAGTGTAGTTTTCATTTCAGTTATTGCATTGGTCATCTCTGTTTGTTTGTTCTTTAATTCTTCTAGGTCTTTGTTAATCATTTCTTGCATCTTCTCAATCTTTGCCTCCATTCTTATTCCGAGGTCCTGGATCATCTTCACTATCATTATTCTGAATTCTTTTTCTGGAAGGTTGCCTATCTCCACTTCATTTAGTTGTTTTTCTGGGGTTTTTTCTTGTTCCTTCATCTGGTACATAGCCCTCTGCTTTTTCATCTTCTCTATCTTTCTGTAACTGTGGTTTTTGGTCCACAGGCTGCAGGATTGTAGTTTTTCTTCGCAGCTCATTATTAAAGAAACTAACAACCCAATCCAAAAATGGATAGAAGACCTAAATAGACATTTCTCCAAAGAAGACATACAGATGGCCAAGAAGCACATGAAAAGCTGCTCAACATCACTAATTATTAGAGAAATGCAAATCAAAACTACAATGAGGTGTCACTTCACACTAGTTAGAATGGGCATCATCAGCAAATCTACAAACAACAAATGCTGGAGAGGGTGTGGAGAAAAGGGCACCCTCTTGCACTGTTGGTGGGAATGTAAATTGATACAGTCACTATGGAGAACAGTATGGAAGTTCCTTAAAAAACTAAAAATAGAATTACCATATGATCCAGCAATCCCACTACTGGGCATATACCCAGAGAAAACCATAATTCAAAAAGACGCATACACCCCAATGTTCATTGCAGCACTATTTACAATAGCCAGGTCATGGAAGCAACCTAAATGCCCATCAACAGATGACTGGATAAAGGAGATGTGGTACATATATACAATGGAATATTACTCAGCCATAAAAAGGAACAAAATTGGGTCATTTTTTGAGACGTGGGTGGATCTAGAGACTGTCATACAGAGTGAAGTAAGTCAGAAGGAGAATAACAAATATCGTATATTAACGCATGTATGTGGAACCTTGAAAAATGGTACGGATGAACCGGTTTGCAGGGCAGAAGTTGAGACACAGATGTAGAGAACAAACGTATGGACACCAAGGGGGGGAAAGCCACTGTGGGGAGGGGATGGTGGTGTGCTCAATTGGGCGATTGGGATTGACATGTATACACTGATGTGTATAAAATTGATGACTAATAAGAACCTGCTGCATAAAAAAATAAATTAAATTAAATTAAAAATTAAAAAAAACTAATATTAAACTTTCTTTGGTTTATTTGTATGGAAATATGTTAATATAAATGTTTCAGACAGTACATGAAATTCCTAAAAATCTTATATGTTCTGGTATAATGTTATAAGTCATAATTTTAGTTATTATTTTAAAATGTATATCTCAGAAATAACTAAATTTCCTTGTCAATTGCATTATTATGAACTTTCATCAAATCTTTAACCGTGGTCATTTTTAAGTCTTTTGTCATTTACAGACAGTTCTGGGTGTACTCTGATGCTTTTTCAAAAAATGTTCCTATAAAAGGGTTTCATCTTCAAGGAATTCATGGAAAAGACTCTGACAAGCACAGGTTTCTGGTAACTGACTATACTGCTGAACTGAATGAATAAGCATTTTCAGAACTCTAATGGAAAACTGATGAATTCATAAAAGTGCTAACAAAAGATCAAGATGAAAATAAAATTAATTACATGGAACTGAGTGAACTGAAAAAAAAAAAGTAAGTTATCAGTTTGTTACAGAATATGAATGAGCATAATAAAGGATACAACTTGAAAATGAAGTTTATTTTCTTGTTTATAATATCTGAGTCTAAAAAGCTATAAAATATATTAAAATCTTAGCAAAGTTTAACCAAAAAAAAAATATTTTTTGTTGTTTTGTTTAAAAACAAACAAACAAAAAAACATACGTTAAGAATCAATTTCCCCTTTGTCTTTCATGATTATAAAAGGTCAAATAATTTTTTCTGTAAATAGTAATTAACTTTGAATAATTTTATTAGAATTTGTATGTTTCAATTTTTATAAAACTTAAAAAAAAAAGCTGCATTAAAGCAAGCAGGTAGGATAAGACCACATTTACTCATTTATGATAAATACTGTGTGTGTATCTATCTATTTAGATCTATCTATCTACCTAGAGAGATGTAACATTTTTAACTGTTAGAGAAGGAAAGAAAGACAATTCCAAGGAAGAAGGAAAGATGAGAAAATGGCTGGGAAATGGCTGGCCACGGGCAGGGGCAGACCACGAGCTGAGCTGTCTTCCTCGACCACTTGACCTCTTACTCTATGACACTCTCTAATCACAGCTTCCTATCTTAGAAAGTATCTTCTTCTTCCCACTATCTCTGAATTTCCTGGTAAGAATTTAAACTGTATTCTCCCCAGGACTCATCTTTGCCCTCCTCCTTGCCCTCCCTGGCTTCCCAGATTTTCGGTACCCTCCAAGCCACTCATCCCTCCCATGGCTTCAACATTGGGCTCTTACTGAATGTCATGTAAATCTCTATGTCTTTTCCTCACATTCCCCCAAGCTACTTTCAATTGCTTATATGTCCCACAGTTATCAAAAACTAAATGCAATACTGCTTCCACCTCTATTACTACCATTACCATCACTGCTACTACTGCTTCACTAATGTTAGTACCAATATTATTACTGTTTCCACTGGGTATCATTTATTAGTGTTTACTATGTGGCAGGAGCTGGACTCATTCTTGCCAACAGCAACCCATTTATTGTAATCTATTTTTTATCTTTTTTTTTGGCTGCAGTGCGTGCCATGAGGGATCTTACTCTGACCAGGGATCAAACCCCATGTCCCCTGCAGTGGAGCACAGAGTCTTAACCACTGGACCGCCAGGGAAGTCCCATATAATCTTTACAACGTTATGAGTAGGTATTATTATCTTTATTTTATACTCGAGGAATTCAACAAGACCCAGGACTACATTATCATAATTGAGACATGCAACACACGTTCAGATAAAATCAAAGCATGTTTCTATTCTTGTGTTAATGTAATTTACCTTTTACTAGACTACAATATTTGGTGAATACTGAAATGCAAAACAATAAAAGTGAACATTTTATTGAACTCTTATTATATATATTTTAGTGCTGTTCTAAGTGCTTTACATTTATTGCTTTACTCACACCCCCTTTCATAATAACCTAATGAAAGTAGACATCACCATTGTCTTTATTCTGCAGGTGGGTGAATTGAGGCACATAAAGGCTGAGTAACTGGTTCCATCTCACAGAGCTAGTAGGTGGCAGAACCAGGATTCCAGGCAATAAGTCTTTAGAGTTTATGCTCTTTAATTGGCATTCTGTGCTAGGTGATGCAATTCTGATAAAACCATAGGAGTGCAAAGATCCATGCTCTCAAAGAGTTTACAATCTGTTGAATAGATAAAACCAAGATGATAAAATCTAGGAGGCCATATTTCTGGCACTTCAATTCCTATTTCACAGTTGGAAAGCTGTTGCACTGGCAGCAAGAGGCATGGAGACCAATTAGAAGACTATAATAATAGTCTTCAGAATCTAGATAAGAAAACTGGCAAATCTGGATGAAATATGAAAGGAAGAAAATGAATGCTATTATGGGTTGAAAGTTGACCTTACTGGTGATTGGTGAGATAAGGGAGACCATGGAAGAGAACAAAGTTCACCAGAGCCCAGGCCAGTGGGAGAATGACCATATCACTGTCAGAAATGCACAAGTCTTAAATAGAGGATGATAAGTTTGAGGTAAGAGTAAAATTGTAAATAAAACCAAACCTATCCAGATATTTCTAGTGGAGTTGTGATGCAGGGCAACAGATGTAAACCTGGACAACATTTGTTGTCAAGTAAGGGTCAGAGCTGTGAAAGCAGATGATCATTCTGAGGGAGATAATACAGAGTGTAAGAGCAAAGGGCTGAGGACCATTTCCCATCGGTGTTAAAACCCTCACGTTTCTATTGTTTCCTACCAGCCTGGCATCAGATGACAGTCAAGGAGGAGGAGAAAGAATTAGAAAGAAGAGTGTGCAACACAGGCCTGGCTCTAGACAAGGCTCAAAGGAAGAGTGGAGACAAAAGTGAACAGAGCCATTGTCTAAATGGAGCGGGGACTGGACTGTTGTCTAGAGACTCCTACTTGATACTGGAGGCAAAGACCTATGTACTGTAAGCCTCACATTGGTGAGCTGGCTCATGTTGTAGGGGCTTCTTAGAGTTGGGACCAAGAGCCTTCTGGTACTAAGAACAAAGCCCTGGATGGAATAGGGTGTTAGAAAAAGTGATTTACTAGCATATCCTGGTATTTCAAGATTCCACTATATTTAGTGTACTTAGTCCTTAAAGAGAGAGACTCTATTTCTAGATTAGGTGCTGTATTAGTTTCCTAAGGCAACCATAACAGAGTACCAAAAACTGGATGGCTTAAAGAAACATTTATTATCTCAGTTCTGGAGGCTGGAAGTTTGAAATCAAGTCAACAATCAGGGGCCTGCTCTCTCTGATGGCTCTAGGGGACAGTCCTTCCTTGTTCTTTCCTAGCCCCTGATGGTTGCCAGCAATCTTTGGTGCTCCTTGGTTTGTAGACACATCACTCCAATCCTGTCCTCACATGGTGTTTTCCCTGTGTGTCTTCACATTGTCTTCCCTCTGTGTATGTCTTTATGTCCAAATTTCTACTTTTTTATAAGAACAAAAGTCCTATCGGATTACGGCCTACCCTAATGATCTCATTTGATTTGATTACTTCTGTAAAGACCTTATCTCCAAATAAGGTCACACTTTAAGGTACTGGGGATTAGAACCTCAACATTATCTTTGGGGGACACAATTCAGCACTAAGAGGTACAAAGCTCAGCTTAATAATAAACTAAAGACCATAGTAATAGGAATATAAAAACATCATATATTATTGAGGGAAGTGTGATTTTTAAGAGGCCAAAAGGAATGCTCCTGAAACTTAGCTCTGAATCCTTATTAGATAATTATGGCTAGCATATAAAATTTGTCTGTGTTTCACAATACAAATAAAAACAATACACAATACAAATTTAAAAAGTACAAATAAAAAAAGCAATAATTAAATACGGTTACATAAACAGATAATAAAATTTCTAACATGTAGATGTTATATGCCATCCTATAACCTTTATAATATATGGATTGCTTCCTACCAGTCTGGCACCAAATGTCAATCTGTGAATATTCCACCAGTACTCTGAATACCACATTCAATGAGCTGGCCTGCAAGACTGCAAAGCAAACAAAACCTGGCATTAATACGATAAGCAAAATTTTCAATACTTGTCCAAATATAAAATAATAGGTTATAAGTAAAGTTGGTTTTCAAGTAATTGTCATAAAAGTGGGAAAAATGTGATGATTTTACATGGGTGCCATTGTTTTGTTTGTTTGTTTCCATAAAGTAAGTTAAAATGTAGAAAGGCTATCTTAGAATAATACAATAGAAAAGACGCTGGTCTAAGAATCACAGAAACCTAGGCCAAGTGATAGACTTTAAGCAAAATGGGACTAATGCCTTACTGGTGTAGTTGTAAGAATTAACTGAGACAAAAATATGTGAAAGCACCAAGAACACTGAAAAATGCTTCAAAGTGTAAGTTATTATCAGATGAAATGTGACATTAAATTGTCATTATATTATAGAATAGGAGAGACAACATATAGAATATTACTATCATATTTGATATGTTAATGAACTAAAACGTATCTATAAATACATTGTTAAAACTCACTCTCCGAAAATCTGGAAGATCTGGGAAAGCTGCTTTTTTTTTTTTTCTTGAGTTGAGAGCTTTAATTAGCATGGTATAATAGAATTATTTGGGTTTTACTTATTTGGCCTGTGTGAATCCAGGCTCCATCACTTAACTGTCTCTGTAACTTTGGGCAAGTTATACAATCCTGTTGTATATCAATTTCCTCATCTCTCAAATGGGGATAACAATATCTGCCTAATAAATAAACTGTAAAAATAAAATATTTTGTGAAGTGCCTATCACATAGAATGTACTCAATAAACAATGGTTGTTTTGTTTCATAAAATTTCTTGAATCTTTGTATAAGACATTTCTTTAGCTTTAAAATTCTGCAGTATGTTCAGTGTAGGATGTATTTAGCATGACCTACCAGACACATATATTTTAATTTCTGTAAAGCTTAAGTTAATTTTATTGTTATATAGTCAAAAGAGTAAAATTGCTACTATTATTATTAGTCTTAACTTCCAGCTGCTAATAAATCAAAGTCATTGCTTTTCCAACCAAACTATGAGAAAAAGCAGAAAAACTAATTATTTTATTTATAATACAACCATTTGTATATAAAATCTTTACATAAGTATGTGTTCAAGATAATTTATTCCCTACTTGATCTAAAGTACAATTCAAGATTACTGTAATAGATTCAAATACAAAATTATATGGAGAAACTAACAAAAACCTTTCACAAAGACTTGAAATAGAAATTTCACTCTGTACAAGACAGAATAAACTGGACCAAATTTACACTACTGCCTGAAACAACTAAAAAAACAGACAAAATATATGAAACAGTTTTCAAGACACTGGACATCAGGCAACAAAGAAAATGTAAAACAAAAGAGATGGGCCTATAATTGCATTTCCAGGCCATGTGTTGGGAAGGGGAACCCAGGTGGAGCCAGGCAGGTTCCCTGAGTGCCTGGAACTGAGAGACCAGGGAGGTCAAGGTGACTAGAGTTCCCAGGATAGATTACCATAGAGGAGAAAGCTGTACAGATAGACAACTCCAGAGAGCTGTGCAGGGTCCCTTTCGAGTATCTGGCAGAGAGCTAGCAGCACATGGCTGTGAAGAAGCTTCCCTCGTCTGGGAATAGTGCCTATTCTCACTAGCCAGACTGAAAAATCCCATAATTCATAGGAAAAGTGGTAGAGCACTTATAAGGGCCTTGCCTCAATAGTGGAAAATAACCAGTCCTAGACTAAATGCTGCTCTGGTCCCATATAACAAATACTAAAAGCAAGACCAAAAAGGATCAAATAATTTCAAAGTAACATCATATTTTGAGACAAAGCTCAAAAATATTTACAGGAATATGAAAATCCAGCAACAAACAAGATAAAATTCACAATGTCTGACGTCCAATCTAAAATTACCAGGCGGGGGTCTGGGCAAGATGGTGGAAGAGTAAGACGCGGAGATCACCTTCCTTCCCACAGATACATTAGAAATACATCTACACGTGGAACCGCTCCTACAGAACACCTACCGAATGCTGGCAGAAGACCTCAGACTTCCCAAAAGGCAAGAAACTCCCGACATACCTGGGTAGGGCAAAAGAAAGAAGAAAAAAGAGAGACAAAAGAATAAGGACAGGACCTGCACCAGTGGGAGGGAACTGTGAAGGAGGAAAGGTTTCCACACACTAGGAAGCCCCTTCATGGGCGGAGACTGCGGGTGGCGGAGGGGGGAAGCTTCAGAGCCACGGAGGAGAGCGCAGCAACAGGGGTGCTGAGGGCAAAGAGGAGAGATTCCCACACAGAGGATCGGTGCCGAGCAGCACTCACCAGCCCGAGAGGCTTGTCTGCTCACCCGCTGGGGCGGGTGGGGGCTGGGAGCTGAGGCTCCGGCTTTGTAGATGGGATGCCAGGGAGAGGACTGGCGTTGGCGGCGTGAACACAGCCTGAAGGAGTTAGCGCACCACAGCTGGCTGGAAGGGAGTCCGGGAAAAAGTCTGGAGCTGTGGAAGAGGCAAGAGACTTTTTCTTGCCTCTTTGTTTTGTGGTGCGCAAGGAGAGGGGATTCAGAGCACCGCCTAAACGAGTTCCAGAGACTGGTGTGAGCCTCGGCTATCTGCGCGGACCCCAGAGACGGGCATGAGATACTAAGGCTGCTGCTGCTGCCACCAAGATGCCTGTGTGCGAGCACAGGTCACTATCCACACCGCCCCCCCGGGAGCCTGGGCAGCCCGCCACTGCCAGGCTCCCGTGATCCAGGGACAACTTCCCTGGGAGAATGCACGGCGTGCCTCAGGCTGCTGCAACTTTACACCAGCCTCTGCCGCTGCAGGCTCACCCCGCATCCATACCCTTCCCTCCCCCCGCCTGAGTGAGCCAGAGCCCCCAAAGCAGCTGCTCCTTTAACCCCATCCTGTGTGAGCAAAGAACAGACGCCCTCAGGTGACCTACACGCGGAGGCGGGTGCAAATCCAAAGCTGAGCCCCGGGAGCTGTACGAACAAAGAAGAGAAAGGGAAACTTCTCCCAGCAGCCTCAGAAGCAGCGGATTAAGCTCCACAAACAGAATCATCCCAAATTCAGGAGGTGGACTTTGGGAGCAGGATATATTAATTTTTCCCCTTTTCCTCTTTCTGTGAGTGTATATGTGTATGATTCTGGGTGAGATTTTGTCTGTATAGCTTTGCTTTCACCATTTGTCCTAGGGTTCAGTCTGTCCGTTTTTATTTTTTTTTTACTTAAAAAGTTATTTTTCTTAATAAATTTTTCCTTAATAATTTTTTCCTTATTTTTTATTTTAAAATATTAAAAAAAATTTTTTCTTAATAATTTTTTTATTTTTTATTTTAAAAAGTAAAAAAAAATTTTTCTTAATAAATTTTTTTATGTTATTTAAAAATTTTTAAAAAAATTTTTTTAATAAATTTTTTCTTAATAATTTTTCTTATTTTTTATTATAAAATATTAAAGAAATTTTTCTTAATAATTTTTTTCTTATTTTTACTATAAAAAATTAATAAATTTATTTTTAAAAATTAAAAAAATTTTTCTTAATAAATTTTTTCTTAATAATTTTTTCTTATGTTTTATTATAATAACTTTATTTTATTTTATTTTATCCTCTTTCTTTCTTTCTTTCTGTTTTTTCTCCCTTTTATTCTGAGCCGTGTGGATGAAAGGCTCTTGGTGTTCCAGCCAGGCATCAGGGCTGTGCCTCTCAGGTGTGAGAGCCAACTTCAGTACACTGGTCCACAAGAGACCTCCCAGCTCCACGTAATATCAAATGGCGAAAATTTCTCAGAGATCTCCATCTCAACATCAAGACCCAGCTTCACTCAACGACCAGCAAGCTACAGTGCTGTACACCCTATGCCAAACAACTAGCAAGACAGGAACACAATCCCTTCCATTAGAGAGAGGTTGCCTAAAATCATAATAAGGCCACAGGCCCCCAAAACACACCACCAGACATGAACCTGCCCACGAGAAAGACAAGATACAGCCTCATCCACCAGAACACAGGCACTAGTCCCCTCCACCAGGAAGCCTACACAACGCACTGAACCAACCTTAGCCACTGGGGACAGATACCCAAAACAACGGGAACTACGAACCTGCAGCCTGTGAAAAGGAGACCCCAAACACAGTAAGATAAGCAAAATGAGAAGACACAAAAACACACAGCAGATGAAGGAGCAGGGTCAAAACACACCAGACCTAACCAATGAAGGGGAAATAGGCAGTCTACCTTAAAAACAATTCAGAATAATGATAGTAAAGATGATCCAAAATCTTGGAAATAGAATAGAAAAAATGCAAGAAACATTTAGCAAGGACGTAGAAGAATTAAAGAGGAACCAAGCAATGATGAAAAACACAATAAATGAAATTTAATATACTCTATATGGGATCAATAGCAGAATAACTGAGGCAGAAGAACGGGTAAGTGACCTGGAAGATAAAATAGTGGAAATAACTACTGCAGAGCAGAATAAAGAAAAAAGAATGAAAAGAACTGAGGACAGTCTCAGAGACCTCTGGGACAACATTAAACGCACCAACATTCGAATTATAGGGGTCCCAGAAGAAGAAGAGAAAAAGAAAGGGACTGAGAAAATATTTGAAGAGATTATAGTTGAAAACTTCCCCAATATGGGAAAGGAAATAGTTAATCAAGTCCTGGAAGCACAGAGAGTCCCATACAGGATAAATCCAAGGAGAAACACGCCAAGACACATATTAATCAAACTGACAAAAATTAAATACAAAGAAAACATATTAAAAGCAGCAAGGGAAAAACAAGAAATAACACACAAAGGAATCCCGATAAGGTTAACAGCTGAACTTTCAGCAGTAACTCTGCAAGCCAGAGGGAGTGGCAGGTTATACTTAAAGTGATGAAGGAGAAAAACCTACAACCAAGATTACTCTACCCAGCAAGGATGTCATTCATATTTGATGGAGAAATTAAAACCTTTACAGACAAGCAAAAGCTGAGAGAGTTCAGCACCACCAAACCAGCTTTAAAACAAATGCTAAAGGAATTTCTCTAGGCAAGACACAAGAGAAGGAAAACACCTACAATAACAAACCCAAAACATTTAAGAAAATGGGAATAGGAACATACATATCGATAATTACCTTAAATGTAAATGGATTAAATGCTCTCACCAAAAGACACAGGCTGGCTGAATGGATGTAAAAACAAGACCCGTATATATGCTGTCTACAAGAGACCCACTTCACACCTAGGGACATATACAGACTGAAAGTGAGGGGATGGAAAAAGATATTCCATGCAAATGGAAATCAAAAGAAAGATGGAGTAGCAAATCTCATATCAGACAAAATAGACTTTAAAATAAAGACTATTACAAGGGACAAAGAAGGACACTATATAATGATCAAGGGATCAATCCAAGAAGAAGGTATAACAATTGTAAATATTTATGCACCCAACATAGGAGCACCTCAATACATAAGGGAAATACTAACAGCCATAAAAGGGGAAATCGACAGCAACACAATCATAGTAGGGGACTTTAACACCCCACTTTCACCAATGGACAGATCATCCAAACTGAAAATAAATAAGGAAACACAAGCTTTAAATGATACATTAAACAAGATGGACTTAATTGATATTTATAGGACATTCCACCCAAAAACAACAGAATACACATTTTTCTCAAGTGCTCATGGAACATTCTCCAGGATAGATCATATCTTGGGTCACAAATCAAGCCTTGGTAAATTTAAGAAAATTGAAATCGTATCAAGTATCTTTTCCGACCACAATGCTATGAGACTAGATATCAATTACAGGAAAAGATCTGTAAAAAATACAAACACATGGAGGCTACACAATACACTACTTAATAACGAAGTTATCAGTGAAGAAATCAGAGGGGAAATCAAAAAATACCTAGAAACAAATGACAATGGAGACACGACGACCCAAAACCTATGGGATGCAGCAAAAGCAGTTCTAAGAGGGAAGTTTATAGCAATACAAGCCTACCTCAAGAAACAGGAAACATCTCGAATAAACAATCTAACCTTGCACCTAAAGCAAATAGAGAAAGAAGAACAAAAAAACCCCAAAGCTAGCAGAAGGAAAGAAATCATAAAGATCAGATCAGAAATAAATGAAAAAGAAATGAAAGAAACAATAGCAAAGATCAATAAAACTAAAAGCTGGTTCTTTGAGAAGATAAACAAAATTGATAAACCATTAGCCAGACTCATCAAGAGAAAAAGGGAGAAGATTTAAATCAATAGAATTGGAAATGAAAAGGGAGAAGTAACAACTGACACTGCTGAAATACAAACGATCATGAGAGATTACTACAAGCAACTCTATGCCAATAAAATGGACAACCTGGAAGAAATGGGCAAATTCTTCAAAATGCACAACCTTCCAAGACTGAACCAGGAAGAAATAGAAAATATGAACAGACCAATCACAAGTAATGAAATTGAAACTGTGATTGAAAATCTTCCAACAAACAAAATCCCAGGGCCAGATGGCTTCACAGGCGAATTCTATCAAACATTTATAGAAGAGCTAACACCTATCCTTCTCAAACTCTTCCAAAATATTGCAGAGGGAGGAACACTCCACAACTCATTCTACGAGGCCACCATCACCCTGACACCAAAACCAGAGAAAGATGTCACAAAGAAAGAAAACTAGAGGCCAATACCACTGATGAACATAGATGCAAAAATCCTCAACAAAATACTAGCAAACAGCATCCAACAGCACATTAAAAGGATCATACACCATGATCAAGTGGGATTTATTCCAGGAATGCAAGGATTCTTCAATATAGGCAAATCAATCAACGTGATACACCATATTAAAAAATTGAAGGAGAAAAACCATATGATCATCTCAATAGATGCAGAGAAAGCTTTCGACAAAACTCAACACCCATTTATGATAAAAGCCCTGCAGAAAGTAGGCATAGAGGGAACTTTCCTCAATGTAATATTGGCCATATATGACAAACGCACAGCCAACATCGTCCTCAATGGTGAAAAACTGAAACCATTTCCACTAAGATCAGGAAGAAGAAAAGGTTACCCACTCTCACCACTATTATTCAACATAGTTTTGGAAGTGTTAGCCACAGCAATCAGAGAAGAAAAAGAAATAAAAAGAATCCAAATCGGAAAAGAAGTAAAGCTGTCACTGTTTGCAGATGACATGATACTATACATAGAGAATCCTAAAGATGCCACCAGAAAACTACTAGAGCTAATCAATGAATTTGGTAAAGTAGCAGTATACAAAATTAATGCACAGAAATCTCTTGCATTCCCATACACTAATGTTGAAACATCTGAAAGAGAAATTAAGGAAACAGTCCCATTTACCACTGCAACAAAAAGAATAAAATATCTAGGAATAAACCTACCTAAGGAGACAAAAGACCTGTATGCAGAAAATTATAAGACACTGATGAAAGAAATTAAAGATGATACAAAGAGATGGAGAGATATACCATGTTCTTGGATGGAAGAGTCAACATTGTGAAAATGACTCTACTACCCAAAGGAATCTACAGATTCAATGCAATCCCTATCAAACTACCACTGGTATTTTTCACAGAACTAGAACAAAACATTTCACTATTTGTATGGAAACACAAAAGACCCCGAATAGCCAAAGCAATCTTGAGAACAAAAAATGGAGCTGGAGGAATCAGACTCCCTGACTTCAGACTATATTACAGAGCTACAGTAATCAAGACAGTTTGGTACTGGCACAAAAACAGAAACATAGATCAATGGAACAGGATAGAAAGCCCAGAGATAAACCCATGCACATACGGTCACCTTACCTTTGATAAAGGAGACAAGCATATACAGTGGAGAAAAGACAGCCTCTTCAATAAGTGGTGCTGGGAAAACTGGACAGGTACATGTAAAAGTATGAAATTAGAACACTCCCTAACACCATACACAAAAATAAACTCAAAATGGATTAAAGACCTAAATGTAAGGCCAAACTATCAAACTCTTAGAGGAAAACATAGGCAGAACACTCTAAGACACAAATCACAGCAAGATCCTTTTTGAACCAACTCCTAGAGAAATGGAAATAAAAACACATATAAACAAATGAGACCTAATGAAACTTAAAAGCTTTTGCACAGCAAAGGAAATCATAAACAAGACCAAAAGAAAACCCTCAGAATGGGAGAAAATATTTGCCAATGAAGCAACTGACAAAGGATTAATCTCCAAGATTTACAAGCAGCTCATGCAGCTCAATAAGAAAATAACAAACAACCCAATCCAAAAATGGGTAGAAGACCTAAATAGACATTTCTCAAAAGAAGATATACAGATTACCAACAGATACATGAAAGAATGCTCAACATCATTAATCATTAGAGAAATGCAAATCAAAACTACAATGAGATATCATCTCACAGCGGTCAGAATGGCCATCATCAAAAAATCTAGAAACAATAAATGCTGGAGAGGGTGTGGAGAAAAGGGAACACTCTTGCACTGTTGGTGGGAATGTAAATTGATACAGCCACTATGGAGAACAGTATGGAGGTTCCTTGAAAAACTACAAATAAAACTACCATATGACCCAGCAATCCCACTACTGGGCATATACCCTGAGAAAGCCATAATTCAAAAAGAAGCATGTACCAAAATGTTCATTGCAGCTCTATTTACAATAGCCAGGACATGGAAGCAACCTAAGTGTCCATCATCGGATGAATGGATAAAGAAGATGTGGCACATATATACAATGGAATATTACTCAGCCATAAAAAGAAACGAAATGGAGGTATTTGTAGTGAGGTGGATGTAGTTAGAGTCTGTCATACAGAGTGAAGTAAGTCAGAAAGAGAAAAACAAATACAGTATGCTAACACATATATATGGAATCTAAGGAAAAAAAAAAAAAGGTCATGAATAACCTAGTAGCAAGATGGGAATAAAGACACAGACCTACTAGAGAATGGACTTGAGGATATGGGGAAGGGGAAGGGGAAGATGTGACAGGGTGAGAGAGTGGCATGGACATATATACACTACCAAATGTAAAATAGATAGCTAGTGGGAAGCAGCCGCATAGCACAGGGAGATCAGCTTGGTGCTTTGTGACCACCTAGAGTGGTGGGATAGGGAGGGTGGGAGGGAGGGAGATGCAAGAGGGAAGAGATATGGGAACATATGTATAACTTATTCACTTTGTTATAAAGCAGAAACTAACACACCATTGTAAAGCAATTATACTCCAATAAATATGTTAAAAAATAAATAAATAAATAAAAATCATTGCCATAAAAAATAAAATAAAATAAAATAAAATAAAATAAAATAAAATAAAATAAAATAACCAGGCATGCAAAAAAGCAGGAAAATGCAACCCACATTGAGGGGAAAAAAAAAATCTATCCATTAAAACAGACGCATATCAGACACAGATGTTAAAAACAGCAGACAAAGAGCATTACTCTAACTGTATTCCATGTGTTGAAAAAAAACATAAAAAAGATCCCAAACAAAAACACAAAAGATATCCAAATTTGAATTTTTAAAGAAGAAAACTACAAGACTGAGATGAAAAAATACTGATTTTGATAATGGCAAATTAGACATTGCAGAAGAAAAGATTAGTTAACTTGAAGATGAAACTACAGAAATTATCCAATAGAAACTATCCAAAAGTTTCATGGAGAGGTAAAAGAATTTTAAAAAATGAAGCTGTCAGAGAACTTTATGTGACATAATATATGTGTAATTGTAGTCCCAGAGAAGGGAGAGGAACATAAAAAATATTTGAAGAAATAAAGGCTAAAATGTTTTTAAATTTGATGAAAACTATAAATTCACAGATACAAGAAGATCACAAACACCAATCACAAGAAACATGATGAAAAGTCACATCTTAATAAAATTGCTTAAAACCAGCGATAAAGAGAAAATCTTAAAAGCAAACACATATAGAGATATAACGATAAGAATGTCAGCAGATTTCTCATCAGAAGCAATGTTGAGAATGCAATAGAGCATCAACTTTAAAGTACTGAAAGAAAAACAACCTGTCAACCTAATATTCTACACCCAAGGAAAATATCTTTCAAGAACAAGAAAGACTTTTCTAGACATACAAAAGCTGAAAGAATTCATCACCAGCAGACCTGTATTATAACATTCTAAATATTAAAGTCTTTCAGGCAGAAGGAATGTTACTAGATAGACATATTAATCCACACCAAAGACTGGAAAGGCTCAAAAATGTTAACTACTTGGGTAAATATATAAGATTTCTTACTTATTCTTAACACTTAAAGCACTTTAAAAGATTACAATGCCAATAAAATATAAATAACAATAATAAGAACATAATATTAAATAATAAAAATGAATTGTTGAGTTTATAACATATATACAAATAAAATGTATGAAAACAAAATTACAAAAAATAGGAGAGGAGAAATAGAAGTATATGATTGTAAAGTTCTTATACTACATGTGACATCACTTGAAAGTAGACTGCTACATTAAAGATGTGTATAACGAACACTAAAGCCACCACTAAAATAACAAAGAGTTACAGCTAATAAGCCAATAATTGAAATAAAATGGTGTCATTAAAAAAAATCTCAATCTCAAACAAGGCGGAAAAAGAGGAAACAAAGAACAAAGAATTAGATAAGACAAACAGAAAACAAACACAAGCAAGATGACAGATTTAAACCTAACTATATCAATAGTACCATTAAAGCGAATGGTCTAAATAGCCTAATTAAAAGGCAGAGATTGTTAGATTACACTAAAAAAGCAACACTCGAAAGTTGGTGTGGCTACATTAGTATCAGACAGGATAGATTTCAGAGCAAAGACCACCACCAGGAATAAAAAACATCTCATTTTATAATTATAGAGGTCATTCATCAGAAGGAAATAATAATTAATTATGTAAATATAATTGTCATTAACAGCTCACTAGAGTAGTAACTGTGAAGGAGGGGAGAGAAGGCCCCTAGGTGTGTTCAGAACATTCAGCGATGCGAAGAAGCAGGGGTAAACAGTAGCGTATACTGTGTAAAAGTTTCCTGACCCCAAGATTTTATTGGTGCAGGAGAGAAAAGAAATGGACCACTGAGGATCCCTAACTTAAGAAAATATAAAAGCTTAGACACAAAGTCAGAATATAAACCCAACTCTGCAAATTGGCTATTTCACCCTCTTATGCCCATAAATTTATGGCACACACACATAAATATACACTATGTTCAGTAATATGATTTGGGGCTTTTAAAAAATCATGTCAGGCTCTGTGGTTCAGGCTCTGTGGTTCTAGAACATGCATAATATTTTGGTTTTTAAATAAAAATCCTGCTTTGTCTTTTTTTTTAATGTAAACTAATTTTTAGAATGTTAAACTAAACCTTAATGTTTTTCACCAAAAAAACAGTTCAGCAGAGAAAAAACTGCTCATTAACACGTTACAAATAACTAGAAATGTATTGGTGCCACCCTGTGGTCAACCTCACACCTTATAAATTTTTATACAAATGAAGAGGCTACATTTATTGGTTTTAGCTGTCTTCATTTTTTAAAAAATCACAGTTTTTAACTTGCAAATATTCCTCTGAATCCCTTATTGTATTTGGGTGTCTCTGAAAACAAGTTTGATGTCTTTTGTATTGAGGACCCCCAATACCTGCCCACAGCACGTGCTCCATCAGTGATCACCCTAGTGAGCTGAACGTGTGTATGATTCATTAACACTTAAAACCAGGAGGATTTATTTTAAAGAAATAATTTTTAAAAGACACCAAGATTTAGCTACAAGGATATCCACTGTAGCTTATTTAAAATAGTAAAGAAAAATTGGAAACAACATATATGTCCACTTATAAGTTGGTTAAATCATTTGAGCCATATATCAGTAAAATATGCAGCCATTAAAAATGATGTTTTGAAAAACATTCGATGATATTCCTGCTCAAAGTACATTATTTAAAAAATCAGGTTTTAGACAGCATTCATAGTATAATCTCATTCTTGTTTGAGATATATAAGTTAATATTTTCATGTTTATAGTCCACAGTGTTGTGGTTACCACAAGGAGACTTGATGGACACCCTCCTCCAGCCCCCACCAACTGAAGTTGGTTCACACACAGAGATTGATGATGTGCCACACACACACACACACACACACAAAGAGCCTAAGAAAAGGTTTATTACTCACATAGAGAGCCTCTCTGGGGAGAGTAAAGTCTCCTAAGCGGATCTAAAACCAGCTTGAGAGCACAAGGAAAGGAGACTGGATTGTACTTTATTGCGATTCAGGGGGAGGGCTGGGGTGAGGTTCCCACGTGTGAGCTTTGTGTGTTTCAACTTGTCACTGGAACCAAAGGAGGGAGCAATGGTTCTTTCCTATCAGCTTGCTCAAATGTAGGGTAGTACAGGAAGGGGGAATGGGGGTGCTCAACAGATGTCAGCATCCACACATCAAAAATGGAGTCAGGCTTTTTACGACGTATATATAATGATGGGTTTTAAATGAAATATATGTGTATATATCCATACATAGATGATGGGAAGAATACATACCAAAACGTAGACTGTAGCTATATGAAGTGGGATTATTATTGCATTTTACTTTCCTCTTTTGATCAACCATATTTTCAAAAATGAACCTGCATTACTTTTACAAAGAAACACACAAAATGTGTTGTCTAAAACAAAATATTAGATAAAACCTAAAATTTAAAAACAAGACATTATCCTACCAAACACATTAAAAATCTTAAGAAAATGAAGATGCTCAGTGCTGGTAAAGATATGTTTAAGCAAACATAGTTATACTTCTGGTAGGAGTGAGTACAAATTGGTACAAGACTTCTACAAAGTCAATTGGGAATATATTATAAGAACCTAGGAAATGTAAAATATTCATAACCTTTAACACACTAATTTGATTTCTTGAAGATAACCCAAGGAAATAATTCTATATACAGAAAAACAAATTCATTCATTTGTTCAAGCAAGTGCCTTGATAGCCTACCATGTATCAGGCCTTGAGGAAATGGACTGACCAACAGCCAGCCTCAGTCCCTCTACAACGCTTGGTGTGGAAAGATGAGAGAGATACAGTGTTGAGTGACAGTGGTTACATGCATGGGCCTAGCACTCAGGAGACCTGGGGTCCTGGACCCCTCTGTCTCTTAGGGTTTCCACACATGGTGGTGCAAACTATATGGGTTCACAGCCAACACTTGGGGCAGCCCTATGTAACTTCAAGTGAGGATTAAATGGGCTGCCACATGGTGTTCAATACAGAAAACCATTCCAAACATTTTAAAACTAGTTAATTCCCAACAATTAGCAGAATTTAACATAAACAAAAAATAAATAATGCAACTTTTCCTTTAAGAAAATAGCTATGCAGCCTTGTCTTACTTTAGACATGCCACAAATAAAAGTTTAGATTTACACAAGTAACAAAGTACAAGTGACAAATGATTTTCCTTTAAAAATAGCTGTTCCTGTCCATATTATTTTATTGTATAAATAAATTTCTTACTATAAAAGTAATTCTTGGTCATCCAAGAAAATTTGGAAAATAAAAAAGAAGAGAAGAAGAAATTACTCATTAAGCCACTATCAACAACAGCATCTAGTATAAATTCCTTCCTGATCCTGCCCTATGCACAGGAATTTAATGTCTATTTTTTCAACATATTTTAAATCAGACTATTGGTATACTTTTATGATTATGGTTTATTATTTTCCTGAAATTAAATCATATTTCTCTCCTATGTTTTATAATTGTTATAAACATAATGACTAATGATGGTACTATTTAATAGAGCAAAGTGTTTGCTTAAGCATTTCGTTATTATTAGATATTTTAAGATGTTTATAGGTTTTGTGCCTTATTATTATTTTTTAAAAATGTAATTTCGGTGCTGTGTCCAAAAGCCTGGAACCACTTCTATCTGACCTTGTACATCCCCTCTACTACCAAATCTTGCCCGTTCTCCGTCCTAAGAAATTCTTCAATCAATACACTTCTCTCGGTTCCTTCGCTTGCTGAGGCCATTGGCTCTCAACTGGCCTCCAGCAATAGCCTATTGTTCCTGTCTGTTGCCCAGCTCCTTCTCTCCATCCCACCACTCAGGACTTTTCAGCTCTCGCATCGCTCCAGCACATGCCTTCAGGGCCTGGGATGTGCAGTGTCGTTTCTTCTACTTGGAACCTTTGTTTTTCCCCAGAACAAACTGTCTTCACCCTGAAGGTCTCAACTTAAATGTCACTTCCCCTGGAGGACCTTCCTCATCCCCACAGAACAGGTTAGGGTCCCTGCTATAAACTTCCTAGGCTCCTTAAACATTCCCTGCCATAATCTTCATCATATGTAGTAACAACTAACATGTTTGTTGGGACCTTACAGACACTGAACTAAGGCCTTCACCTGCATTCTCTTATTTAATCCTCATAATAACCTATGTGGATACGAAGATGAAGAGGCAGAGGCCCGGCAGTTACATAAGTTCCCAAAATCACACAATTAGTAGGAGATAATGAAAAATACTGGCAGCCTCTTGAGTTTACATATTATACAATTTGCTCAAAACATTAGCAAAACCAAGATTACAAAGAACAGTACTAATTGAACAGGAGGAAGAAAAGAGAGGAAAAGACAGATCAATGTCAGTAAGAGCCAGGCCCTAAAGAGAGGAACTGATTGGAAAAGGCAGGGAAGGAAGTGACTGCTGGAGGAATAGCAGGGCCCAAAGGTTCATGGATCTGAGGGTCAACGTGAGGGATCTGGCTCTAGAAGCAGCCTCCCGTGGGGGAGTGTAGACTTAAAACTAGAGAACTCAACTTCATAAGAGCAAAATTAAGACCCCACTGGGTTGGGTCTGAATGGGTGAACAGGGCAATCCTAGAAGCCAGAAATATGGATCTTCCTTTCTACCTAAATAACACAATGACCATCATTCTCTCTTCATATGTAAGGAAAGAGGGCCCACTAGCCCTGAGAACCCCAATTTGACTTGAGAATATTTTACAACAAAGAACCTCAAGCCCCTAAAGAATTAAATGGAGGCACACCAAGAGTTGGGAATTTGACTGGGAAAGGATTACTCCACCTAATTTTAGGGGAAATTACTATAAAAATATTAACATAGGAGGAGGAGCTTCAAGATGGTGGAGGAGTAAGATGTGGAGATCACCTTCCTCCCCACAAATACATTAGAAATACATCTACATGTGGAACAACTCCTACAGAACACCTACTGAACGCTGGCAGAAGACCTCAGACTTCCCAAAAGGCAAGAAACTCCCGACGTACCTGGGTAGGGCAAAAGAAAGAAGAAAAAAGAGAGACAAAAGAATAAGGACAGGACCTGCACCAGTGGGAGGGAGCTGTGAAGGAGGAAAGGTTTCCACATACTAGGAAGCCCCTTCACGGGCAGAGACTGTGGGTGGCGGAGGGGGGAAGCTTCAGAGCCACGGAGGAGAGCGCAGCAACAGGGGTGCAGAGGGCAAAGCGGAGAGATTCCCGCACAGAGGATCGGTGCCGAGCAGCACTCACCAGCCCGAGAGGCTTGTCTGCTCACCCACCGGGATGGATGGGGGCTGGGAGCTGAGGCTCCGGCTTTGTAGATCGGATCCCAGGGAGAGGACTGGGGTTGGCTGCGTGAACACAGCCTGAAGGGAGCTAGGGCGTCACAGCTAGCCGGGAGGGTGTCCGGGAAAAAGTCTGGAGCTGTGGAAGAGGCAAGAGACTTTTTCTTGACTCTTTGTTTCCTGGTGCACGAGGAGAGGGGATTAAGAGTGCTGCTTAAAGGATCTCCAGAAATGGGCGCAAGCTGCAGCTATCAGTGCGGACCCCAGAGATGGGTATGAGACGCTAAGGCTGCTGCTGCCACGACCAAAAAGCCTGTGTGCAAGCACAGGTCACTATCCACACCTCCCCTCCTGGGAGCTTGTGCAGCCTGCCACTGCCAGGGTCCCGTGATCCAGGGACAACTTCCCTGGGAGAACACTTGGCACGCCTCAGGCTGTTGCAATGTCACACCAGCCTCTGCTGCCACAGGCTTGCCCCGCACTCTGTACCCCTCCCTCCCCCCAGCCTGAGTGAGCCAGAGTCCCCGAATCAGCTTCTCCTGTCCTGTCTGAGCGAAGAACAGATGCCCTCAGGCAATCTACATGCACAGGCAGGGCCAAATCCAAAAGCGAAACCCAGGAGTTGTCTGAACAAAGAAGAGAAAGAGAAATCTCTCCCAGCAGCCTCAGGAGCAGCAGATTAAATCTCCACAATCAACTTGATGTACCCTGTATCTGTGGAATACCTGAATAGACATAGAATCATCCCAAATTGAGGAGGTGGACTTTCAGAGCAACGACATATATATTTTTTCCCCTTTTTCACTTTTTGTGAGTGTGTATGTGTATGCTTCTGTGTGTGATTTTGTCTGTATAACTTTGCTTTTACCATTTGTGCTAGGGTTCTGTCTGTCCGTTTTTTGTTTTTATTCTTGTTTTTTTTTTAGTATAGTTTTTAGTGATTGTTATCATTGGTGGAGTTTTTTTTGGTTTGGTTGCTCTATTCTTTCTTTCTTTCTGTCTTTTTTTTTATTACTTGAAAAATCTTTTTTAATAATTATTATTTATTTTAATAACTATTTTACTTTATTTTATCATCTTCTTTCTTTCTTTTTTTTCTCCCTTTTATTCTGAGCCGTGTGGATGACAGGCTCTTGGTGCTCCAGCCAGGTGTCAGGGCTGTGCCTCTGAGCTGGGAGAGCCAAGTTCAGGGCATTGGTTAACAAGAGACCTCCCAGCTCCACGTAATATCAAATGGCGAAAATCTCCCAGAGATCTCCATCTCAACGCCAAGACCCAGCTCCACTCAACGACCAGCAAGCTACAGTGTGGGACACCCTATGCCAAACAACTAGCAAGACAGGAACACAATCCCATCCATTAGAGAGAAGTTGCCTAAAATCATAATAAGGCCACAGATACCCGAAAGCACACCACCAGACATGGACCTGCCCACGAGAAAGACAAGATACAGCCTCATCCACCAGAACACAGGCACTAGTCCCCTCCACCAGGAAACCTGCAAAACCTACTGAACCAACCTTAGCCACTGGGGACAGACACCAAAAACAACGGGAACTACGAACCTGCAGCCTGCAAAAAGGAGATCCCAAACACAGTAAGTTAAGCAAAATGAGGAGACAGAGAAACACACAGCAGGTGAAGGAGCAAGGTAAAAACCGACCAGACCTAACAAATGAAAAGGAAATAGGCAGTCTACCTGAAAAAGAATTCAGAATTATGATAGTAAAGATGATCCAAAATCTTGGAAATAGAATGGAGAAAATACAAGAAACGTTTAACAAGGACCTAGAAGAACTAAAGAGCAAACAAACAGTGATGAACAATACAATAAATGAAGTTAAAAATTCTCTAGAAGGGATCAATAGCAGAATAACTGAGGCAGAAGAACGGATAAGTGACCTGGAAGATAAAATAGAGGAAATAACTACTGCAGAGCAGAATAAAGAAAAAAGAATGAAAAGAATAGAGGACAGTCTCAGAGACCTCTGGGACAACATTAAATGCACCAACATTCGAATTATAGGGGTCCCAGAAGAAGAAGAGAAAAAGAAAGGGACTGAGAAAATATTTGAAGAGATTATAGTTGAAAATTTCCCTAATATGGGAAAGGAAATAGTTAATCAAGTCCTGGAAGCACAGAGAGTCCCATACAGGATAAATCCAAGGACAAACACGCAAAGACACATATTATTCAAACTATCAAAAATTAGATACAAAGAACAAATATTAAAAGCAACAAGGGAAAAACAACAAATAACACACAAGGGAATCCCCATGAGGTTAACTGCTGATCTTTCAGCAGAGACTCTGCAAGACAGAAGTGAGTGGCAGGACGTATTTAAAGTGATGAAGGGGAAAAGCCTACAACCAATTACTCTACCCAGCAAGGATCTCATTCAGATTTGACAGAGAAATTAAAAGCTTTACAGACAAGCAAAAGCTAAGAGAATTCAGCACCACCAAACCAGCTTTACAACAAATGTTAAAGTAACTTCTCTAGGCAGGAAACAGAAGAGAAGGAAAAGACCTACAATAACAAACCCAAAACAATTAAGAAAAAAGCCATAGGAACATACATATTGATAATTACCTTAAATGTAAATGGATTAAATGCTCCAACCAAAAGACATAGACTGGCTGAATGGATACAAACACAAGACCCGTATATAGGCTGCTGACAAGAGACCCATTTCACACCTAGGGACACATACAGACTGAAAGTGAGAGGATGGAAAAAGATATTCCATGCAAATGGAAAGCAAAAGAAAGATGGAGTAACAATTTTCATATCAGACAAAATAGACTTTAAAACAAAGACTATTACAAGAGGCAAAGAAGGACACTACATAATGATCAAGGGATCAAACCAAGAAGGAGATATAATAATTGTAAATATCTATGCACCCAACATAGGAGCACCTCAATATGTAAGGCAAATAGTAACAGCCAAAGAAGGGGAAATCGACAGTAACACAATCATAGTACGGAACTTTAACACCCCACTTTCACCAATGGACGTATCATCCAAAATGAAAGTAAATAAGGAAACACAAGCTTTAAATGATACACTAAACAAGATGGACTTAATTGATATTTATAGGACATTCCATCCAAAAACAACAGGATACACTTTCTTCTCATGGAACATTCTCCAGGATAGATCATATCTTGGGTCACAAATCAAGCCTTAGTAAATGTAAGAAAAATGAAACCGTATCAAGTATCTTTTCCGATCACAACGCTATGAGACTAGATATCAATTACAGGAAAAAATCTGTAAAAAATACAAACACATGGAGGCTAAACAATACACTACTTAAAAACCAAGAGATCACTGAAGAAATCAAAGAGGAAATCAAAAAATACCTAGAAACAAATGACAATGAAAACACGATGACCCAAAACCTATGGGATGCAGCAAAAGCAGTTCTAAGAGGGAAGTTTATAGCAATACAATCCTACCATAAGAAACAAGAAACATCTCAAATAAACAACCTAACCTTACACCTAAAGCAATTAGAGAAAGAAGAACAAAAAAACCTCGAAGTTAGCAGAAGGAAAGAAATCATAAAGATCACATCAGAAATAAATGAAAAAGAAAGGAAGGAAACTATAGCAAAGATCAATACAACTAAAAGCTGGTTCTTTGAGAGGATAAACAAAATTGATAAACCATTAGCCAGACTCATCAAGAAAAAGAAGACTCAAATCAATAGAATTCGAAATGAAAAAGGAGAAGTAACAACTGACACTGCAGAAATACAAAGGATCATGAGAGATTACTACAAGCAACTCTATGCCAATAAAATGGACAACCTGGAAGAAATGGCAAATTCTTCAAAATGCACAACCTTCCAAGACTGAACCAGGAAGAAATAGAAAATATGAACAGACCAATCACAAGCATTGAAATTGAAACTGTGATTTAAAATCTTCCAACAAACAAAGGCCCAGGACCAGATGGCTTCACAGGTGACTTCTATCAAACACTTAGAGAAGAGCTAACACCTATCCTTCTCAAATTCTTCCAAAATATAGCAGAGAGAGGAACACTCCCCAACTCATTCTACGAGGCCACCATCACCCTGATACCAAAACCAGACAAAGATGTGACAAAGAAAGAAAACTACAGGCCAATATCACTGATGAACATCGATGCAAAAGTCCTCAACAAAATACTAGCAAACAGAATCTAACAGCACATTAAGAGGATCATACACCATGATCAAGTGGGGTTTATCCAGAGAATGCAAGGATTCTTCAATATGTGCAAATCAATCAATGTGGTACACCATATTAACAAATTGAAAGAGAAAAACCATATGTTCATCTCAATAGATGCAGAGAAAACTTTTGACAAAATTCAACACCCATTTATGATAAAATCCCTCCAGGAAGTAGGCATAGAGGGAACTTACCTCAACATAATAGAGGCCATATATGACAAACCCACAGCAAACATCATCCTCAATGGTGAAAAACTGAAACCATTTCCACTAAGATCAGGAAAAATACAAGGTTGCCCACTCTCACCACTATTATTCAACATGGTTTTGGAAGTTTTAGCCACAGCAATCAGAGAAGAAAAGGAAATAAAAGGAATCCAAATCAGAAAAGAAGAAGTAAAGCTGTCACTGTGTGCAGATGACATGATACTATACATAGAGAATCCTAAAGATGCCACCAGAAAACTACTAGAGCTTATCAATGAATTTGGTAAAGTAGCAGGATACAAAATTAATGCGCAGAGATCTCTTGCATTCCTATACACTAATGATGGGAAATCTGAAATTGAAATTAAGAAAGCACTCCCATTTACCATTGCAACAAAAAAGAATAAAATATCTAGGAATAAACCTACCTAAGGAGACAGAAGACCTGTATGCAGAAAATTATAAGACACTGATGAAAGAAATTAAAGATGATACAAACAGATGGAGAGATATGCCAAGTTCTTGGATTGGAAGAATCAACATTGTGAAAATGACTCTACTACCCAAAGCAATCTACAGATTCAATGCAATCCCTATCAAACTACCACTGGCATTTTTCACAGAACTAGAACACAAAATTTCACAATTTGTATGGAAACCCAAAAGACCTTGAAGAGCCAAAGCAATCTTGAGAAAGAAAAACGGAGCTGGAGGAATCAGGCTTCCACACTTCAGACTATACTACAAAGCTACATTAATCAAAGCAGTATGGTACTGGCACAAAAACAGAAATATAGATCAATGGAGCAGGATAGAAAGCCCAGAGATAAACCCATGCACATATGATCACCTTATCTTTGATAAAGGAGGCAAGCATATACAGTGGAGAAAAGACAGCCTCTTCAATAAGTGGTGCTGGGAAAACTGGACAGCTATATGTAAAAGAATGAAATTAGAACAGTCCCTAACCTAACACCATAACACAAAAATAAACTCAAAATGGATTAAAGACCTAAATGTAAGGCCAGACACTATCAAAGTCTTAGAGAAAAACATAGGTAGAACACTCTATGATATAAAACACAGTAACATCCTTTTTGACCCACCTCCTAGATAAATGGAAATAAAAACAAAAATAAACAAATGGGACCTAATGAAACTTAAAAGCTTTTGCACACAAAAGGAAACCATAAACAAGACGAAAAGACAGCCCTCAGAATGGGAGAAAATATTTACAAATGAAGCAACTGACAAAGGATTAATCTCCAAAATTTACAAGCAGCTCATGCAGCTCAATATCAAAAAAACAAACAACCTAATCCAACATGGGCAGAAGACCTAAATAGACATTTCCCCAAAGAACATATACAGACTGCCAACAAACACAGGAAAGAATGCTCAACATCATTAATCACTAGAGAAATGCAAATCAAAACTACAATGAGATATCATCTCACACCAGTCAGAATGGCCATTATCAAAAATTCTACAAACCATAAATGCTGGAGAGGGTGTGGAGAAAAGGGAACCTTCTTGCACTTTTGGTGGGAATGTAAATTGATACAGCCACTATGGAGAACAGTATGGAGGTTCCTTAAAAATCTAAAAATAGAACTACCATACGACCCAGCAATCCCATTACTGGACATATACCCTGAGAAAACCATAATTCAAAAAGAGTCATGTACCACAATGTTCATTGCAGCTCTATTTACAATAGCCAGGGCATGGAAGAAACCTAAGTGTCCATCAACAGATGAATGGATAAAGAAGATGTGGCACATATATACAATGGAATATTACTCAGCCATAAAAAGAAACGAAATTGAGTTTTTTGTAATGAGGTGGATGGACCTAGAGACTGTCATACAGAGTGAAATAAGTCAGAAAAAGAAAAACAAATACCATATGCTAACACATATATATGGAATCTAAAAAACAAACAAAAAGAATGGTCATGAATAACCTAGTAGCAAGATGGGAATAAAGACGCAGACCTACTAGAGAATGGACTTGAGGATGGGGGAGGGGGAAGGGTAAGCTGGCATAAAGTGAGAGAGTGGCATGGACATAGGGAGAGATATGCCAAGATATGCATATCTTGATATTTACCAAATGTAAAATAGATAGCTAGTGGGAAGCAGCTGCATAGCACAGGGAGATCAGCTCTGTGCTTTGTGACCACCTAGAGGGGTGGGATAGGGAGGGTAGAGGGAGGGAGATGCAAGAGGGAAGAGATATGGGGATATATGTATATGTATAAATGATTCACTTTGTTATAAAGCAGAAACTAGCACACCATTGTAAAGCAATTATACTCCAATAAAGATGTTAAAAAAATAATTATTATTATAATAATATGACATGATAGAGGTGGTAACCCTTGCTACAATGACAGTCATATTATCATGTCGAAATGTATTAAATCAGTATATTTTGCACCTTAAATTTACACAATGTTGTATGTCAAATATATTTCCATTTAAAAAAACCTGTATTGGTTTTTTGCTCTTAAAGGCATTGAATTTGTATTTTAAATTCAGTCTACAAAATAAAGTCCAGACAGTTTTCCCAGTGGGAAAAAAAAAAAATTAACTTCAGCGAAATACTCCCCAAAGATGCAGAAGGTCCTCAGTAAAGACTTTTCTAATTACCCTAAGATTCTAAAGAATTGCAAGGTATTGAATAAAAAATCTGGGGATATTGAATATAAAGGTGCAGAAGTTATTATAGCAACCACACATCTCAGTTTATAAACCAGCTTCACGCGGTCATCTCTGAATAATTTGGTTAACAAGAGCAACAAAATGTCTACCATTTTTAATGGAACATTATCATTCTATAAAATTGGATTTGAAATTCACTGTGTGCCTTTTGGTACACTAGGTATTAACCTCAAATAGGAAAAAAATTTATTTACTTTGGATTGCTTTTAATGTTTTAAAGTTAACAAATTGGCAGCTGAAACACATTTTGAAAAGGCCAGAGAAAATTAACTGTGTGTTAGTAAGTAAAACAAAGATGATTTGCTTCAGCTGATAAATGTGCTCTCCCCTTAAACTCACAGCATGAATGTGGGGTCCCAGCACCAAAGCACTGTCCACACACCTCCCTGTCAGAACCAAGTCGGCACCAAGATCCAGGGCCCTGCTTATTGGTCTTGCTCTTTGGGAAGTAGGACATCATTGTTTTTAATCCAGGTCAGATGAAAGCTTTTGACTAAAAGAAGCAAAATGGCCAATGTTATCATTTCATCCAATGACACAATATGTTTCAAGTAATTCCAGTCATAAAATGATGTGGGTAAAAACAGGACCTTGCTGTTTATCCATCCTATATGTAATAGTTTGCCTCTGCTAACCCCAAACTCCCAGTCCTTCCCTCCCCTTTGGCAACCACAAGTCTGTTCTTTGAGAAAGTCCTCTTGATACTCCTAAGAGTTCTTGCTGCTACCTGGGCACCCTGAGAGAAAGGCTTTTTAAATGACCATCACTTTGAAGCCATATGTATCCAGCTACCTCTGAAGGGAGGAAGGATCGACAAGAGAGGGAGGGAGAGAAATAAAGAACCTAAGAGAAGACCTTGGGTAACCAAGGTACACATTCATGCTTTTAATGGTGTCTGGAAATTTCTTCCCACTCTCTATATCTGTGATAGCTGCTCCTTGCAGAGTCTCCTTCTATAAATATTTTGCAAAAAAAAGTTTAAAATCTTTATTCATAGAAATCTTACTTTTTATTACACATGCTAAAGCAATAAAAACATGTAATATGTAAGTAGAATCCTATACATTTCATTGCTGAAATAAAGAAATTAATATGTATTGAAAAATGTATTCTGTTTCAGGGACTTTTCATTCAATGTTTCATCTAGGCAGGTATTACAACCCTCCACTTGATAGATGAGAAACGTGAACCAAAGAGAGGCTGAGGAAGCCAGAACCTTGCGGGCTCTGGACCTTGGGTACCCCCTGGCTTCTCCAAGTTCCCTTCACTTTAAATTAGGACACTGATAGTATCTGTCTCATAGGATTGGTGTAAATAGACAGATAATCTCTTCTTGTTCTTACAAAGTGATTTACCAAATTTGAAAGGTTCTATAGCAATTTATCTCCAGTAAAGAATCATGCTTCCTACAAAGTTAAGAATAAAAGTTACCAATACGTGTCCCTGAAAGACGTGAGTTTTGTTTTGGTATTTCTCCCCATAATCATGAGGTTCTGTGCTCAGGGACCCCTGACACAGGCATGCCTTCCCAGGCTGAGCACTAGAGAGAACATGGTTATAGGGGGATCTCTATACCCTCCTCCAGCCGGGCTCAGGCTAGAGCTATGGAAACTGCGACAAAGGACCTGAAAATTGTGTGAACCCCCAGAGCACCAGCTGAAGCTGCTTAGCTATGGTCATTCATATGTAATCGCGTTGCAGAGGCTCCAAAGCTGCCAAGGACACTTTCTGTTACTCTCAAGCCTGTGCATGGCTCAGAGTGGCACCAAAGCCAAAAGGAACTCCATCACCAAAAGCTAAAGCTGGGACTGCTCCACCCTAAGTGGAATCTGGTGTTATACACGATGACATATATGTAATAGAAAACATATATATATAATACAGAACATATAAGAACATGTTATATATTATGAGAAGTATATTTTATATTGTGTCAGTTACCATTACAACAGGGAGTAGGTTTAGGCTATGAAAGGTCAAATGTTGTTATTCCTAAGGGGGGGACCTGCTTCTCAAGGTATTACTGTTTCCATATTTGTTTTCTGTAAACACATTATATAAGTTTAAATCTCCCGAGGAGTATCTTCCTTTCCATAAGAGAAAAACATGCCTACAGTTTAATTCTCTTGGATAAGATTTAGCATGTTCATCATCACATTGGAATTATTAAAACAGAAGTCTGTCACATGTTAATGTTGCATCAGATTTAAAATATATCAATATATAGTTATGGCAGCAAATTCACTCATAGCAGTTACTTTTTAAGTAGTGTAAAAATAAGAACCTCTGTTTTAGAAGAAGGACACAGATAAACTAACAATACACTATTTACACAGAAATAGGATGGCTCCCAAGGTTCTCTCCACAGCAGTTTTCACAAATCATAAATCTAACCCTGCAGATAGTACATTTAGCAGGCCTGGCTCTAGGAAGATAAGCTAATTATCAGATCTGTTCTGTTTACACTCCAAAAAATGAGTCAGTTGGTTTTCTGTGGGTTCCTGACAGCTATTACCAATATTACAAATAACCAAAGACCCACAAAAAATATTTGCATTTCACAAGTGGGATTTTACATCTTTTGCATTTTACCAGGAACCAAGCTCAGATGGTACTAAGGAAAGAGTGCCATGCAAAACATGATGCTTGCCTGAAACATCCAGCTTTTCACACTGAAGTGTTAATAAAAGAATTTATTAATTTAATTTCCCTTCGGTTGTGACACAGAATGTATCACTTGCAGCAAAATCCATCAGCTGTAACAAAATGATGGTAAGATTAGAGTGGTAGATAATGACTTATACCAAATAACTTTATGTTTTGTAAGAAGCACAATTTCAATTTAACCTTCATGTCCAAAGAAGGGTCCAGAGTCATTTTAAACACTGGCTTCAATGAATCAATAAATCTTTCATACCAGACATAAGTGGTTTAAACATAAATAATAGACATAAATGGATAACCAATCTAGGCAGCTTTTATAGGCAGATTTTATAGAGTAACAGATCAGAAAGAGATTTCTAGAGCTCAGTCCTGAGTTATACCAAAACCCAATAATTAGACCAAATTAAATTATGGTAACTGTTTATCACATGATATAACTTCTTGCTTAGGAGGTATCACATAAATGTCAGTAACCTCTCCCATGATGTCATCTCCAGTGACAACTGCTATTTTCAAATTGACGCCAGCCTTCCTGGCCATCTTGTCAAGGGCAGCAGCACACTCCAGAGGATTGGTACCCCCAGCATTGCTGATCATGCGCACACCTGCCAGAATAGAAACACCATGGCAACCACTCTGACCTGAGTCCCATCACCAGTTTACATTCAATGAACTGCTTTCCCTTCACATTATTTTTATGTTGTTTACATTTTTTTTTCCTTTTAGAGGCAAGCACACCACAGGCAATGGCATCCCTGTACAATATTTAAGTGGCTGCAGCCACTTCTGGTGTTTATGCTCCTCAGAAGCATGGCTAGTAACTGATGTGAACCGAGATGTAAAAGTTAGGTCTTAATAAAAATATCTGTGGGCTATTAAAGAAACGATTAGTTTTCATCTTTAAAATTGTCTGGATTTTCTAAATAATCCTCTAGAGAGGACTGATCCAATCAACTACCTTTCAGAAGCTCCAATCTTTAACTCCATCTCTGACAGTGATTTGTTGAGACAGGCCATGTGGAACACTAAAGCCTGAGAGGTGAACAAAATTCCAGAATTCTATAGAAGACAGGACTCTAGTGATCACCTATTCCACTAGTTCTTATCTTTCTAAGGTTCATTATCCTTTGTGGAATCTGATAAGAGTTATGGATCCTCTCCTTAGAGGGGAAAAACACTTTTTTGTTTATAATTTAGGGGGAATCTCAGATTCCTTGAAGCCCATCCTTGGAAATCAGATTAAGAAACCTTGACCTCATCTAATCACATCATTTACAGATGAAGAAGGTAAGGTGCAGAGAGGCTAAGTGCCTTGGTGACAGAGGCCAGATGAAAACCCGCTCTTCCCACTTATTGTACAACTGCTGCGTCTGCAGGGTCAGACTCTCTATGGACTTTCGTGTGTGGGGAGAGGTGGGGTTAATGACAAGAGCCATCAGACAATATCTGCAGAGCTTTGAGTGTTCTGCTACCACTCCTATTAACTGTCCAGAGAATGAGGAAGTATATGCAGCTAGAATTCATACCCACTCATCCTCTAACAGAGGACAACATTCTTTCTCTGTTCTCACTCTCCTCAACCTATTCAGCTACATCTGAACCCACCCCTAACCTCCTTCCCTCCTCCCTCCACCCACCAACACTTTCTTAAAACTCCCTCCTCCTTGAGTTCTGGTGACTGCACTTCCAGGTTCTTCCCCTGTCTCTGCAAGGGCTCACCACCTCCATCCCCCTCCTCTTCCCAGGGCTTCCCTAAAGCTCAGCCCTACCCTCCTTCATATCCATTCTCACCCTCGCACAGAAATCCTTCCCAATAAGGGCTTCAATTGCTACTTCCATTGAATGAAGCTCCCTCCTCCAAGCCTGCTTCTGCTTCCACCCTCTCCTCTAAGGAGAGTTAGTATCTTGGGCCTTATTTGTAGGGGAACATCTTGCTCTCTGCCACGTAGCAAGAGTGGTGTTAATTCTTGTGGATTACTAGATATTTTATTATTCCAGAATTAGACAATATAAATAACCAATAACTGGGGTTCATGAGAAGTTTTGGTAAGTCTGACACCTTGCTTTGTTTTTGCCTTACTTTTTCTGGGTAACTAATTTTTTTAAATGGGATATAGCTCCTCCTGGTGGAAAATAATGATATTAAAAAACCAGACCCTCCTAACTGGTGTATTCTGAAATGCATCAACAATAAAACTAACGGGTATAACTATGTCCAGACTATTAATTATTCAAAGCTCTTCATCTTATGATCTTAAATAACAACATACTCTAAGGGATTTATCCTTCTTAAGCAGAGATACATTTTCAGTACTTAAAAAAGAAATATTCAGTAATGCCACCTCTGTACCCAACTGCAAGACTTTCTTTGTTAGCCCAATAAATAACAGCACTGTGATAATGAGGCCAGAGCCCTGGATTTGGTTCAAGTATGGTCGGCACCTTTTATGCGTCCTAAATCCACAAGTTTCACCCTGAGTCCAGCAAATCATCTTAGTAAGATTTGAACTGAGCCGCAGAAGACCCAGGGTGAGAGAGAGCAAACAACCACAATTCTAACCCTCTGACTAGAAATCAACCCAAATATGCTGGTTAGTTAACAGTGGCCATATTTCAAGTATTCTTTTCTCTAATGGCAACTGCCTTCTTTCCTCAGAACTACATCAATGTGGCTAATAAAGCCCTTTTAATAAATGTTCATTGAGTTATTTATTTACTTTTAGTGACTATATCAAACAGTTTTATTTATATATATATATATATATATATATATATATTAAATTAATTAATTAATTTATTTTTGGCTGCGTTGGGTCTTCATTGCTGTGCGTGGGCTTTTCTCCAGTTGTGGCTAGCGGAGGCCAATCTTCGTTGCGGTGCTCAGGATTCTCACTGCGGTGGCCCCTCCCGTTGCGGAGCACGGGGTCTAGGCGAGCAGGCCTCAGTAGTTGTGGCTCACGGGCTCTAGAGCACAGGCTCAGCAGTTGTGGCGCACAGGCCCAGTTGCTCCGCAGCATGCGGGATCCTCCCGAACCAGGGCTCGAACCCATGTCCCCTGCACTGGCAGGTGGACTCTCAACCACTGCGCCACCAGGGAAGCCCCTATATATTTTTTATATATAAATCCTCTCATTCTTAAAAGTTGACATGGCACTGAAAACAGGAAATTAAGATGATTTAATGACAAACATTTTTCAGATTACTTTTTTGATGAATGTCCTTTATATATGGAACCATGGCAGTTTGTACAAAATCAGGAACATAGTCCATGTCCTAAAATATAAAAATAAATGTGTTATGCACTATAAAATGTATGTAATCAACTCAAAGGCAACAGACTAATCAATCTTTTAATTACTTGCAAAACTACATTAAATATTAAGTAATTGTAATATTTATGTTTACAATCAATCAATGGAAAGGTCTAACATTATGTTCAAAATAAATGGAACTTTCATCAGCACCAAAGTGATGAAATAAGGATAATAACTTTAAAAAGTAATCACTTCTCTTTTGTGATCTATTAGCAATTTTAATTCCAAAGTTCCATTAAAATCTAAAATTTCCAACACTATACATGCCCTGAGCATTCATTATGAAAATCCAACACTAATTCTCAGTAGAAGCCAATGAGTTCATATGTAATTGATAGATTATAGAAACAGATGCAGGAGACCAAAAAGGTAGATTAGGGTAAGAGTTACCAGGAGTGATGGAGTTATTCAAAAGTATCTCATTTTCAGTCAAACTATAGTTTAAAGCACAAACTAGATAATTAGTTATGTTAATATGGGTTCATTTAAAAAAAATTAATTCTACCAAGTAAAAGCAGGTACTTACATAGACTAAATAACAAAGTTGTACTAAGACTTTTACATATTCTCTAACAAGCTAAATCATGTGAATGTTTCTCTAGTCTGAATGGAATTTCTACTGGGATAGTCCATGCCTCAGGCCAACATCTAGGCCCTACATATTAATATAAGAAAATTTAATCCACTGGAACTAATAGAACTAACAGAAATATTTCAAAGTTAAGACTAAGACATTTATCACGCACCATACGTGACAGCATAAACAAATTTCCTTGCTAATAAAGCTTTTCATAAACATAATTTTAGTGGGTATATAAGCTTTCATTGCCTTGATCTCTCATCATTTATTTAATCACTTCCTTACTGTTGGGCATTTAGGCCTTTAGTTTTCTGTGTATGTTATACATAAGGCTGTACTATCCATCTTTGAGAGCAAAACTCTTCCGCAGTTAGCTATATTTCCTTAAGACAATTCTGACAAACTGATGGTAAATAGCCAAATGACTTACATTTTTTTCCCAATAACAAGAAGACCTCACATTTTAAAGTCTTACAATAAGTCACATAAACATTGTCTTGTATAATTAGCCATGTGTGGCTACATGGCCATTAAAATGACCACAGTACTTAACTTACAGACGATTTTTCTTTTGTAGCAGTTAGCAGACACATCTCTGAGAGATAATCAAAAACAAATAATCCAGCTGCTCTCCGTATAGTAGCTGAGGAACTGGAAGTAAAGCACAAAGTGTAATTTACTTTTTAAAATTTAAGTTTAATAATAATTTAATCAAAATTGGAAAAAATGTGTAAGATCTCATTTGCTTTACATTTTCCAAATACAGAAGCTGTAGCTATATACTTATGCTTTTTGGGATTATGCCCTGGGAACCCTTTCTATTGCAATGAGTTTTTGGTCATTGTACTTTACATCTAAGCACTGTCATTTTAGGGTGAAAATCCACATACTGAACCCTGCTGATTAAAGGAAAAGTAAATTATTGCAGGGTAACAGAAAAGACAAGAAAACAGAAACATATCTATAGCAGTGGTAGCAGATATTCCTATTCCCAATGTGCTCCAAAAATTATTTCCCTCAAATGGCAAGGATCTCTTGGTAAAAGAAATTATATATTTCTAATTCATCAGGTGTTAAATCTTTGCTATTCCAAGCTTATAATCAATTCAGGCAAAAATCAACACTGCCCCTCATGAAACTTGGTCTGAGGCAAATATGAGAGGTCAAAGGGGAAATCTGCTCTGACCAAGCCCCTAGTTTTGCTCCTTCCATGGTTCTAAGATAATTGGCTGTCTTTAAGTTATTTCCTAATTAAAAGCCTCAAAGGCAGTTCCCAAAATGCAAAACAGAGGTATAAAAAGTCTAAAGAAAAATACTATCAAAAGATATTGTTTCCTCCTAAACAGTGGTATGTTTAAAGGTAGGAGCTTTGTCTTAATGTGGGGTCCCGAAGTCTCCAGTACTGTACCCGATGGGCACTTAGCAAAAGTTGGTTGAATTAAGGGCTGAATGAATAAGAGAATATATTTCAAAACAGTTCTTCTTCTTAAAGGTTCCTTCACATCATATCTCTCATTTTTCATAAGTTATTATGCATAACCAAGGAGTACTTAAACCTCTAATTTCTTATTAACTGCCATAGAATCCCTTTCTTCTGACCTGTTGAAATCCCCAGACCTACTGTAAAGATTCTATGTAAAAGTTTTTCACAGGGAAACATTTTCCACTACGTCAGAGACCTTGGCACAGCAAAGCCTTATGTGAATACATAAAATAAGTGCAGTGTAGAAGTATTGCTTAATTACTGAGAAGTCATTTACACATTTTTCCCTATATAATGCAGCTACAGTATGCTATAAGACAGATGGATGGCTTTTACAATCATAAGAGTAAATTCAGACATGATGTGATATACATACGAAAAACCCTTTAAAATATGAGGAGAAATTATTGAAAGACAAATTGTTCTATAATTAATTCTATGTTATTTCTCCAGGACATTTCAGCTCAGAAAGGTCAACAGAAACTACTTTGAGATGAGAAGCAGAACCATCTGATGAAACGTCCGTCAGTCTCTAATTAAACTGTTCTACAGACTGCACGCAACAGAATCTTTTCATTAGGGATTTCAGAGAATGATGACAAATCTCACTTTGGGATTTCAGGTCAAGATGTTTAGTAAAAGTGCAAAATTCAAACAAGTCATAACAAGTGGTTGTGTCTGCGATCGTGGGAATATTGTGGGAAGGGAGAAAAGCAAAACAAGAACAAATGGATGCCACAAAGATCAGACAAAGCCCGCTTTGCGGCTGACAGATAATCACATGACCACCATAGGCTGCAGAGACAATGCAAACTCCAAGATAGAGATGGAAACCACATTGCAAATGAGTATCATGTATTTTTAAATGTTTCCTTGTTCAGATTCTTAAATCATCATATCTGCCAGTGAGAGTTTCAATAGTCCAGAAGCAAATGAAGTGGCTCACGAAATCTGCCTTCTTGAAAAAAGGTATCTGAACAAGTGGAAGACATAATGGAAAATTTCAAGAAGGAGCAGAACTGGCTGTCAGTCTGCCTTCCCCACAGTGCACAGGAACATGCAAGGAGCCCAAGCCAAAAAGGGAAGGTGCAAGGATGCAGATGCATCAGAGACCTAGCTAGATGCCTCTCTCCCAAGGGCTGTAAGACATCCTCACTGAATTCACCCTCTGTGGAGATAGAGCTGAGGGTCGGAGTTGGATCTGATTTTGTCCCACTCTAACTATGGGGCTGAGGGCTACTGAAGAATTAAATGAATGGCATTGCTTGTACACTGTGTTAATTAGAACTTTTTAAAAAAGTAAATAGAGATGAGAATATAAAAATAATCATCTTAAATTATTTCTCTATGGTTTATATTTACATTTTAAAAAGTTATTGTTGTTTGTTGAGAGCCCTGGGTTTTTGAAAGGTAAACAACATGTTGAATTTGTTATAAACCTGGAGATAAAACAAAGACCAGTAGAAATGATCTTGGGTTCAGGAAATAGGTTGTATTCTGTTTTGTATTTCCAAGGCCCAGTACGGTGCTCAAGAAATATTTATTGTTAAGTAAATACTAAACTAAAACAATTCAAATTATGTAGATGTTCCAGAATTCCTGATGAATAAATATGAGACTCATAGATATTCCTAAAGAATAAATCAATGTACAATAAATGACGGATATACTGTGTGTGAGAGGCACTGTACCAAGCAAGAATGAATAAAACCTTGTCCCAGTCTTGTGAGTGCTTACCAGGTCGTCTTTACTTTATTGAAAAATAAAGGCATTTATTGACCATACTCAATTTCTTTTTAATTAATTAATTAATTAATTTTTGGTTACATTGGGTCTTCGTTGCTGCACGCAGCTTTCTCTAGTTGAGGCGAGCGGGGGCTACCCTTTGTTGTGGTGTGCAGGCTTCTCATTGCGGTGGCTTCTCTTGTTGTGGAGCACGGGCTCTAGGCACATGAGCTTCAGTAGTTGTGGCACACGGGCTCAATAGTTGTGGCTCGTGGGCTCTAGAGTGCAGGCTTCAGTAGCTGTGGCACACGGGCTTAGTTGCTCCGCGGCATGTGGGATCTTCCCAGACCAGGGCTCGAACCCGTGTCCCCTGCATTGGCAGGAAGATTCTTAACCACTGCACCACCAGGGAAGCCCCATACCCAATTTCTTAATTGAAGAAGTCCCTTCTTCAAGTGTAATGTCCCAAGGTCAAGTACACCCATCTCTTCTCCAGGTCTAGGACAACTCTGTCCTGGTTGAACCCTCACACGTTGGGATCATCTCCCTCTCAACACCAGGTGGTGTGCTCTGCTTGGGCCCCTAGGGAGCCTAGCCTTGTTCAGGTGGGGCTGTCAGGGAGGTGGGGTGTGGATCTAGGGAAACCTCAGCAGGTACCTGGGTTCTTGAAGTCATTCTGAAGCTGCATGTATTAAAGAAGGTGTTGTACATCACACCTTAAAAGGCACATCACAACCTAAGTAGGAGTGCTTGGGAATCCTCAAGAAGGTTTTGAGGCTGTCTCCATTTATGTAGCAGTCCTATAGACTATGATCCTTAAATCTCCACCCATAAGAATACAAAACTAGGCCTGGGTCTCAGCCCCCACACCCCACAGCAGTGCCCTAGAAGCTTCTAAACTTAGTGTCTTAAGAATATGGCCTATGGGCCTATGTAATATATAAATATTACAAATCACTTTACAGACTCATTCATTCAATAAAGATGTATTGATAACTTTACCTGCTGCTTTGGACTGAATGTTTGTGTCCCCATCAAAATTCATATGCTAAAATCCTAATGCCCACTGGGATGGTATTAGGAGGTGGGGCCTTTGGGTGGTGTTTAGGTCATGAATGGGATTAATGCCTTTATAAAAGAGACCCTACAGAGCTCCCTAGCCCCTTCTGACATGTGAGAATACAGCAAGGAACCTTTGACTTGGAAGAGAGGCCTCATCCAACCATGCTGGCACCCCGATCTCAGACTTCCAGCCTCCAGGACCCTGAGAAATAAACTTCTGTTGTTTGTAAGCTACCTGGTCTCTGGTATCTTGTTACAGTAGCCCAAAGAGACTAAGACATATGCCAAGCACTGTTCTAGACACTGGAGACACAGCAGTGATCAAAACTGTCTTTGGAGTTTACATTCTGGGAAGGGGGTGGGAAGAGGAAAAAAAAATTCCAACAGATATTTGGCAAGTGCGCTGGAGAAAGATAAGGCAAAGTAAGGGGTTAGGAGGTACCAAGAGGGATTGGGTAGAATTGTACCTATTGGATGTGCAGTGGTCAAGGGCAGGTGTGTTTTGTAAGATATTTGAGTGAGCAGAAGGAAGTGGAGCCAGCCATCAGTTGTCTGAGGAAAGAGTGTTCCAGATGGAGAGACTAATAAGTGCAAAGTCCCCAAGACAGGGATGTTCTTGGCCTATTGGAGTAATAGCTGGGAGGTCAACGTGCCAGCAGTGTTTTTCTTTAATTTATGTGTTATTTATTTTTGGTTGCATTGGGTCTTTGCTGCTGTGCGCGGGCTTCCTCTAGTTGCAGCGAGCGGGGGCTACTCTTCATTGTGGTGCGCAGCCTTCTCATTGCAGTGGCTTCGCTTGTTGTGGAGCACGGGCTCTAGGTGCGTGGGCTTCAGTAGTTGTGGCATGCAGGCTCAGTAGTTGTGGCTCACAGACTCTAGAGCACAGGCTCAGTAGTTGTGGCACACGAGCTTAGTTTGTCCACGGCATGGGGGATCTTCCCGGACCAGGGCTCAAACCTGTGTCCCCTGCATTGGCAGGTGAGTTCTTAACCACTGTGCCACCAGGGAAGCCCCTAGCAGTGTTAGTAGTGGGAGGGGAGGGTGGCAAGAAAGAGATGAGGCCAGAATAATCACATAGTCTTTTAGGTCACTGGAAGGACTTTGGCTTTTACTCTGAAGGAGATAAACCATTGTACAGTTTTCATCCGATGCAGGACATGACTAACTTGCATGATTGCTCTTGCAGCTGTGAGGAGAACAGATTGCAGAAGGGCAAGGGGAGACTAGGCAGGAGGCTATTGCTATAGTCCAATTAGAGGGATGGTGCTATATACTAGAATGATGGTGAAAGACAAATTTGACTGCAAAGGTCTTGGCCTGAGCATGGAGAGATAGGGTTGCCATTTATGGAGATGGACAAGACTGAGGGTGGGGGGTGGAGATCAGATCTGGGGGTGAAGATCAGGAGTTCAGCTTTAAACATGTTATTTCTGAGATGCCTTTTACAAAAGATGTCAAAAAGGCAGCAGGATACCTGAATACGGATTTTACAGGAGGACAAGTCCATGTTGGAGGCATAAATGTGGAGTCTATCAATCCTAAAGAGTAGGTGAGACAGAGGAGAGGCCTGGGACGCTCCACACCTTAACTTTTAGAAACGAAGAGGATCCAGTCAAGGAGACTGAGAAGGAGTGGGCAGGCAGGAAGGCAGAAATCTTCATTAGACTTCCAGAAGAAAGCATTTTAAGGAGGGAGTGACCGATTTGGTCCAATACCACTGATAGGTCAAGAAGGATGAGGGCCAAGATTGACCACTGAATTTTGCACAGTCATTGGCCAATGGATGGAGGTTAGTAGTACTACTAGCTTCCCTGAAATGAGAAAAACAAGGTTCTGAGAGATTAAATAAATTGAACAACCAAGGTCAAATAGCCAATTGGCAACAGAACTGGGCCCAGAAGAAAGCACTGAACACAGGCCTTCAGAAGTTAGCCCTGTTTCTTGAATCCCAGATCAGGCTCTTCTACAGTAACCTATTATGATGCCACCCTTCCCATGGTAACTGCCATGCATGAGGAGGGCTCTAAAAGAACACTAAGACCACAAACCAACAGGAATAAATGTCAGTAGAATTTTGGGCACAATGACAGTCAGACAATGGTTTGGCATTTCATGACAGAGACAATGGCCCTCAAATCAAATAGACAGACTCTGCAACCAGGGCAGGCCCAGGTGTCAAACACTTTGATGCAAAGAAATATTGCATCTCCTCAAAATGAATTCTCTGTTCATTGTGTTTTGCTAGATGATTCCCATGTAAATAATTAGATGAATCAATACCCCCAGGCCTGATTACCATATGTTACTAGTACTACATGTAATCAAGACTTGAACAGAGGGGATCAGATCCCCCATCCTCTTTCCTTTATTTGACTTATCAAGGTGCTCAAAAAGGGGGAGAGAGGGAAGATATATTTTCACTTTCAATTTAAAAAATTCAAACAAAATTTTTAGGGGGCCAAAGGCACAAGAAAGTCCTAAACCATTCAGGTATAAACAGTCCCTTTCCCTCCCCTCAAACTCACAACCCCCAACAGCCAAAGAGGCTGGATCATTTAAGGAATCCACTCTGTTGCCAATGTCTGCTGAATGATTTTGCAGACTAGGAAATGAAGATTTCTAAAGGGAAGAAGAGCGGGGGATGAATTAAAAGGAGCTGGATGAGGCTCAGAACAGGAAAGTCACTGAAGACGGGGTGGGAAGGGAGGGACTGACTATCACGGGCCAGGAAAGTGGGGAAGGCAGGCACTTCGCCTGGCCAGCGAGAGGCTGCACTAGGGTGCACGCGGCCGACCCTCCTCTGGAGCTGGGCGTGTGGTGAGGTTCCGGCCTGGCAAAGTCCAGGTGCCAACGCTCAGGCCCAGACCTGGGGTCTCTCTCCAGGGCTGCAGCTGACTCGGTGAGCCTCCCTTCCCGCCTCTCCTTCCGGGATCGCGGGCCGCTGCTCGGTTACCTGACACCACCGTGTGTCCCCAGAAGGCGGATGCGCAGCCCAAGAGCACGGAGCGGAGCACGGCACGGCCCTCCAGCCCCTACTGGCACCCTGCGCCTGCCTCAGCCTGGGTGCCCAGTGTGCAGGGCCCCATGTCTCAGGCGGCCGGCTGTGGGACCCCGAGCCTGGGCGGGAGAGTCACCCTCAACAGGTGCAACACACAGGGCCCTGCTCATGGCCGCACACTGGGAAGCCCAGATGCCTGCGTCCATGCCCGCACCCCACTCTGCCAACCCGCGGGGTGACGGCGCCCGCACGCCCCCTGCTGGCCTGGCCCCACCGCGCCCAGCTCGGCTCTGAGGCCCCACGTCAGGTCCCCCTGAGATCGATTCCAACAACCACGACCGCAAAATGTTGTTTACGGTTGCTGGCTCAGCTCCTTCCCTCTGTTTTTGGAGTTTGTGCCAAAAACTTAAAGATTCTCCCTGCACTCCCCATTCCCTTCCAAATTCTGAGTTTGAGAAGGAAAAATCCAACAAGATAAAGATATGGGAGCCCCCAAATTCTCTTCCAAGGAGCTAGAGAACTGTATGAAGGTCAACTCTGTTTCTCCAGCCAGGACCATGAGGAACCTGTTTTGTTTTGTTTTGTTTTGTATAGTTATAAATACCATCCAATCAAAGCCTGCTGGTACACAGGATGACTGCAAATATTAATTCCTAGGTACTTAAAGGCATGCAAAAGAACCATGCACAAGGAGTTACAATCTAGTTAATTATTAGTGAACAAAGAAAGGGGAACCAGTCTCCTTTTTTAAACTTAATATTTGAATCGTTTTGTTACCATTAATGCACTTATCTTTCTTTCAAGTCCTCTGGTGCTGGCTCTCTTCCTAGTTTGAATTTAGCAAAGCAAGAGTTCAAGTTAGAAGAAGTAAAATAAAAGGAAGGAAACAGAAACCAGGCCTTGCTTCTTTAGAGGATGATTAATAAATTTTATGAATTATCTGGGGAGTTATGTGACTAATAATAAAATAGTTTACATTTATTGAGTTCTTACTGCTTACCAGAAACTATTCTAAGAGTTTTATTTACTTTATAATAAATATAAGCTCTTATGAGTTTGCTTTAAATATTTTACATTTATTAACACATTAAATAAAACAACCCTATGAGATGAATACTGTAATTATCCCCATTTTACAGTTGAGACTGAGACATAGAGAAGGTCACACAGCTAGAAGTCATAAAGCTGGAACATAAACACAGGTGAGACAGAAAGATAGACAAGATGAAAAGGCAGAGGGCTATGTACCAGATGAAGGAAAAAGATAAAACACCAGAAAAACAACTAAATGAAGTGGAGATAGGCAAACTTCCAGAAAAAGAATTCAGAATAATGATAGTGAAGATGATCCAGGACCTCGGAAAAAGAATGGAGGCAAAGATCGAGAAGATGCAAGAAATGTTTAAAAAAGACCTAGAAGAATTAAAGAACAAACAAACAGAGATGAACAATACAATAACTGAAATGAAAACTACACTAGAAGGAATCAATACCAGAACAACTGAGGCAGAAGAACGGATAAGTGACCTGGAAGACAGAACGGTGGAATTCACTGCTGCAGAACAGCCTAAAGAAAAAAGAATGAAAAGAAGTGAAGACATCCTAAGAGACCTCTGGGACAACATTAAATGCAATAATATTTGCATTATAGGGGTACCAGAAGGAGAAGAGAGAGGGAAAGGACCAGAGAAAATATTTGAAGAGATTATAGTCGAAAACTTCCCTAACACGGGAAAGGAAAGAGCCACCCAAGTCCAGGAAGCGCAGAGAGTCCCAGGCAGGATAAACCCAAGGAGAAACATGCCGAGACACATAGTAATCAAATTGACAAAAATTAAAGACAATGAAAAATTATTGAAAGCAGCAAGGGAAAAACGATAAATAATATACAAGGGAAAAATGACAAATAACATACAAGGGAACTCCCATAAGGTTAAAAGCTGATTTCTCAGCAGAAACTCTACAAGCCAGAAGGGAGTGGCATGATATACTTAGAGTGATGAAAGGGAAGAACCTACAACCAAGATTACTCTACCCGGCAAGGATCTCATTCAGATTCGATGGAGAAATCAAAAGCTTTACAGACAAGCAAAAGCTAAGAGAATTCAGCACCACCAAACCAGCTCTACAACAAATGCTAAAGGAACTTCTCTAAGTGGGAAACACAAGAGAAGAAAAGAACCTACAAAAACAAACCCATAACAATTAAGAAAATGGTAATAGGAACATACATATAGATAATTACCTTAAACATGAATGGATAAAATGCTCCAACCAAAAGACACAGGCTCGCTAAATGGATACAAAAACAAGACCCATCTATATGCTGTCTACAAGAGACCCACTTCAGTCCTAGGGACACATACAGACTGAAAGTGAGGGGATGGAAAAAGATATTCCATGCAAATGGAAATCAAAAGTAAGCTGGAGTAGCAATATTCATATCACATAAAATAGACTTTAAAATAAAGAATGTTACAAGAGAAAAGAAAGGACACTACATAATGATCAAGGGATCAATCGAAGAAGAAGATATAACAATTATAAATATATATGCACCCAACATAGGAGCACCTCAAAACATAAGGCAACTGCTAACAGCTATAAAAGAGGAAATCAACACTAACACAATAATAGTGGGAGACTGTAACACCTCACACCAATGGACAGATCATCTAAACAGAAAATTAATAAGGAAATAAAATCTTTAAATGACACAATAGACCAGATAGATTTAATTGATATTTATAGGACATTCCATCCAAAAACAGCAGATTACACTTTCTTCTCAAGTGCATATGGAACATTCTCCAGGATAGATCATATCTTGGGTCACAAATCAAGCCTCAGTAACTTTAAGAAAATTGAAATCATATCAAGCATCTTTCCTGACCACAACGCTATGAGATTAGAAATGAATTACAGGGAAAAAAACGTGAAAAACACAAACACATGGAGGCTAAACAATATGTTACTAAATAACCAAGAGATCACTGAAGAAATCAAAGAGGAAATCAAAAAATACCTAGAGACAAATTACAATGAAAACGTGACGATCCAAAACCTATGGAATTCAGCAAAAGCAGTTCTAAGAGGGAAGTTTATATCAATACAAGCCTACCTCAAGAAACAAGAAAAATCTCAAATAAACAATCTAACCTTACACCTAAAGGAACTAGAGGAAAAAGAACAAACAAAACCCAAAGTTAGCAGAAAGAAAGATATCATAAAGATCAGAGCAGAAATAAATGAAACATAAACAAAGAAAACAATAGCAAAGATCAATAAAACTAAGAGCTGGTTCTTTGAGAAGATAAACAAAATTGATAAACCCTTAGCCAGACTCATCGAGAAAAAAAGGGAGAAGACTCAAATCAACATAGTTAGAAATGAAAAAGAAGAAGTAACAATTGACACTGCAGAAATACAAAGCATCATAAGAGAGTACTACAAGCAACTCTATGCCAATAAAATGGACAACCTGGAAGAAATGGACAAATTCTTAGAAAGGTATAACCTTCTAAGACTGAAGCAGGAAGAAATAGAAAATATGAACAGACCAATCACAAGTAATGAAATTGAAACTGTGATGAAAAATCTTCCAACAAACAAAAGTCCAGGACCAGATGGCTTCACAGGTGAATTCTATCAAACATTTAGAGAAGAGCTAACACCCATCCTTCTCAAACTCTTCCTAAAATGTTCAGAAGAAGGAACACTCCCAAACTCATTCTATGAGGCCATCATCACCCTGATACCAAAACCAGACAAAGATACTAAAAAAAAAGAAAATTACAGACCAATATCACTGATGAATATAGATGCAAAAATCCTCAACAAAATACTAGTAAACAGAATCCAACAACACATTAAAAGGATCATACACCATGATCAAGTGGGATTTATCCCAGGGATGCAAGGATTCTTCAATATATGCAAATCAATCAATGTGATACACCATATTAACAAATTGAAAAATAAAAACCATATGATCATCTCAATAGATGCAGAAAAAGCTTTTGACAAACTTCAACACCCATTTATGATAAAAACTCTTCAGAATGTAGGCATAGAGTGAACCTACCTCAACATAATAAAGGCCATATATGACAAACCCAGAGCAAACATCATTCTCAATGGTGAAAAACTGAAAGCATTTCCTCTAAGATCAGGAACAAGACGAGGATGTCCATTCTCGCCGCTGTTATTCACCATAGTTTTGGAAGTCCTAGCCATAGCAATCAGAGAAGAAAAAGAAATAAAAGGAATCCAAATTGGGAAAGAAGAAGTAAAACTGTCACTGTTTGCAGATGACATGATACTATACATAGAGAATCCTAAAGATGCCACCAGAAAACTACTAGAGCTAATCACTGAATTTGGTAAAGTTGCAGGATACAAAATTAATGCACAGAAATCTCTTGCATTCCCATACACTAATGTTGAAACATCTGAAAGAGAAATTAAGGAAACAGTCCCATTTACCACTGCAACAAAAAGAATAAAATATCTAGGAATAAACCTACCTAGGGAGACAAAAGACCTGTATTCAGAAAACTATAAGGCACTGATGAAAGAAATTAAAGATGATACAAACAGATGGAGAGATATGCCAAGTTCTTAGATTGGAAGAATCAACATTGTGAAAATAACTATACTACCCAAAGCAATCTACAGATTCAATGCAATCCCTATCAAATTACCAATGGCATTTTTTACAGAACTAGAGCAAAAAATCTTAAAATTTGTATGGAGACAAAAAAGACCCCGAATAGCCAAAGCAGTCTTGAGGAAAAAAAATGGAGCTCGAGGAATCAGGCTCCCACACTATAGACTATACTACAAAGCTACAGTAATCAAGACAATATGGTACTGGCACAAAAACAGAAATATAGATCAATGGAACAGGATAGAAAGCCCAGAGATAAACCCATGCGTCTATGGTCAACTAATCTATGACAAAGGAGGCAAAGATATACAATGGAGAAAAGACAGTCTCTTCAGTAAGTGGTGCTGGGAAAACTGTATAGCTACATCTAAAAGAATGAAATTAGAACACTCCCTAACATCATACACAAAAAATAAACTCAAAATGGATTAGAGACCTAAATGTAAGACTGGACACTATAAAACTCTTAGAGGAAAACATAGGAAGAACACTCTTTGACATAAATCACAGCAAGATTGTTTTTGATCCACCTCCTAGAGTAATGGAAATAAAAGCAAAAATAAAACAATGGGACCTAATGAAACTTAAAAGCTTTTGCAAAGCAAAGGAAACTACAAACAAGATGAAAATACAACCTCAGAATGAGAGAAAATATTTGCAAATGAATCAACAGATAAAGGATTAATCTCCAAAATATATAAACAGCTCATGCAGCTCAATATTAAAAACCAAACCACCCAATCCAAAAATGGGCAGAAGACCTAAATAGACATTTCTACAAAGAAGACATACAGATGGCTAAGAAGCACATGAAAACCTGCTCAACATCACTAATTATTAGAGAAATGCAAATCAAAACTACAATGAGGTATCACCTCACACCAGTTAGAATGGGCATCATCAGAAAATCTGCAAACAACAAATGCTGGAGAGGGTATGGAGAAAAGGGAACCCTCTTGCACTGTCGGTGGGAATGTAAATTGATACAGCCACTATGGAGAACAGTATGGAGGTTCCTTAAAAAACTAAAAATAGAATTATCATATGACCCAGCAATCCCACTACTGGGCATATACCCAGAGAAAGCCATAATTCAAAAAGACACATGCACCCCAATGTTCATTGCAGCACTATTTGCAATAGCCAGGTAATGGAAGCAACCTAAATTCCCATCAACAGACAAATGGATAAAGAAGATATGGCACATATATACAATGGAAAATTACTCAGCCCTAAAAAGGAACGAAATTGGGTCATTTGTAGAGACGTGAATGGATCTAGAGACTGACATACAGAGTGAAGTAAGTCAGAAAGAGAAAAACAAATATCGTATATTAGCGCATATATGTGGAACCTAGAAAAATGGTACAGATGAACCGGTTTGCAGGGCAGAAGTAGAAACACAGATGTAGAGAACAAATATATGGACACCAAGGGGGAAAAGTGGTAGGGGGGTGGTGGTGGTGTGATGAATTGGGAGATTGGGATTGACATATATACACTAATATGTATAAAATGGATAACTAGTGAGAACCTGCTGTATAAAAAATTAAATTAAATTAAATTAAAAATTTTAAAAAAACACAGGTGGTCTTGTCTCCAGTGTCAGTGTTCTGAGCTCTCATGTTACACTGCCTCCCTTAATCCTCACAGCAAATCTACAAGGTGGGTATTGTTATTGTCTCCATGTTACAGGCAAAAAATGTAGGCACAGGGAGGCTAAGGAACTGTCCAGGATCACAGAGCTGGTAAGTGGTTCAGGCAAGACTGGACTGGTATCCATCAGTCTGATCCTTAACTAACCACAGGAAGAGAGATGCTATTTTCGTACATTTAGCCACCCAGAGAGAGAAGGAATTGCCTGGAAAGCATGTGAAACTTTCATAACTTTCAAATACTGAGCCCCTGGGCTTTAGACTCAGTCCCTCATGCCCTTTCTCAGGCTTAATGCTGAGCTGGACTTTCTCTCCAAGCATCTCCATCATTCCTGCACTCCACTAGCAATGCTGAGAACACAGGCGCCCTTGACTAAATGCAGAGTTAGACAGTCCTGCCATTGTACACAGAGGGGACATCTCTTCCCTGAGGAGCGCACAGCATACTTAAGCACCTACACACTGAGCTTTCATCCTCTTTGCAGCCGGGCCTCCAGGACACTTTGAGAAGGGACAGCCAGTATCACCAATCCCTCTGGGCTCCTATTTGGGAAATACTGTTGTTTTCTGAAGGGGAACAAGAGCAATCAAAGAGGAAGCACAGACGATGTGTATGGCCATGACCATACAACAACTTGGTTTATGTCCGTTTATGAAGCTCATCTCTTTCTCCCTTCCCAGGCAAGGCCTATTCTGCCCAATATAGTGAGTTCGAGGGATACTGGGTCTGATCAAGGAGAAAGATAGGACCAAAGGTTTGGGGCAACACTTTGATAGGTTTGCATGCAGGAGGCGGGGAGGGGAGTCCCACACAGCATGGGACCATCAGAGGCTCTGGCGGAACAGGGCAGCATCCAGAAGAGTAGGAGGGTAAGGGAACTCCCAGGGAGAGGGGGTGGGGGAGGGACTTACACATTTAGATGAGCACGCTCAGCAGCCCCTCTGGGAGTCTCTGTGTCAGGACTCTACCAAAGGGCAGCAGCAGAGTGAAGTCTCTTAACAGCTACGAAGTTTCTCTGGTCTATGGCTCGCAGATGCTGGATGCGGTTTCTCAGGGTATGCAAAGCAGGCCATTTCTAAAAAGCTAAAAATCTGCTCATCTAGGCTGTGTTTAAAACAACTGAATACATTGTAAATATGAAAATTTGGCTTTGGTGCCCACAGGCTTTTGAGTTCATGGATCCCAGCCTGTTGTCTTCACAAGTCAGGAGCCAATATACAGGGGCCATCTTTGGCTTATTTATGTAACATCCTAAGACTCAGTAGGAAATGCAGCCAAACATACCCAGCACCCACAGCTCGACCAGGCCCAAACTGATGCACACCCGAATTCTAGGTTCAGGGTTCTGACCTGAGACCCCACTTTGAATGCTGGTCATTGGCAGTGGCTGATGATTGATTCCCACCTCACCATCCCTTCATCAGCACAAAAGCAGAGAAATCTAACATTCAGACAATAAATAATATACATGCAAAAGGAATGGGTAGGAGGATATTTTACCTGCAAGAATCTATGAGGCAGTTTGAGTGGAGAGGTGTGCATCCACCCAAGTGTGACTGTTGTCTAATTTCACCAGCAGGCGGCGCTGTTACATTACATATCGGAGAGGGTCTGCCTTCCACCCTAGGGCCTGAAAAGAAAGCATACTTAAAATTCCTTATACTCTGGTCACTAGCTCTAGCCAAGCCCTACGTAATCATGGACATCTACAATAACACGTGTGATATTAAACCCATTCACTATGCAATCCAGCATATTCCTCCAAGACCCTCAGGAAATTCAGTACATGTATTTAATTTTTGGAAAACAAAACAAAATCTATTCACTAGACAGTCTACCTGCTCCTGGCTCCATAGGACAAGAAATAAATAAAATGAGTACTCCACTACTCATTCTGTACTGTTGGACATATTATCCAACAGAGAAGGTTCTCTCTATATAATATTGTTTATTGTTTTTTAATTTGAAAGCATTCCAAGGCCCATATAAATAGGTGAACTCAAGTCTGAGGGATTTCACTTTGGAGATCTGAAAGTCTTTGTACGTTTGTAGGATTGGGGCGTGCGGCAGGAACAGAGCCATTCTTTCCTTATCTGTCTGTTCTGAGCGCCTGAAATTCAGGTCCAAGTTCTGTTCTCAGGCCCTTTTATTTTCATACCATATTTTCTTCTGGGAAACTCTCATTGTCTACCATTGACTAAACGTCCATTCTCATTCCCAAAGCTCTGTCTCCAGCATTCCTAAGCTATCACCTATTACAGGTCTTGCTACTGCTCAAACTTAAAATGTTGGAAATTGGTCCCATCTTCTCTCTCCCCTAAACCACTTTCTTCTTCTCATTTTCCTATTTCTGTTAAAGGTCTCCCATCTCCTTGACTCCTCAGAGTTATTATCTTTGACCCTTTCCTCCCCTCCACATCCTCCCAATTTAGTCCTTCCCTAAGTTCTTTCTAGTCTATTTCTGTAAAGTGCTTGCATCTCTCCAAACTATTTCTTGAGCCCTTTGTACGTGCAAGGACTCCTGTGCTGTGTTAAGGCCTTGGACTTGGCGCCAGTCTACTTTTCATTCTTTTGGCAACATTGAAGCAAAACTCATAAAGCAGTACATATCAATAAATTGAATTACCAAAAATCTAATTTTAACTTAAATAGAAGGAACTGATGCAGTTTGGTTTTTTATTCTTTTTGTCACAGTAAATAATTTCACGTGTCCTCAGAATAAAATATAACAAAGCGGAATTATGCGAGCTTTGAGATTGCTGAGTAGAAATTGGGCCCCTTATGTAAAGCAGGTGTGATGACTCTGCAGGCCACTGTAAGGCAGGGAATTCCCCTACTTTCCTGGGCATAGTAGGGTCCATACCCTGATACACTGATTTGGTAGATTTGGAAGGAAGTTGAGGAATTTGCGTCTTTAAACAAACTACAACAGAAATCTAAGGAGCATTTTAAGGAAAAAGTCACGTAGAAGAAAATCCAAGTATTTAATATAGAAATAAAATATTGTCCTTACACCATTAAATTGCTTTATACAACTACCCTTAGTCACCTCATTTATGTTATTTGATCCCGTAATTCTCTCCCAAGAGCTGACTGTTTCCTAAAATCCTATCTTTAGAAGCTCATATCTTTGGTTTCTAGTTTTATCTCAAGTTTAAATTTCAATCTTGGTAGAAGTAACACCTCAGGGTAGATCAATCCATTCATACCACATGAGTGTTTCAGACCCTGTTCTTGGAAGAGCAGGAAGTAGGCAAGACTCCTGAAAAGAGAAAGAAGGTGTCACAACATGCTCAAGTAGGCTGGGGAGCTGGGCCAGGGTTTCCTCACAGCAGGCAGGGGTGTGGCAGTCTGAGGCTCATTGCAAATGGTAGCTGAGGAGTGGAATGGGCTCAGGAACGCAAAACCCTGCAAGATTCCCAAATATAGGCCATGACCCCTCATATTAATGCTGGCCTGGAGCACAGGTTAGTGAGCTGGGCTAAAGCACGGGACCAGGCAGACAAGCCTAAGGGAAAGGGCAGGTGAAGGGCCTTTTGCTTTCCTTACCACACACACTAACCCAAGTCCAGCGTGCTCCAGACTTTCTTATGTTAGTGCAGGGGCCTGATGTAGCTCCCAAACACAATGCTATTATAAATTCTTCTATTTCCCATCTTCTAGAATTTTATTTAACTTTGTTAAGGTTTTGCTGTTTGGTTAGAACCCACTTGTTCCAGGCAAGTGGGAGTAGCTCAGAGGTCTGTGTGTAGCCTTCTCTCCTTACACTTCATAGAGAGGATCCAGAGAGGATCCAGAGAGGCTTCCAGTGACTGTCAGGTCCTGGAAGTTCTTCCTGGTGTTTGGCATCTGGGAACTTGTCCAGCCTATTTTATGGCCATCATTCAAACTTGTATTTGTTTTAAAGTGTTATATAGTTTTGCTTTTGTTTTCCAAAAATTAAATACATGTGACGACCCCTTCAGTCACAAAGTCACAGTGAGTGTCTATCTCCCCTCCTGATGCCACTCAAATGCAGACATAGAAGAATCGCCATGGTTCATCCATGGGCAACTGCTCCCATTTTATAACTGACCCGCCCTGTGGTATCTGATTGTCTTGCTGCATCTGAGAACAGATTTCGCTCTGACACATGTTTTCAAGGCCCGTGTACTTTGTCTTTTCTTTTCTTGACTGACCTTGTAAGCCCCTTAATGGTCATGTGTTCTGCCTCAAACTGCATTTTATTTTATTTATTTATTTTTTTTAAATTAATTTATTTATTTTTATATTTTTATTTTTGGCTGTGTTGGGTCTTCGTTTCTGTGCGAGGGCTTTCTCTAGTTGCGGCAAGCAGGGGCCACTCTTCATCGCGGTGCGCGGGCCTCTCACTATCGCAGCCTCTCTTGTTGCAGAGCACAGGCTCCAGACGCGCAGGCTCAGTAGTTGTGACTCACGGGCCTAGTTGCTCCGCGGCATGTGGGATCTTCCCAGACCAGGGCTCGAACCCGTGTCCCCTGCATTGGCAGGCAGATTCTCAACCACTGTGCTACCAGGGAAGCCCTCAAACTGCATTTTAATATTTTATTTTATTGTTCCAGTAATATTTAGTATTTAGTAATATTTTCATGAAATACGTTTTATTTATTCAACAGATATTTATTGAGTGCACTGTTTGAAGGGCTGCAGATAACAGTGGATAAGAATCCTTGCCTTCATGGGGCTTCATAAAATTTATTTTAATTAATTAGTTATTACATGATTATAATAATATCTTAAAATTTTATGGTATTGTGATAACCTCAATTTGACTTAGAAGATCTGGCTGATAAGTTATACTGGGCATATTTTTGCAGAGAAGGTTAAATACAAGGCCAAGAAGTTTATATTTAATTGGGTAGGAGATAAGGAGTCCTTGGAGGCTTTTGATGAGGAAAATGGCATCATCAGAGGATCCCAGACTTGACAGTAGTGAGTAGATGTGAGTAGATAGACATCGTGGTGTTTTGGGGCTAATTTTCACAGGGTTCCTCTACTTTATTCTCACTCTGTCACTTACGTGGGCTTGTCAAATTTCTGACAACCCCAAATCAAAAAAATATGTATGTTGGCCCCAAACCAACCACCCTCCAGGGGACTTCCAAGTGGCAATGGTGAGCCAGCCATGCACTTGGCAACTCTCCCACCACAAACCCAGCAAAGTCACAGCACCCAGCAGAGTGCTTCCCAGATCACCAGACCTCAACTAGCACTGACTCCCTGAGGTCTTTTTTATTTTTGTTCACAGTCTTTGTCACCGATTGACATTACATAATATGTTGTTTATCGCCTCCTTCTCTCCACTAGAGGGTAAACTTCTTAAGAGGAGGATTTTGTCTATTTTGCTTATTGTGTTGGACAAGGAGGGCTCCTGGTGTATAGTACATGCTCAATAAGCATTTGGCCTGAGATCCAGTGGAGGAGCATCATGGGAAGGTGTTCAGTGACCCTTTAACCAAATTTGGGGGTGCATAATTGATTAAGCATTATTTCAGGAATTTTCCTAGGATGATGCTATACAGTCTGTGTGTCAGAGCCAGAGGCAGTTTGCCACGTGAGGAGGACATGAGGAGGGGTGTGAAGAAGGGAACTTCCACACCCATAATGCGATGATGCAGAATTAGATATCAATGAAATTAACCTAATATGGCATATTGGGTGAGATCCACAGGAAGTGCTGAAATAAGAATATTGGGTATTTTCTGACCTAGAGGGGTGCATGATTAAGCAATTGGTTTCCTGGATCTTGGTTAATGGAATTTCCCCTGTGTTGTTTATAAAATATGAGACACAGTGTTCTGAATTTTGACTTATTTTGTTTCTTGATGGATAAGTTTGTCCTAGTTAGTCCTGCAGGCACAATAGTAATCAACCAAGAGTGTGGTTTACACTCTGGTCTTCCTTGCAAAACATTCAGTAAATATTTGGGCTTTTACAAATCGTATCTTTGTTTACTGATCAGAGGTCACTGCGCCATCACTCAAGGTAAAACATACACAGCAATCTCTGCTGGAAGAAGAGTAGCAACACATGTCACCTTTCAGGGATGAAGCAACATCCTTCGAAATGTCAATAAGAGGTTAGCCTTTATACACAGTGTATTCTTTGTGAACTTAACTTGGAACAGAAAGGATTATAGTACAATCACAGTAAGGTAGTAAACTAACCCAAGCAGTTACAATTTAAAACAAAGATACAAGTCTTACAAATGTTTATTTGCCCTCATTCAAGACAGAATGTTAAAGTAAATGTAGGCATTAAGTGAGATAAGATGAATCATTTTGTTGATCTGACAGCATTCTTATTTTCCATCCTTCTTTGGGAATAGATAATTGTTTTTCTCCAAAGATAATTTGTTGGACAAAAATGACCAGAGTTTCTCAGAGGAATGAAAATTAATAGCGAAAATTCTTTCATAGGACAAGGGATCTCAAATTGCAAATTTCATGAAGATAGAAACAAACAAACAAACAAACACACCAGAAACTCAGTAATGGACCAACTTGGCACAGCAAACACTTAAATCTAGCTTCTCCATTCCAATTTGTGTCAATCCAGGGCAGCCTCAGCACATTCCTTAATCTCCGGCCAGTATTAAAAATGGCTGATTCTTGGCCATTTTGGGCTCTGGATGTAATTCAGATTAGGATAATCCTTCTCTCTTAACGCACTTAGTTGCATAATTTCATCCGTAATTAATTAAATCTCATCCGTAGCACTTTTTGAACATCCCTGCCCTCAGCCAGATGCCTCCATGGACACATCCAATGAAAATTTCTTTGTAAAGTTAAGAAGCTCAAAACCCAACCTGTGACTGCTGCCCCACCCCCAGGGAAAACTCTATATTACGTGCCACACGTTGTTTTTCTGTCTTTGATTTACATAGTGAAACCAAAAGCACATTATTCATAGACTATCAAGAAAACATTTTCATTTTCACTTTCCCTGGGCTATTTTTATAAACAAAGCAAATATTCTAACAGACAACTTAGTTTGGACTGATTTTCAACAGTGTCAACAGGTCATTTCTTTCTGCCTATTTTGAGGAAATCCAATTCTGAAGAGTAAGGCTATAAATTAGATCTATAAATGGTTTCTTGTTAGAAAAATAGACATATCATTGTCAGCATTGATTTGAGCTTCCTTGGACCACCCAATTGATGTATCTTCCTTTAAGCTACTGAGAGAATTCAATTCATCAACTCCTATTTACTTGAACCATGTGGTCAGCATTGAAAAACTGCTTCCATCTAAAATTGGACTGAAAATACAAGCGTTATAAAATAACTAAAATTCAGGTTTGAGAAAGACAGTAACAGCCAACCTTGTTTCTAATCCAGAGAAGAAGACAGATAGGCAGGTTAGCTAGATAAGATAGATGTAAATATATGTTCATACAATCACACACACCTGTGCATATGCATACACACATTATTTTTTAAAATCCATAAACTCCACTAGCAACCCATTCCATCAGTGAATAACTTTGGTTCTCATAATAACATTTTGTATCTGTATATCACCTTAGATTAAGAAGTGTTTCATGATTCTATTTACAGTCATGGTTAAGAGTACAGGCACTGGACCCAAGGGTTTGGAACCCCGTTCTGGCACAGTGACCTTGCATATATCACCATAACCTCCCAAAGACTCTCTTCATTCATAAGATGCAGATAATCAGATCTACCTCCAAGGTTTGTTGTGAGGATAAATGACAGAATATACAAAACAACATCAACTAAACTACAGCATGACGTCAAACATAAAGATGATGCTCAGAATCAGTGGTTCTTTCTATTATTCCTTTAGGCCTTTATCATTTGTCACAGGTCAGGATGTTTTAAATTTAACTCTACATAATCCAGTTCAAATTCAGCAAACAATTTGGAGCAGAGGTGAACAAAACAGAAAAGGGAGCTCATAGGGTGAATGATCAATATACATGAAGACTGTTAGCAATATTTTGAAATATTTGAAAATGATATTTTCAAATCAGAGCACAAATAGTTGGATAATAGGTGATTTGGAAAATTATTATTCCAGTAAGCAAGCTCATTGACCTCTGCATTAAATAAAATGATTATTTTGGCTTAAATATTACCTCTGCTATTTTCTCAGAAAACCAACTGGGAAGTAGAAAAAATTTGATTTAAGAAATACTCTTCTTTCCTGGAATTCATTAATCATTTACAATTTATCAGAGAAAAAAAGTGTCCCAAACATGGATGAGAACAACTAGTTAAAATTTAACAAACCTAAGTGACTGAATGCAAGGCCAATGTAGGTCACTAAGTCACTGATGGCCATTTTCTCTCAGAGAGCATCTTTTCTGATAGGATTCAGATTTAGGACTTGAGATTGTGGTAAAAAAACAAGTCATTTCTATAAAATTCTGATAACACATATCAGATTCCAAGGCAAGTCAGCAAAAACCAGAATATACTACACGTCTAAAACTGGATAAGATAGAATTTCCAATTTCCTCAATTTAACTGTTTATTAACCTTGTGAGTATGAAGTTATATATATATTATATATATGTTAACATAAAGGGTAAACATAAAGTTATAAATTGTTACCTTACATTCAAGAAATCAATATTTTATGGTCTTCAACAAAAAGAACTACAATGACAACATGCTCTGCCCAACACACTTACTGGTAGGACGTACACCTTTTCATAAGGCGAGCATACTGGTTCTATTATCATTTCATCTTTGATGGGTAGAATTAATTTAGGTGGCATTTCCACCTAAATTAGACAACAAGATGCTCTCTCCTCTGGGGAGCATTACAGTATCAACCTGCAGTTAGTTGCAGATAGCGTCCCAATTATCCTAACACCGTACTAATGCCATATATTGAATAATTTTTTCTGTCATCACTGATATGCAATGCCAACTTGATTGTACTAAACACCAAATTATATTTAGGCTTATATCTCAACAATATTTATCTATCTACCTACAGTATTACATTGTTTAAAAAATCAATATCACATTGTTTAAAAAATTATGGATTTATAATATGCTTTAATATTTGAGAGATTGTTTTGCCCTCATTTTTCTTCCTCTTGTTTAGAATTTTCCAAGATAATTTTCTCTCTTTTTTTCATTTGAGCTTTAGAAACATCTTATCTAGTTCTTAAAAAAGGAAGAAAGAAAGGAAGGAGAAGAAGAAAAAAATCTCATTTTTAGCTTTATTGCAATATCAATACAGCTCTAAATTATCATGGAAATAATTGATACTTTTATTGATTCTTTTTATTTAGGCATAGAGCATGAGTTTTTTTCCAGTTCTTATTTTGTATCCTGATAGTATTATTTGGAATTTTTAATAATATCAATCTTCTTGCTTATTTCTTGTTAAATTTTTCCTTAGATATTTTATCTAGTTGAGTCTGTGTGGTGGAAATTATAAGTGCAATTTTTTTCTTCCGTTATATATTTTAACTGGTTGTTTCTGTAGACAATGGCTATATTGATTTCTAATTAGTAATTTTTATATAACCACCTTACCAATAGCTACTTTCTAATTGATTATTCATTTACCTTTACATAATTACCCTTGCCAAAGTCATTTATTTTTGCAATTTGGAAGTTTTAAGGGCTATTAGAAATGTAAACTTTACTTAAACTTTTTTTATTCCAGCCCAATTCAATTTAGTGTCATCAAATCATTATTGAGTGTTTAATATTGTTATGCTAGGGACAATAGCCATAAAAATCAGTTTACAATCTAATGAGGTGGATGCAGCCTGTGTATATACAATTCTAGGTTGCTATAAATGCTATGAAAGAAGTGGAGCTGGCCTCCAGAGCTTGGGTTTTGGTTTTGGAGGAAGCAGGAATCAAGACACAGCCAGAGATGCAGGAGTGTGTGTGAAGGCAATCTAGGCTGAGGGAGCAGCATGTAAAGCAAGAAACACATGTGAGAGATGGGACAATATGGTGCACGTTAGGGATATTATGTGATTCAGTTTGGTTAGACTAGAGAGTGCAGGAAATACAATCAAGAGAGAAAAAGTAGCAGTGGTAGGAAGGGACATTTATTATGTTTACATTCACTGTGATGGGATATAGAAAGTCATGGAAGGTTTTTGAGCAGGTGAATGTAATAATCAGAGCTCCATTTATAGGAAGATGAATCTGTCTGCAATATGACAACTGATTTGGAGCAGGAGGTAACTGAAGTGGAGGAAGGGAAATCAGTTAATAGGCAGCATAAACAAGCAGTCTAGACAAGAAAAAAAAGTCTTCTCTAGGACATTGGCCATGTAAATAGAAAATAGCAATAAAACAGAAGTGACAGTGAGGGCTTCCCTGGTGGTGCAGTGGTTAAGAATCCACCTACCCGAATTCTATCAAACACTTAGAGAAGAGCTAACACCAATTCTTCTCAAACTCTTCCAAAATACAGCAGAGGGAGGAACACTCCCAAACTCATTCTATGAGGCCACCATCACCCTGATACCAAAACCAGACAAAGATGTCATAAAAAAAGAAAATTATAGACCAATATCACTGATGAACATAGATGCAAAAATCCTCAACAAAATACTAGCAAACAGAATCCAACAGCACATTAAAAGGATCATACACCGTGATCAAGTAGGGTTTATCCAGGGAATGCAAGGGTTCTTCAATATACACAAATCAATCAATGTGATACACCATATTAACAAATTGAAGGAGAAAAACCATATGATCATCTCAATAGATGCAGAGAAAGCTTTTGACAAAATTCAATACCCATTTATGATAAAAACTCTTCAGAAAGTAGGCATAGAAGGAACTTTCCTCAACATACTAAAGGCCATATATGACAAACCCACAGTCAGCATCATTCTCAGTCGTGAAAAACTGAAGCCATTTCCACTAAGATGAGGAAAAAGACAAGGTTGCCCACTCTCACCACTATTATTCAACATATTTTTGGAAGATTTAGCCACAGCAATCAGAGAAGAAAAAGAAATAAAAGGAATCCAAATTGGAAAAGAAGAAGTAAAACTGTCGCTGTTTGCAGATGACATGATACTATACATAGAGAATCCCAAAGATGATACCAGAAAACTACTAGAGCTAATCAATGAATTTCGTAAAGTAGCAGGATAAAAAATTAATGCACAGAAATATCTTGCACTCCTATACAATAACAGTGAAAGATCAGAAAGAGAAATTAAGGAAACAATCCCATTTACCATCGTGACAAAAAGAATAAAATACCTAGGAATAAGCCTAACTTAAGCAGACAAAAGACCTGTATGCAGAAAACTATAGACACTGATGAAAGAAATTAAAGATGATACAAACAGATGGAGAGATATGTTCTTGTTCTTGGATTGGAACAATCAACATTGTGAAAATGACTACACTACCCAAAGCAATCCACAAATTCAATGCAATCCCTATCAAACTACCAATGGCATTTTTCACAGAACTAGAACACAAAATTTCACAATTTGTATGGAAACGCAAGACCCTGAATAGCCAAAACAATCTTGAGAAAGAAAAACAGAGCTGGAGGAATCAGGCTCCTGCACTTCAGACTATACTACAAAGCTACAGTAATTAAGATAGTATGGTACTGGCACAAAAACAGAAATATAGATCAATGGAACAGGATAGAAAGCCCAGACATAAACCCACACACATATGGTCCACCTTATCTTTGATAAAGGAGGCAAGAATATACAACAGAGAAAAGACAGCCACTTCAATAAGCGGTGCTGGGAAAACTGGACAGCTACATGCAGAAGAATGAAATTAGAACACTCCCTAACACCATACACAAAAATAAACTCAAAATGGATTGAAGACCTAAATGTAAGGTCAGACACTATCAAACTTTTAGAGGAAAACATAGGCAGAACACTCTATGACATACATCACAGCAAGATCCTTTTTGACCCACCTCTTAGAGAAATGGAAATAAAAACAAAAATAAGCAAATGGGATCTAATGAAACTTAAAAGCTTTTGCACAGCAAAGGAAACCATAAACAAGACGAAAAGACAACCCTCAGAATGGGAGAAAATATTTGCAAATGAATCAATGGACAAAGGATTAATCTCCAAAATATACAAGCAGCTGATGCAGCTCAATATCAAAAAAACAAGCAACCCAATCCAAAAATGGGCAGAAGACCTAAACAGATATTTCTCCAAAGAAGATATACAGTTTGCCAACAAACACATGAAAGGATGCTCAACATCACTAATCATTAGAGAAATGCAAATCAAAACTACAATCAGGTATCACCTCACTCTGGTCAGAATGGCCATCATCAAAAAATCTACAAACAAACAGTAGATGCTGGAGAGGGTGTGGAGAAAAGGGAACCCTCTTGCACTGTTGGTGGGAATGTAAATTGATACAGCCACTATGGAGAACAGTATGGAGGTTCCTTAAAAAACTAAAAATAGAACTACCATATGACACAGTAATCCCACTACTGGGCATATACCCTGAGAAAACCATAACTCAAAAAGAGTCATGTACCACAATGTTCATTGCAGCTCTATTTACAATAGCCAGGACATGGAAGAAACCTAAGTGTCCATCGACAGATGAATGGATAAAGAAGATGTGGCACATATATACAATGGAATATTACTCAGCCATAAAAAGAAATGAAATTGAGATTTTTGTAGTGAGGTGGATGGACCTAGAGACTGTCATACAGAGTGAAGTAAGTCAGAAAGATAAAAACAAATACTGTATGCTAACACATATATATGGAATCTAAAAAAAAAAATGGTTCTGAAGAACCTAGGGGCAGGACAGGAATAAAGATGCAGACGTAGAGAATGGACTTGAGGACATGGGGAGGGGGAAGGGTAAGCTGGGCTGAAGTGAGAGAGTGGCCTGGACATATATACACTACAAAATGTAAAATAGATAGCTAGTGGGAAGCAGCCTCATAGCACATGGAGATCAGCTCGGTGCTTTGTGTCCACCTAGAGGGGTGGGATAAGGAGGGTGTGAGGGAGACGCAAGAGGGAGAAGATATGGGGATATATGTTTATGTAAAGCTGACTCACTTTGTTATACAGCAGAAACTAACACACCATTGCAAAGCAATTATACTCCAATAAAAATGTTAAAAAGAAAAAAAAAGAATCAGACTACCAATGCAGGGGACACGGGTTCGAGCCCTGGTCCGGGAAGATCCCACATGCCACGGAGCAACTAAGCCCGTGTGCCACAACTACAGAGTCTGAGCTCTAGAGCCTGCAAGCCACAACTACTGAGCCCTCGTGCCACAGCTACTGAAGCCCGTGTGTCTAGAGCCAGTGCTCTGCAACACTACAGAGAGAAGCCACTGCAATGAGAAGACTGCACACCACAGTGAAGAGTAGCCCCCACTCACCACAACTAGAGAAAGCCCATGTGCAGCAACGAAGACCCAATGCAGCCAAAAATAAATAAATAAAATGAATAAATTTATAAAAAAAAAGAAATGACAGTGAGAAAATAGTTTTAATAATAAGCTTCAACAACTGATGAGATGAATAAGCAAGGAGGATGACTGTGAGGCTTTAATTGGCTGGTGGTTGGTGATGTGATTGGCAATGATTGGTAAGTCAGAGAGGGTAACTGTTAAGGAGGAAGGAGAAGGCAACAAATCTGGTTTTGATGTACTCATTTTGTTATAATAATTATTGGTTATTTACTGAGTAGGAACATTTATCTTTGTTTCAAGTCAAAACAAGTATTCCTTTGTAAAGATTTAGGATTAAACATTGAAGTATTAGTATTTCTTTCAATTTAGATGTATTTCTCCCACTAAATAGTTAATCAAAATTTGCAGTAAGCTTGCTTTCAGAGAATGAAATGAGGGATATTAAAAGTAGGGGTAATGATACTGCATAATTGTAAATTATCAATAGGAGATGATGATAAACATGTTGTCCCAATATACAAGGAAGCTCTAGGGGCAGAGTGAAAAGGACAGCTCCCACTTAATATTTCATTTTGCACCCTTTCCTTCAGTTATGCTCCCAGTCACATATATGGGACGTGGATTTTCCTAGCCCCTGCCTCCTGTAGCCAGGGTTTCCTCTGTGGTAATGAGATGGAGCCTCAGAGAAAACAAAGTAGGCTCCTGACTTGTATCCCCTCTGCGGCAGGTGTGGTGCCCCACCAGCTGGTGCTTCCAGACAGAGGGAGGAGTTGAGCTCAAAAGCTCACTACACTGTTGGTGGGAATGTATTGATAAATTGGTGCAGTCACAGTGGAGAACAGTATGGAGATTCCTTAAGAAACTAAAAATAGAGCTACCATATAATCCTGCAATCCCAATCCTGGGCATATATCTGGAGAAAACCATAATTCGAAAGGATGTATGCCCTCCAATGTTCATTGCAGCACTATTTACAGTAGCCAAGACATGGAAGCAACCTAAGTGTCCATCAACAGATGAATGGATAAAGAAGCTGTGTGGTATCTACACAATGGAATATTACTCAGCCATAAAAAAATGAAATAATGCCATTTGCAGCAACATAGGTGGACCTAGAGATTATCATACTAAGTGAAGTAAGTTAGACAGAGAAAGACGAATATCATATGGTATCACGTTTGTCTGGAATCTAAAAAAATGGTACAAATGAACTTACTTACAAAGCAGAAATAGACTCAAAGACATAGAAAACAAACTTATGGTTACCAAAGGGGATGGGGTGGGGGAAAGATAAATTAGGAGTTTGGGATTAACATATACACACTACTATATGTAAAATAGATAATGAATAAGGACCTACTGTATAGTATAGGGAGCTATATTCAATATCTTGTAATAACCTGTAATGAGAAAAGAATCTGAAAAAGTGTATATATAATATATATATATACACACACACATATGTGTATATATATATATATATATATATACACACACACATATATATATATAAAACTGAATTACTTTGCTGTACACCTGAAACAACATTGTCAATTAACTATACTTCAATAAAAAAAAAAAAGGTTAACAAAATAAAAGAAATAAAATGAGGTGGGGCATGTGTCCTTAGGCTACCATCTGGGAAAAAAAGCCCACTGCAAACTGAGAGCCTATGAAAATAGTCAATAGATAGGTGAAGGGGGTCCAAAGTTACAGACTTCCACCTATAAAATAAGTCCAGGGGATATAATGTACAGCATGGGGATTATAGTTAATAGTACCGTATTGCATATTTGAAAGTTGCTAAGAGGGTAGATCTTAAAAGTTCTCATCACACACACAAAAAAAGTTTTTTGTAACTATGTGTGCTGACAGATGTTAACTAGACTTATTGTGGTGATCATTTCATAATATATACGAATATCAAATCATGTTGCACAGTTGAAACTAATATAATGTTATATGTTAATTATATTTCAATTAAAAAAAAAAAGAAAAAGAAAATGGCCAACACAGTGGGGCAGGAATACATTTCCAGTGTCATTCATTCCTGGCAAGAGTGACGTGCTGAGACCTGGTGGAAGGCAAAGCCTCCACCTGCCATAGGCACAGGTTAAAAGTAATGATGTTCCTTCATCGCAGGTCTAAGAAAGGACTTGCGGTAATTTGGGGTATTTGAGTTATGGTACCAGGCTCCGTCTTAAGGTTGGGGAGGTTTGTTCTGGCCGAGGTCAGCTGTGTGTTTGTTCTCTCCGCCTGTACTGGAAGCTGTTGCAACACGCTGCCTCCCCGGCCCCCTCCCTCCTCATCGCAACGGCTAATGCTTCACTAGCCTTTGCAGAAGAGTTGGCTTCTTAGGAGAAGGGTTGAGCTGGGCCAGAAAGGAGGAGCTTAGATCTGTGTGCAAAACCTGGGAACCTGACTAAACATTAGTCTGGGGCCAGGATGAGGACAAAGAGACTGGAAAGACATCCCGCCCCCCTGGTAAGAAAGCCCCGTGATCAGCTCCAGCCACTGGCGGTCCTGCCATCCTCGGAGCTTAAATAAAGGGACAATTGGAGCCGAGATGTCACAGTTCTGACCCTTCAGGCTTGGACCACCGGGCACCCCTGACACCATGAGTTGGTCCTCGCACCCCCGGAGTTTAATCCTCTGCTTCTACACTCTTTCATTGCTCTCTTCAACATGCCTGGCAGTAAGTGTGATGTTTACAAAACGTAATTGTTTTAAACGGAAAGCTTAAAAATAAGAAAATATATGATAAACTAGTGAAATGTCTGTATTTTCCTCCTCTAGTATATTGCTACCCGAGACAACTGCTGCATCTTAGATGAAAGATTCGTAAGTAGTTTTTATGTTTCTCGCTGTGTTTGCACTGGACGTGGGCAGAGAAATAAAAGAAATTCTCTCTCAAATACCATTTGGCAGTTTAGACTTTTTTTTAAAAACGTAGTCTAGGTTTTACCTATTTTGATTAGTAGATCTTATGTAGCTTTTTATCAGGATTTTTAATCACTCTATTATTGTATTTTCAGGGTAGTTATTGCCCAACTACCTGTGGAATTGCAGATTTCCTGTCTACTTACCAAACCAGTGTAGACAAGGATCTACAGAATTTGGAAGGAATCTTACGTCAAGTTGAGAACAAGACATCAGAAGCCAGAGAGTTGGTCAAAGCAATCCAGATCAGCTACCGCTCTGATGGACCAGCAAAGCCAAGTGAGAATCTAACCACCACTGACTGAGAACTTCATCTGTGAAGTTCTTTTGCTGTTATTTCAGTGGTTCTGTTTGTTTACGTATTTTTATGTCTCTGATCCCATGTTACAGATGGGATAGACAGTGCTACCAAGATTTCCAAGAAAATGTTGGAAGAAATTATGAAATACGAAACATTGATTTCAACACATGAATCAACAGTTCGGTAAGAATTTTTTGTTTCAATTTGCTCTCCAAACACTGAGCTAGTGTTTACTCAATATTCCAAGCTTCAGTAGAAGAAAACTTTTTATTTTTTTCTACTTGTAATATCTAATTGACATGATGCCTGACCATCTTGAACACAGTGGAGATAGGAGTATTTAGGCAATATGAGTTGTATTGGATTGTAATTGCTTTTTAATAATGATGTGGAAAAAAATTAATCATGTGGGAGAAAGATGTTTTAGGTGTCTTCAAATGCTTTATGACCGTATTTACCAAAATGTTTCCCCTCACCCCCATTTGTCTTACAAGGTAAATTCAAACTGATGGGAATATGGGTGTTGAAAATAAAATTCTTTTTATAAGAATGTCAACAAATGTGTGGTGAGGAATTTGTAAGCAGAGACATAGGAAGGATCTTGGCTGCAAAAGTAAATTATATTGAAGGCAGAACAGAAAAAATGTGTTTTAAGAGATAAGTGTAACAAACATTGTAAAGCTACCTGTTGATCATGGAACCTGCAATTACGTATTCTCCTCCCTTCTCTTGAAAGTAAAATGTCTCTGTTAACAACTTCCCAGGGACTCGTAGACTTTCTGAACATAGGGTCTCAGATACAGTTTTAGTTTCTTCCTCAATTTTTTTCCTAAATTGTTCTCAAAGTAGTATAAGAAATTGAGATAAATGGTGGCTGAGGAAAAGTGGCCCAGGAGGGATTTATCCTCTTTTTGATATCAGAGAGCTATTATTATTATTGTTATTGTGATATTATTAGCATTATGATTTACATTATTATTACCCATCATTGAAGTTGAAGGAGACTACAGTGCAGAAATTTTCTAAGGTGCAGTAGAGAAAAACGTAGTCAAATAGTTTGTCTATCCTGTACCTCAAAGAAAGAGATGACAGTCTATGCACTGTAGATAGTTTTCTATCATTTCTGAATATGTACAAGCAACCCTGTGAGAAACAACAAAAGCAGGATTTTTCACTTCCCCCAGCCTTTTTCTGAAGCTATGTAAATAGAAACATTAAGAAGAAAGGGAAAATGTCTGTTATTTTATTTTAGGTAAGGTAGTGCCCCAGATACTTTTCCTATGTAAGTTATAAGATTGAAGTCCACAAACAGATCCTCAGTAAATCCACAAGTGAAAAGGAATAATGCTTCAGCACATGTGAATTTTGGAACAGGGCCTTTCCTTCCCTAATAATATTGTCCCAAGAATAATCACCAGATGGTCTTCCTATTAATCAGGCTCATCACTTGTGTACATCATTATCTGCTGCCCTTTATGCAAAAGATAAAATTCAGAAAGGCCACTTAACAATGATACTGTTTATTGGCAAGGACCTTGTTATTTTCTTTTCCAAAAAGCTTAGAATTTTAATTCACCTCAATTTATTTATTAACAGCATTTTACACTTTTTCCAAGAATGGAGTAATTTATCAGGAAATAATTCTTGAGAAAATAAGGTGGTATTTTTAAAAGAATATACAAAACTATTCCTCTAAAAGGAATACTCTGTTATCTTATTATTTTGCTTGTAGATTTTTGCAGGACATATATAATTCAAATAATCAAAAAATCATTAACCTGAAACAGAAAGTGGTCCAGCTGGAAGCAAAGTGTCAGGAACCTTGTCAAGATACAGTGAAAATACATGATACAACTGGGAAAGGTAAGTGAAAGTTTTATATTGGGATTAAGTTCATCAAAGCAAATATAAAAAGTAAAGGAGATTGTATGTATTGGAATGTATACAAATACATTGGAAAATGTCTAGCTATTAAATCTAAACAGTCTGCTTAGACTTTTCTTGAGTGGCTGAAAAAAATACTTTGAAAGGAATAATCATGTGAGAAGTAAGAAAATACTTCTCAGGAAATGAATAGTTTATGACATGTTAAAAATTTCATTTTCAAGACTGGAACAGTCTTACCTGGATTTCAAATCACCACAATAATTTCTTCTTTTTCAGATTGTCAAGACATTGCCAATAAGGGGGCCAGAGAGAGTGGTCTTTACTTTATCAAACCTCTGAAAGCTAAGCAGCAGTTCTTAGTCTACTGTGAAATTGATGGGTCTGGAAATGGATGGACTGTGTTTCAGAAGGTATTTTTTCCCACATCGTGTGTATTTAATAGACACCTAATTGTTCTGCTATATGCCCGATACGTTTCCAAGCACCTTGTGAACATTAACTCAATTAACACTCACAACTTCCCTTTGTGGTAGTTTTTGCCTTCTTATCCCTATTTACAGAGGAGGAAACAGGCACAAGAGGCTGAGTATCAATAACTTGCCCAAACTCACATAACTAATAAGTAACAGAGAAAGGATATAGTCTGGTTTCAGTCTGTGCTGTGACTCTCTACTATGCTGGCCCTGCTGTTGTAGATTCATGATTGCACATAATCACAATATCATAGTGACAAAGAACTCGAAGAGACCTCTCTTGACAGGTACATCAAGACCTAGGGCTGCCCATCACAAGAAGATGATGTCACCCAGAGGATACACTTAGGCTGTTCCAAGACCAGGACCCTCTATTGCCTTTGCCAGCCCCAGGCACCCACTGCAAATCCTCTTGCATTCTGTTTACCTTTGACCACTGTTACAACTAATCCTGAAGGGGCCACTCAGAGCCAGTGAGTGATGGGAGCTCTGGCTGGTAGACACAGATTGAGCAATAGGTTGACCTTTCTACCATCAGTACAAGAGTCAGCAACATCAAGCTGGTGTTCTGGAGTCTTCTAGGAGTCTTTTTAAAACTACTACTAGTTTATAATTTATCATGTGCCAGTTGCTCTTTTAAGTACTTTTACATTCTCTGGTGTAATCCCTGCAACAACCCTAAGAAGTAAGCATCATTATTCCTACTTGATAGGTGAGAAAACTGAAGCAGCTAGCCCAGGGTCACTTAGTAAATGATGAAATCATATCCTCCATATTTTGTACAAAATGTTTATAATTTTTTTTATGTGCACTGATAATCCACTCTCTCCTTTTGCCCGTGCAATTGTGTAATTAGAGGCTTGATGGCAGTGTGGATTTCAAGAAAAACTGGATTCAATATAAAGAAGGGTTTGGACATCTGTCTCCTACTGGAAACACAGAATTTTGGCTGGGAAATGAGAAGATTCATTTGATAAGCACACAGTCTACCATCCCATATGTATTAAGAGTGCAGTTGGAGGACTGGAATGGCAGAACCAGGTACTATTAGAAAGGACTTTTAACTTTTTGCCATAGAGACAGTCTGGAGTATGCACTTTCCAGCTCTCAACAGAACAGTGAGGAAAACAGTCTGACAGATGTGAAGAGAACATCCAACTATGTTCCCCAGAAGTCAGTTTGGTTCTTGGGCAGTCCAAGATGCTAGGTCCTATTTAGGCAGGATCTAAGTGTTCTGGTACAATCCACTTACCCTGGAACCATACAAAATAATAGCTAGTATTTCCTGAGCATTTAATATGTACCATAAATTGAACATGAAATTATAATTTAATCTAATCCAAATAACTGTTTAATGAGGCAAGAACTACTATTAATCCCATTTTACAGATTAACATTTCCACGGTCGCATCGCTGGTATATGGTAAAGGTTGGATTTAAACTCAGGTAGTTTAACTCTACAACCCATCCTCTTAGTGATTATCCTTGTTGAAGAGTGAATCTGGCTTCTTCAGATTTCCCAGTGCTTTAATGACCATTCAGTCAGTCAAATCCAGGAGCTACTTTAAAATGAAACCAGCTGGCTTCTTTGGTGAGCTAGAGCTGTCTGGGCACTTTGAGTGTTGTATGCCTAATTAAAATTCAAAACAATATCCAACCCTCTTGTTATGTCTATGGCATGATGAAATATAGTCTGTGCCCAAATACGTATTTTTACTTTTTTTAAGTTTTTAACCAGAAAGTGTAATACCATAGTCAATAGACCTCCTATGAGAACATCTTCTATATCCCAAGTCCTAGAGATCAGGGAAGCTAAATGTTTTCTGGAAATCTCTGTTCATGCACCAAAGCCCATTCTTCCCTGCACTCCATAGATTTCTGGCCCTCATTCACAACTTTTTTCCAGGGGAGAATCTCTCTCTGATCCTATAGCTCATGTTTTGTGGGCCATACAGGGAACTTCTTTTATGTGATGCTTGAGGAAACCCTCCTTCTTGTCACTGCCACACTGCCTTGGGAAAGAAAAACCCCTTTAGGACTTCACACTTTAGATGGTATGAGTGGCTAATGGAACTGTAGCTCCTTCAGGTTTGCTGCATTGTTTGTCACTCACTGTCAGAAAGTTAATGTGGTTTATGAGAACTGTGTGTACATGCTACATACTGAGATAAAAGTGGAAAATATGAAATTAGTCAGGTTCATCCACATATCTGGGTTGGATATTAGGATCCTATAGGCAAAAAGCATTCAGATGGCTGAAATTTTTAGTCTTCCTGGGACTAGAAGCCTTCCTTGAAGGCTTCTAGACCCATCCTGAGTGGTGCTAGTTCCCACATCCATTTTCCCTTGCCAGATTTGCAGAAAATTTTATTCAATGAGCACATTTCAGATGAAGAAGCAAAGTTAGAGATTCCAAACAATTGTCCTATGAAAGCGAGAACTTCTGAGATGCCTTCTGAGGCTCAGGGTCTAAGGTCTTTATTCCCTTCTTTGTAGTACTGCAGACTATGCTACATTCAGGGTGACAGGTGAAAGCGACAAATACCGCATGACATATGCCTACTTCATTGGTGGAGATGCTGGAGATGCGTTTGATGGCTACGATTTTGGCGAGGATACTAGTGACAAGTTTTTCACATCCCACAATGGCATGCAGTTCAGTACCTGGGACAATGACAATGATAAGTTTGAAGGCAACTGTGCTGAACAGGATGGATCTGGTTGGTGGATGAACAAATGTCATGCTGGCCACCTCAATGGAATTTATTACCAAGGTATGGCTTTCTTCCTTAGATGCATGAATTTGTGCATAGTCTATATTTTTATAAAAGGTAATAAATAAATATAAGGAAATGAATAAAGATATTGAGAGCTTATTATATAGTTCTTTATTTTAAACCAGAATTGAATAGTGCTAGCTTATACCTGAAATTGGTCCTTCTACAAGAAATCCAACTGCTGCAAACTATGCAGTGGTATTCATCGTGCCTCCATCAGAGTTAATACTTTGGGTTATGGTGTCTCCTCTAGGCTTACCATATATATGATCTGGATGGACTAACATTACCAGGTTTATGCTTGTTAACACAGTGGCCTGGTTCAGCTTCCCATGAGCTATGTGTCAGATAGATCCAGTAAGCAGTGAGTAGGTGTCTGGAGGAATTAAGCAAAGAGCAGGGATGTATTGGTGAGGGCAGATGTCCATGAAAGCTTAAGAGGAGAGGAGTCCAGCCTGAAGAGTGTAGACACTTATTTTAGGACAAGAGGAGGGCAAGCTATAGTTTGCTCTAAGACTGGAGTAGTTCTGAGCATTGGTTTTACTTACTGACAAACTATTGTAACTACCCAACAGGTATGCATGGGGAAACCCTCATCCATTAAAATGAGCAATCTTCCCTCCTTAGGGCACTGTTCTAGCCAAGAGGTGACTTGGAATCCTCTTAAAAACTACTTAAACTTACCTTTTGGTTTTCACAATGTTTTTTTTTTTTTGAAACCTAACTTAGCTTTGCACCAACAAACCATGTGATTAGAAGAAGCTCTCAGGGAAGCTGCCTGATCCATATGATCCAGAGTAGCCATGTTGATATCTTGTGGTACCCTCCAGTACTAGACCCCGACAATCCCTTACAAAATCACATGAAATTTAGTGTCCAGGAACGAGGTGAAGGCACTTCAGCCTAGCCTCCACTTTATAATGGAGATGTAAAATAACATTCCAGAACCGCTTTCTAGAGCTCCTCGTATTTTCCAGTAAAATTGTGTTTTTCAGATGAACTGAGATCATCTGATGAGGAATTATGACCTGTTTTCAGAAAGTTGGTCCATAATAACTGAATCCAGGATGGCTAAACTTAGGGAGAGAGACCAATTGGGGAAATTTGGGGTTCTAAGCCTGTTAGCAGTGAATACATTTAAAGTATGGATGTGACCAGAAAGCACAACACAGCTGTAAGAGTTTGTTTAATAATAAGTTTATGTCAATTGTAAATGGAGAATTTAGGAGTCTTTAAGGATATTTTCAGTTAGTAGATAACACTGTAAAATCTGATGTATATGACAATGGACTTCATAATAGACAGTTCTTTATAGACTTTCTGAGGGGAAGAGATTCAAGAGCAGTGATATGTGCATCTACAATTTGTTTTAGGTGGCACTTACTCAAAAACATCTACTCCTAATGGTTATGATAATGGCATTATTTGGGCCACTTGGAAATCCCGGTGGTATTCAATGAAGAAAACCACCATGAAATTAATCCCATATAACAGAATCGCCATTGGAGAAGGACAGCAACACCACCTTGGGGGAGCCAAACAGGTCAGACCAGAACACCATGTTGAAATAGAATATGACTAAGTCATTTTACCCTGAGGATTAGCTGTTCACTTCTATTAACCCACAAAGTTTCAGAAACTTTTATGAAATTTTCTTCCCATTTTCTCTTACTGTATTTATTAATTTTAAGTCTTTTATTAAGAATAGTTAGCCTTGAATGGCAATTAAAACTCACTTTGGACTGTATTCCCAAATTACTGAATGCAGAATTATTTAAAATTTGTTTATTTAATGAGATAATCATATTTTAGCTTATTTCCTAAATATGTAATAAAATCATTGTGATAGTTTGCATTTTAATGATCACACGTCATTGTGTCTTGGTGATTTTTTAAATTATTTCTTAAATATTTTAGTATATACTAATATAATAGGAGCAAACTCTAGCATTTCAAATGACTAAATATTTTTTCCATATTTATTACCCCTAAATCATTCATATTTAATTATTCTTTTAAATGGATATAATTATATCTTTTTAATATATTTTTTGCTTTGGTCATAGGCTGGAGACGTATAAAAGACCATTTCAAAAGTGATTTACTTATGAAATGACTCTATCTAAAAAGAAAAATATAATATTTTTCCTATGGGACAATGGACTTGCAAAGCCTCACTTCATTTTAAGAGTAAAAAGAACCCATGTTGAAAACTCCACTAACAGTTTTATGCTGGTTGTAATTTATCTACACACCATTTCAATAAACATTTTATTTCCTAAGACTAGATACATGGTACATTTTATTGACCATTAAAAACCATCACTTTCCTTCAATTTAATAATTACAGTTGGACAATCATCAGTAGTTGCTCAGTGTTCACTTTATGCTAAACATTGTACCTGACTCTTGGGAAGTTATGAAGGAAATAGAAATCATGGCTTTTGCCCTCCAGGGGTTATAAGACAAATACAGAAAAATACAGTAACCCAAAATGACAAAATTTGATATAAAAACATAAATACATGTCACAATCACATAACTCAGGTTCATAGTACCCCAGTGCAGCTGGAGACATTAGGCTGTTTGGGGATTCTCCCAGCAAATCCTTTTAGCTCCGGGCTCCTGTGGCCATATGTGGGCACTTGGAGAGGATTACAACTCAGAACAGAGAGCTCCAGGGAACAATCTGCTCAGCCCCTCACTGCTGAACAAGTTGAGCAGAATGAAGCCATTATTGCAGTAGCCAGAGATCAGGAATCACCAACTTTCTGTAAGGAATAGCTGCATTTACATTAGTTGGCATAAAGTTGAACATGAAAAGTAATTGACTAATTTTATGGGGTCGTGGGGGGAGATCTGGTTGTTCTGAAGTCCTGAGCATTGGCTTTGGATTCTCTTCCTTTTCACAATTTCTTTCCTCTTTCACTTCCTTGTTCTCATAAGTCCTGATTTTAAAAGCATCCTATTGAGGAGATAAAAACCAGTAAGTCAACTTCTAGGTATACAGCCAAATACTTGTGAGGCTTTAGGAAAATAGCAACATTGATTCATTGTCTGTAGCACTCATTCATTCATGTATGCATGAGGCATTCATTCAACTAACATTTATTGACTTCCTTCATTGTACTAGCCCCTGTGCTGGGTATATAGCACATAGTAGCATCCTCCTTTCTCCCAGTACTGTTCCATTCCGTCCAGTTCTCAAGTTCCAAAAAACCAGCAATAAGTCTTCCTTATTCCTCCCTCCCCATATCCTCAAGCCTGTCAAATCCACCTCCTAAATATTTATTATATTCATTTACTTCTCTATGCCAACTGCCACCGTTCTAGTTGGGATATATATCTCTTGCCAGGATAATGGCAAATGCCTCCTTCCTGTTTTCCATCTTGCTTCCAGCCTTACCTGTTCCCACCTCATCATGCTCCAAACCGCTTCTAAATTCAGCATGCATATAGTCTACCCTTTGAGAATCTATAAAATCCTTTGGGTGAGCAATTTGGTCACAGGATGAGTTATGTAAATATTCATAAGTTTAAATGCAGTAATATCACTCTAGTGATTTATCCCAAGAAAATTATTTTTGAAAAAGAAAATAGCTCTATATAGAAATACAGATAATATTTAAATATTAAATAAATATTTAATAGCAGTGGGAAATTTAGAAAATATTTAACAGTGGAAAAATGGACAAGCAGGGTGGTTTATTAGTACAATGGAAGAGAATGCAATGATTACATAATAAGTATAATATCTCTGTATGAGCATAGAAACATTTACTAAATAATATGTGAAATTTTAAGATGAAAAACAATTCTACAATGATAAGTATGGAAAAGTATATATGCATATACTTTTGAACAAAATGTAATCTTGACATACATGCATTATTTGTATATATTTGTTCTCCCCAATCGATTTATAAAATTTAATAAAAATACTAAACAAAATAAATATAAACAAGTCCAAAAGTTTCTGATTTTTCCCATGATCACTTTTCCAATGCTTCTTCTAAAATATCAATTATAACATTCTTTCAAAAACATTTTGGAGGCCCCTGTTTTTGTGGGTGTCCAGAGTACATATATGTTGGGTAATTCAGGATTGATTAGTGGGAAGGGGCTTCTAACTTTCTCCTTCTATACCTCTGCATTGTTTGATTTGTTATAATGAGTACGTTATTAGTTTTGTAGTTAATTTAAAACCCAATTAGGTAGAGATAAAAAGGTGAATTTAAAATATTTACTTGTTTAGTTATTAATATTCAATGGTGAACATTGAAGGGTTATAGCTTAAGAAATGAAGCAAGATATATACTTCCACACTCAATTGGATCGTGTCTCCACAAATAAAATAGAAATGAAAGGATTATCTTGACAAATCAACTTTTAAAAATTTACTTTTAAGTGAAACAAAGAGTTTGGAGCCTCCTAGCGACAGATTACTTTTCTGCACAGCTCAAATCACAGATAACTATTACCCAACCCTTCCCTTCACTTTCCGGGCACACAAAACTCAGATCACTGCAAAATAGGGCGGCTAAGTACAAAACAGATGTGCATGGTCACACACTTTGAAAAACCCACAGAGGGAAGTTTCCAAAAAGGAGAGTACTGGTACAGATGCACTGATACTATGACTTCAGGTCATGAACTGCAGGGCAGAGTTCTTTAATCAGCAGACAGGAACAGTCATTTATTGGACAATATCAAGATTTTTAAATATACCTCTGAAGTGCTATAGCTTTTTTTCAATTCTTTGTTATGTTTAGTAGTTTGGCTTTAAAGATCATGTTTCAGATTTGTGGGTAGGCTGAAAGTGAGTGGGAAGTGAAAACGTGTAAGTATAGACAGCATATTTGAGAACTTACAAGGTCTAAAATTCTTAACTCTGAACAGCATAAACTAAGCCAAGTTATACATAGTATGTATCTTTGTAGATATAAATTCAGATGATCGAAGTGAAAAACAAAATACACATTTAACCCTGGGGAAAATTAATCTACTGATGATTTCTTATCAGTTTGATGTAGCTCAGAAAGAATGGGGAAAAAAAGAGTTAAAGATAATAAGATGAGTTAAAGTAGATGGAAAATACTAAGTTGATGATAAAGAGACCAAGAGTGTGGGAAAGACTGTTTCATATACCTTTTCCGTGTGTGTGTGTGTGTGTGTGTGTGTGTGTGTGTGTGTGTGTCCCAGAGACAGAAGTTAATTTAGTCATACTTCTGCCACACCATTCTCATTCATCTGTGCTGGGTCACTCTGATTCCTCCCTTTAATCCCTTAATAATAAACCATTGTAATAGATTTGATGCATGTTTATTTGTACATATTCTTATAAATCATGGGTGTTTCTCAGAATGCTGATCCACAAATTTTTTGTTAGTCAGCATTATAAGTAAAAAAATTGAGAATTAGCATGTAGAAACATTTTTCCTATATTATGTATGTGATGATTGTATTTATTCAAATGTAATTATATGTCTTTGGAATCTAATAATTAAAAAATTGACCTTTATTTTTGCTTTTTTACATTTTATTTTACTAGAAACTATTTTTATTGCATTTTATAAGCTAATAGGTCTGTGACTGATAAGAAATTTAATAAAACTGGTCCTTTAGAACAAACACTTTGAGAAACACTACTAAGGTCTTCATTGTATTTATTACTTTTTCCATTCAGCACAGTTAAGATCTACCCACAATCTGAGTATTTTGTAACTTCCTGTGCTCTCCTTTTGAACTGAAGACTTAAAAAGTGAATATTATTTGGCTCCAAAGCTTGTGCTTTTTAAAACTGTATTTTTAATTAACATCTAAGTTCATTTCATTATGGTCAAAGAACATAATTTTGATGATACTGGTTCTTGAGAGACAGTTCACAAATTACTTTGGGACATAGGAATTATCAGAGAATTAATTAACCCCATAAAAGTGTACATAAATCATAACCACTCTCCAATAATGATCTGCATCCAAGAAGAGTATTAATATTTTTTTTTCCTTTAAGAAGGAAAATGAACTAAAGATAGATAGTGATTGGCCTTGTAAACATGAGCTTTGGCCCAAATGGCCTTGTAGCCATGGCCCGTTATGAGCATCAATAATAGGTTTGACCACTGACTTGTAGAACACACCTTTGTAGCAGGTTTGAAAGCCTTTTGGGAAGGCTGGCTGGTGAAATTTCAAGCTCTTGTTCATCTCAGTTTCATTGGGAAATATTTGAAAGTCCAAATGGATAAATTCAGAACATGACATTTAATCAGGTCTTCAACTGGCTCAAAACTGTCTTTTCCAAATCCCAAATCCAGTATTCTTGACCCTCTCTCCCATTTCCCCAATCTTCACCCAGGTTTGCTTCTGCTGGTAACTTAAAAGCATGGAGTAACCTGAGGTAGATGGGAATCCTTCCTAAATAAATCTGAATGTTGACTCTCCCTAAATAAACAGAGTAGGGCAGATTCCATTCTGTGATGAAAGTGGCCTCTTTCGAACCCTCAGGGACAAATAGGTAAAGTGTGACTTAGAAAAAAAATGATCTAACATTTAAGAGACCTTGGACTGGAAATGTTTTCCTTCCTAAATCACTCTTTTTATATCACAAAGCTATGGGAAGGGTCAAATGAGATCACATATGAAATTGCTCCAGAGACAAAAACAAAACTGAATTGTTTTTTGCTGTTAAGATTGGTATTGCTGCATGAGATTTGAATCTAATGTCAGTTAAGTTTGGAAACATAATTTTAAAACTTTAATTTTTTGGCTTTTATATTTTAATAAATTTTAAATTTCAGAATACATTTTAATTTGCAGAAAAGAAGATACAGAGTTCCCTACCCCTGTCACCCAGTTCCTCTAATGTTAACATCTGACATTACCATGGCTCATTTGTCAAAACTTAAGAAACCAACCCTAGTAGTCACTCTTTTCTAACTTCCATGCTTTATTCAGATTTCATCAGTTTTTACACTAATGTCCTTTTTCTGTTCCAGGATCCCATCCAGGATACATTACATTTAGTTGTCATATCTCCTTAGTCAGCTTTGGTAACAATTTCTTAGTCTTTCCCTGTTGTTCATGAACTTGACTGTTTAGAGTATATTCTGGTGGACTGGTCAAGTATGTGTAAAATGCCCCTCAATTTGGGTTTCTGTTCTGTTATGCTCAATAATTTTTTGTTGAATTTTATCTAAGCAAAATTTTACCAAAATGCCTTCTTTAAATTGCCTTGGTTTTACTATAGAATGGTCTGTTAAAAATAGGTTTCAAGAAGAATCACAGAGAATTAAATGGATCTTGATAATTAAATTACCCCATAATTTTCACACAATTCCTTGCTGTGGAAAGTCTAAATACCTCACAGATACTATTTCCCCAGATCTCAATGCATCCCTATTAAATAAATACCAACTGATAGATCATGTTTGCTAATCTTTAATAGAAGAACCACAATGAAATTGACAGTGTGCCAAATTAAATGGATTTAAGCTGTATGACGGTGGAATGAATTCATGTTGTTGATATTAATACATCACTTGATTATTCATCTGCATAATGGTTTTACTTTTCAAGAAAGGATTTATACTTTAATACACATTCAACAAAGAATTTGATAATTCCAGTAAAATTTAGCAAAGCACATTATAAGTAAAATTAATTTATCTTGAAAAATGAATTATTTAATTGATAATGCAGTTAAAAACCAAAAGAAATAAAGCAGTGGCAAAAACTCAAGGACCTCACCTTCACCTGTCTTTCTCTCACACACACTCATCACACATACATACATACATACATACATACATCACACACACACATAACGACTTAGTGGAAATGATTAAAAGTGCTTAAGTAAAAGACCATGAAAATCATGCATAAAAACAAAAAAGAGAATGCTCATTCTATTGTTGGAATATTACAGAATTTAATTCCAAAAATGTTAAAAAATTATGCAATTAAATGGCTACTCATCTGGGAACAGTTTAATTACAAGAAATAAAGTAGATTTCTTTCCTGAATAAAGAGATTAAAGAGAAATACAATGTGATAGAATCAAGAACCATCAAGAAAAACTCTTTTTTTCCTTCCTCACTTTCATAAGTGTAGTTCAGAATTATTTCTGTGTATTTAAGGAAATTCCCAACTTCTTTCTACAGCTATAACTTCCAGGAAAACCATCTGCCGTCAGAGTACTGATGAGTTCTGAAAGTAAAAGTCCCATTAGTTCCTCTCAGATCGATCATCATACTATCCCATTCACCTTTCACAATAAGCAGACTGGTTAAAAACAAATTTCTGCAATACTCTTGAAATGCAGGAGACAAGGAGAGAAAATAATATACACAAAGCTAAGGAGCCTTGCCAGTGTTTTCCAGTAAATCCTTTATAGATCCGTCACTGCTGTCCAAACCTGAGGCAGAGGCTCTGAAAGAGTAGTATAAGGGCCAGAACCTCCTATATTTTTATAATTCAGGCATTTCGAAATTTAGAAATTAATTGTGGTACTTTCCAGTTGTACACTTAATATTAATTTAACAAAATATTTCCTGTTAAGGTACCATTATCTTCTTGTTATTAGGAGAATAATAAATTTATAGATTCATACAGATTTTTATGCTAAAAGACTTACAATTAGTATTTTTTCAAAAGCATCTTTCATTTTTAGGCTTGAATTAAATCTGATATTTTAAGGAACATTTTACACAAAATGTGACAGAAAACAATGCAGAAACGGTATTTCAGCCTCTACTCTGTGCTCTAAAAGTACTTTGAACTTACCTCACAGAATTTTTTTCATTGTTTTATATCAGATTAAACCATATGAAATTGCAGACATTCATCATTTTGATCTACAAAAATGGCAATTTTATATGGTTTAACTTCTTAGCTGCACATGTAAGCAACTTGAACGTACAAGGCTATACATTATTTGCCTTTCTATCTCAAGAACATGGCATGCAGGACTGACAAATAGTAAACATACAATAAATGTTTGTTATATTCAAACGAATGAATAAGTAAGTGAACTGGCCTCAGAATTCAATACATTTAAAATAAATTGGTAAAGAAAGGGATGTTCTTTTACTTTCCTGGGATGTAGCCCCCAGAAGGACAAATGCCCCATTCAAAAGAAAGCTGAGGGTTGTTTTATTTTATTTTGTTTTGCTTGTATTTTAAAGTTATGTTTACACAGTGGCAAATATTTAAATGACTGGCTATGTATTTTACTCTCATGTATAAATTTTGGTGCGTAGATACAGTTTAAAAGTGAAACATAATTACAGCTATAGAATTTCTATTCTTTTTACATACACTATACATCATACAAATAAAATCTATTCCAGTGCTGCCCAATGTGATGGCATAACAAATATGTGAATCCCTGAGTTTAAATACTTATAATTTGTGAGAAATTATATTAATTTCAAAGGATAAATGAATGAAACATTCCTCTCATTAGAGCTAAGGAAAATAGGATATAGTCATCTGTGGGAAAAATGCAATACACAGTGGTTTTGGTCTAAGAAACTGGAAATTTCTTAATTTTTTCCCACTTTTACACTTGTAAAGTTATCCTTATTGTCACATGATTTTAAACAATGATACTCCTATATATTGTACAACACAGGAATATAGCCAATATTTTATAATAAGTGTAAATGAACTATAATCTTTAAAAATTGTGAATCACTATGTTGTATACCTGAAACTTATATAATATTGTTCATCAACTATACCTCAATAAAAAAATGATATTCCTTGCATTATTTGTTGCCTATTCACCTGCATGGCTTTCTGTCTAAACAAAACCTACTTCTCCATAGCTGATAATAAGGCTTGCTTGTGAGGTAAAGAGCCCAGCCTGGTGCTCATTCCTGCAGTGCTAGGCCCAAAGAGAGCCCCAAAGGTGCCTGGTTAGGGAATTGTGGCACTGGAGAGATAACATAGGAACTTTCAATTTAGGGGCATTGGAATATTCTAGGGACCATTTCTGGAGCTTGTAATGTGTATATCGAACATGTTATATAGCCTCACATTTTATGTAATCCTCACAACAACACTGCAAGATAAATATTGTCATCTCTACACTGCAAGATAATTATTGTCATCTCTATCTTACAGATAAGCAAGCTGGTTCAGAGAATTTTGTTTGTCCATGTCACTCAGCTAGGATGCAGATCTCACTCTCTACAAAGCCCACTGTCCTTCCACCACACTGTGCTGCCACTGTGACAGCCTTCTATCACTCCAACAAATACTTACTGGTACTTATCCTATGCCTGGCATTGTACTAGACAGTGTGCCTTGGCTTCAGGAAACTTAGTGTGGAAGAGACAAAAAATAAACAAATACTTTCCCATGTATACTGTCCAGTAGTGATAAAGTAAAATGAGTGAAAACCAACTCAGGTTAAAAGAATAGCATGTGAGGGTGGCTGCCCTTCAGGTAGGGTGGTCAAAGGAGGCATTTCTGAAGAGGTGCTATCTGAGCAGAACCCTGGATGAAGTAAGGGAGTGAGACATGCAGATACTTGAAGGAGCCATGGAACAGCAAGGATCGTGCCACAGGTGGTACCTTGGAAAAGCCCAGACATGGCACCAGAGTGCTGGCATTCAGTCACACTGGTTTCTGTTAACTTACTTTTAATCAGATTATGTCCAACCAAGTCACCTGAAGCTCACCAGATTACTGTCTGGGAACTTCTTCCATATACCATGTTTACCCCTAAGAAAGGCACTTCCTGTGGGCAGAGGAAAACATCTGGGGAAGTCAGTCTCGGATCCTATACATTCCTGGCATTTTGCTAGTTCAACCACTGTGGACAAGTGTAACCCAGCTTTCCATGGAGTCATTGCCCTTCATAACCTGGATAAGACTCTAGGGTTCTCTCTGAGCTCCGAAGCTGCTTCAAAAAAGCCACATCAGAGGTGAGCTTGATCAGACAAAGAACCTTCCATGGAGCAAGCAGTGTAGGAGGGGCTGCCTTGTACCAGGCTCTCACCCATTTACAGCAAGCTTCACATTCCCACAGAGCCCTGAGACAGGGCTCAATTTCATAACAGTGTAACCCGCTCATGCTTTCTTGCTCAATGAATCCTCACACCTTTTGGGGAGAATATAAAGACCATTAAAATATGTCAGTTCTCAAGTTTATGATCTAGTGGAAGAGATGGACAATGTTCCTGCAGTAATAAATGTCATGAGTGGTACATAGTCTAAGGAAGTATGAAAGAACAAGAGATTGCTTTCAGTTGGAGACATGAAATCAGGTACTATGTAAAGTGTCCAGCAAAGTCCCCAGCAATTAGTAAACACTCAATAAATTTTGGCTGTTATACTATGATCAGGATTGGCTTCACATAGGAAGCAGCATTTGAGACAAGGTAGGATTGGCAGACATATTACAGGATGCCCAGTTAAATATGCATTTCAGATAAACAACAGCAACACATTTTTAGTATGAATAGGTCTGAATATTGCACGGGACAAACTTACACTAAAATATATTTGCTGTTTATCTGACATTCAAATTTAACATTCAAATTTAACTGGTTTTTTATTTGCTAAATCTGGCAACTCTTAGACAAGAAAATTTGATATGGAGATGAAGATCAGGGAAAATAAATTAGCTTGTCCAAAGGTACAGAAACTGGAAAGAAATAATAATTGTTATTGGAGAACATAAAGTGCCATGAAAGTACTCTTTCTTTCCAGTTTCTGTACCTTTGGATATGTGGCAATCTCAGGGCTTTACAAGGATTAACTCATTTATTCTTCATAAAAACATGTGTGATAGGTTATTACTATCCCCATTTTAAAAATGAGGAATCTGGGGTATAAAGAGGTAAAGTAATTTGTCCAAAAGCAGAGCTGGGAAATGGTGTAGCTGGGAGTATGAACCTAGGATGTTTGGCTCCTGGAGCTGCTTGTTTTAACCATTCTGGATAGAGGAAGCTTACTGAAGGCCTTCAGGATCAGCTCATCACCACAGTCAGTCAAAAGTCAGATCAACCAACCATAATTCCTGCATAAAGTGAAATCTCAGTTGTCAGATCTCTGCCGGTGGGCTACAGCTAGCCTGCCTCCACCACCCTCTATATTCTTTCAAGTACTCGAGTAGAGATAGGTCCTCCCATGTTCCCCTTTGCATTCCCAAAATCAGCCTGTTACTGGAATGTGGGATCTTCCACGAACTGGGCTACCTTTGCAACAGCTTATCTGAAGCAAACAAGCTTAGGGAATTGAGCAAGAACTTCTGGGACAACAACTTTACAGAAGGAGCAAGAGATGCAGGGTGCATGTTGACTGTCTCAACGGGACAAAGATAATGATTAATCAGACCTTTTGCAGACTTAAATGGGATGGGAACTCGGCGTGAAGGCAGTCCTCTTTTCTTTCAGCTGGAGTGCTCCTCTTGAGCCAGCCCCACCCACGGCAGAGATGGTTTCTGTGAGGGTCCTCTGCCTGGTCCTGAGTGTGATGGGTGCAGTTCAGGTATGGCCTTCTTTATTTCCTCTTCTCTTTCTCTCTGGTGTTTATTCCACAAAGAGCTTGCAGGTCTGAGTCAGCCATGTGTATGTCCTCACACACTATTAGCTTTATAAGCTGTAGCCAGTGGAGGCAAGTCCCTAGATGGGCTTGACACCTCAAGAATACAGGGTAATATCACCCTCAGAGGGAGACTTAGCGGGACCAAAGTATATAAATTCACAGGGGAATCTTCAACACCTATAGCTTGGTCTTACATTGGATTTTGTCAAAGAGAAGAAATTTTTGCCATCTTTGTTGCTGTAAAGACTTGGGATTGCTAGTTAACAGAACAGAACATTCTTATGATAAGAATTTTTAACCTAGTTATTATTTTATTGCTATTTGTCCATAATAAGCAGAACAGTGGTTTAATGTAGCTTTTCTGAAAGGTTGTGTTTGTGTTTCTTTACGACAAATAAAAAGCAAATTAGTTATCTTTGAAAACATATTACATAGCAAAATTGGAAGAGATTAATTGATAGGCAATATGTTTTTTGGAAGCAATTGTATTCTTTTAAGATATTACAAATATTGCAATAATTCCTAAAGTTTGACTCCAGAAACCTATGCAAAAGAAGAGAAACTTCATTCAACAAGAGTTTTCAACTTCTATCTTATAAAAACTTGGTAAATATGTTCCAAAAATCTCAGTTACTTCCAGACTGTGAATTATTCCATTTTATTTCTTTTCCTTTATTGCTCATAAACCCTAATACCAGAGCAGAAGAAACTAAAGAGTGTTTCTAACATAATTTTCTCCCTTATACAAATAATAAGTAAACATTTTTATGGGAAACAAGACTAATATCATTTGTTAAAGTTATACTTTGCATAATGCATGTTTCATTTATTTCTCCCTTATTGGTATAAATATTTAATTTTTGCCTGTTTTTATTTTTGTGCCATTTTTTCCAATGTATGTTTGATTTATGATTTTATTTCTTAGATGAAAAGATTGTACTTGTTCATTTAAATAAGTTGTTCTTGATTGCTTGAGTTAATATTACTATTATTGGGGTATTTTTTTGAATGAGACAGAAAATGTTAACTAATAAGAATAAACCACTGAGATTGAGAGTCATAAAAATCCTTGTAACTTGGTGGTACAAAATAAAAATAGCTAAAACCTAAAACCAACATTGATTTCTTAGGATATAACATCTTGCTGGAAGAATATCTGTATATCCTATTTTACTTGATCACAACGGAAATTTTTTAAAAAAATCTGTATTTCTAATTATAAGGTGTTCCAAAAAAAGTATCAGTCATGGACCATTTTTTTTTTTTGCTCTCAGTGTACTTTTTTTCATTTCAAATAAAAAGAAATTATTATGTGGGTAACCCAAAAAGCATTTCTGAGTCTGAATTGGCTACATTTGTGTCCTTGTATATACTTGCTCAAATTATAGACCCATAAGGTCATTGTGGTGGATACTTGAAGGAGAGACAGACCTGAAGCTAAGATGGTGTAGGTTTTTTCCTACTAAAACAGGAGTTAGAGGAGAAAGAACTCTGAGTTTTTCCATTATTTTTCTATCTTCAGACATGAATGAAAATGTAAAGGTAATTTTTAACTAAGCTTGTTGATTCAAATAATCTTCCTTTTATAATGGATCCTTTACAACTCCTAACATTTATTAAATGCTTATTTAGTGTAGAACACAGTTGAGATTTGTACACTCATCTCCTTCAGTCTCACAACTCCACAAAATAGGCATTAGGATTTTCATTCCAAAGATAAGAAACCTGAAGCTTGCAGAGCCCCTTGGATCCCTTGCTTGGGATTTACAGGCATGCCAGCTTCTCCTCCTTATCTGCTTAAAGACCTCTCTTTTGTGTGTTTATGAATCCTTAAAGGCGGCAGATCCCAGTGAAGGTGAATTTATTGCTGAAGGAGGAGGTGTGCGTGGCCCAAGGCTTGTGGAAAAAGAGCAGTCTGCCTGCAAAGAGTCGAACTGGCCCTTCTGCTCTGATGAAGACTGGGTGAGCCGTGGGCACAGGGAGTAGAGCAGGACAGTCCTTTCCTGTGCTGCTGGCAGCGCACACAGGCTGACACTTTAGGTCACAGAAAACTTGTCCAGTGGGAAATAATCTAATAGCTCCTTACATATCAAATTAAAGAAGACAGATGGAAAAGAACTTAGTCCTGAGAGCACTGTTTAAATTACCTCTGAGACACTGGGTCATTGGTGGGATTAACAGATTGGATTTTAGTTGTATGTTCAGGCAAATACTAGGAACCTGACTATTATGACCTCTGGATTTCATGGGTTCTAATTTATGGTTAAGTGGACCCCCATTCCAGAATTTCTTTAAGATCTCTGACTAGCCCTCTTAAACTACGTTTAGGTCAAGAGATGACCTGAAGACACTGGGGAGAGGAGCAGTGGGGGTTCATAGAAACCTTCAAATTTATACTGGATCAGAGAGATAGACTCTTTTATTAATTTTATTTTTTAAAATTTTATTGAAGTATAGTTGATTTACAATGTTGTGTTAATTTCTAGTGTATAGTAAAGTGACTCAGTTTTATATATTCTTTTTCATATCCTTTTCCATTATACTTTATCCCAGGATACTGAATATAGTTCCCTGGGCTATACAGTAGGACCTTGCTGTTTATCCATTCTACATATACTATCTTGCATCTGCTAATCCCAAACTCCCGATCCTCCCCCCCACCCTCCCTCCTGCTTGGCACCCATAAGTCTGTTCCCAAGAGATAGACTCTTAATGTAATTTTTCCTCTTCATTCCAGAACTACAAATGCCCTTCTGGCTGCAGGATGAAAGGATTGATTGATGAAGTCAATCAAGATTTTACAAACAGAATAAATAAACTAAAAAATTCACTAGTTGATTATCAGAAGAACAATAAGGACTCTAACACATTGACCAGGAATATAATGGATATTTTGAGAGGGGATTTTGCCAATTCTAAGAGTAAGTATTACAGTTAGTTCTTTGACTTTATAGCACACAACAAAAACAACAAAAATCAGAAGTAGATATGATGTCTCCTTATTACAACTGTGATTTTATTCCAAAGTACTTTATGTAGAAAAATATACCTTTATGATATCCCTGAATTTTAAGGAAGGGGCTTGTTTATGTTATTTTTATCACATAAAGGAAGTTAGTTTAGAATTGCTTTAAGGTCACAAAGTAAGGCAGCATTTTGGACTAAAGATTAGAATTTAAGTGTGTTCGTTTTAAAGAATATACATGGAAAATAAGGTGAGCCCTACCTTTTGAGTAGATACTTCTGTTTCTGTCTAACAAAGGAGGAAACTGAGAGGTCAGGGGACTTGCTCAAAGGTGCAAAGCTATCATGTGGTGGGGCTGGGAGTGCAACCCACAGACTCCACCGTGCTTATTATGAAGTGTTTTGCTTTGTTTTGTTTTGTTTAATTTAAAATATAGAGCCATGTTGTCTCTTTCTCATTGGCCTAGGACTAAGTCTCATTAGGACTAGGAAACTCTGGACTCACTCTGGGCATGGGCAGTGAGTTTAGTAAGGCCTCAGCTCCTGAAACCTTGCCTTGACTCTTTATATCCTTGGGAGGCACTTGGCTAATTTAAAGTTGATGGTGAAAGAGCAACTGGCAAGTGCATGATCCTGTTGACCTAAAAAAAAAGCTTAGGAACAAATTCAAATCTATAACTGTGAAGAAAACCTTTTCAGTAAGAAAATCCAAGAATATATTCACGTCCCTTGATTAAGGATATAATGAAATAATTGGAATGTAATCAAACTGATTATTTTATCTCAATTATGCCTTTAAAATTTCAAAGAGTTTTTGTCTTCTGCATTTATTTGGGTTACTAATAAGGCATCTTAATTGATATCCATGGATGACTGCAGGATATTGTCCAAATATCAAATGCCTAATAGATTTAGAAATCCCAAATTAAATGTCCAAACTATTATAGAAGTAAAATGGGGAATATCCATAAGCAAATTTCCTTGTTTTGCTGGCTATTACAAACAAATCACTCAGCAGCTACTTCAGTACCCATACTTGCCATTTCAGACAATGAAAATACATTTAGCCAAGTGTCAGAAGATCTGAGAAGGAGAATTGAGATCCTGAAGCGCAAAGTTATAGAACAAGTACAGCATATCCACCTTCTGCAGAAAAATGTCAGGGATCAGCTGATAGATATGAAACGACTGGAGGTGAGTAATTATGTGGCTCTGACCCCAGATTTCTTTGTTTTTGAATAGCAGGGAAAGGAAGGCAATAGTCATTCATTAAATGCCTACTCTTTGTAAAGCAATGTGTTATAGCCATCATCTACCTACAAAGTAAGTATTATTTCCCCCACTCTACAGATGAAGAAAAAAACTCAGTGCTATTAAGTAAAATTTCCAAGGGCACATAAAATGGTAAATTTCAAAAGCAAATACTCAGTCCTTGCATCTTATTCCAGCCGCTGCTTGTCCCTGACATCACTGTGTCTCTGAGTCTTCAGCCTCAGTCTCACAGAGGATCACATCATCAGTGTCTCCTTTCAGAGGGAATAGCACTTTGCTCTTGATCTATTCTAAGATAAATCCAGATGTTTCTATTGCTTATCCTGGCCAGCCTTAGAATACCCAACCTCTCTTTCACTGAGGATACTACATAAATGAAGTATTGGTTGGTAGGTCTCCAAGTTAAAGAAATGAAACCAGTTTCCAAAAAATAAATTAACTACTAAGAACTCAAAAGACCTAGTTTATTATAGCTACCTTTTTTCTTTATCTTCCCCTCCCCCTCTAGGTGGACATTGATATTAAGATCCGATCTTGCAAAGGGTCATGCAGTAGGGCTTTAGAACATAAAGTAGATCTGGAGGACTATAAAGATCAGCAGAAGCAACTTGAACAGGTTATTGCCATAGACTTACTTCCCTCCAGAGACAGTCAATATTTACCACTGATAAAAATGAGGCCAGTTCCAGGCCCGATTACCAGAGAGTTCAAGAGCCAGCTTCAGGAAGCCCCTCCAGAGTGGAAGGCACTGCTGGAAATGCAGCAGATGAAAATGGAGTTAGAGAGGTTTGGTGGAGATGGGCATGCCAGAGGAGATTCTGCATCTCATGGAACAGGATCAACACCAGAAAGCCCCAGGAAGCCTGGAACTGGTAGTATTGGAAACGTGAATCCTGGGATCTATGGACCTGGAGGTGCTGGCACTTGGAACACTGGCCATCCTGAGCCCGGAAGTGCTGGCACTTGGAACACTGGACGCCCTGAGCCTGGAAGTGCTGGCACTTGGAACACTGGCCATCCTGAGCCCGGAAGTGCTGGCACTTGGAACACTGGACGCCCTGAGCCTGGAAGTGCTGGCACTTGGAACACTGGCCATCCTGAGCCCGGAAGTGCTGGCACTTGGAACACTGGACGCCCTGAGCCCGGAAGTGCTGGCACTTGGAACACTGGCCATCCTGAGCCCGGAAGTGCTGGCACTTGGAACACTGGCCATCCTGAGCCCGGAAGTGCTGGCACTTGGAACACTGGACGCCCTGAGTCCGGAGGTTTTGGCACTTGGGGCTCTGGAAGTTCTGTGTCTGCAAGTTTTAGGCCAGATAGCTCAGGGCATGGGAACATCAGGCCTTCCAATCCAGATGTGCCCTGGGGCACATTTGAAGAGGTGTCAGGAAATGTAAGTCCAGGGACAAAGAAAGAGCTCCACACAGGTAAACTGGTCACTACTAAAGGAGATAAAGAGCTTCTGATTGGTAGTGAGAAGGTCACTTCTGGTCGCACAACCACCACTCGTCGTTCATGCTCTAAAATCATCACAAGGACTGTTACACATGCCGACGGTCACACAGAAACAACCAAAGAAGTGGTAAACTCTGAAGATGGTTCTGACTGTAGTGACACAGATTTGGACTTGCACTTGCCTGGCAGGGGTAGCCTAGATGATTTCTTTCATAGGCACAATGATGGTTTTTTCTCCTCTACGTTAAAAGAGCTTGACAGTAAGATCCATTCTATGGGCTCAGACTTAGGGGATATCGGCTCTCACCACCCCGGCATACCTGAGGTCTCTTCCAGTAGTAAAACTTCAAGTCATGGCAAAGAGTTTGCAAGCAGTAGCATGACTATCAACAGAGGAGGCTCCACGTTTGAAAGCAAGGGCTATAAAATGGCAGATGAGGCCGGAAGTGAAGAGGATCTTGGCTTCAAAGGAGCACATGTCACCAAGAGAGGCCATGCTAAAACTCGCCCTGCCAGAGGTATCCGCACTTCTCCTTTGGGGAAGCCTTCCGTGACCCCCTAGACTAAGTTCATTACTCCTACAATGTATCTCCCATAGCACCTTTTACTTCTTTCTTAGCCCTCTATCACGCTTTATTGAAATTACAGGTTTTTGCTTATTTTTTTGTGCTAGACTGTAAGTTCCATGGGGGCAGGGACTTTTTGTCTATCATGTTCATCTCTGTATTCCCAAATGCCTAGCAGTGTGGAGTCAGCACTCAATAAATACATGTTAAATGAATGAATGAGTGAATCCCTCTGGAACTCAATTTTAAATTTGTTTAACCAAATTCTTTTACCATTCAAAATGTGTGCCATTGGAAATTGTCACTCAACTGATTATTCATATTTTTAGTGTATGTCTCAGTTGACATTGAGATCAGGTTAAAAACAAGTGATATTAGTATTAAATGATGCTTATATATCTTTTCTGGTTACTTGCCATTAATCAGTATGTGCAAGTGAAATTCCAAATTCATTGAGAAAAATCCCCCTTGCAATGTGTAAATAAAATGCTACTTACTTGCATAAGTTCCATTCCAGTGTAAGCACATCCTTTCTCTATAAAGGGAAGGAAGGAATGCAAGAATGAATGAAGGGAGGAAGGAAGGAAGGAAGGAAGGAAGGAAGGAAGGAAGGGAGGGAGGGAGGGAGGGAAAGAAAGCCAGTATCTGCCTTCATTTAATCTGGGCCATTTAACTTTGTAAAGTTAAATGAGAGTAAGTTCTTCCAACCAGCTTAATTTTTTTTTTTAGACTGTTATGATGCCCTCCAAACACATCCTTCAGGTGCCCAAAGTGGCATTTTCAATATCAAGCTACCGGGATCCAGTAAGATTTTTTCTGTTTATTGTGATCAAGAGACCGGTTTGGGAGGATGGCTTTTGATCCAGCAAAGAATGGATGGCTCACTGAATTTTAACCGGACCTGGCAAGACTACAAGAAAGGTTTCGGCAGCCTAAATGACAAGGGAGAAGGAGAATTCTGGCTAGGCAACGAATACCTCCACTTACTAACCCTGAGAGGCTCCATCCTTCGGGTTGAATTAGAAGACTGGGCTGGGAAAGGGGCTTATGCAGAATATCACTGGAGGGTAGGCTCTGAGGCAGAAGGCTATGCCCTGCAGGTCTCCTCCTATGAGGGCACGGCAGGTGATGCTCTGATTGAGGGTTCTGTAGAGGAAGGGACAGAGTACACTTCTCATGCTGGCATGCACTTCAGCACCTTCGACAGGGATGCAGACAAGTGGGAAGACAACTGTGCCGAAGTCTACGGAGGAGGCTGGTGGTACAACAACTGCCAAGCAGCCAATCTCAATGGCATCTACTACCCCGGGGGCTCCTATGACCCCAGGGACAACAGTCCCTATGAGATTGAGAATGGAGTGGTCTGGGTCCCCTTCAGAGGTGCCGATTATTCCCTCAGGGCTGTTCGCATGAAAATCCGGCCCTTTGGGACACAATAGGCTGAAGGAGTGGCAGTGAGAGCACTCTGTTTCTGTGTTTAGTGAAGAGGAGAAAAAAATAAGGAGGAGATAGGAGTCGAGATTCTTTATAGCCTACTAAAAATTCTCGGGTGCTATTTTATTATTCTTTGTACTGTAGTTAAATGTAACTGAGACATATTAGTGCTTTAAAAAATAAAGTTATATAAATTTTTAAGCTTTAAAATAGCTCTGTGGGTTTTAAAATTTTTATTAAAATGCATCAAGGGACACTCGGTACATCAGGAAGGGGGAGTTGAGTGGAAGGTCCTCTCTGCAACACTTAGAGTGGCTTTCTGAGAACGTCTCCATTTCCCACACCACCCAAAGTCATGGGGTCATTGTAAAGTAAAAAAGTAATTTCATCCATTCTACTTGAACGGTTTTAAACCAATATCTTAAGTTATGAATCATTGAACTGAACACTGGCTGGGCTTTGTATAGGAATTTACAAGTTACTAAGTACATTCATTTCTTCTGTTGGCAAGCAAATCCAGCAAGGCAGGAGAAGCATTCTTTCCTAACAGAAATAGAGATCTATCTACTTCTTAAGTCTTCCAATGAAGACCATAATGCACATCGAATTTTTTCCCCAGAGTCTAACCAATTTCTTGCAGAAAAATACACGGAAAAAAAAGCATTTAAAATCTTTTAAATATTTACAAGTAGTCCAAAAACATTGAACTTACACATTAATAAAAAATCCCCACAACATTCGTCTGACTTCACTTTTCACCAATCATAAAGTATATCCTGTGATGTAATACTTGTTATTAAAGTAAGACATTCGTTTGAAACCATCTCACTAAATATGATCTATGCCATATCCATAAATTCAACATATTGACATTGGTCAGTATTTTATTTGATCTAAAAATAGATCATCTTTGATCTTGGTGAACTTGGCTCCTGGCCCCAAGTTTTAACTCACATTTTCTTCTAGTGAGAACCACTTGCCACTTACCCTTGGAAATGTATTAAAATATTCCAAGCATATTGGGATCCCAGTACATTGCCCTCACTTGCAAAGTTTCTATCCTAATGTAAATGCATCCTTTCTCCTAGGAAGGAAAGAAGGGGAAGGAGGGAAGGAAGGAAGGAAGGAAGGAAGGAAGGAAGGAAGGAAGGAAGGAAGGAAGGAAGGAAGAGAGGGAGAAGAAGAAGGAGGGAGGCAGGAGGGGTGAGAAGAAGGAAAGATGCCAGGGCTCTTGTCCAGTGCCTGGGGAGCAGAAAAAAGGTGAGCAAAAGAGCTTGCAAATGAGTCACATATGAAGCCCCAGTGTTCTTGCATTTTCTTATGTGCTGTTGAAAACCCTTCATACAAATAAGTGACGTCCCCCACATCTTTGTATAAATGGATATGAACTTCTTCAAAATTGAAAGGATTTTCATTCATTTCAGACATTAGAGTGCCATAGTATTTCTCTGCCTACCACCTTTACACCCACACATCTGCCTCCACAGAATTGGAGTTGGAAGTAGGAAGTATTTTATTTTCCAGAATATCACACTATTAGGAACAGAATTGGGTCCCAAAATGAAATCAACTTTGATTGTGAAGAGCCATTCATTTCTCATTTATTTTGAAGGCTTTGAGTTTATTAGCAAAGAATAAGCAACCTCTTAATTTAATAAACAATAGCCAATATTAGCAGAATCATGATAATTGGAGATACAGTTTGGTCGTGAGAAAAGACACCAAACATCTCTTTTTCCACTTTATCTTATCTTTAACCTATTGCCCTATTTCCCTAATTCCTGAAATTAAATACTAATTCATCCTCTGCCTCTCGTTCACATAGAAGTCCACTTTAACTTAGCTTTCGCTTGGTTACCACTGTCTTGAAATTGCTCTCTTAAAAGTCAACAGGAACTTTGGAGTTCTAAATTTAAGGTCCTATATTCAAGTCCCTTCTGCCTGATCTTTTTCAAACATCTGCCACCATTGTCTCCATCTACCTCTTCAAGCTGTATTTCTCTCTTGCTTTCTAGTATGCCATGCCCTTCTGTCTCACTTTTCTCAGTCTTTGCAACTGGCAATTCCTTCTCAGATCACTTCTTAAATATAGGAGTTTCTCACTGCAATAACATTAGTACTCATTTTTATTAGTTGGGATTAGGTTTGACACAAGTGGCTTAAATAAGATGGAAAACTCTACAAGAATATGTTCCCATGGTGTCTTTAGGAAGCCTGCATCGTAATAAATAACTTCCATCCTCAAGTTTACATCATGTCCCAAACATTCTGTCCTGGGCAATCTGGAAGAGAGAGAGAAGAGAAAGGAGTGCCTTGACTCTTTTAAGAAACTTTCCAGGACATTCCATAGAGCACATCCTCTATGTCCCATAAGCCACACAGGCCAAGCTGCTGGAGAAGTCAAGACGCCTTGCCTGTTCGCTTAGACACAAGATTAAAATTAGGAGGAGAGGGAGGATAGAGGTTGAGGGACGCAATTAGCAGTCCATCTTTCCTCACTCTGCAAGTGAGTATATTTTCTCCTTGGATGATTTGACAATCACTACAGATCCAATTACCATCAATAGGCTGATGATAACTTAATCTAAAACTTCAGCCCTGACCTTCAGATCCGTATTTTCAACTCATACTGAACACATCCAGTTAGATATTTCTCATTAATCTAAGATTAACTAATTACCTTCCCATCAAAACCTATTGTATCTCTCTATTTCTTACCCTAGTCAGAGGACTCATTAGTTCTCCTGTTTCCTAATCTAGAAAACTTGGGCTCCTTCTCAGCTTCTACTCTTCTTTTAAATCAATTATTTGATCTACTCCCAAACCATCTTCTACTCTAAAAATAGTCATTCTTACAACACTTTTATGCTCTTATGTTATCTTGTGTTAATCTTTTCTAATTTGAGCTGTTTAACAGTCTCTTAACCTCTCACTTTACTACCATTCTTTATTTTTTTATTGAAGTACAATTTACACAATGCTTTGTTAGTATCAGGTGTACAGCAAAGTGATTGAGATAGATATATATGCATATACATATATATATATATATTCCTTTTCATATTCTTTCCCATCATCAGTTATTAGAAGACATTGAATATAGTTCCTTGTGCTATACAATAGGACCTTGTAGTTTATCTATTTTATACATAGTTGTGTGTATATGTTAATCCCAAACTCCTAATTTATCTCTTCCCCCTCATCCTCTTTGGTAACCATAACTTTGTTTTTGATGTCTGTGAGTCTATTTCTGTTTTGTAAATAAGTTCATTTGTATCATTTTTTTAGATTCCACATATAAGCAATATCATATAATATTTGTCTTTCTCCATCTCACTTGCTTCATTTAGTATGTTAATCTCTAGGCCCACCCATGTTGCTGCAAATGGCATTATTTAATTATTTTTTATGGCTGAGTAATATTCCATTGTATATATATATGTACCATATCGCCTTTATCCATTCATCTGTTGATGGACATTTAGGTTGCTTCCATGTCTTGGCTATTGCAAATAGTGCTACTATGAACACTGGGGTGCATGTATCTTTTTGAGTTAGAGTTTCCTCTAGATATATGCCCAGGAGTGGGATTGCTAGGTCATATGGTAACTCTATATTTAGTTTTTAAAGGAACCTCCATACTGTTCTCCATAGTGGTTACACCAATTTACATTCCCACCAACAGTGTGGGAAGGTTCCCTTTTCTCCACGCCCTCTCCAGCATTTAATATTTTTAGACATTTTAATAATGGCCATTCTGACTGGTGTGAGGTGATATCTCATTGTAGTTTTGATTTGCATTTCTCTGGTAATTAGCAATATTGAGCATCTTTTCATGTGCCTATTGGCCTTCTGTATGTCTTCTTTGGACAATGTCTATTTAGGTTTTCTGCCCATTTTTTTGGATTGGATTGTTTGTTATTTTGATATTAAGCTGTATGAGATATTTGTATATTTTGGAAATTAATCTCTTGTTGGTAGCATAGTTTGCAAATATTTTCTCCCAGTCTGTAGGTTGTCTTTCACCACCATTCTTTTGCTCATTCCTCCTCCAGAAATTACCTTTAAAAATAGATCCAATCAGGTCTTTCTCCTGCTTAAGGACTTATCTTAAGGTTGGGTTAAAAGGTTTTATCTTTTCATACAAGCTGTTTCACAAATTGATCTCCTTAGGCCTCTACAATCATTCACTTTACACTTCAATTACATTGAATTTATCACTGGTATTGGGATACCAGCTCCTTTAAAGATTCTGTGCCTTTCCCTATGCTGCCTAGAAGCCTCCCCTTCATCCCTTAAAATACAGCTCAGCAATGTTCCTTCTGTTACCCTTTCCTTAATGCCCACCACAGAACATAGGACCAGGAATTGTTCCCTGAGCCCTAATAGTTTTTGTGTACATCTCAAAAATAACACAGTACATCTCTAACTCTGCCATATTTGTTTATGTTATTATGGCACCAGATTGTGGATTCCTTTAAGGCAGTGCTCATTCCTAGTGTCTCCTGCCCTGAACAAGAATGAATCACCTTAGATAGCCTCATCCACCAGAGGGCAGACAGCAGAAGCAAGAAAAACTACAATCCTGCAGCCTGTGGAGAAAAACCACATGCAAAGAAAGATACACAGGATGAAAAGGCAGAGGGCTATGTACCAGATGAAGGAACAAGATAAAACCCCAGAAAAACAACTAAATGAAGTGGAGATAGGCAACCTTTCAGAAAAAGAATTCAGAATAATGATACTGAAGATGATCCAGGACCTCGGAAAAAGAATGGAGGCAAAGATCGAGACGATGCAAGAAATGTTTAACAAAGACCTAGAAGAAATAAAGAACAAACAAACAGAGATGAACAATGCAATAACTGAAATGAAAACTACACTAGAAGGAATCAATAGCAGAATAACTGAGGGAGAAGAACGGATAAGTGACCTGGAAGACAAAATGGTGGAATTCACTGCTGTGGAACAGACTAAAGAAAAAAGAATGAAAAGAAATGAAGACAGACTAAGAGACCTCTGGGACAACATTAAATGCAACAACATTCACATTATAGGGGTCCCAGAAGGAGAAGAGAGAGAGAAAGGACCAGAGAAAATATTTGAAGAGATTATAGTTGAAAACATCCCTAACATGGGAAAGGAAATAGCCACCCAAGTCCAAGAAGCGCAGCAAGTCCCATACAGGATAAACCCAAGGAGAAACACGTCGAGACACATAGTAATCAAATTGGCAAAAATTAAAGACAAAGAACAATTATTGAAAGCAGCAAGGGAAAAAAAAAACAAATAATACACAAGGGAACTCCCATAAGGTTAAAAGCTGATTTCTCAGCAGAAACTCTGCAAGCCAGAAGGGAGTGGTATGATATACTTAAAGTGATGAAAGGGAAGAACCTACAACCAAGATTACTCTACCCGGCAAGGATCTCATTCAGATTCGATGGAGAAATCAAAAGCTTTACAGAAAAGCAAAAGCTAAGAGAATTCAGCACCACCAAACCAGCTCTACAACAAATGCTAAAGGAACTTCTCTAAGTGGGAAACACAAGAGAAGAAAAGGACCTACAAAAACAAACCCAAAACAATTAAGAAAATGGTCATAGGAACATGCATATAGATAATTACCTTAAACGTGAATGGATTAAATCCTCCAACCAAAAGACACAGGCTTGCTGAATGGATACAAAAACAAGACCCATATATATGCTGTCTATAAGAGACCCACTTCAGACCTAGGGACACATACAGAATGAAAGTGAGGGAATGGAAAAAGATATTCCATGCAAATGGAAATCAAAAGAAAGCTGGAGTAGCAAAACTCATATCAGATAAAATAGACTTTAAAATAAAGAATGTTACAAGAGACAAGGAAGACACTACATAATGATCAAGGGATCATTCCAAGAAGAAGATATAACAATTATAAATATATATGCACCCAACATAGGAGCACCTCAATACATAAGGCAACTGCTAACAGCTATAAAAGAGGAAATTGACAGTAACACAATAATAGTGTGAGACTTTAACACCTCACACCAATGGACAGATCATCCAAAATGAAAATAAATAAGGAAACAGAAGCTTTAAATGACACAATACAATAGAGCAGATTGATCTAATTGATATTTATAGAACATTCCACCCAAAAGTGGCAGAATACACTTTCTTCTCAAGTGCACATGGAACATTCTCCAGGTTGATCACATCTGGAGTCACAAATCAAGCCTCGTAAAATTTAGGAAAATTGAAATCATATCAAGCACCTTTTCTGACCACAACGCTGAGATTAGAAATCAATTAGAGAGAAAAAAATGTAAAAAACACAAACACATTGAGGCTAAACAATACGTTACTAAATAACCAAGAGATCACTGAAGAAATCAAAGAGGAAATCAAAAATTACCTAGAGACAAATGACAATGAAAACACGATGATCCAAAGCCTATAGGATGCAGAAAAGCAGTTCTAAGAGGGAACTTTATAGCTATACAGGCCTACCCCAAGAAACAAGAAAAATCTCAAGTAAACAATCTAACCTTACACGTAAAGGAACTACAAAAAGAAGAACAAACTAAACCCCAAGGTAGCAGAAGGAAAGAAATTATAAAGGTCACATTAGAAATAAATGAAATAGAAACAAAGAAAATGATAGGAAAGATCAATAAAACTAAAAGCTGGTTCTCTGAGAAGATAAACAAAGTTGATAACCATTAGTCAGACTCATCAAGAAAAAAAGGGAGAGGGCGCAAATGAATAAAATTAGAAATGAAAAAGGAGAAGTTACAACAGACCCTGCAGAAATACAAAGCATCCTAAGCGACTACTACAAATAACTCTATGCCAATAAAATGGACAACCTCGAAGAAATGGACAAATACTTAGAAAGGTATAAACCTCCAAGACTGAACCAGGAAGAAACAGAAAATATGAACAGGCCAATCACAAGTGATGAAATTGAAACTGTGATTAAAAATCTTCCAACAGACAAAAGCCCAGGACCACATGGCTTCACAGGTGAATTCTATCAAACATTTAGGGAAGAGCTAACACCCATCCTTCTCAAACTCTTCCAAAAAATTGCAGAGGAAGGAACACTCCCAAACTCATTCTATGAGGCCACCATCACCCTGATACCAAAACCAGAAAAAGATACTACAAAAAAAAGAAAATTACAGACCAATATCATTGATGAATATAGATGCAAAAATTCTCAACGAAATACTAGCAAACAGAATCCAACAACACATTAAAAGGATCATACACCATGATCAAGTGAGATTTATCCCAGGGAAGCAAGGATTCTTCAATATACACAAATCAATCAATGTGATACAACATATTAACAAACTGAAGAATAAAAACCATATGATCATCTCAATAGATTCAGAAAAACTTTTGACAAAATTCAGCAGCCATTCATGATAAAAACTCTCCAGGAAGTGGGCATAGAGGGAACCTACCTCAACATAATGAAGGCCATTTATGACAAACCCAGAGCAAACATCATTCTCAATGGTGAAAAACTGAAAGCATTTTCTCTATGATGAGGAACAAGACAAGGATGTCCACTCTCACTGCTATTATTCAACATAATTTTGGAAGTCCTAGCCATGGCAATCAGAGAAGAGAAAGAAATAAAAGGAATACAAATTGGAAAAGAAGAACTAAAACTGTCACCGTTTTCAGAGGACATGATACTATACATAGAGAATCCTAAAAATGCCACCAGAAAACTACTAGAGCTAATCAATGAATTTGGTAAAGTTGCAGGATACAAAATTAATGCACAGAAATCTCTTGCATTCCTATACACTAATGATGGAAAATCTGAAAGTGAAATTAAGGAAACAATCCCATTTACCATTGCAATGAAAAGAATAAAATACCTAGGAATAAACCTACCTAGGGAGACAAAAGACCTGTATGCAGAAAATTATAAGACTCTGATGAAAGAAATTAAAGATGATACCAACAGATGGAGAGATATACCATGTTCTTGGATTAGAAGAATCAATATTGTGAAAATGACTATACTACCCAAAGCAATCTACAGATTCAGTGCAATCCCTATCAAATTACCAACGGCATTTTTCACAGAACTAGAACAAAAAATTTTTAAATTTGTACAGAGACACATAAGACCCCGAATAGCAAAAGCAGTCTTGAGGGGAAAAAACGGAGCTGGAGGAACCAGACTCCCTGACTTCAGACTATACTACAAAGCTACAATAATAAAGACAGTATGGTACTGGCACAAAAACAGAAATATAGATCAATGGAACAGGATAGAAAGCCCAGAGATAAACCCATGCACCTATGGTCAACTAATCTATGACAAAGGAGACAAGGATATACAATGGAGAAAAGACAGTCTCTTTAATAAGTGGTGCTAGGAAAACTGGACAGCTACATGCAAAAGAATGAAAGTAGAAAACTCCCTAACACCATACACAAAAATAAACTCAAAATGGATTAGAGACCTAAATGTAAGACTGGACACTATAAAACTCTTAAAGGAAAACATAGGAAGAACACTCTTTATTTTTTAAAATAATTTTATTTATTTATTTATGGCTGTGTTGGGTCTTTGTTTCTGTGCAAGGGCTTTCTCCAGTTGCAGCAAGTGGGGGCCACTCTTCATCGTAGTGTGCAGAGCTCTCACTATCGCGGCCTCTCTTGTTGCCGAGCACAGGCTCCAGATGCGCAGGCTCAGTAATTGTGGCTCACGGGCCTAGTTGCTCCACGGCATGTGGGATCTTCCCAGACCAGGGCTCCAACCCGTGTTCCCTGCATTGGCAGGCAGATTCTTAACCACTGCGCCACCAGGGAAGCCCGGAAGAACTCTTTGACATAAATCACAGCAAGATCTTTTTTGATCCACCTCCTAGAGTAATGGAAATAAAAACAAAAATAAACAAATGGGATCTAATAAAACTTAAAAGCTTTTGCAGAGAAAAGGAAACCATAAACAAGGTGAAAAGACAACCCTCAGAATGGGAGAAAATATTTGCCAACGAATAACGGACAAAGGATTAATCTCCAAAATATATAAACAGCCCATGCAGTTCAATATTAAAGAAACAAACAACCCAATCCAAAAATGGGCAGAAGACCTAAATAGACATTTCTCCAAAGAAGACATACTGATGGCCAAGAAGCACATGAAAAGCTGTTCAACATCACTAATCATTAGAGAAATGCAAATCAAAACTACAATGAGGTATCACCTCACACCAGTTAGAATGGGCATCATCAGAAATTCTACAAACAAAAAATGCTGGAGAGGGTGTGGAGAAAAGGGAACCCTCTTGCACTGTTGGTGGGAATGTAAATTGATACAGCCACTATGGAGAACAGTATGGAGATTCTTTAAAAAACTAAAAATAGAACTACCATATGATCCAGCAATCCCACTACTGAGCATATACTCAGAGAAAAGCATTATTCAAAACGACGCATGCACCCCAATGTTCATTGCAGCTCTATTTACAATAGCCAGGTCATGGAAGCAACCTAAATGCCCATCGACAGACGAATGGATAAAGAAGAAGTGGTACATATATACAATGGAATATTACTCAGCCATAAAAAGGGACAAAATTGAGTCATTTGTTGAGATGTGGGTGGATCTAGAGACTGTCATACAGGGTTTAGTAAGTCAGAAAGAGAAAAACAAATATCGTATATTAATGCATGTATGTAGAACCTAGAAAAATGGTACACATGAACTGGTTTGCAGGGCAGAAGTTGAGACACAAATGTAGAGAACACACGTATGAACACAAAGGGGGGAAATCAGCGGGGTGGTGGGTATGGTGGTGTGATGAACTGGGTGATTGGTATTGACATGTATACACTGATGTGTATAAAATTGATGAGTAATAAGAACCTGCTGTATAAAAAAATAAATAAAATTAAATTAAAAAAAAAGAACGACTCACCTACTCCATGATTGAACAGATGGGTTTTTTTTTTTAACAACTTTATTGGTGTATAATTGCGTTCCAATGGTGTGTTAGTTTCTGCTTTTTATTTATTTATTTATTTTTTTTTAAAACTTCACTGAGCCCAGATTCAGAAGCCGTGACCAAATCCACCCCTTTGGTTTTTTTTGTTTTTTTTAATTTTTAAATCTATTTATTTATTTTTGGCTGTGTTGGGTCTTCGTTTCTGTGCGAGGGCCTTCTCTAGTTGTGGCAAGCGGGGGCCACTCTTAATTGCGGTGCGCGGGCCTCTCACTATCGCGGCCTCTCTTGTTGTGGAGCACAGGCTCCAGATGCGCAGGCTCAGTAATTGTGGCTCACGGGCCTAGTTGCTCCGCAGCATGTGGGATCTTCCCAGACCAGGGCTCGAACCCGTCTCCCCTGCATTAGCAGGCAGATTCTCAACCACTGTGCCACCAGGGAAGCCCAGTTTCTGCTTTTTAACAAAGTGAATCAGTTATACATATACATATGTTCCCATATCTCTTCCCTCTTGCATCTCCCTCCCTCTCACCCTCCTTATCCCACCCCTCTAGGTGGTCACAAAACACAGAGCTGATCTCCCTGTGCTATGCGGCTGCTTCCCACTAGGTAGCTATTTTACGTTTGGTAGTGTATATATGTCCATGCCACTCTCTCACTTTGTCCCAGCTTACCCTTCCTCCTCCCCATATCCTCAAGTCCATTCTCTAGTAGGTCTGTGTCTTTATTCCTGTCTTGCCCCTAGTTTCTTCTGGAGCACTTTTTTTTTTTTTTTTTTTTTAGATTCCATATATATGTGTTAGCATACAGTATTTGTTTTTCTCTTTCTGACTTACTTTACTCTGTATGACAGACTCTAGGTCCATCCGCCTTACTACAAATAACTCAATTTCGTTTCGTTTTATGGCAGGTAATATTCCATTGTATGTATGTGCCACATCTTCTTTATCCATTCATCTGTCGAGGGACACTTAGGTTGTTTCCATGCCTTGGCTATTGTAAATACAGCTGCAATGAACATTGTTGTGGTACATGACTATTTTTCAATTATGGTTTTCTCAGGGTATATTTCCAGTGCTGGGGTTGCTGGGTGGTATGGTAGTTCTATTTTTACTTTTTTAAGGAAACTCCATACTGTTCTCCATAGTGGCTGTATCAATTTACATTCCCACCAACAGTGCAAGAGGGTTCCCTTTTCTCCACTCCCTCTCCAACATTTATTGTTTGTAGATTTTTTAATGATGGCCATTCTGATTGGTGTGAGATGATATTTCATTGTGTTTTTTTTTTTAAAGGGGAGGAGGAGGAAATGAGGAGTCTTTTTTTTTTATTGATTGATTGATTGCTATGTTGCATCTTCGTTTCTGTGCTAGGGCTTTCTCTAGTTGTGGCAAGTGGGGGCCACTCTTCATCGCGGTGTGCGGGCCTCTCACTATCGTGGCCTCTCTTGTTGTGGAGCACAGGCTACAGACGCACAGGCTCAGTAGTTGTGGCTCATGGGCCCAGTTGCTCTGTGGCATGTGGGATCTTCCCAGACCAGGGCTCGAACCCGTGTCCCCTGCATTTGCAGGCAGATTCTCAATCACTGCGCCACCAGGGAAGCCCTATCAATGTGTTTTGATTTGCATTTCTCTAATGATTAATGATGTTGAGCATTCTTTCATGTGTCTGTTGGCAATCTGTATATCTTCTTTGGAGAAATGTCTATTTAGGTCTTCTGCCCATTTTTGGATTGGGATGTTTGTTTTCTTGATATTCAGCTGCATGTGTTGCTTGTATGTTTTGGAGGTTAATCCTTTGCCAGTTGCTTCATTTGCAAATATTTTCTCCCATTCTGAGGGTAGTCCTTTGGTCTTGTTTATGGGTTTCTTTGCTGTGCAAAAGTTTTTAAGTTTCATTAGGTCCCATTTGTTTATTTTTGTTTTTATTTCCATTTCTCTAGGAGGTGGGTCAAAAAGGAGCTTGCTGTGATGTATGTCATAGAGTGTTCTGCCTATGTTTTCCTCTAAGAGTTTGATAGTGTCTGGACTTACATTTAGGTGTTTAATCCATTTTGAGTTTATTTTTTTGTATGGTGTTAAAGAGTGATCCAATTTCATACTTTTACATGTACCTGCCCAGTTTTCACAGCACCACTTATTGAAGAGGCTGTCTTTTCTCCGCTGTATATTCTTGCCTCCTTTACCAAAAATAAGGTGACCATATGTGCGTGCATTTACCTCTGGGCTTTCTATCCTGTTCCATTGATCTATATTTCTGTTATTGTGCCAGTACCATACTGTCTTGATTACTGTAGCTTTGTAGGATACTCTGAAGTGCGGGAGCCTGATTCCTCCAGCTCCGTTTTTCTTTCTCAAGATTGCTTTGGCTATTCGGAGTCTTTTGTGTTTCCATACAAATTGTGAAATTTTTTGTTCTACTTCTGTGAAAAATGCCAGTGGTAGTTTGATAGGGATTGCATTGAATCTGTAGATTGCTTTGGGTAGTAGAGTCATTTTCACAATGTCGATTCTTATCCAATCCAAGAACATGGTATATCTCTCCATCTATTTGTGTCATCTTTAATTCCTTTCATCTGTGTCTTATAATTTTCTGCATACAGATCTTTTCTCTCCTTATGTAGGTTTATTCCTAGATGCTTTATTCTATTTGTTGCAATGGTAAATGGGAGTTTTTTCTTAATTTCACTTTCAGATTTTCCATCATTAGTGTATAGGAATGCTAGAAATTTCTCTGCATTAATTTTGTATCCTGCTACTTTACCAAATTCATTGATTAGCTCTAGTAGTTTTCTAGTAGCATCTTTAGGATTCTCTATGTATAGTGTCATGTCATCTGCAAACAGTGACAGCTTTACTTCTTTTCCAATTTGGGTTACTTTTATTTCTTTTTCATCTCTGATTGCTGTGGCTCAAACTTCCCAAATTATGTTGAATAATAGTGGTGAGAGTGGGCAACCTTGTCTTGTTCCTGATCTTAGTGGAAACGGTTTCAATTTTTCACCATTGAGGACAATGTTTGCTGTGGGTTTGTCATATATGACCTTTATTATGTTGAGGAAATTTCCCTCTATGCCTACTTTCTGGAGGGTTTTTTTCATAAATCGGTGTTGAACTTTGTGGAAAGCTTTCTCTGCATCTATTAAGATGATCATATGGTTTTTCTCCTTCAATTTGTTGATATGGTGTATCACATTGATTGATTTGCATATGTTGAAGAATCCTTGCATTCCTGGGATAAACCCCACTTGATCGTGGTGTATGATCCTTTTAATGTGCTGTTGGATTCTGTTTGCTAGTATTTTGTTGAGGATTTTTGCATCTATATTCATCAGTGAAATTGGCTTGTAGTTTTCTTTCTTTGTGACATCTTTGTCTGGTTTTGGTATCAGGGTGATGGTGACCTCATAGAATGAGTTTGGGAGTGTTACTCCCTCTGCTATATTTTGGAAGAGTTTGAGAAGGATAGGTGTTAGGTCTTCTCTAAATGTTTGATAGAATTCACCTGTGAATCCATCTGGTCCTGGGCTTTTGTCTGTTGGAGGATTTTTAATAACAGTTTCATTTTCAGTGCTTGTGATTGGTCTGTTCATATTTTCTATTTCTTCCTGGTTTAGTCTTGGAAGGTTGTGCATTTCTAAGAATTTGTCCATTTCTTCCAGGTTGTCCATTTTATTGGCATAGAGTTGCTTGTAGTACTCTCTCATGATCCTTTGTATTTCTGCAGTGTCAGTTGTTACTTCTCCTTTTTCATTTCTAATTCTATTGGTTTGAGTCTTCTCCCTTTTTTCTTCATGAGTCTGGCTAATGGTTTATCAATTTTGTTCATCTTCTCAAACACGCAGCTTTAATTTTATTGATGTTTTCTATCATTTCCTTCATTTCTTTTTCATTTATTTCTGATCTGGTCTTGATGTTTTCTTTCCTTCTGCTAACTTTGGGATATTTTTGTTCTTCTTTCTCTAATTGCTTTAGGTGTAAGGTTAGGTTGTTTATTTGGGATGTTTCTTGCTTCTTAAGGTAGGATTGTATTGCTATAAACTTCCCTCTTAAAACTGCTTTTGCTGCATCCCATAGGTTTTGGGTCCTCGTGTTTTCATTGTCATTTGTTTCTTGGTATGCTTTGATTTCCTCTTTGATTTCTTCAGTGATCTCTTGGTTATTAAGTAGTGTATTGTTAAGCCTCCATGTGTTTGTATTTTTTACAGATTTTTTTCCTGTAATTGATACCTAGTCTCATAGCGTTGTGGTCAGGAAAGATACTTGATATGATTTCAATTTTCTTAAAATTACCAAGGCTTGATTTGTGACCCAAGATATGATCTATCCTGGAGAATGTTCCATGAGCACTTGAGAAAAATGTGTATTCTGTTGTTTTTGGGTGGAATGTCCTATAAATATCAATTAAGTCCATCTTGTTTAATGTATCATTTAAAGCTTGTGTTTCCTTATTTATTTTCATTTTGGATGATCTGTCCATTCTTGAAAGTGGGGTTTCAAAGTCCTCTAATATGATTACATTACGGTCGATTATCCCATTTATGGCTGTTAGTATTTGCCTTATGTATTGAGGGGCTCCTATGTTGGGTGCATAAAAATTTACAATTGTTATATCTTCTTCTTGGATTGATCCCTTGATCATTATGTAGTGTCCTTTGTCTCTTGTAATAGTCTTTGTTTTAAAGTTTATTTTGTCTGATATGAGAATTGCTACTCCAGCTTTCTTTTGATTTCCATTTGCATGGAATATCTTTTTCCATCCCCTCACTTTCAGTCTGTATGTGTCCCTAGGTCTGAAGTGAGTCTCTTGTAGACAGCATATATATGGTTCTTGTTTTTGTATCCATTCTGCAAGCCTGTATCTTTTGGTTGGAGCATTTAATCCATTCACGTTTAATGTAATTATCAATATGTATGTTCCTATGACCATTTTGTTAATTGTTTTGGGTTTGTTTTTGTAGTTCCTTTTCTTCTCTTGTGTTTCCCACTTAGAGAAGTTCCTTTAGCATTTGTTGTAGAGCTGGTTTGGTGGTGCTGAATTCTCTTAGCTTTTGCTTTTCTGTAAAACTTCTGCTTTCTCCATCGAATCTGAATGAGATCCTTGCTAGGTAGAGTAATCTTGGTTGTAGGTTTTTCTCCTTCATCACTTTAAATATGTCCTGTCACTCCCTTCTGGCTTGCAGAGTCTCTGCTGAATGATCAGCTGTTAAGCTTATGAGGATTCCCTTGTGTGTTATTTGTTGTTTTCCCTTGCTGCTTTTAACACTTTTTTTTGTATTTAATTTTTGATAGTTTGATTAATATGTGTCTTGGCGTGTTTCTCCTTGGATTTATCCTGTATGGGACTCTCTGTGCTTCCTGGACTTGATTAACGATTTCCTTTCCCATATTAGGGAAGTTTTCAACTATAATCTCTTCAAATATTTTCTCAGTCCCTTTCTTTTTCTCTTCTTCTTCCGGGACCCCTATAATTCGAATGTTGGTGCGTTTAATGTTGTCCCAGAGGTCTCTGAGACTGTCCTCAATTCTCTTCATTGTTTTTTCTTTATCCTGTTCTGCAGTAGTTATTTCCACTATTTTATCTTCCAGGTCACTTAATCGTTCTTCTGCCTCAGTTATTCTGCTACTGATCCCTTCTAGAGAATTTTTAATTTCATTTTTTGTGTTGTTCATCACTGTTTCTTTGCTCTTTAGTTCTTCTAGGTCCTTGTTAAACGTTTCTTGTATTTTCTCCATTCTATTTCCAAGATTTTGGATCATCTTTACTATCATTATTCTGAATTCTTTTTCAGGTAGACTGCCTATTTCCTCTTCATTTGTTAGGTCTGGTGGGTTTTTGCCTTGCTCCTTCATCTGCTCTGTGTTTTTCTGTCTTCTCATTTTGCTTAACTTACTGTGTTTGGGGTCTCCTTTTCGCAGGCTGCAGGTTCATAGTTCCCGTTGTTTTTGGTGTCTGTCCCCAGTGGCTAAGGTTGGTTCAGTAGGTTTTGCAGGTTTCCTGGTGGAGGGGACTAGTGTCTGTGTTCTGTTGGATGCGGATGGATCTTGTCTTTCTAGTGGGCAGGTCCATGTCTGGTAGTGTGTTTTGGGGTGTCTGTGGCCTTACTATGATTTTAGACAGCCTCTGTGCTAATGGATGGGGTTGTGTTCTTGTCTTGCTAGTTGTTTGGCATAGGGTGTCCAGCACTGTAGCTTGCTGGTCGTTTAGTGAAGGTGGGTCTTGGCGTTGAGATGGAGATATCTGAGAGATTTTCGCCATTTGATATTACGTGGAACTGGGTGGTCTTGTGGAACAGTGTCCTGAACTTGGCTCTCCCACCTCAGATGCACAGCCCTAACCCCTGGCTGGAGCACCAAGAGCATTTCATCCACATGGCTCAGAATAAAAGTTAGAAAAAAAAAGAAAGAAAGAAAGAAAGAAGATAAAATAAAATAAAATAGTTATTAAAATAAAAAATAAAAAATAATTATTAAGAAAAAAATTTTTTAAGTAATAAAAAAAAAAGAAAAAACAGACAGGCAGAACCCTAGGACAAATGGTAAAAGCAGAGCTATACAGACAAAATCACACACAGAAGCATACACTTACACAGTCACAAAAAGTGATAAAGGGAAAAAATATATATATCGTTGCTCCCAAAGTCCACCTCCTCAATTTGGGATGTTTCGTTGTCTATTCGGTATTCCATAGATGCAGGGTACATCAAGTTGATTGTGGAGATTTAATCCTCTGCTCCTGAGTCTGCTGGGAGAGATTTCCCTTTCTCTTCTTTGTTTGCACAGCTTCCTGGGTTCAGCTTTGGATTTGGCCCCGCCCCTGCATGTAGGTCGTCTGAGGGCATCTGTTCTTCGCTCAGACAGGACGGGGTTAAAAGAGTAGCTGATTCGGGGGCTCTGGCTCACTCAGGCCGGGGGGAGGGAGGGCTACGGATGCAGGGCGAGCCTGTGACAACAGAGGCCAGCATGACGTTGCACCAGCCTGAGACACACCGTGTGTTCTCCCGGGGAAGTTGTCCCTGGATCACGGGACCCTGGCAGTGGCGGGCTGCACTGGCTCCCGGGTGGGGAGACATAGATGGGTTTTTTAAGTTTCTGTAAATATTTTTATTGTTTTTTTCTTTTACATTTAAATACTTCATTAACCTAGAATTCATTTTAACATGTTATGAAGAAGGTCAACTTTTGTTTTCTAGCCAGTTATGCTGAGGTCATTTATTAAACCATTCTTTGCCAGGGGAAAAGAAATGCCAATTTAATTAAAAGTCTTTTTGCATCTATGGAATATATACAGACTCTCTCCAGTGCTTACACTACCTTGGTCATCTTTAAAGTATAGTTTTTGGACGAAGTGTTCTCCCTTTTACTCTTCACTTTTTTTCTTCCTGTCTAGAAAAATTCTAACTTAAATTTTTTCTTCTTTTGTTTGTTCTAGGGGCTATTTAGAAAAGCCTTTCTTAGTTTCCAATCAGTTCCTTTTTTAGGGGGTTCCGGTGAGTTATCTTTTTTTTTCTATAACCCTGACCTGATGTGGAATTGGTGGGTCATCTTTTAATTATTAATTTCCAAGTATTTCATCAACTATTTAGTTTAACCAATTTTTTCATTCTGTTTTAGAATTAAGATATTCTTTGTGGGCAAGTACATGATTAATTTTTGTGATTGTTTAATAGGCAAATAGAATTATAATTTTATTTTATAGGTTACAAAATTTTATGTTACCAAGTTTGTTGATAATATTTAAATATTCTGTACCTTTTTAAATTTTATATAATTGATCTATCATATTTTAAAATATGTGCATGTATGCATGAACATATATTTATATACACATACATGTTTTTATGTGTGGTCCGTGTGTATATAATAAGGTCTCACTCAGTGTTTTGTGTATGTGTGTTTTCTTTTCCTGTTCTAGAAATTTTGTTTTGTGTGATTGGCTCTTTTATTATCTAGTGCATGAAAGTTTATGACTATTATATCTTCTCCATTGATTATACTTTTTAATCATTATATAATGTCCCTCTTTTACTTGTTTCATCCTTTTAGAATTGAATTTCACCTTGTTAAATGTTAGTATTATCATTATTCCCAATTTCTTTGTTTTTGCATTTACCTAGATGTCTTTACAAGCCATTTTATTTTTAACATTATCACTTTATTTAAAAAGCTTTCTTAAAATAATAAATACATTTTAAAACAATTTTAAGTTTATTTTCTTAATTTTATTATTGTTTCCTCTTTCTTTAATTTTTTGCATGTTGTTCCTTTATTTCCAAACTTTCTCTATCACTCAATTTAGAAGATTTTCTTACAGTTGATGATTTTTTTAAAAACAGTTTTATTTTACATTGACTTTTTAAATTTTTTTGTTTCCTCTTTCCTTAACTTCTGCTACTTACTCATGGTGCTACTCCTCCTCCCACTGCCCACCCCACCCAAACCTCCTCTTAATCTGCAAGTTCTATTTAGATTACCCATTTCATAATAACCCCTAGTTGAATGAATGAATCAATAAATGAATAAAATAGATATGAACGTGAAAGTTTTGCCAGGAAAGTACATGGTTTTTAAATATGTCTGCTACAGAGGAAAATGCTGAATTAGGGATTTTTTTCCTGAGTAAGAAATGTAAAAAATATTCAGCTGTATCTTAATTTTACACCTAGATAGATCCATCTTCATCTGTTAGCCTGTAGCCACCTTGATGCTCTCTTTAGCATGCAGTGGTACATGAGAAACTTCTTGATTACTCTTTCCTTAAGTGCAGAGACTGTATTGTTTTCCCTACTACTTCACTCAAGGTATGGCACAAAGTAATGACCCAATAAAATATTTGTGAATTAAGAAATTTAAGGGTTAAAAGGAACTTTAAAGGTCTTCCATTTCAAGCTCCTACTGAATGCATAAATCCCTTCTGTATCTATTGATGTCATATTTCATTTGTATTAAAAGAAATTATTTACATTTTGATTCATGTATTCTATTTACATATTTATTTTTAGTGTCTGGAAACCTTTTAGAATAAAGTATTACATTTCCAGAAAACATTATAAGAATATTTTTAATTGATAATTACTAGAGTTCCTTTAATAAAGGTGAGGACATTCTATAAATTGATTTTTTGATGAGAAAATAGTAGCTTAGGGAGGTTAAATAATGTGATGATAAGAAACACGTCTGGGGATGAAGCTCACAACAGTGTTCTTACAGGCTCTAACCACTTAATTTGCCCACATAATTTATTCTAAGTTCTAGGATAATGATACTGTAGTTTAGATAAACATGAGCGTATTACAAATAGTGTTTAATTTTAATTACTTTCCCAGTAGTATTACTGATCTAATTATACTCTGTCATGTGTTCCCCTTATAACCAACAAAATACATTTCCAAGTTAGCCGACACTAGGGGTGCAACTGGTGAATCAAACAAGATCCATCCATCCAAGTTCATTATTTATCTAAAATCTTGTCTAGAAAAGCCTGAAAGAAAATGATACCATATTAATATAAGTACATGCAGGATGCATAAATCATAAGCTAATTATTTGTTATAGTTGAACAAAGTAATACAACATTTACTATTTGCTGAAACAACTTGAGAAGTAGCAACATTTAGATTTTGGTGAAGATTATACAAATTGCTTGTAGCTAATGAAATTTACATAGAAACCATTCTGGAGCTATCATATGTATTTATTTATACATTTATTAATTCACCTATATCTTCTTTTTAATTGACTCTCAAATACTTTATAAATCTCATTTATGAAGAAAATCTTTAATTAATTGAGGGTGGGGGTGTCAGGGCCTTAAACATCATAGAAGGGAGTAAGTAGTATGGTGAGGAATTTGCACCCAGGGAAGAGATTCATATTCTCATACGAGAGTTAGACATTTTGTCTTCCATTTCCCCTTGTAAAAGCAACACTTCAAAACCACAGAGGCAAGAAAATTTAAGGTAACCTGCCAGGACTGAGCTGAGAAATGCTTAGCTATTAAACAGTGGTCTCCCTCTTCATCAGCTCACTGCTGAAGGTGGCTACATGTTGATTGCAACAGAGCACTCTGGAAAATATTTGCTAAATCCACCTTTGGCTCTATCTGCAATAGATCTATGACCTCAGGGTCATATGCCTACATAGGCTGTTGCAAAACTGCATTAAAAGTATCTCCTTTGAGAGATAAAGCAAATGTAGCAAACAGTTGGTGAATCTAGGTGAAACGCATAGAGGTATTCATTAAACTATTCTTACAATTTCTTTGTAAGGCTGAAACTTTTCGAATAAAAAGTTGTTGGAGAAATAAACATAATTCAGTCAAAAGACAAAACCAAAAAACATATCACCTGATGGTCACATCTTGTTTGGGAGGAGAGAAAGGGTACAACGGTTAATATTCATACCAGTTAAGACTATTTGCATAAGCATATGACTCTCCCAGTGTAATCACCTAGGAAATAAAATATTTGAGTAAATAATAGGTAATATCAGGCTCCTGATTGCTATCCTACATACATAAATAATGGTTAAGAATTCATATAAAAGATGATTCTCCTAATAGAAAATTGGGGATAGGACCTGAAAGGGAACTCTCAAAACAAGATACACAAATGATCATTAAACATTTTAAAATCCCTTAGTTGCACCAGTAATTAAAGATATGAAAATTAAAGCAATTGTCAATATTTTAATCATAACTTTCAGCATTCATGAAGGAGAAGAAAAAAATATATATAAACACCTCTAATTCTGTGTGTTACAGGTAAATCAATGCAATCTTTATGGAGAGTTATTTGGCAATATATTTATTTTAAAAACTTTTAGAATGCCAAAACCTTTTATTTCCTCTAGAAATTCTGCTTCTAGGAATTTATTCTAGAAGGAAATAGATAAAAACCTATATTATAGATAATACAGATTATGTATATATGCAAAAAAGTTATGAATAAGGATGCTAATTGCAGTATTGTCTTTATTAGGACTAGGTCAGAAAAATCTAAATGTCTAATGAGAGACACTTGCTTAAAAAAAGAGTACATGGCACACAATGCAATATTATATGGCCATTAAAAATCATATAGAAAATAACATTATAGAAGAATATTAAGTAACATGGAAAATTTTCCATGCCACAATGTGAAATATTCAAGTTCTAAAACACGCACAGGATAAAAACAAAAACATCTACTGAGATATTAGCTGCTTCCCTCTTAGTGCTAAAATTATAAATCGTTCTACATTTCTCTGTATTTCCCAAAACGTCTACACATAATATGTACTACTTTCGTTATTTAAAACCACAATTAATGTTAAAATAAACAGAACTTATTCCATTTGCTAGGTTTAGGCATAATTATGCACCAACACATTGTGACTTGGTGCAGAGCTGAGTGACAGTGGGAGCATCAAGCAGGGAGCATCAGATCACATGGCACAGTGGGGGAATGCATGGTGTTCAGATCACAGCTTCAGCTCTATGTACAAATGGTCGGTAGCATCTTTCATTTGTTTCTACACCTCAGAAAAACTAAAAGTCCAACTAAAGAATCAGCTGATACTGACAGATACCAGAATAGAAATAGTGGTTAGCTGCTAAATCCAAGTTGAGCCTTAAAGATAGGCAGTGGTCACAGTATGAAGTCACAGTAATTTCAAAGATGACCTCTTGCTCTAAATATTGCCTCATAGTCACCACTTGAGTGGGAAGAATGCCAGATAAGAAAGATGGGAGTCTCAGGTGAATGCAAATGTAGCCTAAATCACTCGTTCCAAAATCCAGCTGGTGATCAGAATCTCTTGGGGACATTTATTAAAAATATATATTCTTAGGATCTTCCCATGTAGAGGCTCTGATGTAATAAACCTGGGTTGACTCCAGGAACTCTGTATTCTAAATAAGCTCTGCAGGTTTAGATGATCAGTGTGTGTAATGGTTGAACAGAAATGTCAGTTCAACTACTGTGGCTCGTGGTATGCCAGATAATCTACGTTTTTGTCCCATGTGTTTTCACCTTAAAAAACAAGGCTTCAGTTAACATTGGTTACTTGTTTTCCTTGGTTCCTAAATGCAGAGGAATGGGAAATTTACATCCCAAGTACATATATCCTTTATAGTTTGTTCCATACTTTCAGTCTTAATTGTATAATAAATATAGTTCTCATGCCATAGTGTGGGATTATTAATTTTCAACTCATCTTTTTATTATCTTCATAAAAGTCATGAGTTAACCTTTTTAGATACTGTTTTATATATTCTAACTAGGGGACACTACCTTTTGATTGTATTCGAAATTGTGAAGCTTGAATGGGCAAAATCAGATAGGTAACATTTCTTACCAACTGATACCTTAAGAAGGCTTACTTCTTTCTAAATAGATATTACATATTACCCAGGTGTGGTCTCTGTTTTTCTGCTACTTGTACATTAACTAAGAAATTGACCATCGGATTATCTAGTTTAGTGAGTTTTAATCTGTGGTTTTACTTTAAACTCTAGGATTCACTTAGTCCTGGGTACATAAGAGGGTTGAGCAAAGATCTGAGTGATATTGCCCTTAGATTGGGCCCCTGCCACCTCCCCATCCTTTATTTCGTGGGCTTTTGATACACTCAGGCTTGCTGCAAAATTCCTACTTTCCAGTATCTTGCATATTGAGTTTCTATGTGTGCCTTTATTGGAAAATGGGTTCTACCTAAGAAAGGGCTATCCAAGATCTTGATAATCATTGGATTTAGTCATAGAGTATTTATAAATTTATGAAAATCTGACTTTCTGACAGGCAGATGATTCTGGAATCAAAGATGAATAAGAGCTCATTATCAGCAAAGGAGAAAGCAGTGTAGAACAGACAAATTGCATTTAAAGCGAAGTTTGAAATGGACAGCAATTTTGTCAGATGGTGTTGGAGGAAAGATGTTGTTTACAATGGGAGCACAATATAAAAGGGCCTGACCTTTCCGGGAACGGTGAAAAATTCACTGTGACAAGAGTGCAGTTGTATCGTGAAGAGGAACAAGGGCAGGAGACAGTGCTGGGACCAAGTAACAAACCATTTTCACTCCCAGCTAAGAAATCTGGATTTTAACACTTGATAACAACGAGCTAACATTAAGCAGGAAAGTAACATGGTCAGAATTTTCTGTTTTTAGGATGGTATATGTGATGGCAGAGTAACAGACAAATTGAATATAGGTGAGACAGAACCTACGGCAGGGAAACCAGGTAAAAGTTGAAGTTGGCTATGATGAGGAATTAAGGGAGTAATGGCATTCCCGTGATAGAAATGAATAACTTTTGCTTCGATGCAAAGGCTAAGAAGATGAGTGTCAGGACAATGTTTCCATGAAAATCAGTGGCAATGATGCTACAAGAGGGAAGGAGGATTAAGGGTCAGAGGGTTGCACAGGGCGATGGAGAATACAGAGTAAAAGAAAGTTGAGTTGATATACTCATTTGCCGAGGAGAAGTAGAAAGAAGAGAAATTCACTTCTATTTCAGTTCTGGTGTGACCATGTGAAAAACAAAAACCCAGTTGAGGCCAATAGGCCGAATTTCCAGGGGCAACAGACAAATGCTGCTTCCTCCCTCGCTGTTTCCCTCAAAAAACAAATGGTGAAGACTTGACCGTGACTGTCCTCTTGGGATCTCTGATCCGCAAGTCTAGTTCCCTGCAGAGCAGTGGATTTTCATGGTGCAGAGGGAGATGCTGAACCTTCAGGGGTTCACTGCCACTTCATTAGCTACTTGAGGTTGTGAATGCTTCTCTTTTCTCACAAGTTCACAAAGCCTCAGTTCTCACAAAGCCTAACTCAGTGGCCATGTGGAGTACAAAATAAGAAAACATTAATTTATTGTAACAGAAACCAGTTTAATGAATAAATCTTTTTGAGTTTTCTGTGACAGATATTACATAAATAAAGAGAGGTTTAAAAGTGGACTTTTAAACACAGGTTTTTAGCTCACCTCAGTTTTCCCACAAGGATAGAAAATTTCTCTTCCTAATTTGAAACTTTTCACAATCCACTGAAATTATGAACACTGACTATCCACAGTCATCCTTTTAGTTACATCTTGGTATGCAATAGAAATAATGAGTATGAAAGAAAATCATGTGCTATTTTAAATGTCATTTGTCTAAATACTGTTTCCAAAAAGTCACACTTACTACATTTTGATAGCTTTAGAGGGATATAAGGTATGAAAAAAAATTCTGATGACATGATATATAAAAATGTTGTTACGTAGGGAAGAATAATAATCTATGTGTGGAGGACTATTGCTCTGGGAAGTAGGGCCTGATCTTCATGGACATCTTCTTCATCGAGTACCAGGACCCCTGCCAGTTCATCCACACCACTCCATCGTCTGTGCCGTGCTTTGCCATGTCCCAGGTATAAGGGCCACCCCAGTAGTATCTGCCATTTGGATTGGCTGCGTGACATCTATTATACCACCATCCACCACCATCCTCTTTAGAACACTGCTTTCTGGGATCTGTAGTTTTCCTGAAAGGAAATTCGTTTGGGGTTATTAGAACTGCAGTGCTCTCAAGTTAATTCTTTGCTAAGTACGCACAGAGAAGTGCTGTGTGCAATATTCCTTCCCTCTGGTTCTATATGTAAAGTCACAATTACACAGTAAAGGTCTTCTCTGCCCTATAGCAAGAAAGGGAGAGAACTGGGCTTATGTGGCAAATTAATCTATATTTGTTACTTTATCCAGAAATGATAGCTTTCAGATCCCTTAGTGTTACAGATCCCTGGAAAACAAAATGGAGGTTTTGATATACACAGTACAATTTAGAGATAGGGAAATCTATCTAAGTACGCACTACTTAGTAACTGTGCTCAAATTCCAGTTGTATCTTTTATGGTTATGTGATTTTGCGTAAATTACTTAATCTCTCTAATCTTAATTTGTAAAATGAGGATAGTAATGGCAACCTTATAGCTGGAGTGCTTTAGAGTGACCCAGAAAGAGCTTAGCACAGTGGCTGGCACACAGGAAGTACCCAAGAAATGAGAGTCACTAATCACATTAGCGATCACTAATGACTCCAAGAAGCAATGTTAGCAGCGGTGCTAAAAGCAGGAGGGAAGAAGCAGCACGTACCAGCCGTCATTGTCTCTGTCGTAAGTGCTGAAGAACATGCTGTTGTGGATGGTCATAGTCCGGTTTTCTCCCACCAGTTGAGAAGCTCCTTCTATGAGGGCATTGCCAGCTGTGCCCTTGTATTTGCTCACTGAGAGTTGATATTTGTTGGCCTCACTCTGTACAGTGAATCCTTCATAGAGTGCTGTCACCTTATCTCCTTTCCAGTCCTCCATTTCAATAAAAAGCTTTGTGGGTCCCAACCTGGTAAGCTGGCTAATTTTGTCATTTCCAAGCCAATACTCACCTAAAGGAAAAATAAAATAAAATCTCACCAAAAATAAAACCTTTAAAAAAAAACTGGCTTTTCCCCCTCATCATTAGCTTTTATACTCTTTTTGTAAATTCTTCTTAACCTCCTAAAACTCCTAAAAACAGACTACCAACACTATGTTTTTTAAATGGAAAAAAAAAAAAATCTAAAAAAGAATGATTTTATTTTGTACTCCCAGTTTTTACCTGGTACACCACAGTATTTTTTCCCATCTGCATTGGTTGCAATATTTCCAAATCCTTCCTTATATGGATCCCATTTCCTGCCAAAGTCAACACTACCATCTTGACGGTTCTGAATTACTGTCCATCCTTTGGTTGAAAGAAACAAAATAACACACATTACCACTAACAAATAATGTCGCTTTGAGGGCAATGTCTGAATTCCTTGTCCATTTAATTCATGCCCATCGACATTTAGTGCTCCAAAATAGATATAATAAGGAAATAAATGTGAGAGGAAAACTCGCAAAATCTTTGGAAACTGCAAGTGCCTTATCTTACCCCAAATTGTGAATCAGAGGTATTCTAAAACATCAGATTGAATTCCAAATCAAATGGCTCATTGTTAGCTACGTTAAACCTAGGTTTTATTTCCTGGCATTTTATGGTATCAAAATAATTTCAGCATAATAGGTCAAAAGCTATCAAACACTTACCTCCTCTTTCTGTTTTCATATCACAGTATACTCTATATGGTTTGATAGAACTGTCAGGCTGAATGAGATACATTTCAGATGTTTCACCTCCATTCCTGATAATTTCCTCACATTCTGCAACCATAAGATAACATTATATTTAGGGACTACAACATCATTACCTTGTCTTTAGTCACTAATTTTGTAAGATAACTGATTACATAGATACTAAAGAACATTTTATTTTAGACATTTGAGAATATGTTGTAGAAACTTAATCTTCCTTTTACTAAAAATCAAACTCGGTTTCAAGGAATTCTATCTGCCAAGGGGGTGTAAAAGCTCTTCTCTACCTTTTGTGTCCTGTGATATCCATAAACTTCCAGAACCCACGTGATGGAGAAATCCCTACATCTATCCATGATTCCACCATCTTTTCAAGCAAGCATGTACATTACACCCATGGAGCTACCACCATCATTACACTGCTTCCTACTCATCAAAAACTGGCAAATGCATTAGGCATGGTAGGGATATCTTCATGATGTGCTAAGATGTCATTAGGATCTGTTGGGAAAATCCATTGGACTTCTTTTAGTTCTCTTATTTTTAGAGAGTGTGAGTTCTTCTGGAACCTACTAGAAATATGTATCTTAACTAGTTACCTCTGCCAGACACCACAGGAATATTGCAAGTGACAGTACACGGGCTGCGGCAGTATTCCATCTGAGCTGAGACATCCGATTCTAATTTTTGTATTTTGCTTCTCAAATTTTCCAGAATTGAACGGAGCACACGAAGTTTAGTTGGGATATTACTGTTCACAGTCTCATCTATATATAACTGGTGCTTTTCCAGTTGTGAGGAGTACTCATTTATTACATTTTCATTATCTGGAAAAATGAAATTATGTAGGAGTGGTTAGCATTTTCTCTTGATAAAAAAACTAAACGTATTCAACCACACAGTTGTGATTCTGATTTTCTGAGAATAAACTAATAGACCCCGAATGAACATCGGGCAGTCATGATATGTAGTTGTACTTAGGGGAAATTATTTGCCCCATGGCATACAAAAATTAACATATAGTCTAGCTACTATAATAGTAATTTACCCTAGATTAAGCTAAAAATTATGCCTAATAATAGATACAATAAGTTATCTATTATTTTGGTGACAAAAAGAGGAGAAAGCAGGACTTAGGCTTTCCATCTCAGAAGTTCAACATCTTATGGAGTAGACACACTTGATTTATTTATTCATCTTACTTAAGTACAGCAGAGCCTTGAAATATACAAGAGAAATGCCATGATTCCTTTGAAAAATGTCCAAATTTGGGTATGCTACTCCCTGAAACACCTATGCCATGCTGGCTCACTAGCTGATTCCTAACCACCAAGCCAATAGCACTCAAAGTTCAGATCTCAGGATTCAAAGGATAAGATCATTATCTGCAATTCAATTGAGTATATCCTGGACACAGTTATATTCAAAACCCCAAATGTTAAATCTATAAATGCTAAATTTTTACTCTGTGAATATACTGTCTTCGGAGTCACAAGTTTTTTTATAGACTAAAAATAAGGACTCACAGTGAAAATTTTCACAGAGAATCATCCTTGCTGATGCCAGACTGGGAATAAGAGTTGCATAGTGCTTGTCAGACAAGTTGCAGGTGAAGATGCCTAAGTGAGGACCTTGGGGTAATCAGGCTCATACTGAACTACTCGGACTCATCTAGAAACATGAATCTCCTCAGAATTGTGCATTCCCATGGCACTCTGACAGTTTCAATTTTATAATAGAATCAAACAGGAAACACAAGGACATCTACCTTTTACTTGCTTCTGCCTCTCTTTCCACATGTTTTTTAGCAGAGTTATATACTGAAAGGTGGAAGTAGAGGTCTGGGAAACAGACTCTATATTAGTAATTAACTCTTCTACATTCTTTCTGATTGGTCTTTCCTCTTTTACCAAAGTATCTTGCAACTGACATCCTGTAGGACACAACACGCCCTGCAAACAAAGAAAATAGCCAACAATAGATGAAGGATTGGGGTTATGGATATTTGTGAAAATAGCATATAGTGAAAATTCAATGACATCATTCACCAATATAAAAACTTGCAATTTGATTTTCTTTATGTGAGACCAGAAATTCTAGACTCATCATTATATTCCTCTGAAGATTAAAAATAATCCTTACCACAGAACAAAGGTAATTAGGCTATGAAAATGTTACCCTCTGAACAGACAAAGTGGGCAAAGTACAAAGGAGAGGTAACATCATGTGTCCTAATTTGTAATCTTGGGCCCAGACCAAAGAAAATTAGAAAAGCACCCTTAGCCCAAGGCCCAATAAGTTTATGTTTTGTATTTACATCCAAAAGATACAAACAAAATAAAAATGATGGTAATGTGGGTCAACACAACATCAGGAAGATATGATGAATACAGGCCTTCTTCGCACGGGAGGCCCACCCACCAGGTCTGGGTCAGCGTGCAGGCAGCCGTCAGCATCAGGGGGTTTTCTCTCCACTTTCTTCTGGCGGATAGCTGCTTTGGCTGGACGAGGCTGATAGCCATCTCCGCTGATGGGAGGGGGGACGGGTCTCAGGCTGGGAGCCTCCTCCCTCTTCTTGTCATAGGGTCGATGACCACGGGCATCCAAATGCAACTTCAGGGAACCAGGCAGAAATAAAATGTAGAGTGTTATAGGAGATTTTAGATGTAGCTATTCCAACACCCTCATTCTATAACTTTGGTTATCAAATGACTGAGGATTTGCTTAAGGTTCATCAACTAGCTAGTTGTTGTTCGTAAATCAACAGGTTCCTTAGGTTTCTTCAGTAACAGTAGAAAGAAAAACAGTGCAAAAAGCTATTGTGCCTGGGGTAGTTTTTAAAAAGAGACTTTAAAAAATGTTGTATCATCAGATAATGAAAGGTAATGACCTCAGATTCCTGAAACCTATACATTGGAACATACAAAATAGTAAGAAATCTATACCGTCAGGAGGAATAAATGTTCTCAAGGCACTGGATTACTAAATTCCTGTAATTATTGTTAATTATTTTTTTACTTTCAATTTTTATGAATTGATGATTAATTTGGCTAACTCCTATATAATAATATTTAAGAGGCAATACAGATTTATTAAAAGCAAAATTTACTTAGGATTTATTTGTAATAAGACAACCATTGGCTCTAACATGTTTGAAGAGGAATAAGGTATTCTGGAGCCAGACTGCTTGGTTTCAAGTCTTGACCCCCACCACTTACTAGCTATAAAGATCTTTGGCAAGTTACTTCATCTGTAAAATAGGGATGATAAAAGTATCTGCCATATAAGATGATTGTTAGGATTAAATGACTTATTGCATATGACACCCTTAGAAGAATACCTGGCACATATTGAGTTATTATTATTGTTTTTATTGCAATCACACATAACAGATACTACAGTGTAAGTGGCTTTTCCACTACTAACTTCAATCTTATCTTCTATCAACAAAATTGTTAAATCATTCTCATGAAATTTTCTACTTGATTTCCTTTATCAAATACCATGATTTTCTCATATTTAAAATAATTCTCAAGGTATGTGCATTGCAATTAAAATTATTTGCTAATTGAAAAAATATTACATTAAAAGATAGTGAAGTGGAAAATATGCAATGCAATACAAAAGTGCTGGCTTAGATTAACTATATTATCATCATATGACCTTTGTCAGTACTTTCACCTTTTGAGACTTAATTACAAATTAACAAATGATTAGATTTGCTGCAGAGACTAAGCTCTCTAGCTATTTTGTGGGCCTAGAAGTCATTGAATGACTGTTTGGAATTTCACTGTCATTTATTCAGTAAGTTAGAATAATATTTAACATTTAGTGGTAGAGCACTAGGCTTTAAACCCAGGCAAGTTGGATCAAGATTCCCCTGCTTAACTGCTGAAATTAAACTACAGTATATGTTATGTGTGACTGCAAGAAAAATAATAATGTATGAAGATTTGTAGGAAATATACATATTTTGTGTCAAAGACATGGTCCCAGCCAGACAGGAATTTTATGAAATGTGATTCATCTGTTTACTACAAATCAAATTATAACAGAAGAAAAATATTTCTTTTTTATTTTAGAATATAATTAAAGAGGTAGTGTTGGTGATCTAGCTTTCCTAGAGAAAAGTAAATGAAAAATGTTAAACATCTTAAAAGAAATTATATGAAGTTTATGAAGACCACTTATTGAAATAACTAAAACTAGAAAATCCAATTGGAAGGTTAAACTAGTAAACTGTCTCTGTGTAGATTAGTTGGTGAGCAGGAATGTAAAAGTGCTTACCCAAGTACTTTATAAAAGTTTACTCTTACACATGTTTTACATTTTTCTTACCTAATTCAATTAACCAAATAACTATCTTTTTATATGTATAGTTTGATAATTAAAACACTTAGGTTCTCTTCAAATTCAACAAGTGATCCAAAATGAATCACTTCATTTATGTATTACTGTGTACTTTTATTTCTAGTATGGTGATACTATGCTATATACAAGAAATTTGATCAGGAGTCATCTGATAATAAAATTTTAATTCTTTAAATATTCATTTCTCTAAATGCATTTTTGTATTTTTGACATCTGCAAACCAGTAGGAGTAAATCAGCAAAGATAGTACTTGAGGAAAAACTGTTCTATGAATGAATAAATTAAATGGAGCGATATATTTGATAACCACTAATAATAACAATATATAAATCTCTCATTTGAAAAAAACAGTTTTGAATCTTCTATTACCACACTTGATCTCTTCTGCTTTTAGGTTTAGTTTACAATTTTCATTCATAAATAGCCTGTAATTTCATGAGCTTTATATTACCCTCCTTCACCAAAGAACCATCTAGCTTCTACAGCTTTTTTCTTTTAAAATGCTGCTCTTTTATTATTTTATAGTCTGGGAAATTTTCAGATATTTGTTCTCAAATTGTAATAACATATTGCTAGAACTCAATGAAAATGATAGTACTCAGGATAGCAACAATCGGAAAAACACATCTTACATTAGATCTGACATCTTCTTCCTGGGAAAATAAAGGTGATAAACCAGAAAATGAGAAATTATTATTTTGTTTTTATATAAGAAATACTATGCAACATTCTTTAAATAAAATAGGTCTTAGAGATTAACAATTCAATTTCATAATTAAAATCAATGTTAATTTCATTATAATATTCACATATGATTATGTTTTGGTTATATTTTATATTAATAATATTAGTAAGAATACAATAATATTTAAAAGTCACCTCATCGTAGTCAGCAACAGCTTGGGCCTTAACTATAAAAACACACAATAGTAGCAGTAGTAGATGTTTCATGGTTTTAAATTTTTGGAAGTTCCAAGAAACCATCCTTTGCTATAGACTTAACTGAGAGATCTTCAGTCCTATATATACCTGAATCCTCTGTTAGCTATGCCTTTCCAAGTGATTACCTTCCTTAGTTAACGTTTAATTTTTTGGTTCACTTGTTGGCTGAACCATTTTATCCCTTAAGCAACATGTTCCCAGCAAGACTTATTTACTTGTCATACAACTGTTCCCTGTTGGCCAAGTTTAGTAACACCGAAGTTCCTTAATTCATTTAATCGGACAATATGATGGGAAATTGGGACATTCCTAAAAGAGTTGTGTATCACATTTCCTGTAAATTAACGTGGATGCTACACAGGCTCCCAAAGAATGTGTGAGGAAAAAAATATTTTTAATCCAAGCACAAAAAAATTCGACCTACTTACAAGGCACCCACTAACATTGTGAACTCACTAGAGGTTTACCATAAGTGCTGTTTTGAGGTAATCCTGTAATTCAGTTTTTAAAAAGGCCACTAAACTAAAGAATAATATTACCATGTGTTCATCTTCTCTTTCAGACATTAATCAGAATAACAAAATTATCGATAATATTCATGCCTTATGCTATGATAGACTAACATGAAAAAGAAAATGTAGTCTTCTTTTTTTGCTCTGACCACTTTCCATATTTTGTTCTTTACTAATATGTTATAATGTTTAAATAATTCTAAACTTTATTAAAATAATTAGTAGATTACAGATTCCTAAATCAAAATCATTATTATGGTGATTGGATACATATTTAACATTTTATTTTTATATTATATTTATATATATATATATATTTTATATATATATATAAATATAAATATATTTTATATATATATTATATATATAAATATATATATATTTATATATAATATATATTAATATATTATTAATATTTATAAAAACAATGTTATTTTAACATTAGTGAAGCCTTCATATATCTATTTCAAATAGAAGCTCAGACACCATTTCCTTTCATAATTTCCTATAAGCTAACAAATGCATCTTTGTCGTCTTTTCATTGTTTTTTGCAATCAGGATTAACAACTCTTACAAGAATCAATAGCAAAACCATAGCCAAAACAAAAATCCCAGCAAGTGTGCTCTTTATAGCATTTTTCTGGGTTTCTTTGGTATGCAAAGTGAAACATCTGTTGTTAAATTTTTTAAGTGATTTTCTTAAAAAGATAGCAGGTTATCCAGGTTTGGAACAGGAGAATATGTTTTAAACAATGCTTTGAAGCAGTCTCTTGATAATGGTACGAAACACACTAAATTTCTTTCTTCTCTGGGTAGCATAAGTTGCATTCCTAAATCCTTTTAACTCAGATTTATAGAAGCAAAATGTTGAGTTTAAATTAAGTAAAATAGTTGATTGGATTTTTCCAAATTTATCTCAATCATTAGTACTGGGTAAATACTATACTTTAAGATCAGCTTAGTTTTACTTTTTCTTAGAAGAATACATACTCTGACTGAGAAAGCAAATTTGTGTGTATGCCTGTGTCAATTAAAAGAAGATGCAACAATATTTCCCTTCAAAATGTAACTGAGGAAAAGTTTATCTTAATCATCCGGGCAGGGTTTTATTTTAGTGATGTCAGGTTCTTGCTGATTTAAAAAGACAGAGAACGTTAAGAAAACTAAAAATTTTTTTTCTTTTGAGGTAACATTATATTATCTTCATTTTCAAGCACTGACTTTACATCAACTAGCAATAGAACCATTATTTAATTCCCAGAAGTTTGTTAATTTTTTGTTTCTTCTAGCATATTATAGTAACTTGTGCAACATTAACGTGAAAGTTCCCTTATAAGTCCCACTTTTTTTCTACTCTGACAGGCATTCTTGCCATCATCACCAGGAAGGTGGAAGGAAATCACTGGAAATCACTCCATAACACCAGAGACTAAACATTCATTCCACAAATAGTTCTTGAGGGCCTCCTATGTGACAGGCAGTGTGCTAGAAGCTGGGGATACACTGGTGAATAAGACAGACCATAGTAGGCATTTGATAAAAAAATCGTAGAATGAATGAGTGAACTAGCTTTCATTGAAACAGGCCTCTGATTCCAAGCTCTGATAATCATTTATCTGCTTTAAGTTTTACAGATGATGAAACAGCGACTCAGAGAGGTTAAGTAAAGTACTCAAGGCATACAAGTAGTAAGTACTGGTAGCAGGACTTGACCCATGTCTGTCTGACCAGACAGTTCATGCTCTGTGCCCATTAGACCATATTGCCCAAGAAAATGTAAACATGATAAAGAATTGACCTGTACCTTTTTGGTTTGCTGTTGTCGTTGTTTTGGTCAGTTCTTTTTCTTGAGACTACAGTGTCTCAGACGGGCACTCCCATCCTTAGCCTTTATTTTCACTTACATTTTCACTGTAATATGTGGGTGTGGGTTGGATATTCATGTCTGTGTGAGAGGCATGGTTGATGCAGTGAATAATAACTATGAGTTTCTTTAATTCTACTTCTTGCTAGATTTTTTTATAGAGTTATATACAGCTATACTAACATTTTAAAGTGCCTAATATTACAACGTAAATTACCATGTTTTCAAAGAGAAGAAATGCATTTACAGAGATCCTGCTCGCTAAACTACTTAAATTTTTAAAAATGTTGTTGTCATTGGTGGAGGAGAAAGGGAGTACTATTTGTTCAGTTATGTTTTTAGATCAATAGTGCAGGGTTCTTCAAATTAGCTGATCCCCTTATGTAAGTCAAGGGCAGTAAATCAGTGACAGAAAAAACAGAAATTATCTGTCCTGCCCAGCAGCTCTCTGGCAAGAAGGGCAGACTTGCCAGCACTGATTGTCAAGCATTTGTTGTTGATACTTTTACAATTCAAGTCAGGCCCAGTTATAGCACACAAGGCAATTTGTGTTCATCAAATATTTATAGAACACCTATTTTGTGCTAGAGGCCAAGGATACTTTGGTCACCAAGATAGACAAAAGCCCTGTACTCATGAAGTTTTGTGTCTAGAGGGGAAGACAGAAAATAAAAACTACTTATATGTGCTGAACCTAAGACCCTGTGCTGAGCCAGGAAAGGTGAGGCTTTGGGAACAGTAACTTAGGGACCCTAACCTCCTTCCAGGGGAAAAATGACCTGAAAGGAAAAGGCTTTTGGACTTGAAACTTGTGGTTTGAATGACTGTGTGGTTTATATCAGACACCGGCCACATGATAGGTATTTGACAAATATCTGTTGAACTAGTTTGTGAACATAGAATGAGTGAATGATAGAATAAATAAAATGAAATACTGATTCTCTTTGTCTAAGAAGGCATAGGTTTTGAGAACCATATTAAATCATTGTTAGTCTCTGTATGGTTTTTTTTCTTTTTGTTTTTTGTCTTACCCTGAACCACAGTATGAGAACCACTATCCAAGGGGAAATTAATACTGAAGAGTTGGAAGCCAGCTTGGACCAGAGCTTGATGGGCAAACCTGAGACTAATGTGACAGTGACAGCCATAACTGGTTAGCATCTGCAATGGGAAAGCACATTGCAGGGAAGAAGGGTAGGGCTAGCTCTGTCTCTTATGGAAAGTCTCCTTCTATTGACTTGGTAGATATCAGTTTGCTTTTCTTACGGAAGCTGATACCATGGCAATAAGGAGAAAAATAGGACACTTTCTCCTTCAACCCAATGCCAATCACAGGAGCTAGAGAAAAGACAGAGATGCTCTTTTGCTTCTGTCACATTAGACTTAAAACCACAAAGGGTGTGACCAACACCAGTTGGAGTGCTGCTCCCTTCTCTTGGAATGACCCCTAAAATGCAGGAGTGGGGCTCCTGCAGTCCTGTTAGTATTGTGATACCCTGACCCTCTAGCCACAGGTGACTGAGTAGGGGTAGATCCCTTACCCAAGCTAGCCCTATCAGCTTCTCTCCCCCAGTTTTATGTTTGCAAAGGAAATAAGCAAAGGAAATAATTAGGTTGATTGGCCTGATGTCACATTTATGGCAGCATTCTAGAGAGAAAGCCTACCAACTTCAGCAGCAGGAGCCACCAAAACTTCCAAACTTGATCATTTGATTCTTCTGCCAAATCTGAGACACCTGATTGTCCTTTTAAATAGTACCCCCCCCCCATTATCTTTTGGTAAGTTAATGGCAGGGGGCTACTATTTAAAAGGTAAGTAAGGGCTTCCCTGGTGGTGCAGTGGTTAAGAATCCTCCTGCCAATGCAGGGGACACGGGTTCGAGCCCTGGTCCGGGAAGATCCCACATGCCACAGAGTAACTAAGCCTGTGCGCCACAACTACTGAGCCTGAGCTCTAGAGCCCGCGAGCCACAATTCCTGAAGCCCGGGCGCCTAGAGCCCATGCTCTGCAACAAGAAAAGCCAGCGCAATGAGAAGTCTGCGCACCACAATGAAGAGTAGCCCCCACTCGTCGCAACTAGAGAAAGCCCGCACACAGCAACAAGAGTCATGTACCATAATGCTCACTGCAGCTCTATTTACAATAGCCAGGATATGGAAGCAACCTAAGTGTCCATCAACATTTGAATGGATAAAGAAGACGTGGCACATATATACAATGGAATATTACTCAGCCATAAAAGGAAACGAAATAGAGTTATTTGTAGTGAGATGGATGGACCTAGAATCTGTCATACAGAGTGAAGTAAGTCAGAAAGAGAAAAATAAATACCTTATGCTAACACATATATATGGAATCTAAAAAAAAATGTTCTGAAGAACCTAGGGGCAGGACAGGAATAAAGACGCAGACGTAGAGAATGGACTTGAGGACACAGGGAGGGGGAAGGGTAAGCTGGGATGAAGTGAGAGAGTGGCATGGACTTATATATACTAACAAATGTAAGATAGCTAGTGGGAAGCAGCCAGCACAGGGAGATCAGCTCGGTGCTTTGTGACCACCTAGAGGGGTGGGATAGGGAGGGTGGGAGGGAGATACAGGAGGGACGAGATATGGGGATATATGTATATGTACAGCTGATTCACTTTGTTATAAAGCAGAAACTAACACACCATTATAAAGCAATTATATCCCAATAAAGATGTTAAAAACAAAACAAAACAAAAAGCAAACAAAAACAACAACAAAAAAAACAAAGACCCAACGCAGCCAAAAATAAATAAATTTAAAAAAAATACCTCTAAAAGGTAAGTTAATTAATGGCTGAGATAGCTTCTGGGGTTTGCTGAACTAATTCAAAGGGAAAGTTAAGATCAAATGTTTGGGAATCAAACTGAGTTTTTAAAAAAAGCATAAATCACACATTGGAAACAGAAGCTGTATTTTCACACAATGCAATAAAGCACTTAAAAGTGATTAAGTATATAGTACCAGTAGTAAAACTCTGTAGAAAATGAAAACTTTTTATTTGGAGTATTTTATAACATTCATTTAAAAAACCTTTCACTATTTAATAAAAATGTCTTGAATTAAATTAACAGTATTTTCTGTAAAATATGCCCAAGATTAGATTAATGACATAACAGACATTTATAATTTTGAGTCTTCTGATCCAAGAATAAGGTATGCATTTTCATTGATTCAAATCTTCTTCTTTATGTCCCTTAAGCTTTTTTTCACATGACTTGCATACTTTTCATTTATTGTTGTTATAAATGAGATTTTCCCCCATTATATGTTTTAACTGCATACATAAAAGCTATTGATTTTTGAAAGAGAATAAAGAGATGTCCTATATTGGTGAGTAAAAAAAAAAATTAGCTTAACTAATGAAGGGAGACTTTCCTTAAGATTTGTACTATTGGTTTCACCCAAACAGACTTAATAATATATATTAATAAATTATTCACCATGTGTGCTTTTGGGAACAATCCTCCTACGCTTATGAAGAGCAGCAGTGACCCCTACTGCTCAAATAAGGCAGCTCTAGGTGTCAGCCAGGACAGGGATTTTTTTTTTTTTTTTTTTTTTTAAATTTTTATTGGAGTATAGTTGATTCACAATGTTGTGTTAGTTTCAGGTGTACAACAAAGTGAATCTGTTATAAATATACATATAACCACTCTTTTTAAGATTCTTTTCCCATATAGGCCATTACAGAGTGTTGAGTAGAGTTCCCTCTACTATACAGTAGGTCCTTATTAGTTATCTATTTTATATATAGTAGTGTGTATATGTCAATCCCAATCTTCCAATTTATCCCTCCCCCTTCCCTGGTAACCATAAGTTTATTTTCTACATCTGTAACTCTATTTCTGTTTTGTAGATAAGTTCATTTGTATCCTTCTTTTTTTTCAGATTTCATATATAAGCGATATCATACGATATTTGTCTTTCTCTGTCTGACTTACTTCACTCAGTATGACAATCCATGTTCCTGCAAATGGCATTATTTTGTTTTTTTATGGCTGAGTAATATTCCACTGTATATATGTACCACATCTTTATCTATGTTGCCATAGATATATTAGAACGTTGCTTACCTTTCTATAATTTTATTGCCCTTTGCTGGTCATGTTCTTTTGTATAGTTATTTCTATCTATAGGTAAGGTATACTCTGATTTATTTTCCCAAGTACATATTTTATAATTATGGCATTTTCTTGCAAGGCCTACCGTCAGTGGCCACTGCTATAGAAAATCAGTTCTTAAGGCCAAACTTACACTCAAATTCAGAGATGACTGTATTTTCATATAGAAGGATGGCCTTAATTTTTGTAATGAATTAAAAATTAATTCCTAAATGAGATGATCAATTAACATGGTTATACGTTTGATAGATTTTTCTCCCTCTCAAAGTATACACAACATGCTCTGTGACAAGATCTGTGGAAACTGACTATGGTTAAAGAACAAGCAGAGCCAGTAAAATGCTTGTCTATTCAAGTTTGCAAATGTCCAGTTCCATCAATTTTCCTTCTTATGTGTAAAAATAGGCACGACTGATCACAAACTGCAGATTTTACCTGGGTATAAAACAAAATGCCAATCCTTTGGCACCAGTCTGTATACACACAAAAATGGCTAAAGTCTTCAGTTGTGTTTTTCTTCCACCAGCTTTGACAAACTGTACCCTGGCATTGTTGAAGCCACATTCATCATCAGACAACGAGGAAATGGCCAAGAGTTATGCCATTGTTGGGATATTGAAAAAAAAAAAAAAAAAACTCTGCTGGAGGAAAATAAATTTGAGATTTTGCCATATGCTGTTAAAGCCAAAATCTTTTGCAAAATTTCTCAAATTGAAGCCATTCCGCAATATTCACTCAACAAGCGTTTAATGAACAGTGTAAGTGGAATTGTTTTTAGGCACCAAGACTACAAAGACTTCTAAATGCTTCCAGCCAAACTGAGCCAAGGAGCGGAATCAGGCGACAAAAATCACGGAGGCGACCCCCGAAGAAGGCAAGGAGGGGTAAGAGCCTTCGCGCTCTCTACCGGACCTTCCCTAGAACTGATTGCTCAGGTTGTCTGAAAAAAAAAGCATTAAGATTCCAGAGAACAGAGTCAAAACAACCACAGCCCTAAACCAAAATATTTAAGGCTGAGAGTAAGGCAGAAAACGATATTATCTCAAGATTTCTGCAGAAGCGAGTAAAACCTTAACTCCCGCGATTCCGGTAGCTTCCGCTCCGCAGTCCCGAAGCTCCGCCCCACAGGCGGCCCCCGAGGAGAAAGGCCCGCCCTTTGGCCCCAGACTGCCTCGGGCCACCAGCGCGCGTGCGCAGAGTCTTACGTCACATCCGGCGCCAGGACGCCCGATTCCGGAAGGGGCTGAGTAGTTGTGGCGGCCGTTTCCGTCCTGTTGATTAGTGTTTCTTCCTTGCCGGAGCGACTGGGTAGACCGCGGCGTCATGGTCGAGGTAAAGTGACACTTGGGTGCCCAGGGGCCATCTGTTCTGGATTATTTTTCTTTGGCGGCGGGCGTGGGGGATCGAGGGTGCTGGGAGTCAGGGGAGAGTAGTGGCTGCGAGGGGAGGCTGTTTGGCCGAGGCCGGGTAGTCTTTTAAGGTTTTTAGGGAGGCAGAGAAGCCGGATGAGAGCACAAGTTGGAGGTTCTGTCTGGGCGGGAAGCCTGAGATAATTCCTCCAGTTTTCATTTGGCCCTTGGGCACTTGAGCTGGGCACTGTCCCCTGAGGCGGGGCTTCTGTCGATGTTCGACCAGTGGTACTCGCTGCCTGCTGGGTCGAGTCGGTGATTCTGTGTCTTAAAAAACTGGCGGTCTTCTCTGGTCTTCACTTTTTGTCTTACTAAAGCTCTTCCCCGGGAAAACCTGCCATTCTTGAATTTTTGCATTTTCCATTAGCTTGAACAACTATTAGCAAGCCTTGTTCGTTTTATCTCAGAATTCTTGACTTGTCCAGGCCCACTGCCATCACCTGAATTCAGACCACATCATCTTCCACCAACGCTGATGCATTAGCTCTTAGGTGGTCTCCTTGCTTCTGTTTCTGTCACCCCTCCCCCACCCCCAGTAAATTGATCAGTTTAAAACGTAGGATGTTCGAGCTTTTCTTGCTTAAGACCCTTTAGTGGCTCTGTGTATCTAGAGCAAAAATGCAGACCGTTGCAATGGTATAAAAAAAACTTATCTGGACCTTGTCTATCCTTACAACCTCATTTTGCATCATCAATCCACCCTCTCACTGAACATACACAGCTGTACTGCAGGTTCTGGCATTATTTCGGTTACCGAACGCCTTTGTATTTACATGGCCTTTTCTCTCTGCCTGGATTGTTCTTACCTCTATTTTGTGCAAGGCTAACTCCCTCTCTGCTTAGCTGCCACCTCAGAGAGATCTTTCATTACCACCCTAAGGTCTTCCTCTGTCCTCTGTCTCAGCCCCCTGCTTGTTTCCTTCATAGCACTTATTAAAATGTGGAGTTAACTTTGTTTATTTTTATTTGCCTGTTTCCTCTTGAGCACAGGGACCGTGGCTGCCTTTCATCATTCTGTTGTTAGTTTCTGGCACAATACCTGCCACTCAGTTAGTAGGAATTCAGTAAATATTTATTGAGTAAATGGCTAATCTCAGGCATCACTCAGCTGGTATACCTGGGACTCTGGCCCAAGAGGAGCTTCTTCCTCTTCTCTGAACTTGATTCTTATAGCTTGCTACAGATAGCTGTGGTGAGTGGTACAAAGCTTTTTACATATTTAAACATGTAAAGTGTATAACTAATTTGACTTTAATTTAGGTGATGGTATATATAATTTGTAGCTAGACATGTAATTATACTCTTTTATTCTAGGAGGTACAGAAACATTCTGTGCACACACTTGTGTTCAGGTCATTGAAGAGAACCCATGACATGTTTGTGGCTGATAATGGAAAACCTGTGCCTTTGGATGAAGAGAGGTAGGGATAGTTCCTTTTCAATTGCTAGACTATTTCAACTTATAATATTGGGGGAAGAGAGCAGGGAGAGGGGAAGGTTTAAAGATTAGTGAGTAATACTAACTCATAGGATATCTATTCAGTAATGAGTGGTGTTTGGGCATAACTTAAGCTGATTTAACTTTATTTTTTTTGGCCTTATCTTTTACAGTAAAAGTCCCATTAATTAGTTGCATTTTACAAATACCCAGTAATTAGGAGAGTCCCTTTTAGGCGTTATATTTTATAATCAATCACTTTGTATGTGCTTTCAGCTTCCTGCTGCTCTCAGAGCCTTGCTGAGCTGAAATTGTACCTGGCCAGTACCTCTACTCCCATCTTTTCTCGTTAGTATGATGAAGATTTTTGAGTGGTGGCATATTTTTGGTTCTACATCTCCAGCTCCAGTCTGGGATTGCATTATGTGCAGTGTTCCTTCTTTGTCCTTTACCCTTCTTTTAAAATCTACCTAATTCCTCAAACAAGCATTTATATTTAATTTACCAAGTGGACTATCCTTAAAAGTAGCATAATAAGTGCATTTGTTTCTAAAATGCTGAATTAAGTACTTGGATTAGTTTGAACTAATCTTTCTAGGTATATCCAGGAAAGGTTACTATAGAAGCTTTTACTGTATTTTTATATTTAGACATTTGAAGGAAAGTATACTGACTGAGGTTTTTTAAAGGATATATTAGTTTCTATATATTTTAAAATCAGTTAGACCTTTGATAAATCAACATGAAAGTTTTTATATAATTGGTTAACAAACTAAACTATTACTTGACTTAATGGATGCTATGTGGTAGATTGTGAACAAAAGTGTGGAAATGCACTTGGAAATTTTTAAAAATATTGTTTAACTTTAAAATCTTAATAGTAACTTTTTCTACATGATTAGGCAAACTTAAGCTACTTAAAAACTTGTTTCCTGGCTATCTGTGAATATATTTACATTGGTGAATATATTTAAAGTACTCAAAGATACATTTTTATGTTTATAATTTTTAAATAGTCACAAACGAAAAATGGCAATCAAGCTGCGTAATGAGTATGGTCCTGTGTTGCATATGCCTACTTCAAAAGAAAATCTTAAAGAGAAAGGCCCTCAGAATGCATCAGATTCATATGGACACAAACAATATCCTGCCAATCAAGGTGAGTATGGCATTGTCAGAAATGTCAGGATTTATATGTGAATTTTAAAAATAGAAAAATGAAATGTCTTATTAGTGCTTCTTCTAGAAGGACTTATTAGAACCATACCCTATTTAACAGCTTGATTTCCTCATTGGAGTAGTGAGGGAGATTATTGGTTGGTGGATTTTTCCCTTACAGGAAATTAAAACAGTGGTATAGTGATGGCAGAAATTCTTAGGGTATGGAGATAGTCATAGTGGAGACTAAAGGAAAAATTCCTAACCTGTGGGGAATTTTTCTTTCATCTATCTGTTTTGGCTATAATTCAGAAAGATGATATTAAGTACTAAAATTGTAGTGAATAAAGATAATCCAAGATTCCATAGGAAAACCGTTTGTTTGGAAGATAAACCTGAGTGGATTATTACTTGATAAGATGACCTCTCTACACACCATTGCTATGTAGCAAATGTACAAGCTTTCTTGACATCACATCAGCAAATGATCAAGGAACTACCTGTGTACATGGTCTTCAGAAGGCAAAGCAAAAATGATCAACTTACCTTATTTCTGAGGCTTGGGCTTAGTTGGGAAAATTGAGGTATCCAGTTGATAATTTAATATTATTTAATTCATTAAAAGACATGATACTTGTATATAAGATAATTTTGCCACAGGTGAATTTTCTCTTTCTCTCTCTCTCTTTTTTTAATAGGACAAGAAGTTGAATATTTGGTGACAGGTACACATCCGTATCCACCAGGACCTGGTAAGTAGCTGTTATATTTGAAAATGTCTTATTGTCACTTATATTTCCATGACTGAGCCAATAATATGATTCCCATTGCCTGTAAAATATAAGGTAAGCTCAATAACCAGGCATCCAGGCATAGCTTTTTTGATGATAACTAAGTTTCACATGCATTCATTCAGCAAACGTTCTTAAGCACCTATTTTTTTTCAGGCACTGTGCTAAGAATTCAAAGACAATAAGACTGCTCCAGGCTAAGACAAGCTTATTACTTGGAAGTTTAGTCGGACACATAAATATCATTAAGCTTATAAAAGTGTTAGAAGTGTTAGTATAGAAGCAGGTATGATAGAAACATATCCTGGGTGTGTTGTATGTGAAGAGGAATTAGCACACAAATGGAGTGGCCAGTATAACAGGGTGGAGGACTAAAAGCTTAGAATATTCAGGTTCTAGTAATTTTAGAGGACGGAATTCACCATATTCAAAGTGTAGATGAATTGGTGCTTCTTGTTGTAGGAATTTACATTTACCCTTCGACACATTCTGTTAGTGTTTGGGGAACTGCTTAATTTTTATATTTGAAGGTAATATCCCAAGATAATAGAAATTTAACTTTACTGTCTTCGGCTATGTTAATATTAAGCTGTTTTGATTAAATATATGAGATGAATTTGAGATATGTGTTGTTGGGCAATATTTATTGTAAAAGAATTAGAAACAAAAGACCTACAAAATGTAATAAAAATTTTTGTAATATCACCACCTGGAGATAATCACCATTACCTTTTTGTTATGTATTCCTCCACTATTTTACTGTAAATGCATGTAAATGGAAGCAAAGATAGATACTAAAAGGAGTTGATTTTTTTTATTTCAACAGGGGTTGCTTTGACAGCAGACACTAAGATCCAAAGAATGCCAAGTGAATCAGCTGCACAGTCCTTAGCTGTGGCATTACCTACTTCTCAAGCCAGGTAGGAGATATTATGCTTCTAAATAACGAAGATTTTGAAAGCATAGTTTACTGTTCACATTTTTTCTCATTTTTAAATTTGTTTCTTTGTAGTTACGTATTATATGACATTTTCCTTTACCAGTGCTTACAAAAACTTAAAATATAGTCAGGCTGCAGAACACGTGACTGGAGACATTAATTACTTAGAATATGGTGTTTCTTTTGCCTCAGGGTCGATGCAAACCGTAGTGCACCTGCTGGAGGTGAATACCGACACCCTGGGGCTTCTGACCGGTCACAGCCTGCAGGGGCGGTAAGTTTGTCTGTGTCAAATCACATCACACTGTGGGTTTCTAACTTTAACATGTTGCCTATTTCCCTTTATTCCAAGATTCTTACCTTAAATATTAAATAAATGAACATTTTCCTTGGACTTGTTCAAGTAAGTAGCAGCCTGAGCTAGTTGCTAATATTTCATAGCCCTAAAATTTAAGTTGCTAGTGAATTGACAAAATAAAGTTCTGTTAATTCTGTGTCTGCTTGCACGTTGGACATAACATTTATTTTGTTGAAGATAATGTGATGTTGCTCTTTATTACCCACTATTAAAAATGCAAGCACGGTTATTCTGAAGCTTGTATTAGTACGTGTTAGATACGAAAGTGTTTGTTTATTAAACTCTCAGTTGGTTTGTACGGTTAGAGTTGAGTGCTATTAGTATTGTAATATTCACAGGCTATACAACTAATATCTTATAAATGAGCATTTAGAAATATTTGTTTGTAAGTAAACGGCAGCTACTGTTTTATTGGTGAAAGTAGTTATAGAAAGAATAACTGAAAATATGCAGTTTGCTTTATTGTGCTGTTACTTGAAGTAAGTGCAGTCTTTACTTCCTCAGTTTATTATTCAGTTGCTTTGTGAAGTGAATGAATTTGTAGTTTTCCTACCAGGGTCTTTAGCCTCCATTCACAACATCTGCCCAGGCTTTCTGCGTCCTTACGATATAACATAAGCTTCTTGAGGGCAGTAACTTTACAGGCTTCAGTGTTTTTTGGATGGATGGATGGGTGGATGCTAGCAGTAGATGGTTATATCAGCTAGTATACCCTTTAAGACAGTATTGAAATACTTTTGTGGGAGATAAATAGAAGGAACTTTCAGTCTCTCCTTTGTAGTATGAAATCAATAATGTTAAAATATGACAAAAGCAACGGCATTAATGCACATATATTTACTTAAATAATAATGGGAGCTTACATTTAGCATTTACTACTCTGTTACAGTCTTCATAATAACTGTATGAGGTAGTTGCTGTTATTTCCATTTTACTAATGAGGCACAGAGGTTACATAATTTATACCCAAGGTCATTAGGTAGTAATGGACAGAGTCGGGTTTTGAACCCGTGCACAGTGATATGTGCTCTCAATGTTAAGGTTCTGCCTCTCTGAGATTTTTTAATTGTTTTTTAAAGTTAAAATTAACATATGGAAAATACAGTTCTGATGGGAAGTCTTAGACTCATTTTCTAAGTATGCAGATATTTTTCAGATATCTTTTTTTCTTTACTTAAGGAAAAAAACTTTCCGCCTTTGACTTTACATTTTTGAATTGATAACATGAAACCTTAGGTAAGATATCGTTAATAATAATCTAATCTATTCTATATCTAGGTTGTTATGGACGGTGGCAATGCCAAGAACTCCGCACTAATGGCTAAAAAAGCCCCTACAATGCCGAAACCTCAGTGGCACCCACCGTGGAAACTCTACAGAGTGAGTGAATCTGTATATTATTCCACTACGTGAAACATGATCGCTGCTTTCCAGTTAAACAAGAGCCGAGGAATGGAATAAGAAGGAAACAGGGTGAATATGAGAGCTGGTAGAGTGATTTGAGGTGGGGTGGAGTGAGGGGCTTAGACAGTATCCTAAAAGATACCTTGGGAAGGAGACTTCATTAAATGGAAGCTATACTTGTATTTTGTATAAAATACAGTATAAAATATTGATAGAAGGCTACTAAATGGAAAGCAGACAGAAAAAATTTAGGAAAGTGTTCGAGGTGTTCTATGTGAAGTCCAAGGAGAAAATCCATACATCAGGACATTTCTATGGTCCTACCAATTATCTTTTTAATTATAGTAAATTGAAATGATTCAAAATGTACCAAATCTAAAATAAAATGTAAATAGTAGGAAACATACAGCTAGACAAATTATCATACCTTAGGATAGACTTTCTTTTGGTTTATAGATCTAATAAATCTTAATAGATATATAAATTTGGGTAACCACTACCACAATCTGGATAATAGAAGTTCCATTTATTCAAAAACACCCCTGTGCTGTTTTCTTACAATCATACCCTTTCTCACCCCTGCCAACCATTCATCTTTTTTCGATCACTGTAGTTGTGCTTTTCAATTGTACCATATTTAACATAAGTGTGATGAGTTGAAATTGAATAAACTTTAACTTCTGTGTAGTGAGCCTGCTCATTCTGCCTTTTTAAATGCAGGTGATCAGTGGGCATCTTGGCTGGGTTCGATGTATTGCTGTGGAACCTGGAAACCAGTGGTTTGTTACTGGATCTGCTGACAGAACTATAAAGGTAATAAGGAAGCAAGAAAAAAGTAAACATGATTTTGTGTTTGCCATGTAATTTTAATGTTTTATTTCCTCTGGTGGGAATTGCTGTTCCAGTTCTCTGATTTCTTAGACCTGAGTGTGGAGTAAAATGTATTATCTATACCAGTTAAAAGTACCGAATAGGGCTTCCCTGGTGGTGCATTGGTTAAGAATCCTCCTGCCAATGCAGGGGACATGGGTTCGAGCCCTGGTCCGGGAAGATCCCATGTGCTGCGGAGCAACTAAGTCCGTGTGCCACAACTACTGAGCCTGCGCTCTAGAGCCTGCAATCCACAACTACTGAAGCCCATGTGCCTAGAGCCCATGCTCTGCAATAAGAGAAGCCACCGCAATGAGAAGCCTGCGCACCGCAACGAAGAGTAGCCCCTGCTCACCGCAACTAGAGAAAGCCAGCGTGCAGCAATGAAGACTCAACACAGCCAAAAATAAATAAAATAAATAAATTAAAAAATATAAAAGTCCCCAATAAATATCTGTTTGAAAAGTGGTATTTAAGCAACAGGTTTTTTCCAAACAGTACATGCTGACTATTTACAACTAATTCCTTCATATTTTTTTCTCCTTCTGGTTACAAAATTAAAGCATGCTTATGTATAAAAAATGTGGAAAATGTAAAGGAGTATAAAAGAATACAGACCCAGGGCTTCCGTGGTGGCGCAGTGGTTAAGAGTCCGCTTGCCATTGCAGGGGCCCTGGGTTCGAGCCCTGGTCCGGGAAGATCCCACATGCCGCGGAGCAGCTAAGCCCCCGCGCTTCAACAAAGAGTAGCCCCCACTCTCTGCAACTAGAGAAAGCCTGCGTGCAGCAATGAAGACCCAGTGCAGCCAAAAATAAATAAATTAAATAAATAAATAAATAAAAGAAAAAGAATATAGACCCATACATAATACTACCACTGTCAGATATTTGAATTTTCTTTTTAACATTTATTGCTGTGTATGTGTATCTGCATTTTCTTCTGAGTTTTTTTCCTGTGTATATAAATGTGTATCTTTAAAAAATCATGTTTGATAATGTACTTTTGTTCCCAGCTTTTTTTCAGTTAATATTGTGTCAAAGGCATATTCTTGTCAAAAACTGAACATCTTTTTTTTTAATTTATTTTAAGTATAGTTGATTTACAATATGTTAATTGCTGCTGTATAGCAAAGTGATTCAGTTATGCATATATATACATTCTTTTTCATATTCTTTTCCATTATGGTTTATCACAGGTTATTGAATATAGTTCCCTTATACAGTAGGACCTTGTTACATATTCATTCTATATATTATGTTTTGCATCTGCTGATCCCAAACTCCCAATCCATTACTCTCCTGAACATTTTTTTAAATGGTTCCATAGTATTATATCATTTAGATATTCTATAATCTATTTTCCTTTTGTTAGGCATTAAAGTTTTTTAGTTTCCTGATTTTTCACTAACATAAGTAATGCTGTAATTAATATGTGCCTAAAGCTTTTTCTGTATTTTAAAGTGTTTTGTTATGATAGTTTCCCAGAAAAAAGTATTAAAGGTCAGACATTCTTGAAGTTGACACCCAAAGTTAAAAATTCTTTTCCAAAATGGATGAATTGATACTTGCAGCATGCGAGAGGATCCTTTTCAACACGTTGCTTGTGCTTTTTAAAAAATATCTACTATTGTGATAAGCAGAAGTGAATATCTAATCTTTCAAAAACTGTATATAAAATTTATAGTGATGTTGAAGTTTTTGATACCTTTATTTGCTACTTTTAGGTTTTTATTTTTTTTAAGTTGATGCCATCCTTGACTAATTTAATACCTCAGTATTCATACTTTTACTATCAGTGATATCCTTTATATATTAAGAATATTAACTTTTTGTCATCTATGCAAACATTTTCCCAGTTTGATCATGCCCTTTAATTCTCTTTTCCCTGATTTTATTTTTGGTGATGGGGTCATTTTGCAAACTTTTATATTTTTATGTGTTTTTATCTTTCACTTTTTGAAGACAATTTTAACATCAAGATTCTAAAAATTTGCTTTGGAATAATAAACAAGAAGAAAAATTAAATATTTTTTGATTGCAGATCTGGGACTTGGCTAGTGGCAAGTTAAAACTGTCATTAACTGGGCACATCAGTACAGTGCGTGGTGTGATAGTGAGCACGAGAAGCCCGTACCTGTTCTCCTGTGGAGAAGACAAACAAGTCAAATGCTGGGATCTTGAGTATAATAAGGTAAGGGTGGAGTTAAGGATTGGAGACATTATGAGCCCCTGTTTATCTTCCTAATTGTAGAAATTTTAACTTTCTTTCTTTATTTTTTAGGTTATAAGGCACTATCATGGACATCTGAGTGCAGTGTATGGTTTAGATCTGCACCCAACAATCGACGTGCTGGTGACGTGTAGCCGAGACTCAACTGCACGGGTAAATGGAATAGAGCTGATCTGTACATATATTGCATCTTACAGTATGCTTATTTGGTCCTAAAGTCATGTATTTTTTGATAGAGAATTTAAAGATAGTTGCCTTGACCCATCAATACCCTACCTAGTCTTCATCTTCTGAGTTCTGTGGCCCCACTATGTCTATAATTGGGAGGCCCCGCCCCTGACATGTGACCTCTCACATGCCAGTGTATCACCACAGCTGTGGTCCATTAGCTGTTTCATCTAGTAGCCCCATTATATCCATCCTAGTCAGTAGGTCCCCTGATCTTTTAGCTTTTTTCCCCATTGGCTGCCTCCTGTCTACATTCCCCAGCCAACTTACAGGTGATTATTTCATTTACTCACTTTCTTCATTATATTCAAGGCAGGCACACAAAGTTGTCGAGTAGATTCCCAGGCTTGTATTGATCTAGTTACCTGCCTGAGATATGAATACCTGTTCTCTTTGATAGTATGTCTGTTGTGTTTTGATAGATTTGGGATGTGAGAACTAAAGCCAGTGTACACACGTTATCTGGACATACTAATGCGGTGGCTACAGTGAGGTGTCAAGCTGCAGAACCACAAATTATTACTGGTACGATACTTTTCAAGTTTACAGTATAGTCATATCAGAGTGCATTATGATTATATACTTTTCATATTTACTATGACTCTTGCTTTGTGTTGTATATACAGTGTTTCTGTGTGCACTTGAAATTTTTTGTGGTAACATTTCATCCCATTGTTTTTATCTCATACTTTTTACATATCATAGAATCTTTGTATCAGGTAATGTCTGACTAGAAATTAGTGCTATTAGATACAACTAAGCATTGTTTTATAGTATCAAAATTACCAGTCTAGGAAATTAAAGTTAGAAGACAAAATACTCTCAGACTTTCAGAGCTGGGTTGAGTCTTGTTTTGCTTAAAATATGGTTAATAACATTGAATCTTCAAGACTAGAAAATAATTCCTTCCCGTGTATTTTATTAACTAAATGATTATTAGAGTTTTTTCCTTCCTCTCCACTAGGGGATGACATCATGTATTTGTTTTATTTGTTATTCACATTTGTTCTAGTTATTCAGATGACAGTGCAACAAGCGTTTATTACATTTTTTTAAGAATAAAACTTAAAATCAACCAAATATTTTGGAACTATAGAAAACAATTAGCCAAGGGTTAATTTGACTTTTATTTCATATATATATGTCTGTGGAGGAATGCTTCCAATTTTATTATATTTAACTTTCACATTCTTTTTTTCTGATCTGTGTGTATCTTGGGGATGTGTGTGTATTTTCCTTACAGGAAGCCATGACACTACAATACGATTATGGGATTTGGTGGCTGGAAAAACAAGAGTCACATTAACAAATCACAAAAAATCAGTCAGGGCTGTGGTTTTACATCCAAGACAGTAAGTGTATTTTCCTAAGTAGCTTCTCTTCTTTCTTCAGTTCTTAGTATAATACAGAAATATCAACATGAATACTACTTTGGTAGTCATTTAGCCACTGTCATTTTTGCACCTGTGCCACATATGAACATGCATTTCTCTTATTTTCCTTGTGTAGTATTTTGCTTCATGGCCTCTATAAAACAAGGAAAGCTTTCTACATGGTGAAAATGATGTCAAATGAGATAATATGAATAAATCATGGTTAAAAGTTGCATGTCATAATTGAAGCTAATAGTAGCTATATTTAATGTTTTGGACATAAATATTATTAGACACTGAGCTATACATAGAATAGGTAATTCTTAAGGAGGAAGTTAATATAATAGGAAAAAATAGTAGTAATCATGAACGTTATAGTTAGAGTATCCCGAGAGATGGAGCATAATATCACAATCTGTTGTCTATGAAACTATATCACCTGGCACTTTCCTGGTCACAGTCATATCTTGCCTCTCCTCCTCTCTTTCCCACTCTGCCTTAGCTTTATTTTCACTCTTGTCCTTCCTCCCTTTCACTGTCTTCCTCATTCCCTTTATTCCTCCTCCTCCCTTTCTCTCTTCCTCTTGCCTCTATTTCTTTCGTTTTCTCCCTTTCTTCTTGTTCTCTCTCTCCTCTATCTCTCTGGCTTTCTTTCTTGCTTTCTTGAAAATAGTTACATCACCCCTTGCCCTTTATGTGAGTTTAGGGTTTTGTATGTTTATTGCTTTAGCTCAGTGTAGAGCATCAGGGAAATGAGAGGAAAGTAAAACTTCAACCTAGGACTTAACGTACATTTAAAATAATTTAAAAATCTGATTTAACTTGGAACAAATATCTTGATACTCTTATTTCTTGGTATGACGATAATATTTTGCTAAAACTGCATAGATCCTGACCACACATGCGAAATACAACCATAATCAGATTTTTAAAAATCCACCATTGTATTTAACTTGGTTTACTTTATCATTAATTCTTTATCTTATTTCAGTTACACATTTGCCTCTGGTTCTCCAGATAACATAAAACAGTGGAAATTCCCCGATGGAAGTTTCATTCAAAATCTTTCTGGTCACAATGCTATTATTAATACACTGACAGTAAATTCTGATGGAGTGCTTGTATCTGGAGGTAAAATGAGATTTTTATGATAAATATGTTTTAGTCTGTCTTTTTTTTCTTTTAGTGAGTAAAATTTCTAAGTCATCACACCTAAGTATTATAGCAGAACTTGCCTGTTTTAACGTGTGTTTGAATGTTCACGTGTGTTCATGCATATTCATAATGCACATAGCATATTTCATAGTTTAGCTCTCTTTTAAGTTCCCACATTGATAAATCTAAGTTAGGGGTTTATGCCAGAAATCGCCTAAAGTTTGGTTGTGTGTTCTGGAGTTGAATGTTGTTTTGTGGTGCTTTTTGAGATCTATAATAAATGCTGAATTAAGTACAAATGAAAGTAGACAAACTGATATTAAGAGGAGCTTGAGTACCTGCATCTTATATATCTTTGTAGTAGTGACTGCAGTTACTACTGTGGTGCTTAATAAACATTTGTCAAGCTGAATTGTTGAGAGGAGACCAGGTTTAACTATATCTTTCCCTTTAAGCTGACAATGGCACTATGCATCTTTGGGACTGGAGAACTGGCTACAATTTCCAGAGAGTTCATGCAGCAGTGCAGCCTGGGTCTTTGGACAGTGAGTCAGGAATATTTGCTTGTGCTTTTGATCAGTCTGAAAGTCGGTTATTAACAGCTGAAGCTGATAAAACCATTAAAGTGTACAGAGAGGATGATACAGCGGTAAGTTCTCTGTTTCATATACATTGTAAAGTATAATAAAATAAATCAGCCGTGCCAATTTTGGAAGCGTTTTCTCATTTTGAAGTTACTGAAATTATCAGAAGGGAAAGTAATCTTCATAATATTAAAGTATTTGTCATCTTGAATAGTGTCTGCTCATAGATTTCTTTATTGGTTTCATTGATGACAGCAAATCCATAGTTTTGATTTTATCTCAACGTTCCTTATTAGAGTTATTGGGAAAATCTTACACTAAGAATCACAGCAAATAAGTTGATTACTATGCAAATTAATTCTAGAATCATAAGCTTTGGTGTTATTAGAATGTCTAAATAACAATTTTATTTAAAATGAAAAACCATAAACTGAATTTGTAGCGAATGCATTCATCCTTTATTAGATTCAGATAATGCCAAAAGTTTGTCACTTATCTTAAAATTGTTAAAGAACTGCTAAATATATAATGCCAAGTAATATAATTTTGAATAAGTGCCTTATTTTTGTTAGAAAGGAGCCTATTAAATATGAAGCAGACCAGAAATACTTTGTTTTAACTTACTCACTTTTCTATTTTTAGACAGAAGAAACTCATCCAGTCAGCTGGAAGCCAGAAATTATCAAGAGAAAAAGATTTTAATGTGGCATTGTCTTCATGGTGGTTCCAGTTTTGTTTTTTGTTTCTTTTTTAGCTTGGTGTTGATGAGAATATCCAGTCACTTGTGCTCTGGCTAGGAATATAAAGCAAAAACTCACATGCTTGAATCATTGCTTTTTCATATTTTACAATGAAGAGGACCCTCTCCCCATGTTTTTATTTCTAAAATAAACAGTTTGAGATCCTAGGAGGTAAGATGCAGATATCAAGCATATGTGGGTTTGTTGAACATAACTATCCTAAAGATAGAATGATTTATCACTTTTATTAAAACACACTTTTTTTTTTTAACTTACAGAACTGCTTACTGTAGTAGGACATGTTTTGAGGGGAGCAGTCTTTCTTTTTAATCCTTTAAAAACTGGTATCTGTGACTGATAATTTGGGATTAAAGGATTTGAAGCGTTAACTTCTGTATGTTTATTCCACAAACAGTTTTTGAGTGCATGTTCTGTAAAGTTCTGCACTAGATACTGTTCAGGAAGTAGACAGGTGAGATGTGTCTGTCTTTTAAGACAGGGGTCCCCAACCCCTGGGCCACGAACCGGCACCGGTCCCTGGCCTGTTAGGGACCAGGCCGCACAGCAGGAGGTGAGCGGCGGGCAAGTGAGTGAAGCTTCATGTGTATTTACAGCCACTCCCTGTCACTAGCGTTACCGCCTGAGCTCCACCTCCTGTCAGATCAGTGGCGGCATTAGATTCTCATAGGAGCGCGAACTCTACCGTGAACTGCACATACAAGGGATCTAGGTCGCACGCTATGAGAATCTAATGCCTGATGATCTGAGGTGGAGCTGAGGCGGTGATGCTAGAGCTGGGGAGCGGCTGCAAATACAGATTATCGTTAGCGGAGAGGTTTGACTGCACAGAGACCATAATAAATCAATTGCTTGCAGACTCATATCAAGACCCTATCAGTGAGTGGCAAGTGAAAACAGGATCAGGGTTCCCACTGATTCTGCATTATGGTGACTTGTATAATTATTATATATTACAATGTAGTAATAATAGAAATAAAGTACACAAAAAATGTAATGCGCTTGAATCATCCCAAAACTATCCCTCCGACCCCATCCTCAGTCCGTGGAAAAATTGTCTTCCTTGAAACTGGTCCCTGGTGCCAAAAAGGTTGGGGACTGCTGCTTTAAGACTTCCACTTTAGTAGCTTATTACAGAAATGCTGTCATAGAGGTACTAGCGAAAAGCCAGGATAACATAGAGGAAAAGCCCATTTATTTTCCCTGAGGAGGATTATGGAAGACTTCTTAAGAGTCAGCGGTGTTTGAGCTGAGCCTTGAAAGAGGTCAGAGAAGAAAAAGGGTACTCTAAGATGAGATGTGAAGTGACAGACCAGACATGTGAGAGGTGTGTGTCCCAGGAGTACAGAGTTGTCTGCTGTAGTTGAATGAGAACAGCTGGTGGTGGCAGGGAAAGCTTGTGTTTTTGAGTTTCAATTGTATTCCACAAGCAGTAGGTTACCAGTATAGGTATCAAACCCTGGAGAAATAACTGGAGATACCAATGGACGTATTTGAAGCTATAGCAAGGGCTGCAGTCTCTTGTGAAGACTTCATAGAAAAGTGTTATTTAAGTTTCTGATGCCTGTGCCTCTTTCTGGCATATACCGAGTTTTACAAACCCTTTCCTTAGGATCCTGATTCCCTATCAGGCAAGAAAATTTGTCACACTTCACTTTCTATAGTTAGAAAACAAAATTACAGGAACAATCAGTTTAAAATTTGTTTCAAATTAAGAAATAATACCATAATTTTGAATAAGCATTTCCAAATATACATATCCCATCTTGCATGCTGAAGGTGGGAGTGTAGTTGTTACAACCTTTAGGAGGGTAGTTTTCCAGAGTATACTGAAGACGCTTGGAATCTTTGGCTAACTCCTCATTAGAAATGAAATCACTAGGAAACTGCCTAATGGGAATAATCTGACAACTGTACACAGCAAATTTATTTCACCTTTGTCTTTAATTAAAACTAGCCCATATGTCCTAACAATAAAGGACTGGTATAATAGATTATGGTATCTTCATGCAGTTTCTCTCCATTAAGAGTAAGAAATATCTCTGGAATAATAAGATGTCCAGATTTTACCCTTATATAAGAAAGGAAGCTGTGCAAGCTTTCTTTTTTGTTTTGGTAGAGTAACTTGTTAATGCTCTAAAAAATACTGGAGAAGTAACACCACATTGTTATCAGTGGCTTTGTGAGAGTGGGGTTATGGGAGAACTTTCATGATTGGCTTTATATATTTCTATAATGTTTTAATTTTCTCTAAGCATGTATTTTGTAAACTTAAATAAAGAAAAAAACCCCACTAGACTTGCACCCCTGGGAGATTCTAATATGCCTTCTAAAAGAAGAAAAATCATAGAGGTGAGTACTATCCCAAAGCCTAGTCCAAAGGCCAAGGAGAAATTACTAGCACAAGGTGGTGAGAATGTTGGCCCCTGTTATCCTGCCTAGCAGAACTTCAACTATTAACGTTTGTTAGACACAAGTATCAAATTCTGAAGAGCGTGAAAAAATCCATTTCTCTGCTTCATGCTGTCCTGTATTATGGTGTTCTTGAATCCTCTTGCAAAAAGTTCATCCACCATATATGGTCATGAACCCCATGAAATTTTAAGCAGAATTTCATGCATGTGCCTTTTTTTAATTTACTTGGCAGAACCCCAACCTAAATTTCCTACTCTGCCTATGCCTTGGGTACACTCAAGCTGTAAAATAATGTTAGAGAAAGACAGCTGTGCTAACTGGACTCATTTTTGGTTTATGAGCACACACCTCAGGTAAGCCATCAACAGTGACCACACACATTTCCACAGTTACTCCTGCCTCCTGTTAACAAAGGGTGGACTACCCACCTAAGAACAACTTTGCTGAGTATGTGTACAATCGTTGCCTTATACTCTCACCTACTCAAGAACTTTGCTTCCACAATTAACCCCTTTCTTTTCTGCACCATAAATTCCTTCCCTTGTTGCCAAATTATTCTCATCAACAAATATGTTGTATTTAAATAAGTAATATATGTTTTTAAATATGACTGTCTTTAGAAAAAAAATCACTAAACGTAATGTTCCCTTCTAGGTATGCACCATTTCTCTGTTCCCTTTTATAACCTTCTAACCTCATCTCTGACTCCTCACTTCCCTTTCTCTTAACTGACTAATCCAAAAGTAATGAAAATAAATGTGTTAAACATAAGTCTTATAAAAAGAGAAGAAACTTCAAAAAATAGTGTAAAAGTTGATAAGAAATAGTGAAAAAAGATGGAGAGTTAGTATATAAACCTAAATGTTAATTTTTTGGTGCAAAAATAAAGCAGATGAAACTATTTAGATAAACCAATTAAGAAACAGAAGAATGATAGATATCCTAATAAAAATGATAAAGGGGAGAGGGGAGACAATTATGTCCAAATCCATGCCATTATATTTAAAGAGTCAAATAAAATGGTTAATTTTAAGTTTTCTTATATTTATTTTTATAAATTCCTATGACTGCAGAACATGCAAAAAACCCTACACAGATTACCATAGAAGAAATAGAATGTCAACTCCTACCAAAACCACCTGCATACATCACAAATCTCATGGAGATTCAGAATGAAATTCTAATTACAATGCACTTTAATTTTTTCTAGGGCCTAGATAAAGAAGGAAAGCTTTCATGTTTTAAAATGTTAGTATAACAAAGATACCCAAATTCCATAAAGCACAAAGGAAATTATGATTTTGCTTATGAATATTGATGCAAAAATCATTAGTAAAGTCTAATAAAAAAATCAAGCTTCACATATCTAAGTGGAAGTTATAGTGCAAGGAAGATTTCATTAGACAAATTTCCTATAGGGAAACAAATTAATGTAATTCACCATATTGTTTTATATAAGGAGAAAAATCATGAGCATCTTTATAGAAGATAGAGGCATTTCAGTATTTAAAATCCATTCTCCATTAAATAAAAAACTAAACAGGAACAGATGGATACTTTTAAAACTTGATCAAGTCTAACTACTCTACCTCAGTTGTTAATTGGGAAACACTAGAAGAATTCCTATTAGCATCAGAAACAAGGATGTCCACCATCACTACCTTTTTTTTTTTTAAAAACTTTACATTTAGATTCAAGTAAGAAATTAGAAGTATAATAATTGGGAAGTAGGAAATAAACTTACTAGCAGATGACTCAATTATGTATCTGGAAAAAGAATCTGAAAACTGGTTAAATGTTAGACAACATTTTATTGTAAATAATTCAGATAAACAAGATTATCAACCAGTATATGCAGAAAAGTCATTTGACAGAATTCAAGAAAAATACCAGGCCTGAGAGAAAGAATGGGGAGATATGTCAAAAATTTCTTAAAGAGTAATTATTAGGAAGTATTTAATACTAAATTATTCTTTGTGGTGGAACATAGAGGCAGGCACAGGAATAATAAAGGGATATCTGCACTCATTTTTAAATTCACTATGTTTCTGGGAGTTTTAACAGAATAAGAAAAGTCAAATTATAATGATTTGTAGGGAAGGCATATAAAGGAAGCAAATAGAAAATCTGTTAAAACTTGAAAGTGCCCTATAAGATGATTCCATACAAGATGAATATGGGACATGAAAATTAGTAGTTTTTCTTGACAACAGCAGTGAGCTAGCTGTGTTATATTGTCTACAAAATAACCACTTTTACACTATGAACAAAACCTATAAAATAAGAGTAGCTTTAATAGGAAATGTGGAAACTCTATGTAAAGGAACAAAAAACTGTAAAACTCGGTTGAAGGTTTTTAAATGGAAAGGCACACCTTGACCGTGGAAGAAAAGACACAAACTTTTAACTATGCTGTTTCTATGAAAATTAACACATAAATTTAATATGATCCCAATCAAACTTTCAATGAGTTTTGTTGGAAGAACTTGACAAATTGATGGTCAAGTTTATGTTGTAAATAAAAGATACTAAATATTTAAGAAACTTTCAAAAGATCAGAATCACGAGAGGTGGGGGCACCAGGTATAAAAAACATATAATTATGTCAGAGTTGTTTATTAGTGAAGGAAAAAAAATTCAAGTCAAGAGAACTGAATAGATAGCCCAGAAACAGATATAGTTATATATGGAAATTTAGTAGGGCTCTGATATCGAAAAATCCCAGTACTTTGTTAAAATTTAAAAAGCTGGACACTAGTCTAAGATTTATTTACACTTATCTAAATGTAAAATTTATTAATATAAATTCTATGACATATATGTTGAAGGCCATTTAAGAAACTAAACATTGATACCTTCTGAAATGGAATAGGGTCTTGGGTAGATGATACACTTTTTTTTTTTAAGGCATACAATATGATGATTTTATGTATATATACATATACATAGTGAAATAACTACCTCAGTCAGGTACTTCACGTATCATCTCCTCACATAGTTACCTATTTTGTGTATGGTATAAGATAAAGAACCAATTTCATTCTTTTCATGTGGATACCTAGTTTTCCCAGCATCATTTATTCAAGACACTGTCCTTTCCCTGTGGTGTATTTTTGGCACCCTTGTTGAAAATAGTTGACTGTATATTTTGGTTTATTTCTGGGCTCTATTCTCTTCCATTGGTCTCTGTGTCTGTTTTTATGCCAATACCATATAATTTTGACTAATGCAGATCTGTAACATGATTTGGAATCAGGAAATGTGAGCCCTCTAACTCTGTTCTACTTTTTCAAGATTGCTTTGGCTATTTGGGGTCTTTTGTGGTTCCATATGAGTTTTAGAATTGTTTTTTCTATTTCTGTGAAAAGTGCCATTGGACTTTTGATAGGGATTGCATTGAATCTGCATATCACTTTGGGTAGTATGGATATTTTAACAATATTAATTCTTCTGATCCTTGAACATGGTATATCTTTCCATTTGTTTTTGTCTTCTTCAATTTATTTCATCCATGTTTTATAGTTTTCAGTGTACAGATCTTTTATCTCCTTGGTTAAATGCATTCCTAATATTTTAGTTTATTCTTTTTGATGCTAGATGATACACTCTTTTAATGTACATTCTTTGGTATACAGAGCATCTTCCCATGAATAGAGGATTGGTTAACACATTTTTCAGTACCAAATAAATAACATGCTTTTTTTGAAAAGAATGTAGTAGACATTAATGTTGATGTAGAAAGATAGCCACAGAATATTGGAGAAAATGTGAGGAACAGAATATATAGCATGATCTTAATAAAAAATAGGTATTGATATAAATCTAGAATGACATCAATTAAACCCTTAACAGGAGTATAAAGTAGAAGCTAAGGTAAATCTTTTACTTTCCATTTCACTGGAAGTAACTACTACTTCCAGTCAAAATAGAAAATATCAACCAGATAATCACACCCATTAGTTATTTCCTCACTCATACATAACTGTTCCACATCCAGACACATTCATGGAAAGTGTTTCCACATGTGTCTTTATCTCCCAGCTCTTGGAGAGAGCTCAAAGTTCATTCAATAAAAATTAGTTTAGTAGTAACTTCTGGTGCATGGAGATGGTGGCACAGGGACTACTATGCTGCCATTAAAAAAAATGAAGTAGATTTAAACATGCCGATATAAGAAAAATGGCCAAAATAGATAGAAAAAGAAATGCAGGAATCTATTAAATAAATGTAAAGGTGGTTGATTGAATATATACATCTACTTTTGCTTCTTCCCAAAACCTCATTAAAATGACAGTATAATTGTTTTTGTTTGTTTTAGGCATAAAACCACAAGGATAGGAATAAGCAAAGAGAAAAAACAGGACTAAAATTTTGGAAATCAGAAGGCATGTAGACAAGTGGTAACCAACACACTGGAGAAAGCTGAATCTTAAGCTGTCAATGAGGGAAGCTAAAAAGGGAAACCTACTTCATGCAGCAGAATCAGTCCTCAAAGACTCAGAAATGGACAGTATCGAACCAGAAACTAGGGTAAAGGAAGATAATTACACAAAATGCTGAGGCCTTGTCATTAGAGTTGACAGGTAAAATACAAGACACCCAGATAAGCATGAATTTCAAATAAACAATAACTTTTCAGTATTAAGAGTGTTCCAAATATCATATGGGATATATCTATAATAAAAAAGCATTCATTGCTTACCTTAGTTTCAAATTTAGTTGGCTGTCTTTTATTTTTATTTGCTAAGTCAGGCAACCTTACTTGGAATGGACAACCCCTCCCCCCCCCAGGAATGCTTCTCTACAAAGGAAGGAGAGAGGTGTAGAGAGAATAAACGCTGGCTCCTCCCATCTCCCTGCCCTGTGAGTTCCTAACGGTGTGTTCTATTACCAGGATCTAACTGGAAGCCAGTTGGCAAAAAAGCCTAGGAAATGTTGGTTTTTTTGGCCCCTAGTCACAGTTACAGAGCAAAGGATAGAATGAGGGGTCTGGGGATAACAGACTGTAAGTAAATAACCAGCAACCTCTTATATGAATGATGTAGAATTTTAGCTTAAGATACCTATAAATATGAAGGTGCATCTTGGTTAATTTCTTTCTATCCATGCTTTTGGTTGCCTACTTTGGCGATCAAACATTTTCACTGCTTCTTTTGGGAGTGGGCAAAAAATAGCAATGATAAGTGAATGTGAGGTGTCATAAAACAAGTACCACACTGGAGGTCCACTTGGAAATGCCATAGGAATGTGAAAGAAGGACTTCATTCTGACCAGGGGCCCTTTACAGAATGAGTGGCATTCGAATGGGACTTCATTTGCATAATGAAAGAGGAAGAAAGGGAAAGACATTCCCAGATGGACAATGAAATCAAAACCAGAAGTGAGAAGGTGTGAAGTGTAATCTGAGAATAGCCTAGGTTGGGTGCAGCTGAGTAAAGATGATGTGTGGATGCGGGATGGGGATTGAGTCTGGTTCTGTGGGAAGAGAACTTTGTTGGAGGAGGGCCTTGAATACTCAGTTAAGAACTTGGTTTTTATTCTGCCATATAATGCATAAGCAATGGGAAATCATTCAAAGACACTGAAACCAAAGAAGAAGTTAGATGTGAACCAAGTGTATTTGAGGCCAGATTAATGGATGAGATTTCTCAGGAAGCAAGAATAGAGAAGTGGGTCTCAACCTTGTAGAACCCATGGCCCTTATTGATAAACAGATGAATACTCACAGATGCCTACCCTGGGGGATCTTTATGACACTTACTGTAAACCACTGCTTTCTTCTGCTTACCCCAGCCAAACCCAATTTTGTCAACTTTTCTTCTAGTATTTTGAAAAAAATAATAAACTTTTCTCTCCTAAATCAAAATATATATAATCCAAAAATGTTTTGCTTGTCAAAATATATTAATGCCACACTCATAAGCTATTGAAGTAAATGTAAATTGTTAAAGTTATTTCATGAACAATTTGGCAATGTGCAGTATATTTCATCGTAATTTGATGTGCCTATTTTTTCTATTCTTGTGTGTATGTATGTGTGTGTGTATATATATATACACACACTATATATATATATACACACACCATAAATATATATATATATATATATATATATATATATATATATATATATATATGGGCTTTATTGGTACACCTGTATTTAGGCAGAATGTTATGGACTGAATGAGTGCCCCAAAATTCATATGTTAAAATTCTAACCCCCTCTAATTCTATCAGGATGTGATAGTGTTAGGAGATGGGACCTTTGGGAGGTGATTGGGTTCTGAGGGTGGAGCCCTTATGAAAAGGATTAGTGTCCTTGTAAAGAGACCTCTGAGAACTTTCTGATGAGGACACAGCAAGAAGATGGCCATCTATGAACCAACAACTAAGCAGGCCGTCACCGTACACTGTGTCTTGATCTTGGATTTCCTACCCTCCAGAACTGTGAGAAATAAATGTTGTTTAAGTCACCAGGTCTATAGTATTTTTGTTACAGTGACCTGAACTGAAACTGACATGATTTCTATAAATGGCATCACATTATACCTATTGAGGTATGCTTTGTTTTCTTAACCAATGTACTTAAGGATCTTCCCCCACCCCGTATTTGTACATTACTTCATTGTTTTTAATGATCTTGTATTCTATAGTGTGAGCGTGTCATTATTCATTTAAATATTACACTACTTGAAGAAATGTATTTTTTTCTTTTTTAATTGGTTACTACAAGCTGTCCTGGAATTCATATCATTGATCTTTGTGTACATAATGAGTATTTCTATAAGATAATAGCTAGCAATAAAATTACTGGGTCATATATATAGATCCCCCCATTTTCATATAGACAGCCAAATGACAGCAAAGTCTTCAACAATTTATGTTGCTTTTGTATCTTAATTTCTTTGAATCCACTTATTCCTTCTCTTTAAAGTTTGTAAATGAGTTAAGGTGCAACAATGTAAATTTCTCCCCCTCCGCAAAAGATTATACGGAACATCCTTAATATCTAACAATAGGAGAATCTGTTGGAAAAACCTAAAAGTCCAACAATTTGAGGACACTTGAAACATTTCAGGAAACAGAAGGGTTTATTTTGGAGTTATCTTTTCTTTAAAATATCAAAAATTTGTAATACTATTCTGCTTGTTTGACAATATTTTTGATTGATAATTTTAAAATACTGATCATGCTTGATGAAATGTAGGATTGGAAAAAGTTAATATGGGCCTTCTTTTGCTGAATTACCCTTTTCTAAACAGCATCATTGGGATGTAATTCATATACCATACAATACCTCTACTTAAAATATACAATACAGTGGGTTTTAGCATATTCACAGAGTTGTGCAATCATCACCACAATCAATTTTAAAACATTTTAACATGATGTACCAGGTGTCAGCACTTCATTTATTTTTATTGTTGAATACTATTCCATTGTATGGATATACACTTTTCCATCCATCAGTTAATAGACATTTGGGTGAAAAAACTTCTCTATTTTCAGAAGCCTTAATAAATATTTGCTCAAGGATAGCTAACATGTTTAGAGGAAAGATCATAAGTTATTTTAGAATCCTTAAATTTCCAGTTGTACATTTGAGCCATTCCAACATTTCTGTATTACAAATGGTACAAAGCAGGGATGTTTACCTAACATAAGTTAGAAACTAGGAAACAAAATGGTAAAAGAAATATATGACTTCCAGAAAATGGGCAAACACGTGAAGTTACATGCAAGGGATATTATGGTATATCAAAATAGCCATTCAAGAAATACAAATAACTAGGAAATATTCACATTTATTAAAATAAACCCTCTTTCAGCATTGTATTACAGGTAATACCTTTATAAGCAGCATGGGGGTGAATTTTACCTTTGTAAAAAGAAATTATCTGAATGTCTGTGTCTTTTAAATAATAATGACAGTAAAAACAAACACTCAAAAAACACTTGCATATAGCCTGGAATTAGTCCAAGTGACTTTATATATATTAACTCATAGTCCTTAAGACCACAGTCAGCTATGTAATTTGTGGGGCCCAGCGCAAAGTGAAAATGCAGATCCTGCTGTTTAAAAAACAGGAAGAAAGTGCCATTAATAATAGATACTAAAATATAAAGCTTTTCTCTTTCTTATAATTTGTTTTTAAAATTTGCTACTTAATGTCATTCTAAGTAAAAAATAAAAATTTAAATTATTAAGATAAATTTTAGCCTTCACCTTTATATTGTACTATGCCCATTTTAAATGCAAATATAACAGCATTTAACTCATGACAAATATCCAAAATTATGGTTTGTATTTCATAACTCATACGTGCATAGATATTTTGTTCTTACCAAACAGTGGAAACTCTAAACAAAACTAACTCAATTGTTTTTCTTCCATTTCTTAATACATGTACATCTTACCAACATTCTGTCTTTGGCTCATTGATGACTAAGGAAGGCCTGAAAGGAAAAGGAACCATGAGTTGCCCAACCTTTCCCTTTCCTTCTGTGTTTTACCATTTTCAGCATAACTGGTTGGCTAATATGAGAAGCAACATGAATAAAAAAGGCTATGATAGGACTCCTTGGTCATCTGTTTGTTTGTTTTTAACATCTTTATTGGAGTATAATTGCTTTACAATGGTGTGTTAGTTTCTGCTTTATAACAAAGTGAATCAGCTATACATATACATATATCCCCATAACTCTTCCTTCTTGCATCTCCCTCCCTCCCACCCTCCCTATCCCACCCCTCTAGGTGGTCACAAAACACCAAGCTGATCTCCCTGTGCTATGCGGCTGCTTCCCACTAGCTATCAGTTTTACATTTGGTAGTGTATATATGTCCATGCCACTCTCTCACTTTGTCCCAGCTTACCCTTCCCCCTCCCCGTGTCCTCAAGTCCATTCTCTAGTAGGTCTGCGTCTTTAGTCCCGTCCTGCCCCTAGGTTCTTCATGACCTTTTTTTTTTTTTCTTAGATTCCATATATATGTGTTAGCATACGGTATTTGTTTTTCTCTTTCTGACTTACTTCACTCTGTATGACAGACTCTAGTTCCATCCACCTCACTACAAATAACTCAATTTCATTTCTTTTTATGGCGGAGCAATATTCCATTGTATATATGTGCCACATCTTCTTTATCCATTCTTCTGTCGATGGACACTTAGGTTGCTTCCATGTCCTGGCTATTGTAAATAGAGCTGCAATGAACATTGTTGTGGTACATGACTCTTTTTGAATTATGGTTTTCTCAGGGTATATGCCCAGTAGTGGGATTGCTGGGTCATATGATACTTCTATTTTTAGTTTTTTAAGGAACCTCCATACTCTTCTCCATTGTGGCTGTATCAGTTTACATTCCCACCAACAGTGCAAGAGTGTTCCCTTTTCTCCACACCCTCTCCAGCATTTATTGTTTGTAGATTTTTTGATGGTGGCCATTCTGACTGGTGTGAGGGGATACCTCATTGTAGTTTTGATTTGCATTTCTCTAATGATTAATGATGTTGAGCATTCTTTCACGTGTTTGTTGGCAATCAGTATATCTTCTTTGGAGAAATGTCTCTTTAGGTCTTCTGCCCATTTTTGGATTGGGTTGTTTGTTTTTTTGATATTGAGCTGCATGAGCCGCTTGTAAATTTTGGAGATTAATCCTTTGTCAGTTGCTTCATTTGCAAATATTTTCTCCCATTCTGAAGGTTGTCCTTTCATCTTGTTTATGGTTTCCTTTGCTGTGCAAAAGCTTTGAAGTTTCATTAGGTCCCATTTGTTTATTTTTGCTTTTATTTCCATTTCTCTAGGAGGTGGGTCAAAAAGGATCTTGCTGTGATTTATGTCGTAGAGTGTTCTGCCTGTTTTCCTCTAAGAGTTTTATAGTGTCTGGCCTTACATTTAGGTCTTTAATCCATTTTGAGTTTATTTTTGTGTATGGTGTTAGGGAGTGTTCTAATTGCATTCTTTTATACGTAGCTGTCCAGTTTTCCCAGCACCACTTATTGAAGAGGCTGTCTTTTCTCCACTGTATATTCTTGCCTCCTTTACCAAAAATAAGGTGACCATATGTGCGTGCATTTACCTCTGGGCTTTCTATCCTGTTCCATTGATCTATATTTCTGTTTTTGTGCCAGTACCCTTCTGTCTTGATTACTGTAGCTTTGTAGTATAGTCTGAAGTGCAGGAGCCTGATTCCTCCAGCTCCGTTTTTCTTTCTCAAGATTGCTTTGGCTATTCAGGGTCTTTTGTGTTTCCATAAAAATTGTGAAATTTTGTGTTCTAGTTCTGTGAAAAATGCCAGTGGTAGTTTGATAGGGATTGCATTGAATCTGTAGATTGCTTTGGGTAGTAGAGTCATTTTCACACTGTTGATTCTTCCAATCCAAGAACATGGTATATCTCTCCATCTGTTGGTATCATCTTTAATTTCTTTCATCAGTGTCTTATAGTTTTCTGCATACAGGTCTTTTGTCTCCTTAGGTAGGTTTATTCCTAGGTATTTTATTCTTTTCGTTCCACTGGTAAATGGGAGTGTTTCCTTAATTTCACTTTCATATTTTTCATCTTTCGTGTATAGGAATGCAAGAGATTTCTGTGCATTAATTTTGTATCCTGCTACTTTACCAAATTCATTGATTAGCTCTAGTAGTTTTCTGGTAGCATCTTTAGGATTCTCTATGTATAGTATCATGTCATCTGCAAACAGTGACAGCTTTACTTCTTTTCCCATTTGGATTCCTTTTATTTCTTTTTCATCTCTGATTGCTGTGCCTAAAACTTCCAAAACAATGTTGACTAATAGTGGTGAAAGTGGGCAACCTTTTCTTGTTACTGATCTTAGTGGAAATGGTTTCAGTTTTTCACCATTGAGGACGATGTTGGCTGTGGGTTTGTCATATATGGCCTTTATTATGTTGAGGTAAGTTCCCTCTATGCCTACTTTCTGGTGGGTTTTTGTCATAAATGGGTGTTGAATTTTGTCGAAAGCTTTTTCTGCATCTGTTGAGATGATCATATGGTCTTTCTCCTTCAATTTGTTAGTATGGTGTATCACATTGATTGATTTGCTTATATTGAAGAATCCTGCATTCCTGGGATAAACCCCACTTGATCATGGTGTATGATCCTTTTAATGTGCTGTTGTATTCTGTTTGTTAGTATTTTGTTGAGGAATATTTGCGTCTATGTTCATCAGTGATACCGGCCTGTAGTTTTCTTTCTTTGTGACATCTTTGTCTGGTTTTGGTGTCAGGGTCATGGTGGACTCATCATCTATGTTTCTTAAAATACAATTGCCTTCATTTTGTGTTTGGAGCAGGTTGTGGTTTGAATGATATTTCTGTGTTCTTATCATGCCCCACCCAATTGGGCCTCACCTAGGCACCCTGGGGTTATGGGCTCTCGGAGTGGAAGAATAGAAAAGGCTTCTGAAGCTTTCTTTTTGTCACATGCTTTAGGAGTTACTACCAGACACCAATATCCAACATTATGGAATTAGCTGAGGTCTCCTGAAACTATTTCGGAAAATGTTAAGATTCAAATTTGGCTATTACCATTTACTTACCAGGAGCAAACCTGCTTGAAGCCTTTTAAAATTTTCATAAATTTTGGCAGAAAATGCATTTTAAGAAATCCATAACATGATGCAATATGAAAACTGTTTCTTCCTGAAGATCTGGATTTAAAGGTGGAGGGAGATAAAATAGAGATGAAAGTGAATGGATGAGGAGTGTGGACAACAAAAGACAAATCTTAGCTCCAGAATTCTCTACTGAACTTTCCTTTCCAATGGCTTGGAAGCTGTTTTAGCAAAGGAATGTCTTGGAAGGCACCAACGCATGTCTACACAGATTCCACTAAGGATATCATTGCTTTGTTGAATCAATAGTATTCTTGTTATTGTCCATCTCAGAATTTTTCACAGTGAAACAGGCTTTCTAGTACATTTATCAACAAGCATTCTTTGACAACTTATTCTATTACAGTCAAGGTTGATGGCACTGGGGCTATAATAGTGACCAAGAATTTTTAAGTCTCTATTTTCTCACAAAAACGACTGGATCCATAATAACTCTTCCTAAGTTGGATGCATGCTTACCATCTAACGGAAGGCCAAGATTTCTTCTCTCAACTTTGCTCTTACTTTTATTTTTTTTCAGGCCCATGTGTAGAAATGTTAAATGCTGAGCAAATTTTTATTTAGTACGTGTAGACTTCTGCTGTGTGCAATTTGTTGCCATATGTGAACTGATCTCTTTCATTTTAGAAGCTACAGAAAAAATTCCATGCACACACTTGCATTCACATCCTTGAAAAACACCTTGGAGCATTCCACAAAGTTTGATGAAGTAGGGCATGCAGGGTTCCTTTGTAAATTCTATGATATTTATAATACAAATCTGTTTTGAAAAAGTATATTGACACTTGGTTAGTAATTATATTAATGTGTCAAAATAGAAATATTGATACTTAAGAGTCATACCTTGTAGTTCAATTTGGTAAAAATTGAAGTTTACTGAATTCCTCTGTCTTATGATGTGGGAATGGGTGTGCTTTCTACCTGATTTTAAATTGTGACCCTCCCATTTTTTATTTATTTATTAGGTCAATTTGACATGTAAGATTGTGTAAATTTCAGGTGTGTACACTGTGTTACTTTGATACATTTATATATTGTAATATAATTACTATCGTAATGATATTCATCACATTACATACTTATAGTACAATATTATTGTCTATGTTCAATAAACAGTACATTACATTTCAATGCCTATTTTAGTACTCATTGCTGGTTTGTAGGCTTAAATACCATCAGTTTTATCCCCCCACCCCCCTTCCCTGGTAACCACCATTTTACTCTCTGGTTTCGGTTTTTTTTAACAAGTTTGATTTTTTTAGATTCCACATATAAGTAAGCTCATACAGTACTTGTCTCTCTCTGTCTGACTTATCTCGATTAGCATAACATGCTCAAGGTCAATCCATGTTGTTGTAAGTGGCAGAATTTCTTCCTTTCTCACTGCTGAGTAATATTCCATTGTGTATATATACCACATCTTTTTTATCCGTTCATTTGTTGATGGGCATTTGGGTTGTGTCCATATCTTCGCTATTGTGAACAGTACTGCCGTAAACATGCGGGTGCATATATCTCATTGAAGCAACTGGAAATTTTTGAAACTGGAATAGAAATGGCCTACCACTCAGAAAAGCAATATTTGGTTGTTCTCTCTGACATCATTTTAAAATAATGCTTATGAATTTCTTTAAAAGTATCAGACATTTCAGTTTTTCCACCATCAGCACCATCCTGATGATTGTGTTAGGAAGATGAGAAAGCAGTGGTTCAGAGCACAGCCCACAGAGCACCCACCTGGTTTGATGCTTGGCCCTGCCAAGGTTAACTGTGCAACTTACCATGGGCAAGTTACTAAACTTTTCTGTTTCTCAGATTCCTAACTGATAAAAGAGAGGTGATAATAGTACCTTCCCGTAGAGTTGCTGTGCCTATTAAATAGTCAAGTGGTCATAACAGGGCCAGGCAACTAGTAAACACTCTATAAGTATTAATTATTAATTCCCTGGATACAGTGATATCCATGATTCTTAGTCACTGCTGCTTACAGCTTTTATAATTGCCTAAAAAATGTTGCAGGTTCTTCACTCCAACTTCTAGTTGGAGCTGATAAATTAGTTCTGGATGCCAGGACATTGATCTCTCCCAAGGCCATTGGCAAAGCAGCTCTTTTTGCTTAGACACAAATCAAGATGTCCCTGTACAGCACCATCCACAGTCTTGGAAGAGGCGTCTGGGCTACTTACAGGCTTCCCTACAAATGTGTTTCAGTGTCTTTCCACATCACATGCTTTTCTTCTTCCACAGAGTGTGTATATATTTTATAAAAGTATATATATATATATATATATATATATATATATATATATATTTTACATATGTGTATGTATGTATATATATACATTTATACTGTATAGATTAGCACATTTTTTATGCCACTCACAGGAATTTATTCTTCCATTAAATAAGACTATAGCAATTTGAATTGTCTATTTAGTGCTGCAATTCCATCCAAGATTTATGCTAATTAAGATTTTTTTCTTACATCAAAAATAAGACTCCTACAAAAAGAAAAAAATCACTCGGGAAAATAATTTAAAGCTTTCGAAAAGAAGTACATTTCATTTACATTTGGAAATAAGAAAGGTAGCTGTTATTCCTTGACACTGACAGATGCCACAGAATGTGCTAATCTACACATATACACATATATGTATATAATATATATATATATACACACACATATGTAAAATACATATATATATAATACACTTGAAATCTTTGACTTTGCTAATTGCTGTTTAATTATTTAAAGATATTAATGGAAACTTATTTACTTGGTTATTTATGATGAAACAAGGTTGAATTTCCCCACTATCCAGCCTCTTACACAGGTATGTACCTCTACATTCGATTCTAACAAATTCCCTTTCAAAGACCCTGTTTTTTTGTTTGTTTTTGAGGGGAAAGGCATATGATAGAGACTGTGAGTTAATATCCAGTATCCATTCTCTTCTCTTTCTTTGTAAGAGAACCCTTATTTTTTGTGGGGGGAAGGGATAATTCATCACATCTCAGACTTTCTTGCAACTATGTGCAGTCACAGGGGAAAGTCTTAGCCAGTGAGATTTAATAAGAAATGTGAGGGACTTCCAGAAAGGATGATTAAAAGCTGTTGACTCAGTTGGGAGGGGTGGATTTTTCACCCTTTCTCCATCAGAAATCCAATGTGATAGTTACAACTCCAGCCATCATCTAGGAATAAGAGGTGAACTTAAAGATGGTAACCAGAGCTAGGATAATGCAGCAGAAAAAGCCTGAGGTTTTTATGACCACAGGCAGCTATATCAACCCTGGACTGCTTACCTCTAGACTTCTATTATGTGGTAGAGAAATAAACTTCTATCTATCTTCCTTAAGCTACTGTTTCTTCAGCTTTTCTATTATATATAGCCTTATTGAATCTTAACAGATATAGGAGAAGTGGGTCCTCATCTGGGGCAATTCAGATGGGAGCTCATCAAAGTCTCAGGGCAGGGAGGAGGATGGGTCTTTTGTTGAATGACCCATGGTCAAGGTGCAGACCACAGTGAGAGGAAGTTGTAGCTTCTCTCCCAGGGGCAAGATGATGAGCTCACAGGAATGACAAGGGATGGTCCCCAGTGTTGGCTTGGCTTCCTGCTGCTGTCAGGGGCTAGAGCTGGCATTTGGTTGACTCTCTCCTCTTGAAAACGTTGTAAACACTCTGCTCTATTCCTCTCTATTTCCCTCTCTGTTTCTCCTTTAAATCTAAAATCCTAGTTTGGGAGTCAAAAATAATATTACAAATAGTTTCTTTCTCTTTGAAATTCTGCTCTAACAATCTTAATTCTCCTCTGGGCAATATGATTGCTTCTGAGTGATGAGTGAAAAGGTCAGGACGTAAGGGAAGAAAAACACAGAAATTAAAAGTTTATGGGGCTTCCCTAGTGGCGCAGTGGTTGAGAATCTGCCTGCCAATGCAGGGGACACGGGTTCGAGCCCTGGTCTGGGAAGATCCCACATGCCGCGGAGCAACTGGGCCCGTGAGCCACAACTACTGAGCCTGCGCGTCTGGAGCCTGTGCTCCGCAACAAGAGAGGCCGCGATAGTGAGAGGCCCGCGCACCGCAATGAAGAGTGGTCCCCTCTCGCCGCAACTAGAGAAAGCCCTCGCACAGAAACGAAGACCCAACACAGCCAAAAAAAAAAAAAAAAAAAAGTTTATGGTATTATCTCATTACAAGTACCTGCCACCAGGATGCCTTCTAACACTGTGGTAATATGAAAACACATTCAAGGAAATCACAATCAGTGTAGTTTCTGTTTACTTTAAAAAATACTAACAAAAGAAAAGTATCCATCAAATCCCCTAAGAAGTATTGTTCTGTATTGAGCATGCCTACTTCAAGAGAAAATTCTCAAAAGGAGAACCCATGAATATAGTATCAATAGATCTTGTCAAAAAGTAAGTATGACATTATCAACATTTAGTACATCATTTTATGTATGAAAACCAGCGATTTGAATATACAGCCTTGCTGTCTACCATCTTCTTAAAAGCTATTTGCAATCACACTGCTTCCAATACCTATGGTGGCATTGGAAGTGAATGAAACTATTGTTTTCCATAAGGAACTACTAGTAGAATTTTTCATTTCACTCTTACAGGGTGTGAAGTGGAGATGTTTTACAACCAACCTCTTACATTGGGAATGTTACAAGAACAAAATGTGGAGAGTGTCCGTGAGACAGTGGGGAGACCACAACAGCTATAAGAATGCAGGATGGAGTAAAAGTCTCAAGCAGTGACATGATTGGGAGTATTGGTGAGGAAAAAGAAACAAGATTCTAAGAATGAGTCTGTGACTGGGAGAAAGGACCAGAGTTCACTCTTACTGGGGTCAGGGTGCCACCCCCTTTTTGCTCTCCACTGGTGTTTGACAAATTTGATATTCACTTATGATCAACAAAACTTCAAACACTAGTAGAAAGAGCTGCAGACATGTACTCCAGATGGAATGAAGTAACTGTCTTATTTCTGGGTCTGACTATTGCAAGTTATCTACTATCTATTTAATAAGACAGTAGATCGTCTCATGATTCATTCATTTATCAGCAAACATTTCTTGACTTGTCCTCCTTCCTTCCTTTCAGCACAGATAAGAGTTTCCTCTGTTTTTATTTCTTTTAGTCATTTCAGCTGAGAAACCTCTGGAACTATATGCAAAATGTGCATATATATGTACATATTTATTTCCAATCATTGTTGAATTTTGAAAAATCATTTATGAAAAACAGAAGTTTGGCTACAATGTAACATACATTACTATTCAGGTGTATAGGAATTATAGTGTGGGCAAAAAAGTTATACTTGATTTTCAAATGTGCCATAGATTTAATTTTAAATTTTATTGCTTTGAAATATTATTGATTTTTCTAGTTCATTTTATCAATTTTTAATTTATTAAATTATGCAACCAAGGATGGAACTTTCTAAGTATTAGTCCATTCTAGTGAGCAAGAATTTTTTTATCAAGCATAGTAACAGGAAAGTGAGATACATGGGTTAGAAACTCATATCAGTGGAAAAATTCTTCAAGCACTTGACCATAATTGTAGCTTTATATTGGATTCTAAACTTAAACTTGGATGGGTACATTGTCATTTACTTGTGGAATCTAGTCACTTGCCTGTCAACAAATGATCAGAGTGCAGAAGCCTTTTCACATTTAGTCTGTTTATAAATTGCTTGGTACTAAGACAAATCAATTTTTGATAATAAAATTGCCTTATTGATAAATATGTATGAAGGAGAGAGTGGATGGGTCAGTATTATTCTATAATTTGATTTGAATCGGGGATGAAAAATGGTGAGATAGTCCTTTAAGTACTTTCTGTTAAATACTTTTTAAGTGAGGCTTGGATTTGACATAGTAATAAAAAATTCATTCTAGTTTAATTTCACAGGTAGCTGATTTTAAATCTCCGAGGTCTGTACTTATTAACAATGGCATATAAGAAAGGAAGAGTTCCATTTATAAGTCTCCTGGTAAACAAAGAAAAATATAAATGCCACCTGCCATGGTTCCCTGCCCCCGTCCCACACCCAGCATAGGGTGGAAGTCACTTGTGGACAAAATCAACTTTGTCAGGATAACCAGTTTATGAATTCCCCTGGTTCTTGCATGCACTGCAGGGTTTCCATTCTTCCAGTGCTGGGGCAGCCTGGGGAGTGGAACTGGACATCTGGGAATTCTCCTCGCACAAAGGGTGTAAAGCCTACAGAGGGCTGTCTGTGGGCAGGGTGCCCAGTGGGCGGTGAATGCTCATTCCACCAGCTCCTGCCCGTCCCACAGAATCCTCATCTCCCTCGTCCTTCCATCAAAACCCAGGCAGTGAATAGAGATCTAACTTCTCCGGGATTAACTACTTTACCTTAAATAAGGAGACAAATTGAATAAACCACAACATTCTTCTGATTTGGTCACACTAACCCATAAAAATGTGATCTTTGCTATCTCTTGAAATAAAATATACATACTACTTTATTAAAGGCAGAAAAACATATATAGGTGAAAATATCCAAAGCAAAGCCTGACACCAGCTTTACTTTTTAAAAAATTCCCAGCCAACCTTATAGAATCATCAGCAAAAATTTCACAAATACTCTTCTCAGAACAAAGTGAAAAACATTAAAAAAATCTTTCTAACACTCTAATGAGACTTCTTTTCTTCAAAGGTTTTTCTCTCCTCATGTCCTTTGCTGTAACCTTCTCTGTATCCTCAACATCCTTGGTCTTCCCAGGACCTGGTAGATAAACCCGTCCTTAAACTCCTTTCTTTTTTTTTTTTAATTTAACATCTTTATTGGAGTATAATTGCTTTACAATGGTGTGTTAGTTTCTGCTTTATAACAAAGTGAATCCCTTCTTTTGCTTTCAAGTCCTGGTTCTCATTCATTTCCTCTTTAAGTTGCTCTTTTTCAAGAAACAAATTTTAAATATGCTGGTTGCTTTATTTTTATATGATAGGTAAAAATTTAATATATATGATTTATGATTGTAAAGTAAGTAAATGGGGGAAAGACTTGGGAATCAAATCTTAAAACGTCTGTTCTTATATTGAAATCAGTATCAGCTGGAGACACCTGACACCGTTTTCAGTCTCCAGAGCCTTTACCTCACACTAGACTTGCTTTAACTCACATGGATCAGGATCCTACTGACGTGCTCAAGGTTTTGTTCCCCTGGGGATATTTAGGACCGTGCTTTATTTTTGTTTTCAAAAGCCAGGGCCTCCTGTCACTAACATCCTGTATTTCCCCGAAAATTTTCATTTATTCTAATTTCTTTTAACTGTGATAAAATACACAATAAACATAAAGTTTACCATCTTAATCACCTTTCAGTATACACATCAATAGTATTAAGTTCACTCACATTTGTGTGTAACCAATTTCCAGAACTCATTTTATCTTGCAAAACTGAAACTCTGTACCCATTAACCAATGACTCCTCATTTCTTTTCTCCCTAAGACCCCAACAGCCACCCTTCTAAATTCTGTCTCTATGAATTTGGCTACTCTAGATACCTGATACAAGTGGAATTATGCAGTATTTGGCTTTTTGTAACCGGGTTATTTCACTTAGCATTATACCCTCAAGTTTCATCCATGCTGTAGCATGTGTTAGAGGTTCCTCCCTCTTTAAGGCTGAACAACATGCCATGTATTGTCAAAAACCCAAAAATAGCAAACTTAAGCCACCCAATCAATAAAATAGTATTTAGTAAGAGTTTATTGTGTATATAAAACAGTTCACAGACTGGGTGTTCTCAAACCAAGAGTGGAATGAAGCTCAGAGATATATTGTTACAGACAGCTTATATACAGTGAAAATGCAGACGTTGTTTATTCTTTACAATGATTGGTTATAGAATTAGAGCTTTCCTGGTGATAGGGAACCCATTAAAAGTCGTTACCTCGGACTAAAGTTTTACTGAGCTCTGACCACCACAGCAACAGCCAGCTCTACCCACCACCAGAGCCTCCCATCAAGCCTCTTAGATAGCCTCAACCACCAGAGGGTAGACAGCAGAAGCAAGAAAAACTACAATCCTGCAGCCTGTGGAAGAAAAACCACATTCACAGAAAGATAGACAAGATGAAAAGGCAGAGGGCTATACACCAGATGAAGGAACAAGATAAAACCCCAGAAAAACAACTAAATGAAGTGGAGGTAAGCAACCTTCCAGAAAAAGAATTCAGAATAGTGATAGTGAAGATGATCCAGGACCTTGAAATAAGAATGGAGGCAAAGATCAAGAAGATGCAAGAAATGTTTAACAAAGACCTAGAAGAATTAAAGAACAAACAAACAGAGATGAACAATACAATAACTGAAATGAAAACTACACTAGAAGGAATCAATAGCAGAGTAACTGAGGCAAAAGAATGGATAAGTGACCTGGAAGACAGAATGGTGGAATTCACTGCTGTGGAACAGACTAAAGAAAAAAGAATGAAAAGAAATGAAAACAGCCTAAGAGACCTCTGGGACAACATTAAATGCAACAACATTCGCATTATAGGGGTCCCAGAAGAAGAGAGAGAGAAAGGACCAGAGAAAATATTTGAAGAGATTATAGTCGAAAACTTCCCTAACGTGGGAAAGGAAATAGCCACCCAAGTCCAGGAAGCGCAGAGAGTCCCATACAGGAAAAACCCAAGGAGAAACATGCCGAGACACATAGTAATCAAATTGGCAAAAGTAAAAGACAAAGAAAAATTATTGAAAGCAGCAAGGGAAAAATGACAAATAATATACAAGAGAACTCTCATAAGGTTAACAGCTGATTTCTCAGCAGAAACTATACAGGCCAGAAGGGAGTGCCATGATATATTTAAAGTGATGAAAGGGAAGAACCTACAACCAAGATTACTCTACCCGGCAAGGATCTCATTTAGATTCGATGGAGAAATCAAAAGCTTTACAGACAAGCAAAAGCTAAGAGAATTCAGCACCACCAAACCAGCTCTACAACAAATGCTAAAGGAACTTCTCTAAGTAGGAAACACAAGAGAAGAAAAGGGCCTACAAAAACAAACCCAAAACAATTAAGAAAATGGTCATAGAAACATACATATCAATAATTACCTTAAACATGAATGGATTAAATGCTCCAACCAAAAGACACAGGCTTGCTGAATGGATACAAAAACAAGACCCATATATATGCTGTGTATAAGAGACACACTTCAGACCTAAGGACACATACAGACTGAAGGTGAGGGAATGGAAAAAGATATTCCATGCAAATGGAAATCAAAAGAAAGCTGGAGTAGCTATACTCATATCAGATAAAATAGACTTTAAAATAAAGAATGTCACAAGAGACAAGGAAGGACACTACATAATGATCAAGGGATCAATCCAAGAAGAAGATATAACAATTATAGATATATATGCACCCAACATAGGGGCACATCAATACATAAGGCAACTGCCAACAGCTATAAAAGACGAAATCGACAGTAACACAGTAATAGTGGGGGACTTTAACACCTCACTTACACCAATGGACAGATCATCCAAAATGAAAACAAATAAGGAAAGAGAAGCTTTAAATGACACAATAGACCACATAGATTTAATTGATATTTATAGGACATTCCATCCAGAAACAGCAGATTACACTTTCTTCTCAAGTGCACACGGAACATTCTCCAGGATAGATCACATCTTGGGTCACAAATCAAGCCTCAGTAAATTTAAGAAAATGGAAATCATATCAAGCATCTTTTCTGACCACAACACTATGAGATTAGAAATGAATTACAGGGAAACAAACGTGAACAGCACAAACACATGGTGGCTAAACAATACGTTACTAAATAACCAAGAGATCACTGAAGAAATCAAAGAGGAAATCAAAAAATACCTAGAGACAAATGACAATGAAAACACGATGATCCAAAACCTATGGGATGCAGCAAAAGCAATTCTAAGAGGGAAGTTTATAGCTATAAAAGCCTACCTAAAGAAACAAGAAAAATCTCAAGTAAACAATCTAATCTTACACCTAAAGGAACTACAAAAAGAAGAACAAACAAAACCCAAAGGTAGCAGAAGGAAAGAAATCATAAAGATCAGAGCAGAAATAAATGAAATAGAAACAAAGAAAACAATAGCAAAGATCAATAAAACTAAAAGCTGGTTCTATGAGAAGATAAACAAAATTGATAAGCCATTAGACAGACTCATCAAGAAAAAGAGGGAGAGGACTCAACTCAATAAAATTAGAAATGAAAAAGAAGAAGTTACAACAGACACCACAGAAATACAAAGCATCCTAAGACACTACTACAAGCAACTCTATGCCAATAAAATGGACAACCTGGAAGAAATGGAGAAATTCTTAGAAAGGTATAACCTTCCAAGAGTGAAGCAGGAAGAAATAGGAAATATGAACAGACCAATCACAAGTAATGAAATTGAAACTGTGATTAAAAATCTTCCAACAAACAAAAGTCCAGGACCAGATGGCTTCACAGGCGAATTCTATCAAACATTTAGAAAAGAGCTAACACCCATCCTTCTCAAACTCTTCCAAAAAATTGCAGAGGAAGGAACACTCCCAAACTCATTCTATGAGACCACCATCACCCTGATACCAAAACCAGAAAAAGATACTACAAAAAAAAGAAAATTACAGACCAATATCACTGATAAATATACATGCAAAAATCCTCAACAAAATACTAGCAAACAGAATCCAATAACACATTAAAAGGATCATACACCATGATCAAGTGGGATTTATCCCAGGGATGCAAGGATTCTTCAATATATGCAAATCAATCAATGTGATACACCATATTAGCAAATTGAAGAATAAAAACCATATGATCATATCAATAGATGCAAAAAAAGCTTTTGACAAAATTCAACACCCATTTATGATAAAAACTCTTCAGGAAGTGGGCATAGAGGGAACCTACCTGAACATTATCAAGGCCATATACGACAAACCCACAGCAGACATCATTCTCAATGGTGAAAAAGAGAAAGCATTTCCTCTAAGATCAAGAACGAGACAAGGATGTCCACTCTAACCACTATTATTCAACATAGTTTTGGAAGTCCTAGGCACGGCAATCAGAGAAGAAAAAGAAAAAAATGGAATACAAATTGGAAAAGAAGAAGTAAAACTGTCACTGTCTGCAGATGACATGATACTATACATAGAGAATCATAAAAATGCCACCAGAAAACTACTAGAGCTAATCAATGAATTTGGTAAAGTTGCAGGATACAAAATTAATGCACAGAATTCTCTTGCATTCCTATACACTAATGATGAAAAATCTGAAAGAGAAATTAAGGAAACACCCCCATTTACCATTGCAACAAAAAGAATAAAATACCTAGGAATAAACCTACCTAGGGAGACAAAAGACCTGTATGCAGAAAACTATAAGACACTGATGAAAGAAATTAAAGATAATACTGACAGATGGAGAGATATACCATGTTCTTGGATTGGAAGAATCAATATTGTGAAAATGACTATACTACCCAAAGCAATCTACAGATTCAATGCAATCCCTATCAAATTACCAATGGCATATTTTATGGAACTAGAACAAATCATCTTAAAATTTGTATGGAGACACAAAAGATCCCGAATAGCCAAAGCAGTCTTGAGGGAAAAAAAATGGAGCTGGAGGAATCAGACTCCCTAACTTCAGACTATACTACAAAGCTAGAGTAATCAGGACAATATGGTAACGGCACAAAAACAGAAACATAGATCAATAGAACAAGATAGAAAGCTCAGAGATAAACCCATGCACCTATGGTCAACTAATCTATGACAAAGGAGGCAAAGATATACAATGGAGAAAAGGCCGTCTCTTCAATAAGTGGTGCTGAAAACTGGACATCTACATGTAAAAGAATGAAATTAGAATACTCCCTAACACCATACACAAAAATAAACTCAAAATTGATTCAAGACCTAAATGTAAGACTGGACACTATAAAACTCTTAGAGGAAAACATAGGAAGAACACTCTTTGACATAAATCACAGCAAGATCTTTTTTGATCCACCCTCTAGAGTAATGGAAATAAAAACAAAAATAAACAAATGGGACCTAATGAAACTTAAAAGCTTTTGCACAGCAAAGGAAACCATAAACAAGACCAAAAGACAACCCTCAGAACGGGAGAAAATATTTGCAAACAAATCAACGGACAAAGGATTAATCTCCAAAATATATAAACAGCTCATTCAGCTCAATATTAAAGAAACAAACACCCCAATCCAAAAATGGGCAGAAGACCTAAATAGACATTTCTACAAAGAAGACATACAGATGGCCACGAAGCACATGAAAAGATGCTCAACATCGCTAATTATTAGAGAAATGCAAATCAAAACTACAATGAGGTATCACCTCACACCAGTTAGAATGGGCATCATCAGAAAATCTACAAACAACAAATGCTGGAGAGGGTGTGGAGAAAAGGGAACCCTCTTGCACTGTTGGTGGGAATGTAAATTGATACAGCCACTATGGAGAACAATATGGAGGTTCCTTAAAAAACTAAAAATAGAATTACCATGTGACCCAGCAATCCCACTACTGGGCATATACCCAGAGAAAACCGTAATTCAAAAAAACACATGCACCCGAATGTTCATTGCAGCACTATTTACAATAGCCAGGTCATGGAAGCAACCTAAATGCCCATCAACAGACAAATGGATAAAGAAGTTGTGGTACATATATACAATGGATATTACTCAGCCCTAAAAAGGAACGAAACTGAGTCATTTGTTGAGACGTGGATGGATCTAGAGACGGTCATACAGAGTGAAGTAAGTCAGAAAGAGAAAAACAAATATCGTATATTAATGCATGTATGTGGAACCTAGAAAAATGGTACAGATGAGCCAGTCTGCAGGGCAGAAGTTGAGACACAGATGTAGAGAACAGACATATGGACACTAAGGGGGGAAAACTGCGGTGAGGTGGGGATGGTGGTGTGCTGAATTGGGCAATTGGGATTGACATGTATACACTGATGTGTATAAAACTGATGATTAATAAGAACCTGCAGTATAAACAAACAAAGAAACAAAACAACTAATACTAAACTTTCATTGGGTTATTTGTATGGAAATATGTTAATATAAATGTTTCAGACATTACATGAAATTTCTAAAAATCTTATATGTTCTGGTATAATGTTATAAGTCATAATCCTAGTTATTACTTTAAAATGTATATCTCAGAAATAACTAATTTTCTTGTCAACTGCATTATTATGAACTTTCATCAAATCTTTAACCGTGGTCATTTTTAAGTCTTTTGTCATTTACAGACAGTTCTGGGTGTACTCTGATGATTTTGCAAATATGTTCCTATAAAAGGGTTTCATCTTCAAGAAATTCATGGAAAAGACTCTGACAAGTACAGGTTTCTGGTAACTGATTGTACTGCTGAACTGAATGAATAAGCATTTTCAGAATTCTAATGAAAAACTGATGAACTCATAAAAGTGCTAACAAAAGATCAAGATGAAAAAAAATTAATTACATGGGACTGAGTGAACTGATGAGGATGAGTATAATTTTTGTGACTTTCTGTTTGAATTAAAAAAAAAAAATCCCACAAGGACTCAGAGGCAAAGAATATACAAATCAATTTTCACTGCAAAGTAAAGGAGCTGTTACAGTGGAGGATTACCGGACTGAATGTCAATATTATGACATTGTATGAGTGTGTTTCGTGTTTGGTAATTGCAATCATTGTTGCTTTTGTTGTGGTCATCCATGTGCAATGCTTGGTGTCAGTCCATTTATCTCTTGTAAAAATAAAATACAGTGTGTGTGTGTGAAAATACAAATAAAAATAAAATAAAATAAAGAATAAGCTAAATTGTTTCACTTATGTGTTTTAAATGGTTTTGTCTGCTCAGGGAATTTTCAAATTTGGTCATTTTGTATTTGACCTTAACAGTGTGTGTAATACCACATTTTGTTTCGCCACTGATCTGTCAATGGACACTTGGACATTTGGGTTGTTTCTACCTTTTGGCTGTTGTGAACACTGCTGCTATGAACATGGGTGTGCAAATATCTTGTCGAGATCCTTCTTTCATTTCTTTTGGGTATATACCTAGAAGTTGAATTGTTGGGTAATGTGGTAATTTTATTTTTGCTTTTTTGAGGAACTAACATACTATTTTCCCTGGGGACTGCACCATTTTATATTCCCACCAACAATGAACCAGGGTTGCAAGTTCTCCACAGCCTTGCCAATACTTATTTTCTGTTTTTATTTTTATTTTTATAGTAGCTGTCTTAGTGGGTTTGAGGTGGTATCTCATTATGGTTTTAATTTGTGTTTCCCTAATTATTAGTGCTGTTGAGCACTTTTTCATGTGCTTGTTGGCTATTTGTGTATCTTCTTCAGAGAAATGTTTATTCAAGTTCTTTGTCCATTTTTAAATGGCATTGTTGGCATTTTTTGTTTTTGAGGAGTTCTTTGTATATTCTTAATATTAACCCTTTATCAGATATATGATTTGCAAACATTTTCTCTCATTCCAGTTATTGCCTTTTCATTCGGTTGATTGTGTCCTTTGATACACAGAAGTTTTTACTTTTGATGTAGTCTAAATTATTTATTTCTACTTTTGTTGCCTGTGTGTTTGGTGTCATATCCAAGAAATCATTGCCAAATCCAATGTCATGAAGATTTTTCCCTTTGTTTACTTCTAAGAGTTTTATAGTTTTAGCTCTTATGCTTAAGTCTTTAATCCATGTTTCGTTAATTTTTGTATATAGTGTAAGATAAGGGTCCAACTTCTTTCTTTTGCTTTTGGCGATCCAGTTTTCCTAATACCATTTGTGAAAGACACAAATTTCCCCATTAATTATCTTGACAACTTTGTTGAAAATCATTTGACCATATATGCAAGGGTTTATTTCTGATCTGTCTATTCTATTTCACTGGTGTATGTCTTTATGCCGATAACATTGTTTTGATTTCTGTAGCTTTGTAGTAAGTTTTGAAATTAGGAAGTGTGAGACCTTTTTCTTTTTAAATAAATTTATTTATTTATTTGTTTTTGGCTGCATTGGGTCTTTGTTGCTGCACATGGGCTTTCTCTAGTTGTGGCAAGCAGGGGCTACTCTTCGTTGTGGTGTGCGGACTTCTCATTGCTGTAGCTTCTCTTGTTGCAGAGCATGGGCTCTAGGCACACGGGGTTCAGTAGCTGTGGCACGTGGGCTCAGTAGTTGTGGCTCATGGGCTCTAGAGCGCAGGCTCAGTGGTTGTGGCCCATGGGCTTAGTTGCTCCGCGGCATGTGGGATCTTCCTGGACCATGGATCAAACCCGTGTCCCCCTGCATTGGCAGGCAGATTCTTAACCACTGCACCACCAGGGAAGTCCCATCTGCTCTATTTTCAATTCCAGAGAAAAAGGAATTTTATGATGACACCTGGCAATAATAGGTTCACTGTAAATGTAAATTCCCTCCCTTGTTTCCTTCAGTAATAGGCCTTGAACAACCCCCAAGGAATTTTGCATTGTCCATTTGGCCTTTGATTTTTTTTTTTTTCTTCTTTTCAGGGCTGAGAATCTGAACCCCTCTGACAAGCCAACTTTTTAAATAAACCATAAGAGAGAGTCTAATTATTTTTTAGGACTTTGATAATCTTTTTTTTTAAAGGGTCATCCATTCACCTGTTTTGTTCACTTAGAACACACATCATAATTTTCAAAGTCATTTTGAAATAATGGAAACCCTGCCCAACACTTTAAAGTGAAGAGCTTAACTTTAATAGATTTTGAGGGGCATCATAGCAACCACTCCATAGTGAAATTTATCAATTTCTCAGAGAGAATTTCCACTAAATCCATGAAAGAGACATTTCAATTTTACTTTCTTAACATTTTTTTCTACATAGTTCCAATAAGTGGATCTTCTTAGGTATCCTCACTCTTGAGACTTCATTTAATGACCATTAAAAACATATCTGATGTTATCCTACTCAGGTGATCTCCTTTAGCAGCACTAGATTCTGTCAGACCAAAGATCGATTGATAGATAGATAGATAGACAGATAGATGGATAGATAGATAGATAAAGGGAATATTTTTATACTATATAATCAGCCAAAAACTTAATTCAAAAATAGAATATATGTGTGTGCTTTTCAGCTTTATTTCTGTATAGGAAAAAATATAAGGCAAAACCTTCTTGATCCTAAAGAAGTATTGACAAAAACTGAGGTTTAGAAAGTACATTCATACTTGCTAATCTTGGTTTTCCTGGGTGATATGAATGGGAGAAGATTTATTTGGTTGTACTTTCAGATATTAGTTGTTTCCAAATTGATGACTTAAAAATATCCTGAATGCAAATCAAAATAGAAATTTCTACCAAGTGTGTGGACAAGTCAAGCATGAAACAGGAAGAACTGAATGCACATTCTGCAAGTAGGATTCAGAATTGCACAGGCTATTAAAATTAAATAGCGTTAACAATGCAGCTCTGAATAACCAGGGAATAATGCCTGCATAGAAAATTTCTGTGTGTGAGCAAGACTTCTTCTTTTTTTGCTATCTTTAAAAGTAATATCAAATTGTTATGCGCATTCATCTATAGGGATTTATAATCCATGCACTGTTTATAGGACAGTCATTTAGTGTTTGCCTAGGTAGCTGTGTGGACTGTGTATAAGGACATGCATATGTATAAGCAGAGAATTATTTTAAGTAGTACTATGATAATTTAATGATAGGGAGAGAATTTCCACAATCTAGCAGCCTTACTAGTTGCTTGCTTAATGTGTTCTAGTGAGTTAAGCATTTAGAAGTCAATATTTATGATAGCCTTTTTTTTTTTTCCTGGCAAAATGACCATTAACAGAATTTATAGAAAATACTTTTTCTTTTAAAATATTTAGGTATTCAGTAAAGGTTTGTTGATTTTGCCACACTAAGTATTCTTTGATTTTTGTTTTTCTGTTTTATTTTGTTTCGTTTTTACATAACCACCCCAGGTTTCTTTGATTACTGTTAGCATGGTATGTCATTTTCTATCCTTTTACTTTTATTTGTATGCTTATGTTTAAAGTGGCTTCCTTTTAGGCAGCATATAGTTGGGTCTTGCTCTTTTATCGAATCTAACAATCTCTGCCTTTTATTTGAACTAGTCATTTTCTTTAAAAAAAATACATTTACTTAAAATAAAAAAAAAAAGTTCATCCATTTCTCCCATCCCCACCCTGCCTCTTGCGACCACCAGTCGGTTCTCTGTATCTCTTTGTATCTAATAGTTTTGTTTTGTTTTTTTAATTTATTTTTTAAATTTTATTGAAGTATAGTTGATTTATAATGTTGTGCTAATTTCTGCTGTGCAGTAAAGTGACTCAGTTATACATATATATATATTCTTTTCCATTATGGTTTATCACAGGATATTGAATATAGTTCCCTGTGCTAAACAGTAGGACCTTGTTGTTTATCCATCGTATATATACTAGTTTGTATCTGCTAATCCCAAACTCCCAATCCTTCCCTTCCCCACCCCTCTCCCTTGATAACCACAAGTCTGTTCTCTATGTCTGTGAGTCTGATTCTGTTTCATTGATATGTTCATTTGTGTTGTATTTTAGATTCCACATATAAGTGATATCGTATGGCATTTGTCTTTCTCTTTCTGACTTACTTCGCTTAGTATGATAATCTCTAGGTCCATCCATGTTGCTGCAAATGGCATTATTTCATTCTTTTTTATGGTTGAGTAATATTCCATTGTATATATATACCACATCTTTATCCATTCATCTGTTGATTGATGTTTAGGTAGTTTCCAAATCTTGGCTATTGTAAACAGTGCTGCTATGAACATAAGGGTGCATGTATCTTTTTGATTTATAGTTTTGTCCAGGTATATGCCCAGGAGTGGGATTGCTGGATCATATGGTAACTCTATTTTTAGTTTTTTGAGGAACCTCCATAATGTTTCCATAATGGCTGCACCAATTTATATTCCCACCAACAGTGTAAGAGGGTTACCTTTTTTCCACACCCTCTCCAACATTTATTATTTATAGATTTTTTTAGATTCTATATATAAAAGAGATTATACTGTATTTCTCTTTCTCTGTTTGACTTATTTAATTTAGCATAATGCCCTTGAGGTCAATCTGTGTTTTTGCAAATGGCAAGATTCCATTTTTTATGGCTGAGTGATATTCCATTATATATATATTATATATATATAATATATATCTACCATAATTATATATATACACATTATATATATATATATATATATATATACACATTATATACATATACTACAGTTTATCCATTCATTCATCAATGGACACTTAGGTTGCTTCCATATCTTGGCTATTGTAAATCATGCTGCAATGAACATAGGGGTGCAGATATCTTTTCAAGTTGGTGTTTTCATTTTCTTTAGGTAAATACCCAGAAGTTGAATTGCTGAATCATATGGTAGTTTTAGCTTTAATTTTTTTTGAGGAAACTGCATACTATTTTCCATAAGGCTTGCACCAATTTACATTTCCACCAACAATGCACAAGGGTTCCCTTTTCTCCATATCCTCACCAACACTTGTTATTTCTTGTCTTTTTGATAATAGCCTTTCTTAAAAGTGTGAGGAGATATCTCATTGTTGTTTTGATTTGCATTTCCCTGATGATTAATGATGTTGAACATATTTTCATGTATCTGTTGACCACCTATATGTCTTCTCTGAAAAGAATGTTTATTCAGACTTTCTGTCCATTTTTTAATTGGATTTTTTTTTTGCTATTGAGTTGTATGAGTTCTTTATATATTTTTGATATTAACCCCTTATCAGATATATGATTTGCAATTACTTTCTCCCATTTGTAGGTTGCCTTTTAATTTTTTCCATGGTTTCCTTTGCTGTGCAAAAGGTTTTTAGTTTGATGTAGTCCCACTTATTTATTTGTGCTTATTTTGCTTTTGTTTTTGGTGTCAGATTAAAAAAATCATCATCAAGACCTATATCAAGAAGCTTACCACCTATGTTTTCTTCTAGGAGTTTTATGGTTTCAGGTCTTACAGGAAAGTCTTTAATCTGTTTTGACATAATTTTTGTGTGTGGTGTAAAAATGTGGTCCAGTTTCACTCTTTTGCATGTGGCTGTCCAGTTTTCCTGACAACATTTATTAAAGAGACTGTCCTTTCCCCTCTGTATATTCTTGGCTCCTTTGTCATAAATTAGTTGACTATATATGTGTGAATTTATTTCTGGGCTCTCTATTCTGGTCCACTGATATGTGTCTGTTTTTATGCCGATACGATACTGTTTTAATTACTATAGCTTTGTAATATAGTTTGAATTCAGGGAGTGTGATACCTCCAGCTTGGTTCTTCTTCTCAAGATTGTTTTGGCTATTTGGTGTTTTATGTGGTTCCATGCAAATTTTAAGACTGTTCTAGATCTATGAAAAATACCATTGGAATTTTGATAGGGATTGTATTGAATCTGTATATTGCTTTGAGTAGTATAAACACTTTAACAGTATTAGTTCTTCCAATCCATTAGCATGGAATAGCTTTCCATTTATTTGTGTCTTCTTCAATTTTTTTCATCAGTGTCTTATAGTTTTCAGTTTACAGGTCTTTCACCTTCTTGGTTAAATTTCTTCTAGTTTTTTTTTTTTTTTTTTTCTGATGCAATTGTAAATGGGATTGTTTTCATAATTTGTCTTTCTGATAGTTCATTATTAGTATATAGAAATGCAACAGATTTTGTGTATTGATTTTGTATCCTGCAAATTTATTGAATTCATTTATTAGTTGTAACAATTGTTTTGATGGAGTCTTTAGGGTTTTCTAAAATATGTTTTGTCATCTGCAAATAGTGACAGCTTTACTTCTTCCTTTCCAATTTGAAATTTTATCTTCTTTTTCTTGCCTAATTGTTCTGGCTATGACTTTCAATACTACATTGAATAAAAGTGGCCAGAGTGGACATTCTTGTCTTATCCTTGATCTTAGAGGAAAAGCTTTCAGATTTTCACCATTGAGTATGATGTTAGCTATGGGTTTGTCATATATGACCTTTATATTGTTAAGGTACATTCTCCTTATACCTGCTTTGTTCAGAGTTTTTATCATAAATGGATGTTGAATTTTATCAAATGCTTTTTACACATCTAAATGAGATAATCATATAATTTTTATTCTTCATTATGTTAATATGATATATCACATTGACTGAGCTATGGATGTTGAACTATCCTTGGATCCCTGAAATCCTACTTAGTCATGGTGTATGAGACTTTTAATGTATTATTAGGTTCAATTTGCTAATAATTTGTTGAGGATTTTTGCATCTATGTTCATCAAGGATATTGACCTGTCATTTTAAACTTTTTTGTGGCATTCTTGTCTGATTTTGGTATCAGGGTAATGCTGGCCTCTTAAAGTGCATTTGGAAAAGTTCCCCATCTTTTATTTTTTGAGAGCGTATGGGAAGGATTGGTATTAGTTCTTCTTTGAATGTTTGGTAGAATTCACCAGTGAAGCCACCTGATCTGGGACTTTGGTTTGTTAGGAGGTTTTTGACTACTGATTTAATCTCCTTGCTAGTAATGGGTCTCTGTTCAGATTTTCTATATCATCATGATTGGGAAGTTGTATGTTTCTAGGAATTTATCCATTTCTTCTAGGTTGTTCAATTTGTTGATATATAACATAGAGTCTCTTATGATCCTTTGTATTTCTGTTATTAGTTGTAACATCTCAAAGTATTCTTTATGAAATTTTAATTTAAAGTATAATCTGCATTATTTTAAGTTTTATTCTTTGAGTTATTCTTTGAGCTGTTGTAACATAACTTTGGCTTTTTGGCCCTTTCTGTTTACTTTTTCTCCATTTTTAACTTAGTTTTAAAGATTGTTATTTCTTAAACACCAAATCCTTTTTTTTTAACCTTTGGCTTTCTGGAGGGATTTGGGTTGTTGTTGGGTTTTGGTACATTGTTGATGGTGACAACAAGGAAGTCTGGGCACAGGGTGACCATGGTAGAAAGTGCTCACACCTTGGAGATGTAAGATGTTGAAACCCATCAACTTCCCTGTATGGTCCTACTCCTTTGGCTTCTTTCACCCCCAACTCCTTCAGTGTCTGTTCGCCAAATATTTTTAGCCAGTGTGATTTAAGAATTCCACAGTAGGCTTTTCAAGGCAAATTTATCTTATTTGTTCATACAGCACATTTGGATTCGTATCACCTTAGGCAGTACCCAGTTTATAACTCCCAGATGGCAAGTATATATTGACTAGTTATGTGCTAATTTTGTGCCATGTGTTTGCTGCAAACTGGCTGTTAGGAACTCAGAATGCATTTTTCCAAAAAACATCACCATTCTTGTATGTAAGTTCCTAAGTCAGTCGCTTAACAACTGTTTAATTAATCCTCCTCCTTTCTTTTATTAAAACAAAGTCTTGGTGCACTGAATTCATTTCTGTATACATTTACAACAATCTCAAGGAATTAAATTCTTATTTAGGTTAGTTTTAAGCCACTCCTTCTAGAGTTCAGTGAGATAACTAAAGGGAGAAGGATTCAGAGATGGCAAAACCAGGGCAGAAGGTCAACTTCTCTTGGGGCAAACAGGAGAAGAACTGGGGAAGATGTCCAGCTTGAGGGACTGAGGAACGCAGAGGCAGAGATGGGCACAAACAACTGCTGGGTGAAAATTCCAGAAATCTGTTGATCAGTTTCAATGAGAGAACAGACACAGAGACCAATGCCTTTTAGCATGCATTTTACTTCTAATAAAGTGAAATAAATTTATGAGCATCTCCCTAAAATGGCTTAGGTGGGAGATCCTCAAAAGATTCCAGAGGGCAAGGGATGTCAAATGGACACTAATAGTTATGACTAATGGCTTTAGCTCTCAGTCTTGATGACCTCAAACCAGTTTTTCCTTCATATCTTAAATTTCTCCATCTCCCACTTCTTTACTGCCACAGGGATTGCAGGCATCCAGCTACTGAACTGGAGAATTGAACGTGAAAGCAATGAAAAAAATAGCAGAGTAATGTTCCAATGCCCTTAATTAAAAGAGAAGAGCTTAAAGCTATGTTAAAAACAAATCAGTGTGTTGTTTGGAATGCTGGTGCTTAAGGAAAAGCAAGTCTAATTAGAGGATGAAGAGATTCCAAATGGGACTTGTGGCTACTTTCAAGGGTTTTAAAAGTTAGTGGCATTGATTCCTTTTGAACCCATTTCTTTTCAGTGTTTCTACATAAGTCTGGACCAACGCCTTTTCCCCCACAAGCTTTTAGCTTGGCTCACAAATGGAATTAATATGTAGAAATGGAAGAAAAGAAAGATTCCTGAGATAGACTGACAGAAAGTGGGAAAAGGAAGAGAAAGAAGGAAGATCAAAGAGGATATTGGGGGGGAAGATTTCTCAGGGCAGAACTGAGAGGGTTAAGGGGGAGAGACGTGAGTAAGAGATAGAAGAAAGATCAAGAGCAAGTGTGGAGAGGTGGGCAGAGAGAAAGAGAGGGAGAGAGGGAGAGACCGTTGCAAAATTTGGCCTCTTTTCACAGGTGTCAAATAGAAGCTCGGAGACAGAGTTTTGGATGAAGTAGAAAAGAATAGGTTCCAGTGCTTTGGCAGGCAAAGGGGCCACAGTGGGCTAATGCCCTCAAGACTGCGTGTTCTGCCTGGAGGGGGTAGTGAGGAGTCATATAGTGCTCAAGGAGCAGGGTGTGACCAGCTCATGGACATTCTTCTGATTGGTTGGTGGTGAGGTAATGGGGGGTCAGCATTATCAACCTTCTGGTAGTCTGGGGTCTGCGTGCTTGTGGGCAGCATACAGTTAACTTCTTCCACCTGGTGGGGGTTTCAGTATCTGCAAAACAGCTCAAAGGACATGGCTTAGAATATTATCTATAGCCCTTGAGGAAGAACTAAAGGTCCTTGTTTTTGTTTAATGGCTAAAGTATTATTTTGTCTTGCTTGACTGTTTTCCTTTCTTTCTGCATTTTCTCACTTCTCTGATTAAATTTATTCTTTGGCAAAAGTTTTTCTACAGAAAAAAGGCAGGCAGAGGACATGTGTAGGGGGTCTATTCTGGGAAGGCCTTACAGGGTCCTGCTCAGTTACAAGAGGAGGAAGATGGGGGCAGGTGGAGATTCTGTGTGCATCTCATGGTAGCAATCTCTCATTAGATGGTGCAGAGGACTTCTGATCTCAGAGCTCTTTAAGCTGCAGCCAGAGTGGTGCTGTGGGCCTGGATGTGCTTGTTTTAAGTCAGAGAAACCTGAAATCGGAGTGCCTTCAGACCCCTGTTCTTAGCATGGGTCTGAAGGCACATTAGATTCACCCTGGGAGCTTTAAAGCTGCCTGGACCTGCCTCAACTCCCAGAGACAGTACCGATTGGCCAGGGGAGAGGCCTGGGTGTTTATAAAAGCTCTGGGCAGTTCTAAGGCACAGCCAGGTTGAGAACCTCAGGGTAGGTCCAGAGACCTTGGGGCATCACGCAAGTGGTTCCTTGTGTTTGTGGGATGCTGTCGTTAAGCTAGTGTCACCTTTAGCAGTGTGACTGTGTCAAAGTGCTTGTTTTTACTAATTCCTTCAAAGAAGAGGCCCTCCAGTGTGCTCACCAGCGCTGACACTTTCTAAGGAATTTGGGCTCCTCAAAAACCATAGTTAACCTGGAAAAATACGGCATCCAATAGAACTGTCAAATAGCTCTTTCAACTACATAATTTTTACATTATAAAATATTTCTTTGTAAAATAAATGTTCCTATTCCCTGTTTGGGGAATTCTCCTGCTGCTTAGATACACAAAAAGGCAAGGAAACTCCACAGATTCTGACTATCAATTAACATTGTCAAATTTCTTTGAACAATACTCAGAGAATTCTGTTAGTGAAAAACAAATACTGCAACTGGATTTTTAAAGCAAGAGCCAAGCAATTTGAAAGAAAAGATCTTTACTAGCTGAGTTATTATCATCATCACTATTATTAGTTAGAAGCTATTTTTTAATGGAACACTTATTATATGTCAGACATTGAATTAGGTGAGTTATATAGGAAATCTTATTGCATTCACACAACTCTGTTTTCAGGATTCAAATGTTATTGATAGTGATTACAAAAGTCAACCCAAACATTTAAGAGTTTTGTTCACACCCCCCAAGAAATCGCTGTGGAACAGTGAAATCTTTGTCTGGAAGTTAGAAACCTCGAAAAACCTATTCATTTCTCAAAGTTGCATTTTCTTTGTTTATTAAATGATGTGTTCAGATGGATTGATTTTATAAATTTATGAAAATCATGGTAGGAAGAAGTAGTTGGATAAAACTATGAGCCATTGAGTGCAATACTAATATATTTTTGATGGACGGTGCTTTTCAGTTTCCATTTCCATTATAAATGTTATTATTTTTGATTCTCACTCGCAGCTCCCTTGTGAGGTGAGCAAGATGGATATCACTTCACCATCCCTGGGAGGAAGCCTGGGAATGTTACTCTTTCTTAATAAATTCTACAGAAAAAGCAGTCAGTTTTTGTTTTCTTTCTTGCAGTGCGAAGCAGTGAGAAAAGTAAATGAAAGTTTCTATGATTGCTAAAACAAATACACAAAGAAATGTAAAAGCTTGACTTTTTCACTACGCATTCAAACATTTTACAAATCTTCATTTTACTAAAGAAGAAAATCATGTGAATTTTTCCTCTCTAAAATACTCTACTTGAAAAGGCAATTCAGTCTCCTAGCAACCAACATTTCTCCAAATGAGAAAAATGTCTGGAGGAAGGGAGAAATTACAATTACACACAATGAATGGACTAGAATTCTCATGAGCCTAGAAGAGAATCATAAAGGGTATCTTAGCCCATTTCCATCCTCTCAGTGTCAGCTTCTGGAATCCTCAGAGGCTCCAAACAGGGTCACCACCAAGGTCAAATGCAGTGGCCTACCTTATGCCTATGCTTGGTGTGGGGGCCCCTTTCTTTCTCACCCCCTTGGAACTTTGTCCTTTCTAAAGGAGCAGCATTTTTATAACCAAGGTCTGGAAATCCTCTGGGGCAACGCAGTTCATAATCACTAGACTCATATGGCTATTTAATTTTAAGTTTTAATTAACTTAAATAAAACAAAACTAAAAGACAGTTCCTCATTCACACAAGTCACATTTCAAGTGCTCAACAGTCTCATGAAGTAATGGCTACCATATCGGACAGCTCGGACTTGGAAGATTTCCATTACCACAGAGTTGAGTGCTGCACCCCCCACCCCTCCCCCGCTGCTCTGCAGAGGGATTCGGATGGAGAAACTTCAGTCAGGAAGGCTTGGCTGGATGAAGAGCTTCAATATTATCTCCCTGAATTTTACCTCCGTCTTGAAATTTTTCTCACCGTATTTCTACATTAGATACTTATTTCTCCTGTAGTCCTTTCCAATTAGAAGAATCTTTTTTGGGGGGTGGGGGGCAGAAGGAAAGAAGCTTTTTTTTTAAAAAAATAATTAATTAATTAATTTTTGGCTGTGTTGGGTCTTCGTTTCTGTGCGAGGGCTTTCTCTAGTTGTGGCAAGCAGGGGCCACTCTTCATCGAGGTGCGCGGGCCTCTCACTATCGCGGCCTCTCTTGTTGCAGAGCACAGGCTCCAGACGCGCAGGCTCGGTAGCTGTGGCTCACGGGCCTAGTTGCTCCGTGGCGTGTGGGATCTTCCCAGACCAGGGCTCGAACCCTTGTCCCCTGCATTGGCAGGAAAATTCTCAACCACTGCGCCATCAGGAAAACCCCTGGAAGAATCATTTTAATAACTAGTTAGTTATGTTATGAATGTGACTCAGGGTTACAGAAGGGAAGAACGGGAGAGGACAAGTATCTTTTTGCAATCAAGCAATTGATGTTTCCTACAGATTTAAATCTAAAGGTTCACAGCAGCAGTAGGAACAGCAGGTCACAAGCAACAAAATTCTCCCTCAAGATAACTAAATATAGGATAGTCTGAGCACCTGATTATTTTGGTTCTTATTTTTGGATCTCCGTGTTTGGCTGGCACAGAAGGTAATGCTGGCATTCATGCTTGGGTTGAACAAAGATTTCAAGACAGGTTGAGATTCTCTCCTGGATTTCCTCATCTCCTTTTCTCTTTCCTCCTTGTGCACTGACATAATCTGTTGTCTCGGTGTCCCATCCAGTGAAACAGCTTACTGCCTTGGAAGAGAAGAGGAAGCAGAGAGGAAGAGCAGTGATCCTGTGCTCGAATGTGTCTGCACGGACACTCCAGGGCATGGGATGGCAGGACTAGTAAGTGAAACATCTGGCCCAGGCACCACCAGCACAAATGTCCCAACTGGACCTCCACTACCCCATGCCTCTGCTGGACCTCCGTCCACAATGGACACTCTCCTTCTGGACAACACCGTCCATTTTGGATGGAGGGGCTTCTGTCCCTGCTGAAATGGATAACTTGGCCAAACCCATGTGTCACTAGTCAAAAAAACTTCTCATGCTGACGTTTTTGACCTTAATTCCACAGCTTTCATAGGGTAAGCCCACATTTATAAAAATATATCCTATGCCACCATAAAGCAATTCTAGGCTGATATTTCCTTTTCCATACAACTGAAAATTCTTTCTTCAAAAAATATTCTTTTCACGCACATATACATCTCCAGAAGTCTTTTAATCTGAAAAAGTAGATGTCAGCTTGAGAGGTGAAGTAGAAGAAGCCAGAGCAAGAAATCTCTGACACCTTGATCTAGCCTATATAAATTAAAGTGTGGGTTGTTAGGAAATGGCCAAATGGAAGGGCTCTGTGAGCTTCTGTTCCCATAAGACATTGGACAGGACGTGATTGAACAGTGATGCCAGGGGACGGTGTTTACTGACACACTTGGCAGGTGGTCAGCACCCTGTTTCTGGCAACAGAGAATCAATTTTAGGTTAGAATCCAAGCAAGAATTGATCCATAGCAGTAGTGGAGGTTTAAAACACTCCTCCTTCCACATGGCTGCAACGTGGGGAGAAGAGACCAGGGCAGAGAAAAACTAGATGCATAGACACCATTGAGAGACTAAACCGTTGTTAAGTTGGTGATGCTGTTTCCTTAGTAACTAGAGCTGGCAACCAACCATCCAGAGCAGAGTAAAGGGAAGGAGGAAAAACCACCTTCTGAGAAATCAGTGAATAAATAACAATAAAGGAGAAGAATCATAAACAGTCACAGCCTGAGTTTGGCCACTTTATTTTCATGCAAGTTGGTGTCGTCCTCAAGCCCCTATTTCTGCCTGGTAGTAGGAAAAAACCTTCGTTGTAGTAGGAAAAACTCAAAACCATTTTGTTGAGTTTTGTCACCTCAACAAAACTCAGTCACTTCTGGTTTGAAATACAGTCGGACCAGGAATTAAATGAATTTTTCTGGGCCCTCCCCCTTCACACACACACCTCTCTCCTGAGCTGGAACTCTGAGACGCAGCTGCTTGTCTCTCCCGTGGCTCAGGTTGTCACATGGTCCCCTGGGAGGCTGTCTTCTCCTGGAGCTCCAGACAGGAAATCGGGGCCCGCCCCTGTGCTTTTGGATCCCTACACACATGCGGGGTTTCAGCACTGCCTCTTTCTGGGGTTGAGATGATGATGACAAGGTGCGGGTTCGGAGAGGGGGCCCTGGAGAGGCCATTATCTTGGTGTCTACCTGCCTTTGCTCTCTCTCATCTTCTCCATTCCTGGCCCTCCCATCCACAAGCGTTGCCGTCTCTTCCCGGTGTGGAGGGAGACTGAGTACATCGTTGTGTGCTCTTCCTCTTGGTGTGATTTACAGCCTGGACTTGACGCCCAAGTGCTCCACTCTCTGGGCCTTTGGAAACACAAATCCTCATCTCTCTTAACAAAGCCAGACTCCTGCAAGTGAATGCCTTGCTTCCTCATTTGCTATTTCTGTTATAGATTTATGAAAATTAATTTAGCACTTTAATTGAGGTCTTGTTCTAGGTCTTACCCAGTGTCCTCCTGGAAACAATGAATGACATTGATTCATTGGGTGGAGAGCCCAGGGGTAACTCAACTAGAAGCCATGAGGAATCACAGAATGAAAACATCAGTTCCTAGGCCAAATAAGATGCTATTATGATGACGATCATGATAACTATCATGTGTTAAGCTTTTGATATTTGCCAGGCCCTGTTCTAAGACCTTTCTTTCCCTGTCTCCTGTAATCCTTGGGTCTATTCCGTGAAGTAGACACTGTTCCCATCCCATGTTACTGATGAAGAAGCTGAGTCTCAGGGAGCCTGGGAAACGTGACTGGAATTGTCCAGCCTGGAACTAGAGGAGAAAGTGTGTGAACCCCTACGATCTGAGTCTGGGGCCCTTGTTCAGAACCTCCACATGCTTCTTCCCTGCTGGGTGTCCTGAACGTCCCCCAAACTATGGGAGAACGAAAAGAATTATTAAAGCACTTTTCCCATGTGGTGTTAACTATGTATTCTTTCATACTTTGAAAGAAAAGATAACTCCCAATATAAAACTGTGTTAGAGCACTCAAAAAGGAAAGGCTACTCAATTGATTTTCTGAGTTACATTACCCTAATACGAGAAAAACCAATGAAGGTAGTCTAAAAATGAAACTATTAATGTGAGATAACAGAAAATATGCATTTGGGTCTCTGCCCCCAGTCCCTGGCACAGAGCTCCTAAAATCCTTGTAAATTCCTAAGTGATGAGAGCACTAGGAGCATCTTTTGCTCTAATGCGGTGACTCTGGGTGGGCTCCTGGATGGCGGCTTGTCACAGATAGACCAAGCCATGATTAAATGCTTGGAACTTTCAGCCCCATCCCCACCCCCCAACTTCTCCAGGGAGGGGAGAGGGACTGGAAATGTAGTTAATGATCCATTTTTGCCTATGTGATAAAGCTTCCATAAAAATTTCAAAGGATGGGCTTCTGAGAGCTTCTAGGTGAATGAGCAGATCCACACACCAGGAGGGTGATGCAATCCAAATCCATAGGGACAGAAGCTCCTGCTTTTGGGACCCTCCCAGACGTCTTCACCTGGCAGTTCATCTGTATCCTTTATCATATCCTTTAATCAACTGATAAACATAAGTCACAGTTTTCCTCAGCTCTGTGAGCCACTCTAGCAAATAAATTGAACACAAGGAGGGGATCCTGGGAACCTCTGATCAGTATTCGAAGCACAGGTGACAACTTGGCCTTGTGATCAGTGTTTGAAGTGGGGTGGGGGCAGCCTTGTGGGACTGAGTCCTTGACTGGTGGGGTCTGGCACTCTCTCCAGGTAGAGTGTGTCAGAATTGAGTTAAATTCTAGGACACCTAGCTGGTGTCACAGAGAATTGCTTGATGGTGGGGGAAATCCCCACGTTTGGTAATCAGAAGTGAAGTGTTCTGTGTGAGTAGTAAAAAAGACACACAAAAGAAATGTAAGTTTTCCCAATACAATAACGATAATGGTCTAGAGGCCACATTTGACTTGTATATCTGTGCCTGCCCGAGGCAGCTATACTGCTAAAGATATCTATATTACTAAGAGGGGCACACATACTAGCTTCACTTACTCCCTACTATCTTATGCTTGACTGGTTCACACATTGATATTATTTGCTGGTTCCTGAAGATATTTGCGTTGACACTAGTGTCACTTATGATTGTACATATGTAATCAGAAACACAATTTATTAGATTCTTTTCATTTGTGGATACAACTCTTGAAGTTTGTCAACTGTCGCTCTTTTAAATTTGGTTAACTACGGGTTTTGAATTCTGTACATGAGAAGATGCACATGGGGTCACCAGAGAGTTAGCCTGTCAATCACCAGCACTTACATCTCCCAATTGTGTTCTCTAATTATGAAAATAGACTCTTCTACATATTAGGGGTGAAATCATGAACTGTCAGGATAGCCATAAATGTGGAGAGTCATAAATGACTTGGTATGTGCTAGAAAGTAGAAGACAATCACCTACCACAGCCAAGTAAGGCTTCATCTAGAATGTATTAAGGGGCAGAGCTATTAGAAAGCAACACTTTGAAAGCAACAAGAACTGGCCCCAAGTAGTTTTCTGGCAGCATCTTTAGGATTCTCTATGTATAGTACCATGTCCTGTGCAAACAGTGACAGCTTTACTTCTTCTCTTCCGATTTGGATTCCTTTTATTTCTTTTTCTTCTCTGATTGCTGAGGCTAAAACTTCCAAAACTATGTTGAATAATATTGGTGAGAGTGGGTAACCTTGCCTTGTTCCTGATCTTAGTGGAAATGGTTTCAGTTTTTCACCATTGAGGATGATGTTGGCTGTGGTTTTGTCATATATGGCCTTTATTTTGTTGAGGAAAGTTCCCTCTATGCCTAAAACTGGACAGGTATATGTAAAAGTATGAAATTAGAACAGTCCCTAACACCATACACAAAAATAAACTCAAAATGGATTAAAGACCTAAATGTAAGGCCAGACATTGTCAGACTCTTAGAGGAAAACATAGGCAGAACACTCTATGACATAAATCACAGCAAGATCCTTTTTGACCCACCTCCTAGAGAAATGGAAATAAAAACAAAAATAAACAAATGGGACCTAATGAAACTTAAAAGCTTTTGCACAGCAAAGGAAACCATAAACAAGACCAAAAGACAACCCTCAGAATGGGAGGAAACATTTGCAAATGAAGCAACTGACAAAGGACTAATCTCCAAGATTTACAAGCAGCTCATGCAGCTCAATAAAAAAAACAAACAAACAACCCAATCCAAAAATGGACAGAAGACCTAAATAGACATTTCTCCAAAGAAGATATACAGATTACCAACAAACACATGAAAGAATGTTCAACATCACTAATCATTAGAGAAATGCAAATCAAAACTACAGTGAGGTATCACCTCACACCAGTCAGAATGGCCATCAACAGAAAATCTGCAAACAATAAATGCTGGAGAGGGTGTGGAGAAAAGGGAACCCTCTTGCACTGTTGGTGGGAACGTAAATTGATACCGCCACTATGGAGAACAGTATGGAGGTTCCTTAAAAAACTAAAAATAGAACTACCATACGACCCATCAATCCCACTACTGGGCATATACCCTGAGAAAACGATAATTCAAAAAGAGTCATGTACCAAAATGTTCATTGCAGCTCTATTTACAATAGCCAGGACATGGAGGCAACCTAAGTGTCCATCATCGGATGAATGGATAAAGAAGATGTGGCACATATATACAATGGAATATTATTCAGCCATAAAAAAGAAAGGAAATAGAGTTATTTGTAGTGAGGTGGATGGAGTTAGAGTCTGTCATATAGAGTGAAGTAAGTCAGAAAGAGAAAAACAAATACAGTATGCTAACACATATATATGGACTATAAGGGAAAAAAAAAGGTCATGAAGAACCTAGTGGTAAGATGGGAATAAAGGCACAGACCTACTAGAGAATGGACCTGAGGATATGAGGAGGGGGAAGGGTAATATGTGACAAAGTGAGAGAGTGGCATGGACATATATACACTACCAAAGGTAAAATAGATAGCTAGTGGGAAGCAACCGCATAGCACAGGGAGATCAGCTTGGTGTTTTGTGACCACCTAGAGGGGTGGGATAGGGAGGGTGGGAGGGAGGGAGATGCAAGAAGGAAGAGTTATGGGGACATATGTATATGTATAACTGATTCACTTTGTTATAAAGCAGAAAGTAACACACCATTGTAAAGCAATTATACTCCAATAAAGATGTTAAAAAAAAAAAAAAAAAAAAAGAACTGGCCCCAAGAGTGAAGAAAATATGTTAACATAAAAAAAAGAAGGCCTAGAAAATTCATTCTCGGGGGACGTTTTGTGTACTAAGAAACTGCTCCGTATACCTAAGCAGGCCCTGAGGGCATTGGGGAACTGAAGAATCAGTGATGTTCCTAACTGTATCACAGATTCATTACAGAAAGTTTAGGTTCAGCAGATTTAAAAGGCAAGATGCAAGTAATTCATTAAAAATATATAGACCAAAAATATACTAAAAATCATAAAGGGTATTTTTGTGTGAAATGGGGCCGACTATAATTGTCTGGAATTTATCCCACCCCTTGGCAATATTTGGTTGGATAAATCATTAATGCTCATATCACAGTTTTGCAAAAGAATTTACAAAACAAGACAAGGCGTCTTCCTACCCATATGGTCTTTGCAAACTGTCTGCCTGTGGAAGATTTGTAAATTGAAGAATGAATGTGCAAAAAAGAATCCTAGGTGTAGGAATGAAGGGCCTTTCTTGCTATTTTAGAGAGAGAACTGTACCCAACACACAGGGTAACTACCAAAGAGCCCTTGGCTGGTGTTACGTGCATAACTAGAATGCCTATGCATGACCAATAGCATTTCCCAAGGGACAGGGGCTGGATTTTCTATGTGCAAACTAGAAATATTTGAGCTAAACAAATTTGTTAAACTATAGTTGTGTGTATGTTGAGGGCAGGGAAAGGAGACCTGTGGTGCATTATTATACTCTGCTAAAATCAGAAAGCTGGAATTGTCAAATCTGTTGCACAGACTCCAGACAGTATCTCCCTATGCCCATATACAGTAAAGAGATTCTTTCAGGGAATACTTTCCCATTAATAGGCATGAAATGAAAACCCTGAAATCTGAATAATGTTAATTAGCTGCTGACAACATATCAGATGAAGAACTATCTCCACCATGTCTGGTCTACTGTTTGTGTCTGATGGAGGATGTTGGAGGTGGCAGGTTTTCAGCAGAAAACAGAAACATGGAAATTAAGGAAGGCAAAGGATGGCCAGTGGGTCTTGGTCCTATTTACATTGAAAGGCTGTTTGGGAATTTTTTCAATATCCATGTAACGTGAATTTCAATATTTAATGCTGAAGTTAGTGTTAGAAAGACTATCTTATATATATAAAAAAGCAGTTAGTTACATGGTTTACCACCCAAGGGTCTTGAGTGTTTCCCACTTTATCCCAGGGTTGTATAGAAACTGTGCTGGGAATTTTATCTGCATGACAGAAGGCTGAATGTGAAAAATTGGCAGTTCAGATGAACATCTTGTGATCCTAAGACTGGAAATTGTAAAACTACTAGAACTTAACATAGGGAAAAAGTTTCTTGATGTTGGTTTGGGTGATGGTTTTGGATTTGACACCAAAAGAACAGGCAACAAAAGCAAAAATGGACAAGTGGGCAAAGGACTTTTTTTAAAAGGAGCTATACAAATGGCCTACAGGTACATGAAGAGGTGCTCAACATCGTTAATCATCAGGGAAATGCAAATCAAAACCACAATGAGCTATCACCTCACACCTTTAAAATGGCTAGTATCAAAATGTCAAAAGATAACAAGTGTTGTTGAGAACGTGGAAAAAAGGAATACCTTGTACACTGTTGGTGGATGTAAATTGGTACAGCCCCTATGGAAAACAATATGGAGGTTTCTCAAAATATTAAAAATAGTACTGCCATATGACCTAGTAATCCCACTTCTGGCTATATTTCCAAAGGAAATGTAAATCAGCATCTCAAAGAGATATCTGCACTCCTTGCTCACTGCAGTGTTATTCACAGTAGTCGAGATACGGAAACAACCTAAGTGTCAGTGGATGAATGGATAAAGAAGATGTAGAGGTAGAGATACAGAGATATACACACACAAACACTCAATGGAATACTATTTTGGTTCAAAAAAGAAGGAAATTCAGCCATGTGCAGCAACATGAATGAAATCAGAGGCCATTATGCTAAGTGAAAAAGCCACAGAAAGAAAATACTGAATGATCTCATCTATATGAACAATCTAAAATAATCAAACTCATAGAAGTAGAGAGCAGAATGGTGGTTGCCAGGGCTGGGAGAAGGTGGAAATGGTGAGCTGTCGGTCAAGAGATACAAAGTTTCAGCTACACAAATGAGTAAATTCTGCAGATCTAATGTACAGCAATGTGACTACAGGTAACAATAGTGTATTGGACGCCTAAATTTGCTAAGAGGGTAGATCTTAATTATTCTTACCACATCAGAAAAAAAAGAGAAGAAAAAGAAAGAAAATGGTAACTATGTGAGGTGATGGATATGTTAACTATCTTGATCGTGGTAATTATTTCACAATGTATATGTAGATCAAAATATCAAGTTGTACACTTTCATCTGTCAATTATGCTTCCGTGAAGATGGGAAAAAAACCATTTTTGGATGAAAATTGAAAACCCATCAGGGCACACAGGCTCTCCCAGCTCTCTCTCGCAGGTGCCTTGGCCCCCCTCACACCCCTCTCCCATTATCTGGACAGAGTGTGGCTGACCTTCTGGAGCGAGGCCGGCTTCGCTCCTTGGCTTTACAGTCTGCTACTTGTTTGTTTCCTCTGATGGTTTATTTTGACTTTAACTCTACCAGGCAACAGATATTTGTGTTTTGTCCAGGGCTCAGCAGTCATGAAAATCGTTATTGTACCCAAATTGGGGGTATTTTGTTAAGAATAGATCACCCCATGTTCCTTGTGCCAGCCAGAATTTTACATGTGTACAAGCAAGTCAAAAGTAGCACAGACAACTTAGCCAAATGGATCCAATGGGTGTGGGGCTTGAGGAGACTGAGAGGGAGAGAAGGGTCTGGATTTCCTCTGAGATTGGCCTCCAGCCTGGGCAAAGTCTTCTCTGTGGCCAAGGGAGTCCCTTCGTCTTGAAAACTTAATTTTTTTTTTAATGGTAAAGATCCTTGAAGGAGACTAAGAAGGATAATTGAGTTTCAGAGACAATGTTAAATTGTTTCAAACCCTTAAAACTAGTGGAGCTACTGACAGGATCACTGCCATTTCTTCCTTCTGCATATACTTTTCTTTTTGGCTTATTGCTGTGAGTGTGAATTAAGTCATTGTCAGGCTGCCCACCCGACTTTCTGTGAATTCTGTTCCATGTCCTGAAAACTGCTTCGTATTCTCAACAACTCAAAAGCCAAAAACATTTTCTAGAATCAATGATTTTTAAATTCACATCCTTGGCTACCATTACCTCACCTTTTCTATTTGCATATTTTATCATAATAATGATGGAGGGAGGAGAAGGCCATTTAAAAAAGAAACATGAAGAGAGCAACTAAGCCAAGCAGTGATCCAAGAGTTTGCTCTCTGGTCAGTCAGCTAATTGTTTCCCTGATGAATCCACTCAGACTTACTTTTCAATGTTGATTTATTTATAGGGCATGAACTGGTAATTAGTTATTGACTGTGGGAAAAACAAATTATTTATAAAGCATTTGTTCTATGATGTCACATGATACAGATGAGCTTTAGCATGACCGATGACCTTTCAAAACAGCTTAGTTTATACCTTTGCACAAAAGTCCTCAGTGGCTACAGTGCTGCTTATGATTAATCCAGTTCTAAGTCATTTAAAAACAATCATCCTGAGAACAGATTTTCTTAAAAATAAGCTGGTGTATGTGGTGAAACAATAGCTGAGAAATAGAGTTAAAGAAAGAAATTAGAAGATTTTGACAAAGAATTTTTTTCAAAGCAGTAACAAATAAGAGTTTGTGAATTTCTAAATGTTCCATTTACTCTCTGCCCAGCCATGCCTACTCTCTCCTTGCAGTGACCTTGAACCTATTTTGATATGCCTTTGGATACATCACTTCATCTCTCTGCACATCCATTACTATTTTTTCTCAACCCCACCTTAAAAGTAGCATGTTTCCAGGTGCTGCTGGTGCTTGGGTCAAGATTAAGGAATATGTGAAAGTTTCAAGATGGGCTTAAAATTTCAAAATAAAATGAGTGGTTTCAAAAATATTAGAAAAACAATTGCCTCCACTTTTGAAGTTGTCACCATATCTGTTGTCCATGTAAGTCATTCATTTATTCTTTCAATCAGTAGTTCTTTAGGACTTTTTATGTGCCCTGTTTTGCGTTTATCTTGGCAAACAGTCAATACATTGCTGCCCTCATAGAGCTAACAGCCGTGGCCTGGAGCTCATGTGAGCTTCTTAAAAGAGTTTAAGAATGTTCTCTGGACCAATAAGACATGTGAGCCTGCAAAAGGTACTTAAATAACTGTGTCCTTCAATATCCTTCAATAATCTGGTTGAGGGAAATCAATAGGATTCTACAAAAGAGAGTAATTAATGGCAGAGACACTGAATGTAGAGTTTTGTAATTTGGAATTTCTACTGGTGATCAAGTGGCTGTTAATTTTAAGGGAAAGGGGAATAGTGAGAGGCTCTCTCCAGTTCTCAGCTCCTCTTACTGATGGAAAAATGTATGAAGGGAGGATCACTTTGCTTTCCACCTTCCTCTTTGATCACAAGATGGCAGTGTTTCTGAGCTTTGCTAATGTAGTAACTTGACTTAAAATGGAATTGGGCAGAACTGCTGTAGGGAAATCAGAATAAATGATGTGAAAGAAACTTAGCATGTGAAATAAAACCAATGAGCAAAGAAAAATGACCTGATTGTCCAGAAATTTGCATTTCTGGAGGGTGAGCTTGTGCTTAGGTCTTGAATATATTTGAATGTTTACAATTCAGTGAATTTTTCTAGAACTTCCAAAAGATAAGAGCTGGTAGACACTTGGGGAGGAAAAGAAGCTGATGAGGCTGGGAAATAAGCTGCGGTGAGATAATGAAGGGCACTGTGTACTGGACTAAGGAGTTTTTTTTTTTTTATCATCTTTATTGGAGTATAATTGCTTTACAATGGTGTGTTACTTTCTGCTTTATAACAAAGTGAATCAGTTATACATATACATATGTTCCCATATCTCTTCCCTCTTGCCTCTCCCTCCCTCCCACCCTCCCTATCCCACCCCTCTAGGTGGTCACAAAACACCAAGATGATCTCCCTGTGCTATGTGGCTGCTTCCCACTAGCTATCTATTTTACGTTTGGTAGTGTATATATGTCCATGCCACTCTCTCACTTTGTCACAGCTTATCCTTCCCCCTCTCCATATCCTCAGGTCCATTCTCTAGTAGGTCCGTGTCTTTATTCCCGTCTTGCCCCTAGGTTCTTTTTTTTTTTTTTTAATAATTACTTGATCATTTTTATTTTTGGCAGATCTTTTTTTTTTTAATTAACTAATTTATTTATTTTTGGCTGTGTTGCGTCTTCGTTTCTGTGTGAGTGCTTTCTCTAGTTGTGGCAAGCGGGGGCCACTCTTCATCGTGGTGCGCGGGCCTCTCACTATCGCGGCCTCTCTTGTTGCAGAGCACAGGCTCCAGACACGCAGGCTCAGTAGTTGTGGCTCACAGGCCCAGTTGCTCCACAGCATGTGGAATCTTCCCAGACCAGGACTCGAACCCGTGTCCCCTGCATTGGCAGGCAGACTCTCAACCACTGTGCCACCAAGGAAGCCCTGCCCCTAGGTTATTCATGACTTTTTTTTTTCTTAGTTTCCATATATATGTGTTAGCATATGGTGTTTGTTTTTCTCTTTCTGACTTACTTCACTCTGTATGACAGACTCTAGGTCCATCCACCTCACTACAAATAACTCAATTTCATTTCTTTATATGGCTGAGTAATATTCCATTGTATATATGTGCCACATCTTCTTTATCCATTCATCCGATGATGGACACTTAGGTTGCTTCCATGTCCTGGCTATTGTAAATAGAGCTGCAATGAACATTTTGGTACATGACTCTTTTTGAATTATGGTTTTCTCAGAGTATATGCCCAGTAGTGGGATTGATGGGTCATATGGTAGTTCTATTTGTAGTTTTTTAAGGAACCTCCATGCTGTTCTCCATAGTGACTGTATCAATTTACATTCTCACCAACAGTGCAAGAGGGTTCCCTTTTCTCCACACCCTCTCCAGCATTTATTGTTTGTAGATGTTTTTGATGATGGCCATTCTGAGCAGTGTGAGGTGATATCTCAGTGTAGTTTTGATTTGCATTTCTCTAATGATTAATGATGTTGAGCATTCTTTCATGTGTTTGTTGGCAATCTGTATATCTTCTTTGGAGAAATGTGGACTAAGGAGTTTTGATTCTGGTCCTCACTGGGGAGCCACTGGTGGGTCTTCTTTTTTTTTTATATATAAATTTATTTATTTATTTTTGGCTGCGTTTGGGTCTTTGTTGCTGGGTGCAGGCTTTCTCTAGTTGCAGCGAGCAGGGGCTACTCTTCATTGCGGTATGTGGGCTTAGTGGTGGCTTCTCTTGTTGCAATGCATGGGCTCTAGCCACACAGGCTTCAGTAATTGTGGCACACAGGCTCAGTAGTTGTGGTGCACGGGCTTAGTTGCTCTGTGGCATATGGGATCTTCCCAGACCAGGGCTCAAACCCGTGTCCCCTGCATTGGCAGGCAGATTCTTAACCACCGCACCACCAGGGAAGTCCCATTGGTGGGTCTTTAAACAAGGGGAACGACAGGTATAATCAGATTGTGTTTTGGAAAGATGACTATAGCAGTATTTTGTAGATTGACAATGGAGAGGAAGGAGCATGTTTAGATACTAGGGGCTGTCTAGCTAGTTAAGAAGCAGATCAAATGGTTTAAACAAGACAATTGTCTAGATTAAAACAATGTCAGAGAGATGGAAAGAGATTTGAACGGTAATTAGAAGTATAGTCAATAGGACTCAGTGATTGCTTTGAGCTTTGAGAGAGTCCTAAATTAGGTGACTGGGTAGATAGTCACATTATTATAACTAAATGAATTATATCAGAGAGAGAAAATACGTTTAGGGGAGAAAATAGTTTATTGGGATTGAAGGTGCCTGGTGCCTGTAAAATATCAGCTGGAAAAGACTAGTCATCAGATAAGAATGAGGAATTAGCACTTGAAGGAGAAAGAAAGCGTTTCATAGTTCGGGTCTAGACAGAAAGCTGGGAGTGGGCAAGTGCAGGGTTATCAGTGGTGGAGGACAGTTTATTTCCTAAATAATAATCACCATGGTAATAACAATATTCTCTGTATGGCGACTAATATTTTCTTACAACAATTGCTTTCATGTAAATTGTGTCTAAGGGCATCTTGATTAAAATGTCCTATTGTAGCATTCTGGAAACATGTAATCCAAGGAAAAGAGATGTCTTTTTGGTACAAAGGTGGTTTTAAGGCAAGTTGTCTAGTCCTCCCCCTCTACTTCAATCCTGACATTAACCCTTACATCCTCCTGAAGTTTAAACCCATTTCTGGACAAGAAAGTGAGAAGGGAAGAAAGCCAGGGAAAGTGGTTGTCAACCATGCCTGTGTACCAGAATTACCTATGGCTCTTTGAAAACAATACTCAGTGCTTGGTGGTGACCTAATAGGAAGGAAATCCAAAAAAGAGGGGGTATATGGATACGTATAGCTGATTCACTTTTCTGTACAGTAGTAACTAACACAACATTGTAAAGCAACTATATTCCAATAAAAATTAATCAAAAAAGAAAAAAACAATGCACATGCTTGCATCCTGTCCATGGAGATTTTGATTCAGCAGGTCAAGAGAAAGAAAACTGGGAGAGTAAAGTTATGTGTAAGCCACAGGAGACACATTTAAAGGAGGGACTCGTCAGCCTTGTCTAATGCAGCAGAGAGGCCGAACAAGATATGTATTAGAAGTGCCCTAAATATAGTTGCTGGAGACCCGCTGGAGCCCTTGTGGGAGCATTGCCATTGTGGTGTGAGTGGGCCAGAGCATTTGATGAAGTGAATGGGCGGGTGGGTGTTCTTATGACTCAAGGAATGGAATTTGTCGATTGAAGGGTTTATTGAACAGCTGTGGAGACCTAACTGAGGTTGGAACCTATAGATTTGAAATGGTGCCAACCTGCATTAATTCAATACTGTTGTGGGACTTGGGGACAGAGAAGTAAATAAAATACACAAGGATCTGACATTTTAGAGTAGGGGCAGACCAGATGGTAAACAGGTAACTAAATAAAGCGATGAAATCTCTTAGCCACATTGGATCTGCATGAAAGTGAAGCTGCCCTCTGAGTGCCACTAGACTTTGGTTTGCACCTTATTGCAGCATTATTTATCTTGTAATGTAATTATTTTTTTAGTTGTCTGTTTCCCTGACTAGATTGTAAGTTCTTCTAGATTAGGGAACTTTGTCTACCAGATTTTTCCTTGAATGCTTAATATGTATTCTTAATAGGTCTGGACGGCTTCTTTCTGGAATGCCAGCTGGAAAAAATTGGCTCTCATTCCCCCTTGTGAGAGTCCAACACACCCCAATAATCTGCTTGTGTAGGGAGCAGATGACTGGATCCCTGCAAAGGCCAGGCAACTTGTTTGTCCCTACAACAGAAGAGTGATGTTAGATAAACCCTCAGAAATAATGAGAGAATTGAATGATTTAAACTGTTCATCTTTATGTTGGTTTAAAGATGGCTGGAAGAAACCAAAAGGTGATCAGCAGTGGATTTAATATATTTAGAATCCTGCAGGACATGAGGGAAAGCAATTTTTATGCAAACTTGAAGAGAAAGAGGTTAATATAATTTACGATCCAGTAATTTATTCATCCAATAATATAGAAGATAATTATGTATTTTTCCACCCTGAGACACTATTCTTATTGTTTTAAGCCTCTGTCTGCAAGGTCAGCCCACAAGAGGAAATTTATATTCATTTAGATGCTTTACCTTGGGAACAGCTCTGTAGTTTGACATCCAGGTTTTCTGGAATTAATAGAGAGATTTCAGATTTTCTTTTTATTCAATTACTCTTTTAAAACGTCTTTTGATTTCAAAAATTATTCATCATAATTTTTTAAAAAGTTATGTCTAAAGAAAAAAACTATAAAATTTAATAAAATTTAACTACTTTTTTGTATTTATCTTTAACTGCAATCAAATAGTACAAGGCATGGGCATAACACTTCCTAAAATTGACTAGGTAGGGACCTCTAAGATGTTAGGAGTCCAAATTATGGCGTTGGAAAATTCTGGAATTTTCAGTTCTAAAGGAAGCAGCATAAGCTCTGCCTCACTCTCTTTTTTAATCTTTATTATTATTTTTTTAAATCAAATTAGCTGGAGACACTCATTTACATTATAATTTATTGATTTGCTGTATTTGGGGGCCAAAGTCATTTTGATATATGGCAATTTAAAATAATTGCTCTTCTCGAAATAGAAGGGAAATTAGCTGGCCAGGTGGATGAGCCTATTTAGGCAATATGTCTGCCTGTGTCAGTTCGCCACCCCCAGCACCACCGGCTGGAGTCCCCATCAGGGACACAGACCCATGAGATCATCCCAGCGAGCTATAGATCTTGGATAAGTTAACTGGTCCGATTTTGCTTAGTAATGAGGAGAGTGTCTCTGGAAAATGGGAAATTGGAATCTGTCACCTCTCAGCAAACCGATGAGTGATTGCTCTTGTTTTGCATCTCTGTAGGGTTAGCACAGTTTATTAACTATTCCTCAGCCCTGAGAGCTTAGTGTCATTCCTATCTTATAGGCAAGAACCTGAGAAGTGTGTTGTGAAGCATAATTGTTGAAAACAAAGTGATGGTGAGCAGTGTTCTGGGACTCTTAGGACTCTAGCCTTACCCGCTGTGAGCAGATATACAGATGGGGACGGGAGGGGATTTTAAGGAGATGCTGCCTAGGATCCAAGGTCGGAAGTCAAAATGTTGGCAGGAAGTGGTTCAAAATACCTTATCTCTTAGGACTGACTCTGGTTCCCCAATTCCTGAAATCAAAATTCACAAATACCAATGCTGATGTTGCAAAAATGTGGCAATACTTTCAATAATTCCTGATTTTGATTAGAAATTAATCACTGATGAACAAGAAATGCCAGAATTATCTCAGATAAACCATTTATTTATTAAAGAAACTTGCTGGAGGGAAGGTTCCAAGTTGTCAGTTATTGATTCATTCTTCTGAAAAAAGAAACTTTGGATAAAATAATCTTCCTCTCAAGGAAAAACTAGGAAATCATGAAGTTGGAAAAGACATTAAAGGTAGTCAACTCCAAACTGTCATTTCATTTGAAGTTACTAGGTGATAATGAAAACCCTCTTAGTACTAATTGGGCAGAAAATGCCTACTTTGGTGATAAATAGTATTACTGAAGATGCTTTTTTAAACTGCAGGTCATGACCACTTAGTGGGTGCAGGCCAGCGTTAAAAAAAAAAAGAAAAATAATAGTACAAATTAGGAAATATCAGAGCACATGTCACATTGCAAGGGGAGGTAGGTGTCATGGAACCATTGTCCCAGCTACATCATCTGTACGTGTGTAGCAGCTTATGATATAAAATGTATTTCTTAGAGGGCATCAGAAAATTTTGAAATCTACCAGTGCATTTACATTTGAGAATGAAAGATGAAAGGAAAGAGATTCCTTGCCAGTGTCTTAGCAGGTTTCCTACCTCTTGGGCCATAACCCCTTGCTGAGTCGATTTCATGGACCATTATGGAACTTAGATTATTTCCACACTCAGGATTTTTTTCTCTCCAGAATATAACCAGAACCCCATTTTCCGGTTGTTGGGCTAAACACTTTGCTTTAAAAGTAAGCTTTGTGTTCTTAACCCCCTTCCCAAAGACTCTGTTCTCTACCTCAGATAAATTGTGGCTACCTCTCAACTGTACCCCAAATGCTCATCTAGTTAAGGTTTTAACAATCATGACTAGATTTTATTTGCACAGTATTCTTTCAACCTTTTAAACATGAGTGCTTTTTTGTTGTAGATATTTTTCTAAAACATTTTATACAAGGATAAAACTTCGAATAATGTATTTCAGTAAAAGGGAAAAACTGATCCTGACATTGTGAGAAACACATTCTCTGAAATGAATTTGCCCACATTTCCAGCTGGAACTAATCCATGGAGATACTGGTGGCTGGAAGCGAAACCAATGCTGTGATAACTCCGCCTTCTTTATAATGGGAACTTAAATGTTTGAGAGACAACAGAGGCACTGGAAACATAGGTATTCGCTGTGGAGAAGGCAGGAAGGAGGACAAAGTGGCCTTGGCATGATACAGGGATGTATTAATTTCTTATTGTTGCTGTAACAAATTACCACAAACTTTGCAGCCTAAAACAACACAAATGTATTATTTTACAGTTTGGGAGGTTAGAAGTCCGACGCAGGTCTCACTGGGCTAAAATCAAGGTGTTGGCAGGGCTGTGGTCCTCGGTGCTCAGAGGAGAATCCATTTCCTTGCCTTTTCCAGCTTCTAGAGGCCACCTGAATTCTTTCCCTCACAACCCCTTCGCACTGACCTCTGCTTCCATTGTCCCATCTCCTTCCCAGACTCTGACCCTCTCATTTCCTTTTCTCACTCATACCATCCAGACAATCTCCCCATCTCAAGATCTGTAATTTAATCGCATCTGCAAAGTCCCTTTTGTCATGTAAGATTCTGGGGATTAGGGTATGGATATCTTCTTGGAGGGGAGGGATTCTTTTACCTACCGCAGGGGACTCTGGGAATGCCTGTCTAGTGGTAGGGGAAAGTGATTCTGAATCTGAATAATCCTTCAGATTACCTGGATCTGTGACTATGGTTTTGCTGCTGGTGACATGCTTGCCGTGGAAGGGTTGTGTTACGGGAATCCTTCACTCTGGGCACCTGTGAAGTTCAAGGATTGGCAGTTGTGGCCACTCTGCAGCCTCGTACAGCTCTGCCTTTTCCCTCATGGGCTGCATTGCACACCTGCTCACAAATGAGCAACTGCCTGTCTGATTGCTGCTGATTGCTTCCGAGCTTTTAACATTCATCTGTGCCCCATGAAGGTATTTCTCATTTGGGTTTTTAAACATCTCGTCTATACTGCATTTTTTTCTGCCTGTTATATTTAAGCTTCCCCATTATGCCTGGATTGGAGATGAAGGATTAAAAGAAGGAAAGAACAGTGAATAAAATTCATAGGTGAAGCAGGTGAATAAAAACACATGAGAAGAGAGGCTGAAGGCCTTCAAAGGAGATCTTGAAGATAAAGCACACAGCAAAAACTCGGAAGCTGGGTTTATAATAAAGGGTTAGAGATGAAAGCCCATGAAGGCAGAGGGGAAAACAATATACATTTGCAGAGACAGGAAGTGGTCTTGCAGAGAAGCTCCTGCAAAGGCAGTGGTCCCTGCTGTAGGTGCACTGGAGTTCAGTTGATGGCTAAAACACTCAGGGTGCAGTGGTCAGAATGGAGATCGCTGACCATGGGATTCAGGCCTGCTTTTCTACAGGACAATGGTTTATTAATTGAATGTATCTTGCCAAGCCAAGAGCTCCTGGAATTTCATTCCTCTGTTTTTCTCTCATTTTTTGCACTGGATACAAATAGTTATGGGAAATAAGAAATCAGCAGTCAGCAGAAAAATGTTGAGGGGCACCTGAACTTATGAAGCAGTTTCTACCACGGCCCCTCCTGGGATGGCGTTCCTGTTTTCTGGGGAACTCACTGTGTAGAAGAGACTCTCCCAGGACCTCAGGGTTCTAGAGCCCTCAAACTCCAAGTCTGTGGCTTCTCAAAGCATAGGCTCTCTCCTTAGGTTTTGCTTGGACTGCAATTTAAAAAGTCCTTAAAAGTATTAAGCACTGATTCACTCCTTATAAATTATAGTAGCTGTAAGAAACTCTGTATGCCTAGAAGTGGAAAAATTCAATGATTATTTAATTTGTGTAAATATGTGCCTAATTTTCAGGTTTGTTTCAGGACTGATAGTAGTATTTTTGTTATGAATTGCTGAAAAATTTTTGGAAAATGTAATGAAAATGTTGCCTTAGACACAAAAGATGTTTATGTCAAAAAAAAAAGATGGACATATGTGGAAAATGTAAATTATGATGTTAGAGATAAGTTTTTTCCTTAATTCACATGTGTTCAGAAAGGCCTGGAACATTCCTATTGTGATTATGCTACTGTGTTGTTGATCATACTAACGAATAAGGTTGACATTCAATTTTGTATTTCTCTTTGCAGACACACACTGCTAAATCTAAAGAAGGCAAAACCCTCAGATCCTGTGTGATCCAGGCAAACTTAATCAACTAGCTGTGCTGCCAGATCCGTATATGGTCCATGAGAAAAATAACCGAGATATTGACATGGCCAAAATCTGTGGCACAAGTTTTCTTACCAAATGTCTGTGTATTAAGGGAGTTTCTCATAGATAATATCTGTACCCAGTTCATCCCCATCTGTGGGTGCTAATTGTGAACCATCTTGAAACCAGCAGGATCTATTTATTTCCAAAATAACTGTCTTGATCAAATAGGATTCATGTGTGCCTGTCGTACTGCGGAGACACACTGGGCCGGATGTGGCTCTTTTTCCTGACTGCCTTGATTCAATGGGATCCAGGCGTTTTCCAACTGAACAGCTGTGGCTTGGGGAGAATCCAGGTGTTTTTCTCACTGAATATTTGTGGGATTGGCAGGGCTCTGGGTATTTCCTTTGCTTTCTCTTGCCTGGAATTATTATAACATACATTATGTATATGTATTTCAGTGAACTTTGCTTTGTCCCAGGAAACAGATCAGGTTCCTTTACTTCACACAAAGAGCAATTACACCTAGAAAAATATGGGCAGGATTAAATACTATTTATCTTTTTCTTCACTAGCTATATCCTTCATGCTGTCTTAAACAAATACATGAATATTCTAAAAATTCCTTTGAGTGAAAGCTAGTCAATTACCTTTCCACACTGAATAATTATCTACTTACAAGGCACTGCTTTATTGGAATGGGGGTGTCACACCTGTTCAGACATCTACTTGTTAACAACCTGTTGGACTTGGCTTTGATTGCTGATTGAAAAAGTAAGTCAGCCTCCCTAGATTTGGCAATTCATAGACCTTGTTAGAAAATGGTGTGTGGTTTTGGTTTCCACATCTTATACAGTATATAGGGAAACTGGAAAGAGTTCAGAGAACAGAAACAAAATGATTAAAGGGTTGGGGAAATAAGAAGCTAGGATCATTTCATCTAAAGAAAGGCTTTCAGGGAAAGCAAGATGGGGTGTGTGTGTGTGTGTGTGTGTGTGTGCCAAAGACAGAGTCAGAAAAGCCAAATCTTAAAGGCTATGTGTCTGAGCAGGTTTGATTGGCCTTTGTAGGCCATCTGGAGCTTGGCGAAGGGAGTGGGGAGAAGTTGGTCTGCCTTACTAATTACTGGGAAGGAGAATAAGCAATTTATGAGCGAGAGGGGGACTTGGGGGAAATCGGGCAGGAATTACTTTAGCTAGGGGTTCTGTCTCAGACCTACTTATACTATAATCTTCAAATGTAGGGAGAACTTTAGCATGTAATTCCAGCTTCTACGGATTTGAAAAATATGATTTGATATAATATATCTAAATCTACTTAATGATAAGCCGTGTTATACTTCCCTTCAACTGCATGATGAAATGTTGCTATAAAGAAATTATTGACCAGTTTTTCTTCCTCTTCCTGAAGAATCAGAGGAAATAACTATATATTGATATCAAAAACAGAGACTAATACTCTATAAAATTAAATCATATTCTGTTGGGTTTAGAATATAGAATGGGTGCGTACAGAATCAGTTCTCAACACCAAAAAAGAGGGAAAAGACTATCACCTATCTCTCTGGGATGGCTTAGGTCCTAAGGTAGGAAGGTGTGCCTGATTACCTATCATGTGATTACCTATCTGGACAAGATCCCCATCATGTCCAGGATCATAATTTTAAACCTTTAAGAACACAAAATATATGCAGATACGAAATACAGACTATGATATTAGACACTAAATCATTTCCTCTCATAAAGCTCTGTATCAGTCAGAGTTCTCCAGAGAAACAGAACCAAGAGACATACAGTAATTGGCTTAAAGGATTGTGAGGGCTGGCAAGTTCAAAACTGGTAGGGCAGGCCAGCAGGCTGGAAGCTCAGGCAGGATTTCTAAGTTACAGTCTTGAGGCAGAATTCCTGGAAAACCTTAGATTTTGCTCATAAGGCTCTCAACTGACTGGGTGAGGGCCACCATATCATCAAGAGTAATCTCCTTCACTTAAAGTCAACTCCTTAGAGATCTTAATCACAACTACAGAATATCTTCACAGCAACATTTAGACTAGTGTTTGACCAAACTAGGCACCATAGCCTAGCCAAGTTGACATATAAAATTTAACCACCACAAGCTCCACTCTTTAGTTCATCTTTTTAGAAAGATGACATATGAACCAAAGATGGCAAGGGTAGTCCCTGCAGTCATACTGTCCTTCCTGACTCAGAGGGTCCTCCCCTTGGGAGATAGGAAGGGAAGAAACCCTCCATGTCACACACAATCCTCCTCACTTGCCTTTAGGTACAATTTCTAAATAGTTCGTTTCTTTCTGTTCAGTTCCAAGTAGCCACTTCATTGTGGCTCTTCTCCTGTGCCATCCCACCATTCACCCAAGCATGCTGTCCAAAGTTCTTCTTTCTGTAGTTCTCCCAGGTCTTTCCAAAACTCTTACTATCTCACTGTATGGATTTCAATGAGAATTCAGAAGCAAGACAATCTGCTTTAAGCAGAGAATCACAGAGACGATAAATGACCAGTGAAGAGCTCAGAAGACCGTGGACACCACGTATACCACCACTTATACCTATGTGACTTTGATGAAGTTACTTGTGATGCCCTGAACCTCAGTTTCTTCATCTGTAAGATGGGGATAATAATTATAATTCCTTTCCTGAAGGGTTAATGTGAGATGCTTTGAGCCCTTAGTATCTATTTAGACCATTTAAGTTAACTGTTGCAAAGTGAAGGATTATCTACAGTCTGGGAGAAAATGTTTTTGATGATGGACTTCCTGTACTACTTAAACCAAGTAACACCAGGAGAAGATCTGCTCTGAACCTTTCTGCCCATGATAGTTTCTGTTCATGAATCTAGAAATTTTACTTCTTCCCTCTCTACACACTCAAGGGGGCTATGAAGTCAGAGTTTGATATTACTGATAATCCCCAAACACTTCAACCCTAAAATATTTAATCACACAAATAACAGAGGGCAAGAGAAATAATATTTACTGGATGCTTTCTGTGTGTTAATCCATGTACATTGTCTCGTTTAAGGCTCATAACATCCCTGTAAGTTACATATTATAATCCTCAGTTTGCAGAAGGGGAAACAGAGGCTTAACGAGGTTGAAATAACTTGCCCAAAATTATAGAGCAGAACTGGGGTTGCCCAGCTTCAAAACCCAAATTCTTGCCAGTTACATCCTGCTGCTTTTCTCAAGGGGGCAGATCTGGACCTATTTCTTGCAGGCTGTTAGCTTCTGTGCTATCTAAACATTTTTTTTTTTTTTGCATATTTGAGAAATGCTCTTATTTCTTTCACTCAACTAAATTGAATTCTTAATTCTAGAAGGCTGCTCAGGACATTCAATGAAGGACATTGTGAAATGGGCAGGAGACCTTGCGTTGCACATACTGAAAGAGAAAGCCTAAAAGTGAATAGGAAAATAGATGTTTCAAGTTCCTGATTTTCCATTTGTTTCTAAACTAAACCACTATTTACAATGAATGTGTCGGTGAAAGATGTGGAAAAACTAGCTGCTTTTCCTTTATTTTTAGACTCAGGTAAATATTTGATAGCAGTACAGTTTGCAAAATAAATTGAAGAAGCTCAAAAATCAGTTCAAAAAGCTCCATAGAATGTTCCAAATGAGTAAATTGAGAAGATACAATTCATCACAATAAAAGATCTCATGCTAGTTAATTCTGAGTTCTGGCCTCAAACTCCTCCTTCAACAGATTATCCTTCCATCTACTCTTTAGTTCAACCAACCACCCATTCAGTCATCTATCCCATAGATATTTAGTGAATAAATACTGACTATGTGGTAGGTACTCCTCTAGGTTCTGGGATAAAGCAGCGCTTAAAGTGCATGAATAGGGTTGAGATCACAATAATCTAATAAACAAATGAATAAAACAAGCTAATTTCAGGTGCTGATAGGTGCTGTGAATGAAATCAAATATAAGGATACAGAGTTTAAGATGGAGAAGCTACTTGAGGTAGGTAGGGTGGTCAAGGAAGATCTCGGAACAGTTGGTATTTGAGTTGAGACCTGAATGAGAAACAGCCAAATCTTCACAAAGCAGAAGAAAGAACTCCCAGGCACAGAAAAGTTCTCACAATTCAAATGTACTGTCTTAGTCTGTTCAGGCTGCTGTAACAAAGTGCTACAGACTGGAGGCTTAGAATCAACAGACACTTATTTCTCACAGTTCCGGAGGCTGGAAGTCTGAGATCAGGGTGCCAGCACAGTCAAGTTCTGTTGCAGGCCCTCTTCCTGTTTGTGGACTGTTGGCTTTTTCTACCTTCACATGGTGAAGAGCAGAGAGCTGCAAAATCTCTCCTCACTCATATAAAGGCACTAATCCCATGACCTCATGTAATCTAATCACCCCAAAGACCTGGCCTCCTAAAGCCAGGGGCAGGGTAGGATTTCAACATACGAATTTTGAGGGAGATACAAACATTCAGTCCACAACAGGGACTAAGATCAGAAAGAAGGCAGGAAAGCTGGATGTACAGCAATGAGGTCAGAAAGGTGGATAGCGCCATATTAGGTAGAGTCTTGCACTGTTTGAAGGAGTCTGAATTATAATCCAAGTATAATGGAAATATACTGACAGGTTCTAAGCAGGGGGGTGACATGATTTGAGTTAGTTTTAAAATATCAATCTGGATGCTTGCTTGATATTTACTTACAAAGGGGCAAGGGTGGAGGCAGGGGCCTAGTTAGGGTGAGACTGCAAAGGCTGAGGAGAAAGGAGACCCTAAAGACTGGTAACAAATCTCCTCAATGGTGAGGAGATTCATTGGTGAAGGGACGCTGAATTTATTTCAATAATGTCTCCATTTACGTGCAATGTGTCTGCTATAAAATACATTGTTTTATTATTATTTTATCAGACATGGAGATGATGGTGTGGCTGTAGGTTAGCAGTTATATATGTTAAAAAGGCATCTTGCTGTTGCTGTAAGGAACCGCTAGGCAGGGCTTTTGGTCCTCCCTAAAGGGGAGCAACAGTATCCAGGAAATTAATTCTTCCCTCTGGCATAAAAGCAAAATTGCAGAAACCATTTGCTAAACTTGGCCAGCCATCCTTAAGAGGGCAGAGAGCCCCTCCTCAGGCATTTTTTATTAGAGGCAATTTATCAGTTTTTACCTATTATGACGGATAACTGAAGAGAAACCCCCGACTATGGGAGTTTATTGGCGTTCTTCTTGTGCTCAGACACAAGCTATTTTGAAAGTGGTATCAATAGTTGCCCTGCCAGCAAACTGTCCTGCTCAGCGGCGATGGTGGAGAGCGGGGAGGTGATGGCCCTCAGCCACCCAGTCTTTCTGCCCATAAATCAGCATTGTAAACCATTCTGGAAGTGTCGTGATGGCGCTGAATGCATAAAAAGTGTTCGCAAGCCGAATCTATTGTCGTCATTCCTGGTAGCAGAGGGGACTGACAAGCCGCTCTCACGTCGCCGAGTGGTAGCGCGGCATGATAAAGCGTGGTTTGCACCATGTGTGTCACAGATTTCTCGGGGTTTCTAGAGGGTTTTCCCAATTTCCGCCTCCCCCTGCCTTTGCAGTCATCCTGGCCCCAGCTGTGCATCGGCCTTTGACTCCATCTGTCCTTCCGCTGGGGACGAGTCTCTCTCGCCACATGGAGAACACAAGTTTGGCTCCCCAGTGTGATGATAACCCCCACCCTCTCTGCTCAGCCGGAGTCCAGCGTCAGGCCGGCTGCAGGGCCCGTCGAGGAGATGGAGGGGGCAGAGCGTGGGAAGGCTGCCGCCTCACCTTCCCCCACCCCTCGCCACTTTGCAGGCACAGCCCCAGCGGACGCCTGGCCTGCGCGACCTTCACCCGCGCCACAGTCCAAATCTCCGGGTCCTGTCTCGTTTGCCTCCCTCTGCTCCGTCCCCAGCCCAGCCACAAACGGGTCCCACTGCAGCGGCGCCTCGCAGGTGGGAGTTTGCCCGGGTGTGCGCCGCGTCACGACGCGGGGAGGAGAGCGGGGGGCGGGGGCTGGGGCGGAGGGGAGCCTCGCGGTCCCCAGCGCCCCGAGACGCTGCGGGTGCGGCTGCCCCCGGAGCCGCTGACTACGCCGCAGCCCGAGCCGCGGCTCCCTCCTCCCTTCCTCCCTCCCTCCCTCTCCGGCCCCGCGCGCCCTTGCTCCCGGCCTCCCGCCCTTACTCCACCCCCTTCCCCTGCCCGACCCCCAGCCTCTCCTGTGTGTGCGCTTTAAATAATTTCATTCTTTTTGTCAAAAGAATAATGCACCTGACTTTACCAGGGCGAAACAACGAGCCGAGCAGAACAAGGAACAGATGTAAAAAGAATAAAAGGAGAGAGGAAAAGAGATGAGACTCGTTTAAAGAAATCCAGGGGCTGAAGAGGTGGCTGCAGCAGCAGAGGCAGCTAGAGCTTCCCTCCCTGTCTGCGCGAGCTGCGGGCGGAGGACGTTTTCACCAGTTGCAGATGTAACCTCGGGAACTCCTGGGAACTGTTGGTTTTGTTTGCCAAACAAAGTCTTTTCTACTTTGGCTCAGACACTGAAGAGGCTCCTGGATTTTTCTGCCATCGCGCCACAACCTGGCAGTTACCCGGGAGCCTTCCCAAGGAGCTGGCGGAGAAATGAGCCCTTCTGGGCGGAGGATGGGAGAAGGGCGTCAGCAGCTCGGGGCTCCGGCCGGGAAGCGCCTCCTGCTCCCCGGGAGCAGAGGGTCACCCAGAGGGCTGCCGGGCGGCGGCGGCCCCGGGGCGCAGCGCTTCCTGCTCGGGCTCTTCGTGCACGCGTGGCTGTGGGCGGCCTCGGGCTCGTCTGCCCAGGTGTTCAACCTCAGTCTTTCTGTGGACGAGGGCCTTCCTCCAGACACTCTAGTCGGCGACATCCGCGCGGGGCTGCCAGCCACGCAGCAGCAGCAGGAGGGGGGCGGCTTCTTTCTGTCCGAGGACTCGGATGACTCCCCGTTGCTGGACGACTTCCACGTGCATCCGGACACAGGCATCATCCGCACGGCGCGGCGCCTGGACCGAGAGCGGCGGGACCACTACAGCTTCGTGGCCGCCACGCTGCTGGGCGCGGTGGTGCAGGTGGAGATCCGCGTCAACGACGTGAACGACCACTCGCCCCGCTTTCCCCGCGACTCCCTGCAACTCGACGTCTCCGAGCTCAGCCCGCCAGGTACAGCTTTCCGCCTGCCAGGCGCCCAAGACCCGGACGCCGGGCTGTTCAGCATACAGGGCTACACCCTGGTGCAACCGTCCGACCTTTCTGAGGACCCCGCAGGACCATTCTTCCAGTTGCGCTACGGGGCCCCGGGGTCACCAAAGTCGCCGCTGTCCTCGTCGCCCCTTGAGCCCCTAGACCTGGTGCTGCTGCGGCGCTTGGACCGAGAGGCGGTGGCAGCACACGAGCTGCAGATCGAGGCGTGGGACGGCGGTCGCCCGCGGCGCATGGGCAGCCTGCGGGTGGACCTGCGCGTGCTGGATGAGAACGACAACCCACCCGTATTTGAGCAGAGCGAGTACCGCGCCGCCGTGCGCGAGGACGCACTGCCAGGCGCTGAGGTCTGTCGCGTGCGCGCCACCGACCGTGACCTGGGGCCCAATGGCCATGTGAGCTACAGAATCCGCTCCCGGCAAGCGCTCGGGACGGGTGGCAGTGGCGGGCCGCTGGGCGACGCGGCGTATTTCGCGGTGGAGGAGATGAGCGGGGTGGTGCGGGTGCAGAGGCCGCTGGACCGCGAGGCTCAGGCCTGGCACCAGCTGGTGGTGGAGGCCCGCGACGGAGGTGCCGAGCCCGAGGTTGCCACCGTTCGCGTGTCCATCGCGGTGCTGGACGTGAATGACAACTGGCCCGCCATTCATCTGCTCTTCCTTACCGAAGGAGGCGCCGCGCGCGTCTCTGAGGGCGCTCGAGTCGGCGACTATGTGGCTCGGGTCTCCGTGTCCGACGCGGACGGTGACCCAGAGGAGGAAGAGGAGGCCGCCGGGGAACTCGGTATGGGCCTCGGAGGCGGGAGCATCTCGCTGACCTTGGAGGGCGGTGAGAGAGCCTTTGCGCTGCGGTCCGGAGGCTCCTCAGGAGTATTTTTCCTTTGCGTCGATGGGCCCCTAGACAGGGAGAGCAGAGACCTGTATGATTTGCGACTGGTGGCCACGGATGCGGGATCCCCACCGCTGAGCACGGAGAAGACGCTGCTGCTCCGGGTCGCTGACCTCAATGACCAGCCGCCTCTCTTCAGCCAGGAGAATTACCGGGCCTCAGTGTCCGAGGCCGCGGCCCCCGGCACCGCCGTAGTGTGCGTCAGCGCCTCCGATGCGGATGAGCCTGGCACAGACCACGCCCGGCTGCGCTACGCGCTGGTCCCTCTCCCAGCGCGCTGCAACCCGGAGGCTCTGAGGCCCACCGCTGAGTGTGGACCGTTCTTCAGCATCGATCCTGAAATTGGTGTGATTAGCACCACCCGGAGTCTGGACCGAGAGGTCCAGGAGGCTGTAGAGCTGAGAGTGGTGGCCCAAGACCTCGGAGAGCCCCCGCTCTCTGCCACCTGCCTTGTGAGCATCACTGTGGACGACGTGAATGACAACGAGCCCATCTTCCTGAAGCAGGTGTACAACGCCACCCTTCTGGAGCATTCCCCAGTCGGACACTGCTTTCTTCAGGTGAGTGCATCAGGCCTATGGATCTACGGAAGGCCTGGGAAGGGATGGAGAGGTTGTGAGTAAGTACAGGGAAGAATTGTGATGTGGATAGTTATACCCAAGCTCAGAAGGCAGGGGACATGGGCTCTGGTTCCTCCTCTGCAGGGAGATGAATGGATGCCCTCTGGTCACCTAACTTTTCTGAATGGTCTCTAAGGTCTTTTCTACCTCGCATAATATTTGGATCTTGATTTTGCTTATGGAATGCTGATTTCCTTCAGTCTGGATATGAGCCCCCAAATAGGTTTGGGAGGAACAACCCATTCTCGGTTTTACTTTTTAACAGTGTGCAAATGGCAATGTCGCATATATTTGAGGATCATTATGTGGCCACCTGGGGAAGTGAGGTGGCCCTCACATATTGGTTTTTCAAGTAAACAAGTGTATGCCTTTAAACACTGAAACTGTTTTGAGTAACTATTTCCAGAGACTTCTTACACATTGTCCTACCTTCTCTGGAAGTTTACAAGAGGTAGTTGAGGACATCAAGTCATTTTTACCAGTTGCGGGCTGAACTCCTTCAGTGATGCCTTCTGGATTCAGGAGTAGCGGGGCTCAATCATCCTTTATAAAATGGATGATATCCTTTATAAACGGATCTCAGAATGTTGTGATGTGCACCCTTCTAGCAGTACTCCTTACGGCTTCCAATTTCCTAGTATTTATCTGATGTGAGATAACAAACTAGATTTCCAAGACTGGTTTATTTACTCCAAGATAATTTGAGTAAATAAATAGAGCCTGAGAGACTAACTAGTGAGTGAAGCTCTAAAACTCCATTTAGCTCTCAAGTTGGGTTGTTTTAAGACCTCTATGGCTTATTTCTTGGTTCTCCGGTGGGGGGGGGAGGGGCAGGCTTTAGCCTTGATAAGTCATGTCTCAATAACCTTTAGATAAGTAAGATGCCACTGTATTTTAAAAATGAGTTACCTGATTTCTTCTCTCTTTTTTAATCCTTTGGCTCTGTGGGTAATAATAATCTCCATCCCTTTCTCTGGCATGACTGATGACTCATTGAGTTGCTAGGTTATTAAAAGAAGGCTTGAAAATCAGTTAATGCTTGCTGCTGAAACAGATCCACAAATGCAGATGAATAACATAATGGAAGTTTATTTACATCTCAAGCAGAGTCTGATACGATGCAGGTTGATTGGTCCTCCTCCATCCAAGGTAGGGCCAGGGCTGGGAGTGACATAGATCAGGTCCACCAATGTCCCATTGGTCAGAGCTTAGCCACGTGGCCTCAGGTGTACTGCAAAGGTGGCTGAGAAATGGAGAGGAGCACATGCTGCCAGTGGGCACCAATTGTGTCTCCCATGGATGTTGAAAACTGAAGTCATAATAGATGAGAGGTTGGATTAGATAATTTCCAAAATTTCTTCCATCTGGAAGACTTTAAGGATCTTGGTACTAAACAGTACAACTGGACTCGATTTGAAGGAAAATAAGAAGGGTAAATTAATTATGATTCCTTTGATTAGAACCTGTCTTTTCAGAGTTGTTTCTAAAATTGTGAGATGATTCTGCCATGAGGTGTGAGTTTATCCCATTATTATGACTTGGTATGTGGCAGATCCATTATGGTGAGCTGAACTTAGCTCAAGTGCAAGACTGCATCTCCAATCGCAAAAAACCTTTCAGGTTGCCAAGTATTGTTATAGGTAGTATTAAAGGGTGCTGATTAGAATTTCTGGAAATTCCAGCAATCTAGCCACTCAAGATTGCAGACACATTCTTATACACTGGGCTCTCTGACCTCACCATAGCAGCTTTGTGAACTTTCTGTGCTGAATCAGCTCTCTGGATGACTCTGTCCCCTAAGTCTCACCCAGAGTGTCTTCCATCTGCTTGCGATCTCTTTACTCTCAATCTTTCTTTATACCACTTTGTAAAAACAAACCTCCCCCACTCCCTTTGGATCTCATGGCCTATCCTTTCTTCCAGGGCTTTGTTGAATTACATTATATCATTTCTTACAGTTGAACCTTTCTGTTGCCCTTTACCCGTTTTCTCCCTATAGACCTCATCTCTGCTCAATTCTCCTTCGTCAGAATCATAAAAAAAAAAAATGAGAAATGACAGGGAAAAAAAACATTCCTTCCTGGATTCCCTGTAAGGGAATACCATGTCACCTAATAAAACAAAGCCTGAAACTTCTAGGTGTCTTGGTGGTTACTCCACAACACTAATCCCTGGGCTTATTCCGCTCTTATTATGCTCCTGCTGCCACCCCAGAGCAGCCATCCTCCTGTCCCCCAGTGCTGGCTGAATCCTTCCATGTTCTCAGACCCAGATTGGAACTTTCCAAAGACTTTAAACGTGCGGCCGAACAAAGGGATTTAATACAGAGGACAAGAACCAGTAGCAGCCTGAGATGGGTGACCTCTAGCCCCAAAGGGTTTTCACAACGTTGTGGGCACTTGTCTGGATTTCTTAGTTCCTTGCTCCCCATTGCCCCCCAGGTGGAGAGCCCCTTCTTGACAACCTGCCCCTCGGGAGCTCCTTTCAGCATCTCTTGATGTTTTCGTGGTCAAGGCAGTTGCTCCTGTGTTTGCCTCTGAGTTCTAGTGTCTGGCCTGAAAGACTCTTTTTTCTTCAGATTACCGTCAAAGAGACTAACCTCAGCCTCTCTTGGCGGTGAGACTGCCACTCTCTGCCCCACGCTAAATCCAACCATGTGAACTACACTGACAGCCTTTATCTTGTTGTTTTTATAAATTTATTTATTTTTATTTGTTTATTTTTGGTTGCGTTGGGTCTTCGTTGTGGTGCGTGGGGTTCTCCTTGCAGTGGCTTCTCTTGTGGAGCATGGGCTCTAGGTGTGCAGGCTTCAGTAGTTGTGGCACACAGCCTTCAGTAGTTGTGGCACACGGGTTCAGTAGTTGTGGTGCACGGGCTTAGTTGCTCTGCGGCATGTGGGCTCTTCCCGGATTGGGGCTCGAATCTGTGTCCCCTGCATTGGCAGGGGGATTCTTAACCACTGTGCCACTTTATCTTGTGACCAGATCTTCAAACAATGTAACTGCAGCCTTCATACCTGAATTACACACATTCCATAACAAGATTATTCTCTTGTACTCCCCCAAATATCAGTACTGTATTCATTCACTAATTCATTTGTTTAATCAGACAACAACATTCATTGAATAAACAACATTCTGTGAACAGTATTTATGGGGTACCTATTACATTCTAAGAACTCATGCTGGTGCTGGGGAGGCAGCGGTGAGGCCAGGTCCCTGTGCCAGCCAAGTGTAGAGTCCCAAGTCCTCCGTCCCCTGTCTCCTTCCCTCCTCCACGTGAAGGCATATGCCCCGCCCCCACTTGCTGATCACCCCTTCCAGCCCTGTTCTGATCTCCCCCACCACTCTGTTAAATTCTGCCTCTCCAAAGGCAGCTATGTTCTTTTATTTCAGATCCACTGGGCTTTCTTAGTTTAACCTGACTCGTTCTCTAAAGCATTTTGGGCTGCTGCCCACTTCCTCTTTCTTGAATGCATCATCTTCACTGCCTTCTGTCTCACTGCATCCTCTCTGTCTCTGTCTTGCCAATTCCTCCTTGTGTCCCCTACTCAGTGTGATAGAGGCGTTTCCAAAGGTTTTGTCTTCCTGTCACTTTGCTCTTTTCTATACTTTTTACTTATGTATTCCCAGACTGCAACTTTTTTTTTTTTTTTTTTAACATCTCCAGGGTCGACCTCCTTTACTAACTGCAGATTAACATTTCTCTACCTGGTACGTACCTCTGCCTGGAAGTATTTTTGACATCTCAAATTCTGACATTTTTTAAATAAAATCATTTATCTTCTACCCTTTCTTTCTTTTTACCCCCAACCTTCATTAATCAGCTCCTTTTTGAAACTTTCTATATTTTGTTAATGGATCCCTTCTATAGATGTATTTATGCATTTGGTGTGTGTCTGTGTTTTGCTCTTTGTTGGAGTGGTTGTGGGTTTCATTGCTGAGAGTGACAAGGGTGAAGAGCAAGGTCATGGCTCATATGAATTAATTGGGTAAAAAGCAGGTCTTGGGATCCCACACACGGGCTGTGGGAGAGAGCACCCGCTGTGCTCGTGTGTTTGCTCCCCTGGTCTGACTTTGAGGAGCATGACTAGGAGGGGTGCCTGGGCATTAAACATAATATCTACCATCTGGGAAGATGTGGGAGATGGGAAGGCCTGATGCCAACTGAAGGCCTGATGCCAACTGTGCTCCATGGCCTGAGAAGGACTAACCTATATCTTGCTTCTGATTCATTACATCTTTTGGGGTTACTTCCTTTTATGAATCCCCTAGCCTTTAGGAAAGTCTTTCTAAATGTGTGAACTTTGTCTCAACTGTACTGTGGAGGTAAAAATGGAAAACCCAAAACACCGCCCGGGGTGGTATGATTTAAGGGAAGGGTTATTAATTAGCTTTAGTCAAAGTGTCCAGGGCTGGCAGGCCCTCTCCTGAAGTCTGGGTGGTGATGATGGCAAGGGATGCCGAGGTAGGCGGTCCTTAGGAACAGTGTGAAGCCTTCTTTCAAGAGGCTGTCCCAGTGCCAACCTTGGATTAAGGAAGATGTTTCCTAACACCTTCATATCATCTTTGATTCCTCCCCAAATTTGACCACACTAGTTGCCAAGGCCTTCATTTGTCCCGTCATTTATACCCATTGTTGTCACCCTAGTTCTGTCCACATTGTTCCTTGTCTTCTGTTGCCTGTTCTTGACACCAGAGAGATTTTGGACATATCTCAAATGCCACCTCCTCCCACTAAATGTTTCCTTGTTCTGTCTAGCTCTTTTCTTAATGTTCTTTATGGTGCTATAGTTGTTTACTTGTATTAGTAAGATGATGGATTGTGATAGCCTTGTGCTGTTACAATTTAATGGTATTTGAGTCCCTGTAATTCCTAGTGTTCTCAATCTCATATACTGGAAGATCAACACTTTTGTTAAATTGTATTGAAGAGCATAATGAAAAAAAATTTACTAGTCAGTGGTAGAGCTAGTAAAGGTTTTTACTTTCTATTTTATTTTTTTTTACATTTCATTTGTATGTGTATTAAATTTATTGTAAAGTTTCTTTCCTCCATATATTTTATCATTGATCTTTTGGAATTTTATGGTCTGAATTGCATTGTTTATCCCTCACCTTATTACAGACATACTCTTACTGCTTACCTTACATACAAGCTTATCTACTTACCTAGTGTGTGCCAGCTTTGATGGTCATAGAATTGTATTACCATATTATGATTGTCTCATTCTGGCTCTTTTGAATGGACCTGACCTGTCTGTACATGCACATTGAAAGCATGTGAGATTTCCACAGTGGTCATTTGCATCTGTCTCCAGGATGAGTCTAGATTACCTGCCAACTGTCATCTTCCCTGGTTATCCGACTCCTGCTGGCCTTCCATTGTAGTTCCCAGCATGTGTTGTTATGTGCCACTGGCTTTGCTTTGATGACCTGTTTTAGGTACTTGAGATTGGCTGTAGAATTCTCTCAGACTTCGTTTTGGTAGCCTTCCTCTCCCTGTCCCCCACCCAGCTGCTACCCAACACCAATCAGCTGGCTTTACTTCCTTTCCCCTTTTCCTGCTTGAGAAAGATGATCAGATAATTTGTTTGGCTATGTAATAGGAGGGGTATAGCCTGGAATCTGTGGGATGCATCTCTAGTTACAGTCAATATATAACTTGCAAGTACTTTGTCTAGTTCTTGGTTCTAGAACTAAAGATGATTGACATTACATGGTAGAGAGTTCTTAGCTTTGAAGACTAAAATTAAGCTGCACACAGTGATGAAAAATATAGCCAGACTATGGGATCAGTGTGCCTGGGTTTGAATCTCAGCTCCACTACTTACTAGCCATGTGATCTTGGTCACTGTGCCTCAGTTTCCTCATCTGGAAAATATGGATAACAATGGTATCAGCTTGATATAAAGTTTTTATGTGTGTGATGAATTAGTACATGTATGCTTAAAACAATGCTTGACTTGTAGTAAGTCCTGAATGCATGCTATTTATTATTAAATGCTAGTAAATAAGACTTCTAGAAATGATGAAGACTATTTTGCCTGATATAGTGACTGCTGAGGACTAATTAAAAATGACATTTCAAATAAAATTCTTGGGACTTTCCTGGTGGTCCAGTGGTAAAGAATCCGCCTTACAGTGCAGGGGACACGGGTTCGATCCCTGGTCAGGGAACTAAGATTCCACATGCCGCGGGGCAACTAAGCCCACGCGCCACAACTACTGAGCTTGTGCACCTCAACTAGAGCCTGCGTGCTGCAAACTACAGAGCCCACATGCTCTGGAACCCACGCGCCACAACTACAGAGCCCATGCACTCAGAAGCCTGTGCGCTACACCTTGAGAGAAGCCTGCATGCTGCAACAAAAGGTCCCTCATGCCACAACTAAGACCCAACGTAGCCAAAAATAAATAAATCTTTAAAAAAATTTTTTTTCTTGCATGAAAAGCAGAAAAAATTTAAATTGTGTATTCAGTTTTAATTAGATGTATGTGTCTGGCAATGAAGGGAGAAACCTATTTTACTTATGTTGGAAGCTTATAACATCTCCTTATGGGTTTATGGAATCCCATGTGTCTTAAAGGAAGGTTCAAATGACCTCTCAATAGCTATTCTCCACCCCTACCCCACCCACTACGCTGCCACAGAAAAAAAACACTGTGAAAGTCATAGAGGGGAGGCAGTGTGATGTAAGTTGTGGTAAAGGCCTTGGTGTGATGGGTCATGAGTCCTCAGGGTTTCACCCCAAGGGTGCTAAGCATCACACTTAGATTCAGTGGGATCCCTTTCATCTGTGCAGGGCATGATTCTGGTCTACAGAGTAACTTAGTATGTTTTTTTTTATTGAGTTATAATTAACATACAATATGATATAGTTTGAGGTGTTCAACATAGTGATTCAATATTCTTATACATTATGAAATGATCACCACAATAAGTCCAGTTACCATCCATCACCATACAAAGTTATTGCAATGTTATCAACTATATTTCCTGTACATTACATCCCCAAGACTTATTTATTTTATAAGTGGAAGCTTGTACCTCTTAATCCCTTCACGTATTTCACCAGTCCCTCCACCCCACTCCCCTCTGGAAACCACCAGTTTGTTCTCTGTACCTATAAGTCTGTTTCTGTTTTGTTTTTTTGTTTGCTTTGTTTTTTAGATTACACATACAAGTGAAATCACATGGTATTTGTCTTTCTTTTTCTTATTTATTTCACTTACCATAATACCCTCTGCATCTGTCCATGTTGCCACAGATCGCAAGATTTCATTCTTTTTTTATGGCAGAGTAATATTCCATTGTATATATGTGTATATATGTGTGTATATATATCCCATCTTTTTTACCCATTCATCTGTTGATGGACACCTAGTTTGCTTCCATATCTTGGCTATTGTAAATAGTGCTGCAATGAACATAGAAGTACATGTATCTTTTTGAATTAGTGTTTTCATTTTCTTTGGATAAGTACCCAGAAGTGGAATTGCTGGGTCATATGGTAGCTCTATTTTTAGTTTTCTGAGGAGCCTCCATACTGTTTTCTGTAGTGGCTATACAAGTTTACAGTCCCATCAACAGTGCACGAGGGTTCCCCTTTCTCCACATCTTGTCTTTTTGAAATAACCATTCTGACAGGTATGAGGTGATCTCATTGTGATTTTAATTTACATTTTCCTGATTATTAGTGATGTTGAGTACCTTTTTTTGTGCCTGTTGGCCACCTGTATATCTTCTTTGGAAAAATATCTATTCAGGTCCTCTGCCCATATTTGACTGGGTTGTTTGTTTTTTAGCTATTGAGCTGTATGAGTTCTTTACATATTTTGGATATCAACCCCTTGTCAGATACATTGTTTGCAGATATCCTATTCAATAGATCACCTTTTAGTTTTGTCAGTGGTTTCCTTCACTGTGCAAAAGCTTTTTAGTTTGATGTAGTCCCATTTGTTTATTTTTGCTTTTGTTGCCCTTTCTGGAGGAGACATATGCAAAAAATATCGCTAAAATTGATGTCAAAGAAGTTACTACCTATGTTTTCTTCTAGGAGTTTTATGGTTTCAAGTCTTACATTTAAGTCTTTAAAACCATTTTGAGTTAATTTTTGTATATGGTATAAGAAAGTGGTCCAGTTCCATTATTTTACATGTGGCTGTCCAGTTTTCCCAACACTGTTCAATTATTGAAGAGACTATCTTTTCCCCATTGTATTCTTACCTCCTTGACCATATGAACATGGGTTTATTTCTGGGCTCTCTATTCTGTTCCATTGTTCTGTGTGTTTGTTTTGGTATCAGTGCCATAGTGTTTTGATTATTGTAGCTTTGTAGTATAGTTTCAAGTCTGGGAGTGTGACACCTCAAGCTTTGTTCTTCTTTCTCAAGATTGCTTTGTATATTTGGGGCCTTTTGTGGTTCCATACAAATTTTAGGATTATTTGTTCTAGTTCTGTGAAAAATGCCATTGATATTTTGATAGGGATTGCATTGAATCTGCAGATTATTTTGGGTAGTATGGATATTTTAATGATACTGATCTTTCCAATCCATGAGCATGGTATATCTTTCCATATGTTTGTGTCATCTTCAGTTTCTTTCATCAGTGTCTTATAGTTTCCAGAATGCAGGTTTTTCACCTCTTTGGTTAAATTTATTCTTAGGTACTTTATTCTTTTTGATGCAATTGTTAATGGGGTTGTTTTCTTAATTTCTTTTTCTGATAGTTCTCTTTCTCTTTCTCTTTCATTATTACTGGGCAGAAATGCAACAGATTTCTATTCTATATCCTGCATCTTTACTGAATTCATTTATTAGTTCTAATAGTTTTTTGGTGGAGCCTTTTGGGTTTTCTATTTATTGTATCATGTCATCTGCAAATAGTGACAGTTTTACTTCTTCCTTTCCAATTTGGATGCCTTTTATTTCTCTTTCTTACCTAATTGCTGTGGCTAGGACTTCCAGTACTGTGTGGAATGAAGTGGCAAGAGTGGGCATCCTTGTCTCAGTTCTGATCTTAGAGGAGAAGCTTTCAGATGTTTACCATTGAGTGTGTTGTTAGCTGTGGGCTCGTTGTACATGGCCTACATTTTTACTCCCTACACCACCACGTTGGATGATTTTGATGTCATATCTTATATCTTTTTAATTTTGTGTATCCCTTAACTACTTATTGTAGTTATAGTTGATTTGTACTATTTTTGTCCTTTAACCTTCATACTAGCTCTTAAGTGCCTCATCCATTGCATTTACTATACTTGCCTTTACCAGTGAGTTTTATTTTTATATATATGTTTTGTCATTTCTAGTTGTGGCCTTAAAGAAGACTCTTTAGCATTTCATGTAAGGCCGTTTAGTAGTGATGAACTCCTTTAATTTTTGCTTTTTGGGGGACTTTGTAATCTCTCTTTCAATTCTGAATGAAAACCTTGCCAGGTAGCGTATTCTAAATTGTAATTTTTTTTCTCTTTTAGCACTTTAAATATATCCTGCCACTCCCTTCTGGCCTGTAGTTTCTGCTGAAAAATCAGCTGATAGTCTTACAAGGTTTCCCTTGTATGTGATTAGTTGTTTTTTCTCTTGCTGTCTTTAAGATTCTCACTTTGACTTTAACTTTTGCCACTTTAATTATGTCTTGGTGTGGATCTCTTTAGATTCATCTTCTTTGGGACTCTGTGCTTCCTGTACCTGGATGTCTGTTTCCTTCCCCAAGTTAGGGAAGTTTTCAGTCATTGTTTCTTCAAATAAGTTTTCTGTTACTTCCTCTCTTTCTTCTCCTTCTGGGATATCTATAATGTGAATGTTAGTATACTTGATGCTGTCCCTGAGGTCCCTTAAATCATCCTCATTTAAAAAAATTCTTTCTTCCTTTTGCTGTTCTGATTGGGTGATTTCCACTATTCTGTATTCCAGACTGCTTATCCATTCTTCTGTGTCATCTGATCTGCTGTTGATTGTGGTCTTCTTCTCTGATTGTTTTTTTCTTATATTTCCTTAATCTTTGTTGAAGTTCTCATTGAGTTTCTCCATTCTTCTCCCAATTTCAGTGAGCATCCTTATGATCATTTCTTTGAACTCTTTATCAGGGAAATTATTTATCACTGTTCCATTAGGGTTTTTTTTTTTTTTTTTCCCTAAGGTTTTATTTTGTTCTTTTGTTTGGAACACATTCTTCTGTATCCTCATTTTGCTTGACTTTTGGTGTTTGTTTCTACAAAGTAGAGAAAACAGCTCCCCCTCCCAGTCTTGAAGGAGTGGTCTTCTGTGGGAATGCCCCTGTGTGGACTGCTCGCAGGTCAGGGGCAGTCCTTGGAATGCACAACACCGGGGCCACCTTAGCAGGACGGCTGGAGCAGGAGCAGGCGTGGGACTGGGGAAGTCCTTGGAGGACTAAAACAATGCTCTGCCAGCACCCCTGATCCTGCAGAGGGATCCAGCAGTTCCCCACCTGTTTGGCAGGAGTTCTAGGGTTAGTAAATGGATTTCTTTGCTGTATAGTATATGTGCCCTCTAAACAGCTGTTTTTTCACTGTGTCCCAGGGTGGGTGAATCAGTGCTTGGACCCCTCAGTAATATCCCTTCCTATCTTAGGTTGCTGCCTCATGGGTGGAGTTCCCATGGATACCGTGTCTCTGTCTCGCCTACCCATTTCTATGTGGTCTTTCTATGTACAGAAGCTGTTCAGTCAGCCCTCAGGTCTTCTTCAGGAGGAATTGCTCTGTATGTAGGCATAGATTTGGTGTGTCTGTGGGAGGAGATTAGGTCAGGGTCATCCTAGCCACCATCTTGGTCCTCTTCCTATCTTAGTGTCTTTTGTTCTGTGTATCAGTTATTACCTTTGGAATCTTTTATTAAGACAGCCTGAAAAAAGACAGCACTGGACTTTGAGTAGAAAACCTTGGTTTCAGTTCTGACTTCACCATTTACTATCCCTGTTAACTTTTCTGGCCCTAGTTCCTGACTCATAAAATGTTGTATATTAGTTAAGGTTCTCCAAAGAAATAGAACCAATAGGAAATATAAAATGAAGAATTGATTCATGGGATTATAGAGGCCAAGAAATCCCACGATCTGCTGGCTGCAAGCTGGAGACTCAAGAAAGCTGGTGGTATAATTCAGTCCAAGTCTGAAGGCCTGAGAGCCAGAAGAACTGATGGTGTAAGTCCCAGTCAGAGGACAGAAGACTGATGTCCCAGCTCAGCAGTCAGACAGAAAGAGCAAATTCATCATTCCTCCTCTTTTTTGTTCTGTTGAGGCCTTCAGTGGATTGGATGTTACACACACACGTTGGGGAGGACATTCTGCTTTTCTCAGTCCAGCAATTCAAATGTTAATCTCAGCCAGAAACACCCCCACAGACATACCTAGAAATAATGTTTAACCAGATATCTGGGCATCATGAGGCCCAGCCATGTTGACCATCACACATTGTAATTCATTTTGAGAGCACGTTATCATAAGGATTTGAGGTAATCTACACTATGTGGTAGAAAGTAGTTGGTGTAGTAAGAATTAAGGGGCCTTGGAAGTGGGAGGGTTTATGTGGTGGATCAGGATGGAGGTTTCACTAGATATGGACCTTCCAGGGAGTCCTGTGTTGTGATATGTAGGTTTTTATTTACAGCCTGTCATGGATACATTCCAGGATAGCTGCACAACTTTTCTTTTTTTTTTTTTATAAAAATGTGTAATGCATTCCTAGGCATGATCACCTCTAAAAGAGAATCATTTAGGATGGCCTTCTGAAAGTTGTGATCAGTAAGATTTCCTTCCTCTGAGAATTGAAATCTGATGATATATTAATTTTATTTACAACTAGACACCAGACTTCTATTAATGAGCCCTTTGCCTTCTAAATTATAAATTAAAAGTGAGCAACCTTAGAAGTAATTTATACTTTCATAGTCCATTAGGGAAACTATGCTAAGTCATTTTTACAAATGCCAGGTTATTGCTTAAAATTTTACTGAATTAAAATCTTCATTTAAAAAGAATGTGTTGTTTGTGGTGCAGATAGATCAAATGAATATGGCAACGAATACAAATTTTAATTAAAACTCTATTTAGGATACATAATCCATGTGGGGATAGTATGAACTGGAATAATCATGGTGTGTCTGGTCCTGTAGTGAAGTAGTGGGTGGAGTTTTGAAGGCACAGGAGACAGCCCATGAAGAACGCACAGTGTTTGCCTAGAGTTTGGCCTTTGTTATGGAGGCAACAGAGAGAGGTGGGGATTTTTAAATAGAGATAAACCTGTGTAAAGTAAGGTTTTAGGAAGATTTATCTTGAATCAGTGGAAGGAAGAAAGCAGGGAAACTAGGTAGGAGACTCCTGAGACTCTTGTAATAATACATATTCAGTTACGAGGTCCTGAACTAGGGAAATGGTAGCGAAGTGTAGTAGAAAGGCTGACCTTAGAGGCATTATAAAGGAAATGCTACAATTTGAATAAGGGATGAAGGGAGAAGTAAAAGATGATCCCATATTTTCAGTCTGGTTTAGTGGGAGGAATAGGAAAAGCTGGTGGTGAGAGTTCTGGGGAAAAGATGCTCGCTTAGTTGAGTGTTTGATATGTTGGGCATGAATTAATGGCCAGTAGTCTGGGAAAAAGATATCTTGAAAGTTTTTAGATATTCAGAACTACAGTAGAGGAAAGAGCGGAAGGTTGAAGATGGAAACTTTGAAGTCATTCATTTGGAGGTGATAAATAAAGATGTGGAAGTGAAAGTGAGGATAATGAGAGCAGAGTCAATGGCTAAGGATGCTGGTGGGACAAGGGTCATGCCACGCGTACGGTGTTGGAGGGCAGGTATCTGTGATCATAGTGCTGTTTGCTTATTTTCTGGAACCCCATGGACTGGCGGAGACTCTAGAGAGATGGTTGGCATCCTGTCCCATTTTCTAAGCTCCTTTGCACTGCTTCTGAAATATTCAACATCCCTCTCCACACTCCCAGGCAGTAAGGCACACATTATCTGGCTCTGCTGTTCTCTCTTCCCACTTCTCCTTCTTTCCTACAGACCTCCTAGTCAGTCCGCCATATGCTTTGAGGGTATTGACAGCCTTTTAGCCAGTTTTGTCTCCACTGTAGCTCTTGCTATTCAGGCACACTGGTTTTACATTTCCCCAATTGGCCTGGTTTTATGTCGTTTAAAAAAAAATATTTTTTATTGGAGTATAATTGCTTTACAATGTTGTGTTAGTTTCTGTGACACAATGAAGTGAATCAGCTATATGTATATATATATCCCCTCCCTCTTGGACCTCCCTCCACCCCAATCCCACCCACCTCGGTCATCACATAGCACAGAGCTGAGCTCCCTATGCTGTACAGCAGGTTCCCACTCTCTATCTATTTTACACACAGTAGTGTATTTATGTCAAACCTAATCTCCCAATTCATCCCACCCTCCCCTTCCTCCCCTGTGTCCACACGTCCATTCTCTACGTCTGCGTTTCTATTCCTTCCCTGCGGATAGGTTCCTCTGTACCATTTTTCTAGATTCCACATATATGCGTTAATATATGATATTTGTTTTTCTCTTTCTGACTTACTTCACTCTGTATGACAGACTCTAGGTCCATCCGCATCTCTACAATGACCCAATTTCATTTCTTTTTAAGGCTGAGTAATGTTGCATTGTATATATGTACCACATCTTCTTTATCCATTCATCTGTTGATAGATATTTAGGTTGTTTCCATGACCTGGCTATTGTAAATAGTGCTGCAATGAACATTGTGGTACATGACTCTTTTTGAATTATGGCTTTCTCAGGGTATATGCCCAGTAGTGGGATTGCTGGGTCATATGGTAGTTCTATTTTTAGTTTTCTAAGGAACCTCTGTTCTCCACAGTGGCTGTATCAATTTACATTCCCACCAACAGTGCAAGAGGGTTCCCTTTTCTCCACACCCTCTCCAGCATTTATTGTTTCTAGATTTTTTGATGATGGCTCTTCTGACCGGTGTGAGGTGATACCTTATTGTAGTTTTGATTTTCATTTCTCTAATAATTAGTGATGTTGACCATCTTTTCATGGGCCTCTTGGCCATCTATATGTTTTCTTTGGAGAAATGCCTATTTAGGTCTTCTGCCCATTTTTGGATTGGGTTGTTTGTTTTTATGATATTGAGCTGCATGAGCTGTTTGTATATTTTGTAGATTAATCCTTTGTCAGTTGCTTTGTTTGCAAATATTTTCTCCCATTCTGTGGCTTGTCTTTTCCATCTTGTTTATGGTTTCCTTTGCTGTGCAAAAGCTTTTAACTTTAATCAGGTCCCATTTTCTTATTTTTGTTTTTATTTTCATTACTCTAGGAAGTGGGTCATAAAAGATCTTGCTGTGATTTATGTTAGAGTGTTTTTCCTATGTTTTCCTCTAAGAGTTTTATAGTGTCTGGTCTTTAATTTAGGTCTTTAATCCATTTTGAGTTTAGTTTTGTGTATGGTGTTGGGGAGTTTTCTAATTTCGTTCTTTAACATGTAGTTGTCAAGTTTTCTCAGCACCATTTATTGAAGAGGCTGTCTTTTCTCCACTGTATATTCTTGCCTCCTTTGTCATAGACTAGGTGGCCATATGCATGTGGGTTTATCTCTGGGCTTTCTGTCCTGTACCATTGAGCTATATTTCTATTTTTTTTGCCAGTACCATACTGTCTTGATTATTTGTAGTATAGTCTGAAGACAGGGAGTCTGATTCCTCCAGCTCCGTTTTTCCTTCTCAAGATTGCTTTGGCTATTTGGGGTCATTTGTGTTTCCATACAAACCATAAAAATTTTTTGTTCTAATTCTGTGAAAAATGCCATTGGTATTTGATAGGGATTGCACTGAACCTGTAGATTGCTTTGGGTGGTATAGTCATGTTCACAATATTGATTCTTCCAATCCAGGAGCATGGTTTATCTCTCCATCTGTTTGTGTCATCTTTGATTTCTTTCATTAGCATTTTCTGAGTACAGGTCTTTTGCCTCCTTAGGTAGGTTTATTCCTAGGTATTTTATTCTTTTTGTCGTGATGGTAAATGGGATTGTTTCCTTAATTTCTCTTTCTGATCTTTCACTGTTATTGTATAGGAGTGCAAGAGATTTCTGTGCATTAATTTTGTATCTTGCAACCTTACCAAATTCATTGATTAGTTCTAGTAGTTTTCTGGTGGCATCTTTAGGATTTTCTATGTATAGTATCATGTCATCTGCAAAGACTGACAGTTTTACTTCTTCTTTTATAATTTGTATTCCTTTTATTTCTTTTTCTTCTCTTGTTGCTGTGGCTAGTACTGCCAATACTCTGTTGAGTAATAATGGTGAGAATGGACATCCTTGTCTTGTTCCTGATCTTAGAGGAAATGCTTTCAGTTTTTCACCATTGAGAATAATGTTTGCTGTGGGTTTGTCGTTTATGGCCTTTGAATTTTGTCAAAAGCTTTTTTTGCATCTGTTGAGATGATCATGTTTTTTTTTTTTTAAACATCTTTATTGAAGTATAATTGCTTTACAATGGTGTGTTAGTTTCTGCTTTATAACAAAGTGAATCAGTTATACATATACATATGTTCCCATATCTCTTCCCTCTTGCATCTCCCTCCCTCCCACCCTCCCCATCCCACCCCTCTAGGTGGTCACAAAGCACCGAGCTGATCTCCCTGTGCTATGTGGCTGTTTCCCACTAGCTATCTATTTTACATTTGGTAGTGTATATATGTCCATAACACTCTCTCACCCTGTCACATCTGACCCCTCCCCCTCCCCATATCCTCAAGTGCATTCTCTAGTAGGTCTGTGTCTTTATTCCCGTCTTGCCACTAGGTTCTTCATGGCCTTTTTTTTTTTTTATTTCCTTAGATTCCATATATTTGTGTTAGCATACTGTATTTGTTTTTCTCTTTCTGACTTACTTCACTCTGTATGACAGACTCTAACTCCATCCACCTCATTACAAATACCTCCATTTCATTTCTTTTTATGGCTGAGTAATATTCCATTGTATATATGTGCCACATCTTCTTTATCCATTCATCCGATGATGGACACTTAGGTTGCTTCCATGTCCTGGCTATTGTAAATAGAGCTGCAATGAACATTTTGGTACATGACTCTCTTTGAACTATGGTTTTCTCAGGGTATATGCCCAGTAGTGGGATTGCTGGGTCGTATGGTAGTTCTATTTTTAGTTTTTTAAGGAACCTCCATACTGTTCTTCATAGTGGCTGTATCAATTTACATTCCCACCAACAGTGCAAGAGTGTTCCCTTTCCTCCACACCCTCTCCAGCATTTATTGTTTCTAGATTTTTTGATGATGGCCATTCTGACCGGTGTGAGATGATATCTCATTGTAGTTTTGATTTGCATTTCTCTAATGATTAATGATGCTGAGCATTCTTTCATGTGTCTGTTGGCAATCTGTATATCTTCTTTGGAGAAATGTCTATTTAAGTCTTCTGCCCATTTTTGGATTGGGTTGTTTGTTTTTTTGTTATTGAGCTGCATGAGCTGCTTGTAAATCTTGGAGATTAATCCTTTGTCAGTTGCTTCATTGGCAAATATTTTCTCCCATTCTGAGGGTTGTCTTTTGGTTTTGTTTATGGTTTCCTTTGCTGTGCAAAAGCTTTTAAGTTTCATTAGGTCCCATTTGTTTATTTGTGTTTTATTTCCATTTCTCTAGGAGCTGGGTCAAAAAGAATCTTGCTGTGATGTATGTCATAGAGTGTTCTGCCTATGTTTTCCTCTAAGAGTTTGATAGTGTCTGCCCTTACACTTAGGTCTTTAATCCATTTTGAGTTTATTTTTGTGTATGGTGTCAGGGAGTATTCTAATTTCATACTTTTTCATGTATCTGTCCAATCTTCCCAGCACCACTTATTGAAGAGGCTGTCTTTTCTCCACTGTATATGCTTGCCTCTTTTATCAAAGATAAGGTGACCATATGTGCGTGGGTTTATCTCTGGGCTTTCTATCCTGTTCCATTGATCTATATTTCTGTTTTTGTGCCAGTACCAAACTGTCTTGATTACTGTAGCTTTGTAATATAGTCTGAAGTCAGGGAGCCTGATTCCCCCAGCTCCATTTTTCGTTCTCAAGATTGCTTTGGCTATTCGGGGTCTTTTGTGTCTCCATACAAATTGTGAAATTTTTTGTTCTAGTTCTGTGAAAAATGCCAGTGGTAGTTTGATAGGGATTGCATTGAATCTGTAGATTGCTTTGGGTAGTAGAATCATTTTCACAATGTTGATTCTTCCAATCCAAGAACATGGTATATCTCTCCACCTATTTGTATCATCTTTAATTTCTTTCATCAGTGTCTTTTAATTTTCTGCATACAGGTCTTTTGTCTCCTTAGGTAGGTTTATTCCTAGATATTTTATTCTTTTTGTCGCAGTGGTAAATGGGAGTGTTTCCTTAATTTCTCTTTCAGATTTTTCATCATTAGTGTATAGAAATGCAAGAGACTTCTGTGCATTAATTTTGTATCCTGTTACTTTACCAAATTCATTGATTAGCTCTAGTAGTTTTCTGGTAGCATCTTTAGGATTCTCTATGTATAGTATCATGTCATCTGCAAACAGTGACAGCTTTACTTCTTCTTTTCCGATTTGGATTCCTTTTATTTCTTTTTCTTCTCTGATTGCTGTGGCTAACACTTCCAAAACTATGTTGAATAATAGTGGTGAGAGTGGGCAACCTTGTCTTGTTCCTGATCTTAGTGGAAATGGTTTCAGTTTTTCACCACTGAGGACAATGTTGGCTGTAGGTTTGTCATATATGGCCTTTATTATGTTGAGGAAAGTTCCCTCTATGCCTACTTTCTGCAGGGCTTTTATCATAAATGGGTGTTGAATATTGTTCAAAGCTTTCTCTGCATTTATTGAGATGATCATATGGTTTTTCTCCTTCAATTTGTTAATATAGTGTATCACGTTGATTGATTTGTGTGTATTGAAGAATCCTTGCATTCCTGAGATAAACCCCACTTGATCATGGTGTATGATCCTTTTAATATGCTGTTGGATTCTGTTTGCTAGTATTTTGTTGAGGATTTTTGCATCTATGTTCATCAGGGATATTGGCCTCTAGTTTTCTTTCTTTGTGACATCTTTGTCTGGTTTTGCTATCAGGGTGATGGTGGCCTCGTAGAATGAGTTTGGGAGTGTTCTTCCCTGTGCAATATTTTGGAAGAGTTTGAGAAGGATAGGTGCCAGCTCTTCTCTAAATGTTTGATTGAATTCGCCTGTGAAGCCATCTGGTCCTGGGCTTTTGTTTGTTGGAAGATTTTTAATCACAGTTTCAATTTCAGTGCTTGTGATTGGCCTGTTCATATTTTCTATTTCTTCCTGGTTCAGTCTCGGCAGGTTGTGCATTTCTAAGAATCTGTCCATTTCTTCCAGGTTGTCCATTTTATTGGCATAGAGTTGCTTGTCGTAATCTCTTATGATCGTTTGTATTTCTGCAGTGTCAGTGGTTACTTCTCCTTTTTCATTTCTAATTCTATTGATTTGAGTCTTCTCCCTTTTTCTCTTGATGAGTCTGGCTAATGGTTTATCAATTTTGTTTATCTTCTCAAAGAACCAGCTTTTAGTTTCATTGATTTTTGCTATTGTTTCCTTCATTTCTTTTTCATTTATTTCTGATCTGATATTTATGATTTCTTTCCTTCTGCTAGCTTTGGGTTTTTTTTGTTCTTCTTTCTCTAATTGCTTCAGGTGCAAGGTTAGATTGTTTATTCGAGATGTTTCCTGTTTCTTGAGGTAGGCTTGTATTTCTATAAACTTCCCTCTTAGCACTGCTTTTGCTGCGTCCCATAGGTTTTGGGTCGTCGTGTCTCCATTGTCTTTTGTTTCTAGGTATTTTTTAATTTCCCCTTTGATTTACTCAGTGATCACTCGTTATTAAGTAGTGTATTGTGTAGCCTCCATGTTTTTTTTTTTTTTTTTTTTGGCTGTGTTGTGTCTTCGTTTCTATGCGAGGGCTTTCTCCAGTTGTGGCGAGCGGGGGCCACTCCTCATCACTGCGCGCGGGCCTCTAACCATCCCAGCCTCTCCTCCTGCGGAGCACAGGCTCCAGATGCGCAGGCTCATCAGCCGTGGCTCACGGGCCCAGCTGCTCCACGGCATGCGGGATCCCCCCAGGACAGGGCTCGAACCCGTCTCCCCTGCACTGGCAGGCAGATTCCCAACCACTGCGCCACCAGGGAAGCCCCCTGTGTTTGTATTTTTTATAGATCTTTTCCTGTAATTGATATCTAGTCTCATAGTGTTGTGGTCGGAAAAGATACTTGATACGATTTCAATTTTCTTAAATTTACCAAGGCTTGATTTGTGACCCAAGATATGATCTATCCTGGAGAATGTTCCATGAGCGCTTGAGGAAAATGTGTATTCTGTTGTTTTTGGGTGGAATGTCCTATAAATATCAATTAAGTCCATCTTGTTTAATGTATCATTTAAAGCTTGTGTTTCCTTATTTATTTTCATTTTGGATGATCTGTCCATTGGTGAAAGTGGGGTGTTAAAGTCCCCTACTATGATTGTGTTGCTGTCGATTTCCCCTTTTATGGCTGTTAGTATTTGCCTTATGTATTGAGGTGCTCCTATGTTGGGTGCATAAATATTTACAATTGTTATACCTTCCTCTTGGATCGATCCCTTGATCATTATATAGTGTCCTTCTTTGTCTCTTGTAATAGTCTTTATTTTAAAGTCTATTTTGTCTGATATGAGATTTGCTACTCCAGCTTTCTTTTGCTTTCCATTTGCATGGAATATCTTTTTCCATCCCCTCACTTTCAGTCTGTATGTGTCTCTAGGTCTGAAGTGGGTCTCTTGTAGACAGCATATATATGGGTCTTGTTTCTGTATCCATTCAGCCAGTCTGTGTCTTTTGGTGGGAGCATTTAATCCATTTACATTTAAGGTAATTATTGATATGTATGTTCCTATTCCCATTTTCTTAAATGTTGTGGGTTTGTTATTGTAGGTGTTTTCCTTCTCTTGTGTTTCTTGCCTAGAGAAGTTCCTTTAGCATTTGTTGTAAAGCTGGTTTGGTGGTGCTGAACTCTCTCAGCTTTTGCTTGTCTGTAAAAGTTTTAATTTCTCCATCATATCTGAATGAGATCCTTGCTGGGTAGAGTAACCTTGGTTGTAGGTTTTTCTCCTTCATCACTTTAAGTATATCCTGCCACTCCCTTCTGGCTTGCAGAGTTTCTGCTGAAAGATCAGATGTTAACCTTATGGGGATTCCCTTATGTGTTATTTGTTGTTTTTCCCTTGCTGCTTTTAATATGTTTTCTTTGTATTCATTTTTTGAAAGTTTGATTAATATGTGTCTTGGTGTGTTTTTCCTTGGATTTATCCTGTATGGGACTCTCTCTGCTTCCAGGACTTGATTAACTATTTCCTTTCCCATATTAGGGAAGTGTTCAACTATAATTTCTTCACATATTTTCTCAGTCCCTTTCTTTTTCTCTTCTTCTTCTGGGACCCCTATAATTCGAATGATGGTGCATTTAATGTTGTCCTAGAGGTCTCTGAGACTGTCCTCAGTTCTTTTCATTCTTTTTTCTTTATCCTGCTCTGCAGTAGTTATTTCCACCATTTTATCTTCCAGGTCACTTATCTTTTCTTCTGCCTCAGTTATTCTGCTATTGATTCCATCTAGAGTATTTTTAATTTCATTAATTGTGTTTTTCATCGTTGCTTGGTTCCTCTTTATTTCTTCTATGTCCTTGTTAAATGTTTCTTGCATTTTGTCTATTCTATTTCCAAGATTTGGATCATCCTTACTATCATTATTCTGAATTCTTTTTCAGGTAGACTACCTATTTCCTCTTCATTTGTTAGGTCTGGTGTGTTTTGACCCTGCTCCTTCATCTGCTGTGTGTTTTTCTGTCGTCTCATTTTGCTTGTCTTACTGTGTTTGGGGTCTCCTTTTCACAGGCTGCAGGTTCGTAGTTCCTGTTGTTTTTGGTATCTGTCCCCAGTGGCTAAGGTTGGTTCAGTGGGTTGTGTAGGCTTCCTGGTGGAGGGAACTAGTGCCTGTGTTCTGGTGGATGAGGCTGGATCTTGTCTTTCTGGTGGGCACGTCCACGTCTGGTGGTGTATTTTGGGGTGTCTGTGGTTTTTATGATTTTAGGCAGCCTCTCTGTTAATGGATGGGGCTGTGTTCCTGTCTTGCTAGTTGTTTGGCATAGGGTGTCCAACACTGTAGCTTACTGGTCGTTGAGTGAAGCTGGGTGTTGATGTTGAGATGGAGATCTCTGAGAAATTTTTGCCGTTTGGTATTACGTGGAGCTGGGAGGTCTCTTGTGGACCAGTGTCCTGAAGTTGGCTCTCCCACCTCAGAGGCACAGCCCTGATGCCTGGCTGGAGCACCAAGAGCCTTTCATCCACGCAGCTCAGAGTAAAAGGGAGAGAAAATAGAAAGAAAGAAAGAAAGAGGATATAATATAGTGAAGTAAAATAAAGCTATTATAAAGCAAAGCTATACAGACAAAATCTCACCCAGAAGCATATACATATACACTCACCAAAAAAGGAAGAGGGGAAAAATTAATATATCCTGCTCCCAAAGTCCACCTCCTGAATTTGGGATGATTCGTTGTCTATTCAGGTATTCAACAAATGCAGGCACATCAAGTTGTTTGTGGAGTTTTAATCCGCTTCTTCTGAGGCTCCTGGGAGAAATTTCCCTTTCTCTTCTTTGTTCACACAGCTCCCGGGGTTCAGCTTTGGATTTGGACCCGCCTCTGCGTGTAGGTCACCTGAGGGCGTCTGTTCCCCGCCCAGACAGAACGGGGTTAAAGGAGCAGCTGCTTCGGGGGCTCTGGCTCACTCAGGCCAGGGGGAGGGAGGGGTACGGAGGAGGCGGGGCGAGCCTGCAGCGGCAGAGGCCGGCGTGACGTTGCACCAGCCTGAGGCGCACCGTGTGTTCTCCCCGGATCACGGGACCCTGGCAGTGGCAGGCTGCACCGGCTCCCGGGAGGGGCGGTGTGGAGAGTGACCTGTGCCCTGTGCTCGCACACAGACTTTTTGGTGGCGGCAGCAGCAGCCTTAGCGTCTCATGCCGGTCTCTGGGGTCTGCGCTGATAACCGCGGCTCGTGCCCGTCTCTGGAGTTCGTTTAGGTGGCGCTCTGAATCCCCTCTCCTTGCGCGCCGCGAAACAAAGAGGCAAGAAAATGTCTCTTGCGTCTTCGGCAGCTGCAGACTTTTTCCCGGACTCCCTCCCAGCCAGCTGTGGTGCGCTAACCCCTTCAGGCTGTGTTCACGCCGCCAACCTCAGTCCTCTCTCTGCGATCCGACCAAAGCCCGAGCCTCGGCTCCCAGCCCCGCCCGCCCCGGCGGCTGAGCAGACAAGCCTCTCAGGCTGGTGAGTGCTGCTCAGCGCCGATCCTCTGTGCAGGAGTCTCTCCGCTTTGTCCTCCGCCCCCCTGTGGCTGTGCTCTCCTCTGTGGCTCCGAAGCTTCCCCCCTCTGCTACCCGCAGTCTCCGCCCGGGAAGGGGCTTCCTAGTGCGTGGAAACCTTTCCTCCTTCACGGCTCCCTCCCACTGGTGCAGGTCCCGTCCCTATTCTTTTGTCTCTGTTATTTCTTTTTTCTTTTGCCCTACCCAAGTACGTGGGGAGTTTCTTGCCTTTTGGGAGGTCTGACATTTTCTGCCAGCGTTCAGTGGGTGTTCTGTAGGAGCAGTTCCACGTGTAGATGTATTTCTACTGTATCTGTGGGAAGGAAGGTGATCTCTGCGTCTTACTCTTCAGCCATCTTCTCTACCTCCCCCCCGATCATATGGTTTTTATTCTTTGATTTGTTAATATGGTGTATCACGTTGATTGATTTGCATATATTGAAGAATCCTTGCATCCCTGGGATAAATCCCACTTGATCATGGTGTATGATCTTTTTAAGGTGTTGTTGGAATCTATTTGCTAGTATTTTGTTGAGGATTTTTGAGTCTGTGTTCATCAGTGATATTGGTTTGTAATTTTCTTTTTTTGTGATATCTTTGTCTGGTTTTGGTATCAGGGTGATGGTGGCCTCGTAGAACGAGTTTGGGAGTGTTTCTCCCTCTGCAATTTTTTGGAAGAGTTTGAGAAGGATGGGAGAGAACTCTTCTCTAAATGTTTGATAGAATACACCTGTGAAGCCATCTGGTCCTGGCCTTTTGTTTGTTGGAAGATTTTTAATTACAGTTTTAATTTTGTTACTTGTGATTGGTCTGTTTATATTTTCTAATTCTTCCTGGTTCAGTCTTGGGAAGTTGTATCATTCCAAGAATTTGTCCATTTCTTTTATTATTACTTCTATTCCAGGAACCCTGTCCCACAGCTCTTATTTGGATCTGCTCCACCTTTTAAATCTCAGCTTATGTCTCAGTCTCTGATTAGAGCCTCCTAGGCTTTTAGCTTTCTCAGTCTTTAATTTGATTTACATTTACTTTTTGAAACTAGATTTTTTTCTAGGCTCCTTTTCTTCCTTATAAACTAGTCCTCTCCTTGCTTTAGTTCCTTTGCTGTCCAGCTGGGACTCCTGGGTGCACAAAATTAACCCTTGCTCTTCCACACCTGTACACGTATTACTGATGGTGGAACAATCTAGCTTATATGCCCCTCCGCCCCCCAACACTTGGACTGCAGGACACAGCTGGAGGAATTCCAAGTGGGGATTGGCTCTAAATATATGGTATCAGCTGGGCCCTCAATACTGCCGGGCAATTTTGTGGTATTCACCTTAGCATCTTTCCCACCACTTTACTCTCTTTAAGCATCATGTTTTGATTCCTTTACTCTGCCTTCTACTCAGTAGAGTCCAGAAGGCAAAATCTTGCCTCCCACCATCAGACTTTTCTGTATCTGTGCCATCCAGTCCCCAAGGATTAAGTGATTCTCTTCTGTCCAAATCAAACCTATTCATTCATGTTCTACATTTTACCTCTCCCATCTTTTCTGACACAGCTTCTCAATTGCCCCCTTTCTCTTCTATCTTTTACCCCTGCTTCTATACTTTTCTCTTCTCTTTAGCATGTAATATGCCTCTCCCATTGTTTGCAGTATTTACAAGTCAAGTCTGTGGGCATCTTGCCCCTGTTTGCTCAACTTCCTTCCTCAGTGCCCTGTAATGACTGAGGCTGCTACCTGTTCACCCATGTCTACCCAGCCCTGGGCATATGTTAAGAGCCCTTTCCCACCTGAAGAAATGTTCTGGAAATCTGTGCTGTTGTCTTGTTCAGAGTCTGGTATCCCTCGATGATGAATTAAGGACCTCTTGAGCAAAGGTGGCTTCCTTCAGCATCTATTATTGTCTAAAAGTTGTGAATAAAATGTAGCTGCTAAAGTATAAGAAAGGACATGAAGGATTTATTATTGCCCATTTCTTAATATTATATCCTGTAGCTGATGGAAGCCATTAACTACCATCTTTCATATGAGAAGAAAGTGTTGAATCAGTTAAGATAGGGTATTGTATTGAACAGACAAAAGCATCTTAATCTTGGTTATTGTTTAATCTTGCAACTTTTACCTTTTGACTCTATGACCTTTGGGCATACTAGCCCTGCCCTATGTATACAGTGGGACACTGTGTTTTTCTTTCTTAGCAATTATGTTTTGAATTTCCTTTTAAAAAGCCCACGCTGTTAACTTCATTTCAGGGTTTACCATTTTCCCATAAAAATGCAGATCTCAGATTGCCCACTGATGAAGTGTATGGAAACTCTTTAATAGAGAAGATGGAAGTGGTTTACTGGTTCTCATGATTTCCAGGTGTCCTTGATTTGGACAGAGGATGAGTGATCTAGTGGATGAAAGCTTGTCCTATCGAGCCAGATGGGAAAGCGTTTATATTTCAGCTCTGTCATTTAGTAACTTGGGCTTGAGCAAGTTCCCAAATCTTTGTAAGCCTCAATTTTCTCATCCATAAAATGGGGATGATAATAGGATCGACCTCATGGGGCTATTGTGGAGATTCAATGAGATGATACAACCCAGGGCAGAGAGTGATGCCCGCCACACGTAAACTCCCAGGAAAGTTTATTATTATGTGTATCTTCACTTGAGTTTTGATTAAACTGAGGAGCCAAGTGAGAGTGAAAGAAAGAAGTGTTAGTTTCTTGTTTTAAAAACCTCAGTGACTAGTCATGTTAAATGGTTAGAAATATGATCCTGTACCTCAAATGACGCTCTAGGAAAGCTCACTGTCTTAGGTACTTTGAAGACCTTCAGTTCCAGATTTAGTCTGCTTCTCACCATGGACAGCCATGGGAGCCTTCTGGGCCTTGAGGATACCTTGACCTTCTTGGTTGAAAGTAAAGATTAGAGTAGCCTGATCTCTGACATTCTTCCACAGTTCATTTCTGATCATACTTGCCAGGCCTGTGGCTCCTATGACCCTGGGCATGTTTCTGGCCTTCCAAGGTCAAGAGTGTTTCCTAAAAAGGGACACCAGCAGGCTTTGTCTTATTGTACTTGTCTCTTGAGATGTAAGTTATCCTAGTGAAAGAGGAAAACACTGACATCCTAGGATGTGGCTGACTTGTGTCTTCGTTTTCTTATTGATTATCCTGAGAACTTCTCATTCTCATTCAGTAGTGGAAGTTGGGCAAAGGGATAAAAGAGATGCTTTGAATTTTCCTTTAGGTCAAGAGGAATAATATCATTCACAGTACTCTTTAACAAACATTTATTGTTACACATTGAGTGGTTTTGAATAATTTTATGTATTCAGAATAATTATAGAAAACAGATACGATGACAGAAAAAAAAAAGACATCAATTTAAATTTATTTGGATACCTCCTTTAAGATAGCTGAGCAAAACAAATCATTCCTTAGAAGTTCTTTTGCATGTCAAAATAGGAAACTTAGAGTTTAAATTCAGTCATCCCTTGGTATTTGTGGAGTATTTGTTCTAGAACCACCCGCAGATACAAAACTCCTCAGATGCTCAAGTCCCTCATCTAAAATGGTGCAGTACAGTATTACTATAATTGGAATATTAAGGTAAAACTTTTTTTCAGTTGTATTTTTGTGTGTTGGTGTACACTCTATATATTGAGATCTTTCATATAATCAGTAAGTTATTTGTTTTTGCTCACTTACAGAAATTTAACCTATGTTTTCCTTTCTAAAGGATGGTAATAATTTTTAATTATTGAATTTTTTGGGATGATATTGTTGGTTTACATCATACTAAATCTTCAGACAAGAAAATACTACCCGCTTGATGCTTTTAAGGAATGTGTTGTGGCAAAAAGCAAGGAAGGCTTGTAGTGCAGCATGTTTTCACAAGGATAGCAAAGAGGAAAGAACAGAACGGAACCTGAGGAAATTTCTCATCTCATCTAAGTTTGATTACTGACAGTTAATTCAGAAATTCTGTTCAGAACAAGAGATTGTCCTCTACCTCTTTTGTTCAGAGTATTCTGAAAGTTCTTTTGTTCTTCATTTAAATTAACTGTGTAGAAATAGCCAGTGTTATGGATATATTTTCAAGAGATTAAATATTATTTCTAGGCTCACCATAAATGGACTTAAATACTATTTGATTTTCAACAGTTGTGTAGTTAGACACTTCTCATGTTGTATACTTCTCTTGATTTCTACATTTGGAAACACAGAGGAAGTTATTGTTTACATAGAGATTGACTTGTCTAGTTTTTAAGAATGTCGATTATAAAAGAACCCAGTCATGAGGTAAAGAGCCATCTAAGCTTATGCACTGTTTACTTTCCTTTGAAGTATGGATTATTTTAAGTACTGAACTGTTAAAAATAATACAAAGGCTGTTCTGTTACATTATGCATAAACAAGAGCACAATATTTCAGTGCTGGCAGATACTTTATTTCCTGGACTCATCTTACAAGAGTTTTTATGTGGTATTTTTCTTGTGTAGAATCTAATCGTCATGCTTATGTCTGTTCCACTTCCATTGTCTGTCAGTGTCCAGCATAAAGAAGAGAGGTGACAGGAAGGGCAGTTTATTAATTAAGTTTGATACTTACAAATTAATTAATGTACTCTAGGTAATTTGCTTACTTGCATTAAAAATTTAAGTTCTATGTATATTACAGCATACTTCTAATATCACAAAATGAATTTAAGAAGTTCATCTTTTGAGTTTTGAATCTTAGTATATTTTAAAAGAAAGACAATTTTTTTGGAACATGGTAGTATTGTTTTGCCATGTACACTGAGAAGTACAATTGTGCTCTTATCTAAATTCATAACATTTTAAGGCTATTTTGCTACTATATCTCTAAATGCACTTTAACATATGAAGTACAGTTACCACTTTTGTCTGTCATTTGTGAAGATAACTTTTCCATTTTGTTTAAAGGATAAAGTTAAGCTTATTCCATGTTTAAAGAGAGATCTTTCTAGAAGCTGCTTTTTATTTTTAAATATACTTTTTTCTACCTCATTCTTTGTTTTCTCTGTTCCTGAGTTTTCAAATACACATATGTTAGAACTTTTGATCTGAGGTCCTAAGGCTCTGTTTATTTTTCTTTTCAATAATTTTCTTCTTGTTCTTCAGACCAGATGGTTTCTATTGCTTTATTTTCAAGTTCACCGTTTTATTCCTCATCTCTGTTCTGCTGTTAAACACATCCAACAATTTTTTAAAAATTTCAGGTATTGTATTTTTCATTGTAAAATTTCCATTTTGTTTTATTTTATAGTTTCTGTTTCTCTGCTGAAATCCCCTATCTTTTAATTCATTACAAGAGTGTCTTCCTTTTCCTCATATAGTTATAAAGTCTTTGTGAATTTCAACATCCAGATCATCCTGGAGTTGGTCTCTTCTTTTTTTTTTTCTCTTGATAATAGATCACATCTACCTAGTTACTCATATGTTGAATAATTTTGCATTGTATTCTGGACATTGTGTACATTATGGTGTGGAGACTCTGGATTCTGTTGTGTTCTTCTGAATAGTGTTGATATTTTTGTTTTAGCAGGCAATTAACTTGGTGGAACTCAAACTGAAGAACCTGATTTTTTGGGCACCAGTGCAAATCTCAGTTCATTTCAGTTCAGTTTTCTTAACTGGGTTTTTGCAATATGCCCCATACATGTATAGTTCAGGGGTCAATCAGAGATTTGGGCAGGGTTTACACGGAATTTGGGCCTTGCCCAGAGGCTTTCTCCTATCTGGGATTTCCCTCCCACTTTCTAATGACTGTGGTTGCCCTGACCTCTGTCCTAAGGTTCTTCAATCCAGGAAGACTGTGTGCTCCTATTGGGGCTTTAGCCTCCCTGAATGATGCCTTGACTGACACCTGTCCTTAGGTAATAGGCTAAAAAAATAGAATAAATTAAACTTAAAAAATGGAAAACCCCCTCCATGTCAGTCCATTCTTCAATTTTTTGATCCCTTGTGAAAATCTTACTGTTTTTATTCAGTCCCAAGAGGCTTCAGATTTTTTTTTCCTGTTTTATTCAGAGTTTATAATTGTTACATGAAGGAGGGTATGTTTTTGTGAAAGTGTACTCAGCCGTAACGGAAGCAAAACTCTTGCTTTTTCCTTAAACTCAAATTTCTATCAATTTCAATGAGATTCCAGATGATTAAGACTTAATAGTAAGAGCCCTTTGAACACAGAGCCTGTAGAATTTTACTTTATTTATAATATATTAGATTATTGTTGAATGGGGAAGCTAATGTGTACAGCTACAAATGTTTACTGATTCAGCATTTCATAGATTAATTAATATTATTAGTAATGAAATTTAACAGTTTAAAATTATTTAAGTATGTTTTAGTTTCACTCATGCTCAATAAATAATTTTATGTATTTATAATTCTAGAATCTTAATTGAACAAATGATAATCCTTCATGAAAAAGTAAAAATAGAGATCAACTCCATGGGCAGGACAGGAATAAAGATGTGGACGTAGAGAATGGACTTGGGGACACGGGGAGGGAGAAGGGTAAGCTGGGACGAAGTGAGAGAGTGGCATGGACTTACAAATACTACCAAATGTAAAATAGATAGCTAGTGGGAAGCAGCCACATAGCACAGGGAGATCAGCTCGGTGCTTTGTGACCACCTAGAGGGGTGGGATAGGGAGGGTGGGAGGGAGACGCAGGAGGAAGGAGATATGGGAATATATGTATATGATTCACTTTGTTGTAAAGCAGAAACTAACACACCATTGTAAAGCAATTATACTCATAAAGATGTTTAAAAAAAAAAAAGAGAAAAACAAATGTCTGGTTAAAACCCCAGGAACTTGGATGCCCTGACCCCTGCCATTTCCTGACCTGTCTGAGAGATCCCAGGCATTCCCCATTGCTCTCGGCAGCACTGCCTGAAAACTGTGTTGAATATTTAACAGATATTAGAGATATATGCATAGTTTTTCCTGAATGATCTGGTCAGTTCCACAGCCTTTCATTATAAATAAAAGCAAACAAAAATGTATCATTTATCCAACATGCATCTTCCTTCTGGATAAAACTAAACATGAAAAATGTATATCTATTAAATTCAAGTTTGGGGGAAATGTCAGAAATGAAAAAGTGATAGCTTTTTTTAATTAAAAATACTATAAAAGTAAAAAAAAAAAAAAAAGAAATCAACTTCAAGAATTTGCTGACAATATTTCCCACCATATTTGGGTTTGGCTGAGACATGTAGGAAAAGTAATTCACCGTGACCCATCTGAGGAAAACTAGTCCTTAACAAGCCCTGTCCAAATGTGAGGAACAAGCTAGGATTGTTAAAAATCATTAAGACTGGGCTTCCCTGGTGGCGCAGTGGTTGAGAATCTGCCTGCCAATTCAGGGGACACGGGTTCAAGCCCTGGTCTGGGAAGATCCCACATGCCGCGGAGCAACTAGGCCCGTGAGCCATAACTACTGAGCCTGCGCGTCTGGAGCCTGTGCTCTGCAACAAGAGAGGCCGCGATAGTGAGAGGCTCACGCACCGCGATGAAGAGTGACCTCTGCTTGCCGCAACTAGAGAAAGCCCTTGCACAGAAACGAAGACCCTACACAGCAAAAATAAATAAATAAATAAATAAAAATTTAAAAAAAAATCATTAAGACTGAATTTTAATATACCAAAGAAACTTTTGTCTAAGTAGAAATTAATTTTGCTGAGCCCAAATATCTCACATTTACCTTTTACTAAGTGCATTGTTCTCTGATCACATATCAGATAGAACCTAACATTTCCTTTGATAATTACTTTCTTTCAAAAGCACCTGTAACACAGACTTGATTATATTACTCATGCACTCATTGTAAGGTCAAGTTCAAAGCCCTTGCCTAATCCATTCTGCCCGCCTTTCTATCCTTGTTCCGGGGAACTCTCCCCAACCCCTTCATACTTCACGAAGGATCTTTCTCTCCTCAGGCATTTGCTGTGTGTTAGGGACTGAATGTTTGTGTCCCCAAGATCCATATGTTGAAGTTGGAAGTGGTGGGGCCTTTGGGAGGTCTTGGTTTAGATGAGGTTGTGAGGGTGGGACCCTGCGATGGGATTAGTGTCTTTATAAGAAGAAGAAGAGACCAGAACTTGCTCTCTCCACTGTGTCAGGCCATCTGCATGCCAAGAGGTTTCTCACCAGAACTCGACCATGCTGGCATCCTCATCTTGGACTTACAGCCTCCAGAACTGTGAGGGTAAATTTCTGTTTTTTAAGCCAGCCAGTCTGTGTACGTTATTATGGCAGCCAGAGCTGACTTTGCTAGAAAATCAATGTAGTTATTTTTTTCCTTGAAATGTGCTGTCCGTGTCATCTCTACCATTGGTTCCCCTTCCTCCAGCTTCTCTTACTTGATTTTTAAAAAATATCATGTCCAAGGGCTTCCCTGGTGGCACAGTGGTTGAGAATCTGCTTGCTAATGCAGGGGACACAGGTTCGAGCCCTGATCTGGGAAGATCCCACATGCCGCAGAGCGGCTGGGCCCGTGAGCCACAATTACTGAGCCTGCACGTCTGGAGCCTCTGCTCCACAACAAGAGAGGCCGCGACAGTGAGAGGCCCGCGCACCGCGATGAAGAGTGGCCCCCGCTTGCCACAACTAGAGAAAGCCCTCGCACAGAAACGAAGACCCAACACAGCCATAAATAATAAATAAATAAATAAATAAAAAATATCATGTCCTTAGGGAGACCTCTTTAACCATCTAAGCTTCCCATTTCACCTCTGTTAATCAAGTCCCATCTTATAAACACCCATAGATTGTATGCATTATGCAATAAACCTCTTTTGTAGCATGCCTCACACAGGTAACCTGTGCAGTATCTGCTTCCCTGCTCATTGTAGGTTTGAAAGATGATGGCAGAGGCCTTATCTGTGTTGCTTACTGCTAAGTGCTTACGAAAATGCATTGTACCTAATAAGAGTAGGATTTGTTCAATGATAAGATGGAGTTACCTGCATGGTACTCACTTAAATAAGTGTTGACTCCTTCAGGAATGGGGCATCTCCTACAGCATCCTTACTGCTTTCTGAAAAGCGCTGCGGCCATTGAAACATCTACTAATAAACATTATAATACGGCAAGACAGTTCATATCCTCTTTATGTTGCAATTTAGTGCTAGACAGTTCTCATTTCATGTAAAGAAACATGATCTCTGTCAGTGCCTCTTTTTAGACTCTGTCAGAATATGAAGTTATGAATTTTGCATATTAACAGAGATATTGCTAGAGTCTTTTTAGTTTCTTAAACATCTCAAGTTAATAATCGGCTATTAGTCCTTCAACCTGTCTTTAAAAGGCATGTATAACTCTCATTGTTTTCCAAAGAAATTGGGTAGCCGATTTGAGAATATAACAGTATTTAACTTTTTGGTTTATTCTATCTATTCTCTACCTTGAATAATAATTCAAACAAGACAGTTAAAAACTTAAAAAAGAGAGCAATTTTATTAAGTGCATTTCCTCTTTTTTTGGAGGTGTGCCAGTATTGTAAAGCACTTGTCCAATCTTTAAAGCAGAATATGAGCTGACATTCATAGTTATGTGCTCAGTGGGAGATGGCAAGTAGAAAGAGCACAGGTAGACTTGAATCTGTTTGGCTCTGCATGTTGTAAGCTGTGTTCTTTGAACCTCATTTTATTCATCTAGAAAATGGGGTATGTGCTTTGAAGCATTAGTTTGAGAATCAAAGGTAACATATTTCAAACCCTAGCATGTAGTAAACACTTAAAAAGTCATAACTATTTCTTATAAATGGAGACAGAAATTCAGTCAGACATTTTTCTTAAGACTGGTTCTTACTGAACTGGGTGATATTTCTTCACAGAGCAATGAAGGAAACATTTACCACAAAAAGGGAAATAGAATTCGAGTCCACTGTCAGCAGGATTAATTTTCCTTATTTATATTGATTTTTCTAGGATTTACTGATCTTGTCCTAACAAATAATAAGATTGGGTATGGCCATAAATGATACATCCTAATCCTGAAAAAAATTAATTTAAGATATAGCTGCATAAAATGCAAAAAAAAGTGTGGCTAATTTTCTCTTTTAAGATTTCAGCTTATCAATTATATGAATCTACCCTTAACTTTATATCGCTCTCCAAGGGTTGATTTATAGCTTTGATGATCAGAACTCCACAGTGTCAGACATTGATATATAAGGTCCAGAGCTACTCTGAAATATCAAGACTTCAGTTTAAATTGAAGTTTTTTTCCTTTTTGATTTTGTTGAGTTTGATATGTTAAACTTAGAAGTATATGAGTTTACAGAAAGTATTAAGTACATTCATTCCTTTGATATTTATAAGGAATACAAAAACAGTTTCATTCCTTTGCTGAAAAATAACTAATATGGAAATCATTATAATGTGATAGTGATTTTTAAAAGTATTAGCATATTAATTTTAATATAATTAGAACATCAGAAATAATATAAACTGTAACTTATTACTTTTAACCTCATTGTTCTACTGATTTAGGGAGAGCTGAAAAAATACTATATTAATATGAAAATGAATTCTTTTTTAAACAAATGTATTTAAAATTTTTTTTATTTTTATTTTTAAATTGTTTTGGCCGCACTGCCTGCAGGATCTCAGTTCCCTGATCAGGGATTGAACCTGGGCCATGGCAGTGAAAGCCTGGAATCCTAACCACTAGACCACCAGAGAACTCCCATGAATTCATTTCTTAATGAAAGTTTTTCCTACAGAAGAAAACATGCTCATTATAATAGTTCATAATAAGCATTTGTTGAATACTTACTATATACGGGCACTGTTTTGAGAGATTTGGGTGATTTCACTTGTTTCATTCTCACAACACCTGCATGGAAAGCACTACTATTGTCTCCGTCTTGTGGATGAGACTACTTAGCAGTGGAGAAGCTAAGTATCTCATCCAAAGTTCCCTGGTTAGTGAGTGGAGAGGGGTCCAGCTGCCTGGGAACAGATGCTGAGAGGGAAACTTGAGTGGAGGAAGATTCCTGGGGAGTGCTCTTGGGAAGGGAGTTAGGGAAGCAGGATGAGAAGGTGAATTGTGATGCAGATGCAGCGTTGACCTCAGCCTCCCCTCTGGGGAGCGATGGCCTGGAGGAGCCCTTCACATCTCTCCTGAGTTGAGGCTTGGGGCTGCCTCTGAGGCAGGGTCATGTCCATGGGAGAGGCAGCTCCCTTTGGCTAAGGGCAGTTCCTGGGTAGAGACTCTGCAGTGGTGCTCCCAGCAGCTGGAGGAATGCGTGCATGCCTGTGTGCTCAACAGTTAACACCTGCTTGGTTAAGATCATGGCGGATTGACATGCTGACAACAGTCTCATTTGTCTTTAAGAACGTGACAGAGCTGGTGTCTAGGATGCTTTTATTGGTGTGATTTAGGAAAAAAGTAATTAGTACCAAGATTACTATCATACTATCCTGTGATCAAAAATGTTAGACTTGGAAGGGATCTCAGTACAGAGCGTTACAATCATTGTCAAGGGGATAAAACATAGAAGAGAAAAGGGTCTTTTAAAACTGTGGATTATTTACATGTGTGTGACACTGTTGACAACCGGCCAGAGAGTTGCTTTGTGATTTCATGTCCTGAAGCTTCTCTGTCACGTTAATTAATAACTCTCTGAAGGCCAAACCACCTTCTTTGCCCAAAGCTGTGCTTTAAATAGAAAGTTGTTTTTGCTAGAGACTCACAGGACATGACATACAATGTTTGTCATGGAATCCTTAATGGTATCACTGATAAAATAAGAACATGATTACATTTTTCAGTCTAAAAGCTCCAGCAGTGTTCAAATCACCTATTGAAATGTGCATCACCTTCAAAATCTGGGCTGCGAACATTTCTAGTCTCTGCTTCTGCTTTTTTCCTATACCTTTTGTGAAGATTTGGCATAGATTTACATTAATAAGAATTACTCTTCCAGGGAAACGTTCAATCTCAGACTCTAAAGCATTCTGTAAAGTTTAGAGAATGGAAAAGACACAGCACAAATGCTATGCATGTGACCATAACAAGGCTTCAGTTCTGGTGACGGCAGAGATGTTTGCTCCCTCAGAGAGTCGTCCTCTTAGGATTCTGCAGGTGTTTCTTGAAGGGTCAGTGGATCTTAAATTTGACCCAGGATTTATTAATTGAAAAGTAAATATCTTCCGTGATTGAGGACAGCCAGTAAGGTACTAAGATAAATCATTTCTAATTCAATTAGAAACCTAACTCTTTTTACAGCTGACCTTGAAAATAAAGGAAAGCATAGTCTGATCGAAAGTGGAAGGCTTTCACACCACTTATCCTCATGCTATTATATGAAAAGGGCATTATCAGAAACACATTTTTTAAAATATAATTTATTTCAGATCTGTGCCGGAATAAATAAAACACATGCACCTTAACAGCTTCAAAAAATAGGAAGTAAACTTTGTATGAGTAATTTAACATATTGTATAGATTGTGGAATCATTCTGATACAAAACTGGGCTGTCAGAGACACTGCAGAGTTGAGACATTTTAAATGTGTAACATTAAGTAAGTCAGTGTGTCCTGAAGCCACATGGCAATGGTTATAAAATCCACCCAGCACATATATACACACACACACACACATACATACATACATACATAAATGTTTAATTCTGGGCCAATAAATAGAAACCATTTGTAGGCTTCTTCTCTTCAACCACTGTGAAAGGGCTGGAAGAAAGTAAATTTTTTTCTTTCCAGTTTTATTGAGGTATAATTGACATACACTACTGTATAAGTTGAAAGTGTACAGCATAGTGATTGACTTACATACATCATGAAGTGATTACCACAATAAGTTAAGTGAGCATCCATCATCTCCTATAGATACAAAATTAAAGAAATAGAAAAGATGTTTCACTTATGATGAGAGCTCTTAGGGTTTCCTCTCCTAACACCTTTCATATATAACACACAGCCATGGTAATTAGGTTAATCATGTTGTACATCACACCCCTAGCACTTATTTATCTTGTAACTGAAAGTTTGTACCTTTGGATTCCCTTAATCCAGTTCACTCCTACTACTACCCCCACCTCTGGTAACCACAAATTTGATCTCTTTTTCTATGAATTTGTTTGTTTGTTTATTTTTGAAGTATAATTGACCTACAACACTATGTTAATTTCTGGTACATAATAAGGTAGTGATTTGATGTTTCTGTACATTTCAGAATGATCACCATGATGGTCATGTTATCCCAGAAAGTAAATTTTGATGTTAGATTTCTTCTATTGCACAGCTGCAGAAACCCAATAATCCAGTAGATTCTTTTCCAGGTTACTTCTCTTGATTTCTAAGTGTGGTTGCCCAAATCCAAAGTCTCTATGTAACTCCATGTATACTGGACCGACATTTGGTTAACTTTGCCCAAGTATTGTGGTGAAAAAGTGCAGTGATAAAGTCTCTTTTTAGAATCCTTAGTGATGCTTTGTTATATTTTTTTGGGGGGGGGGAGGAGAATACTTTGAAAAACATAAATTTTAATTTATATTTAAATATATATAATTTATAACTTATAAATCTAACCTAAATCCATGTGATAGTGAAACTTTTAGAACTTTTCTAATATGAGTTTTCTTGAGATAAATAGTGAATAAGATGAGTGACTACATATAGAGTGGCATCAAAACTTTGGGCCTTAACTAACATTGGTTGAAAATTGTGTATAAGCCATTGGTGTCTAAAAATCTTATCTGAGGTAAAATCAGAGTTAGCTGACAGATCTTACTTGATATTAGCCAAGGAAGTTTAGCTATTGTTGTATATTAAGAAATGCCTTCCTTTCTCTCTCTTCTTCCAACCTGCCTTCCCTCTGTTCTCCCTTTTTGTCCTTCTTTTACTCTTTCTCAGTCACTCATTCATTTTCATTCACTCATTCATTAGCCACCCACTGTGTTCCAAGCCCTGTTCTAGGCACCGAAGATACCAGATACAGTAGTGAACAATTTCAGGAGTTGGTTTCTTGTGGCAGAAGACAGAAGACGAAAATAATTTTAAAAAATAGCAGTGATGTATATACTGAGTGATGTAAAGAATATAAAGCATAATGATGGGCTCTAGAGTGGCTGAAGGCAACATGGTGCTCCTTCAGTGAGAGTAGAAAGGGAAGGCTCCTAGGGAGATGAGACCTGAGTGATGAGAAGGAGGCAGCTGTGCTACTGCTACCCAGGGGAACAGCACTGAAGGCAGAAAGGAGCAGTAGATACAAAGGCTCTGAGCAGGTAGGAGCTTATTACAGTCAGGGGACAGAAGGAAGACCAGTGTGGTTGAAGCTCCATGATCAAGGGAAAGAGTGGGAGGAGAGATAGGCAGGGGTCAGGTCACATGGGGTGTTGCAGACCATGGTAAGGAGTTTAGATTTATTTTGATTAAATGGAAGGGTATTGGAGAGTTTTAAGCAGGGGCATGATGTGAAGTCTCCTGAGTATATCTTTAAAAGATGTTGGTGAGATTGTCATTCTCTAGATCACAGAATGTCCCGTTATTGAGTATACAGTAAAGAAACTCCTTTCAGGTCTCACTATTGGCTAAACAGTTAAGAAACTCCTTTCAGGTCTCACTATTGGCTAAACAGTTAAAAACGTTTTTAACCTTATCTCTGATTCATGTACCAGTACAATGTCTCCATTCGATTTAACTTGTAGGAAGTCCAGAGCTAATTTGCAGCTTTCTTCTAGAAATCATACAATATTGTATAGTATACATTTTTTCTTTTTTAAAATTTTATTTAAATAATATATTGATAATGTCCAGAAGTAAAAACAATAAAGAAATTTATATATTGAAAAGGTTTTCTCCCATTTCTGCATCTGCCCAATTCACCATTCATCTTCGACCCCTGTAGACGACCTCCTGTGTTAGCTTCTTGTGAGCCTTTCTAGTGTTTCTTTATGCAGATACAAGCAAATTTAAATATATATTCTTACTTCCCTTCCCCTCTCCCTTCACCAAGGGCCGTGTGTGTGTGTGTGTGTGTGTGTGTGTGTGTGTGTGTGTGTGTGTATTCTTCTACATAGTGCTTTCTTTTCCTAAAGTTGAATCTGGAGATTTTTCCAGTTCAGCACACAGAGAGCTTTCCCAATCCATTTTAGAGTGGGCAGGCTTTTGTCTGACTAGCAGTGCTGTACACCATTTAACCAGTCTTCGTTGATGGACTCTTGGGTTCTTATCTTTTGGTATTACAAACAGTGCTGCAGTGAATAAACTTTTTCATATATCACACTATATTTGTGAGATATAACTCTAAGATAAATTCTCCCAAGTGGGAAGCCTGTATCTAAGTGTACTTTTCATAATATATAATTTTGGTAGGTATTTGTATTTTGCTAGTATTGGCAAATTTTCCTCTGTAGAAGTTGTGCCTTTTTGCAACTCCACTAATAGTGTATGGTAAGTTATGGTACTTTTCATGGTTGGCTTTACTGTTTCCTTATCATTTACCTACATTTTTTCTTAGTCTCAGCTCCCTAATTTATATATTTTGATCCCTCTATGTTGTATATATTTTTGTAGGCCACTTGTAGGTAGCTTTCAATTATTGGTTGAAGGAGGCATTGAATAAACAGGTAAATTTTACACACTTTAATTATTGCTTCTAACACTGGTGTTATGATTATTCTTTTATATTTCTACCCACTCACCCACTAGACTGAATGGCTTCACAATACCATGGTCCATATTTTATTAGTCTTAGGAGAGCAATGGCTGACAGATAATAGGCAATAGGTATTTGCTATCTTAATGAATAAAGTATAGTAGTATTATTTCTAAGCCTAGTAAAGTAATACCTGGTATGCAGAGAAGGAATCAGTGAATAATGTAATGAAAGAGTTAATGACTATAGGATTTTTCTTTTTAAGAGAATCCATTGTATCAATGGCAATAAAGCAATATTATTATGGAATGGACTAATCTTATTTTTTTCAACTCAATGCTATTATAAGGTAAATTAAAGTGATATTCCATCAGTACATGACCTTAGAGCAAATGAAATCCAATACTATATGGCAGATGAGAATTTTTTTCTTTTTAATTTTACACTTTATTTATTTATTTATTTATTTTTGGCTGTGTTGGGTCTTCGTTTCTGTGCTTGGACTTTCTCTAGTTGCGGCGAGTGGGGGCCACTCTTCATCGCGGTGCGCGGGCCTCTCACTGTCGCGGCCTCTCTTGTTGCGGAGCACAGGCTCCAGACGCGCAGGCTCAGTACTTGTGGCTCACGGGCCTAGTTGCTCCGTGGCATGTGGGATCTTCCCAGACCAGGGCACGAACCCGTGTCCCCTGAATTGGCAGGCAGATTCTCAACCACTGCGCCACCAGGGAAGCCCGGCAGATGAGAATTTTAATGAAAACTTTCATAAGGAAATTGTCTAGCGAATAAATTGGAAGGTTAATATAGAGAGTTGGGCTGGCAAAAGAATGATTCTGAGAGAGAATATTCTGCATTAGGGAGCTTTAGATGACATCAATGGTCTAAGAAAATTCTGGAAGACTTTTAAAATAAAATGCTTAAACTTTTGTATGTGTAACAATATATGATTATACTTTATGCATCCAATAATCTTGCTAGACATTCTGGTCTTGATTGTTTTATGATTTGTATCTAAATGAGCTGAAGAAACATGCTAAAACATTTAAAATGTGGTATTACTGTTCATGAAACATGAATGTGCAATAAAAATCTCTTCTCATTGGGTAAGAATGTCAGGCTGGAGTACTGCTCACAGTTACTAATCCTTGTATATGAAACAAGTAATCAGAGAAGACTGTGGACACCAAATAGGAGAGCAGGTAGATGAGGTTTTGCTCTCAGAGTAATGATGATCAGGCATTAAAACACACTTTACCTAGTCAGACTAATTTAAATGTGTACCTGCCAGATATTACAAATCACAGTGACAAAATGTGCATGTATCTTTAAAATTTTTTCATGCTTATTCAATAATCTTGGCATGAACATATGACAGAATGATTTCATCAGACCTCGGGGATTATGATATTGAATATCACTCTGTAAGCATTCATAAGGCATATAAAGATATACCTTATTTTAAACAAGTCTAATTTATGAAAATCCATTTATTTTACAAAAAGATTGTTTGCTTTATAAATGATTTCTTCAAAATTACCTTTAAGTATCATTTTGAGCATGTATTTGAATTATAATTCCACCTATAAATATCTATTTTCTTTAAACACTTTTTCAGAAACATGTAAGTATTCTAAGTACTATTCTTGGAAATAATTACAAGAACAGTAAATAATAATCTTCTGACTTTTTTTTGTTTTTTGAGATTTTTTTTTGATGTGGACCATTTTTAAAGTCTTTATTGAATTTTTACAATATTGCTTCTGTTTTATGTTTTGTTTTTTTGCCGTGAGGCATGTGGGATCTTAGCTCCCCGATCAGGGATCAAAACCACACCCCCTGCACTGGAAGGTGAAGTCTTAACCACTGGACCACCGGGGAAGATCTTTTGACATTTCTGAAAACTCCTTAAAAGTGTTTGAAAAGTTGGCTGATACTTCTCTTGAATATTTTCATTATTTTAGCAATTTTAAGAGACAAGCTGCCATGTTCAAATGATTACAATGGCTACAGAATATATATACATATTTTTAGAATTAAAATAATTTGAAATGTAGTTTTAATAAAAGTCAAATGCTGAGGCGTGCCTTATAGGAGCTATCACACAGTGTCATCTCATGCCTGGCTCAAGTTAAGTATATGAGTTTATAGCATAAACTCCACCCACAGTATCAGGCAGCTCAGCAACTAGCACACATATGGCACATGAAACCCATGTTGCTTTTTATTCTTTACCGATATACTCCATAAGCATATGAATAGATTTGACATTTATGAACAAGTTTCAGTCTTCTCTTCTTAAGAAACAGACACAGTACTACATTAGTTAGAATGATTTCTGGATATAACTGGAACTTCCTTTGGCTGTGGATTTTCTTCAAATTTTGTTAAACCAGCAATCTCATGTAATCTTCATAGATGTTACACTGAACACTTAGAAAACTTTTCTTTCTGTATCAGACACTGACAGGGTTTTTGTGTACAATGTTTAACACCTGTGAATATGGCAAAGAGAGATGATAGTTAAGTTCTCAGCAAAGTCAAGAGCCTTGTTGGCAAAGTATTAATTATATGCCAGTAAAGGAAGTTGTAGTAAAAAAGGAATTACAGTGAAATCTAGTTGCATTTTAAATTGCCTTTTGTATAAAAGTATAAATACACTACCTATATTCTTTGAGCTAAAAAAGTAAAATCTTGGATCAATATCTTAAACTCTAGCTCTGGCATTAATTCACTTGTTTGATTAATAAACCTTTTGAGTATAAACAGTCTGGTTTCTTAAGTTGGCAAAGAATAGTTCAGTTTTTAGAACTATGACACTGACCTAAGTAACATGCTTCACTTTGACGAAATGCACTTAGCTTTAGACTAGTTCAGTCTTCCCATAGGTCCTGCTGGGTGTGCCACGAATGCAAGGTGCTGACTGATCTTTACCTGGATTATTTCTCAAGCTTGTGTTTGCAGCAAGCGACTTTGTGGCATGAGGTAGTGTCTCCATTCAGGACAAACTGCTGGCCCTAAAATGATGGGTTCTTCAAACTCAGGGCTCCTCTCCTGAAAAGCCACCTACTGCCTGTGTAGGCATCATCCGGCCCTCTGCCTCACCATTAGTGATTGGGTTTGAGAAGCTGTCTGAATGTGCTGACATTAGGACTATCGCTTTTTCTCTTAAGCCTTTCACCTCTGGTTCTGGAGCCCTGTGTCTTGTTTCTTCTATTGTTTCTTCTTGGAGCCTCTAGGCTGAGTGATTGTAACAATCACCTTGTTGTTTCTCTCAACTTAAGGGTCAGTTTTGCCCTGAAAGAGTTGTTTCCTATGTTTTGTCCAGTTTTCCAGTTGTTTATGACAAAATGTTAAGTCCACACCTAGTTACACCATCATGCCTGGAAGTTGAAATCTAGGACTTAATTTTTTTGGTTTAGATTTATCTGTTTAAATCCATCATCTTTTCTTTTTGTTCTCCATGAACAAAACAAATATATAACTTTTATTCATAACAGCACTATTCACAATAAGCAAGACATGGAAACAACCTAAATGTCCATCGACAGATGAATGGATAAAGATGTGGTAGGTGGGGCTAATGGCAGACTCCGGGAGGGCTCATGCCAAGGAGTACTTCGCAGAACTTCTGTTGCCAGTGTCCTTGTCCCCGTGGTGAGGAATGACCGCACCCCACATTTGCAGGAGACCCTTCAACACTAGCAGCCATGTGGCTGACAGGGTCTTGGTGCTCTGGCTGGGTGTCAGGCCTGTGCCTCTGAGGTGGGAGAGCCGAGTTCAGGACATTGGTCCACAAGAGACCTCTCGGCCCCATGTCATATCAAATGGTGAAAGATCTCCCAGAGATCTCCATCTCAACGTTAAGACCCAGCTCCACTCAACGTCCAGCAAGCTACAGTGCTGGACACCTTATGCCAAATGACTAGCAAGACAGGAACACAACCCCACCCATTGACAGAGAGACTGCCTAAAATCATACTAAGGTCACAGACACCCCAAAACACACCACTGGATGCGGTCATGCCCACGAGAAAGACAAGATCCAGCCTCATCCATCAGAACACAAGCACTAGTTCCCTCCACCAGGAAGCCTACACAACTCACTGAACCAACCTTTCCCACTGGGGGCAGACACCAGAAACAACGGGACTATGAACCTGCAGCCTGCAAAAAGGAGACCTCAAACACAGCAAGTTAAGCAAAATGAGAAGACAGAGAAACACACAGCAGATGAAGGAGCAAGGTAAAAACCCACCAGACCAAACAAATGAAGAGGAAATATGCAGTCTACCTGAAAAAGAATTCAGAAGAATGATAGTAAAGATGATCCAAAATCTTGGAAATAGAATGGAGAAAATACAAGAAACGTTTAACCAGGACCTAGAAGAACTAAATAGCAAATAAACAATGATGAACAACACAATAAATGAAATTAAAAATTCTCTAGAAGTAAGCAAGAGCAGAATAACTGAGGCAGAAGAATGGATAAGTGACCTGGAAGATAAAATAATAGAAATAACTACTGCAGAGCAGAATAAAGAAAAAAGAATGAAAAAAATGGAGGACAGTCTTAGACACCTCTGGGGCAACATTAAAAACACCAACATTCGAATTATAGGGGTTCCAGAAGAAGAAGAGAAAAAGAAAGGGACTGAGAAAATATGTGAAGAGATTTTAGTTGAAAGCTTCCCTAACATGGGAAAGGAAGTAGTCAATCAAGTCCAGGAAGCGCAGAGAGTCCCATACAGGATAAATCCAAGGAGAAACATGCCAAGACACATATTAATCAAACTATCAAAAATTAAATACAAAGAAAAACTATTAAAAGTAGCAAGGGAAAAACAACAAATAACATACAAGGGAATCCCCATAAAGTTAACAGCTGATCTTTCAGCAGAAACTCTGCAAGCCAGAAAGGCGTGGCAGGATATATTTAAAGTGATGAAAGGGAAAAACCTACAACCAAGATTACTCTACCCAGCAAGGATTTCATTCAGATTTGATGGAGAAATTAAAACCTTTACAGACAAGCAAAAGCTAAGAGAAATGAGCATCACCAAACCAGCTTTGCAAGAAATGCTAAAGGAACTTCCCTAGGCAGGAAACACAAGAGAAGGAAAAGACCTACAATAACAAACCCAAAACAATTAAGAAAATGGTAATAGGAACATACATATCGATAATTACCTTAAATGTAAATGGATTAAATACTCTAACCAAAAGACATAGACTGGCCGAATGCATACAAAAAGAAGACCCGTGTATATGCTGTCTACAAGAGACCCACTTCAGACCTAGGGACACATACAGACTGAAAGTGAGGGGATGGAAAAAGATATTCCATGCAAATGGAAATCAAAAGAAAGCTGGAGTAGCAGTTCTCATATCAGACAAAATAGACTTTAAAGACTATTGCAAGAGACAAAGAAGAACACTACATAATGATCAAGGGATCAATCCAGGAAGAAGATATAACAATTGTAAATATTTATGCACCCAACATAGGAGCACCTCAATACATAAGGCAAATGCTAACAGCCATAAAAGGGGAAATCAACACAATCATAGTACGGGACTTTAACACCCCACTTCACCAATGGACAGATCATCCAAAATGAATATAAATAAGGAAACACAAGCTTTAAATGATATATTAAACAAGATGGACTTAATTGATATTTATAGGACATTCTATCCAAACACAACAGAATACACTTTCTTCTCAAGTGCTCATGGAACATTCTCCAGGATAGATCACATCTTTGGTCACAAATCAAGCCTTGGTAAATTTAAGAAAATTGAAATCATATCAAGTAACTTTTCCAGCCACAACACTATGAGACTAGATATCAATTACAGGAAGAAATCTGTAAAAAATACAAACACATAGAGGATAAACAATACACTACTTAATAACCAAGAGATCACTGAAGAAGTCAAAGAAGAAATCAAAAAATACCTAGAAACAAATGACAATGAAAACACAATGACTCAAAACCTAAGGGATGCACAAAAGCAGTTCTAAGAGGGAAGTTTATAGCAATACAATCCTACCTCAGGAAAAAAGAAATATCTCAAATAAACAATCTAACCTTACACCTAAAGCAATTAGAGAAAGAAGAACAGAAAGACCCCAAAGTTAGCAGAAGGAAAGAAATCATAAAGATCAGATCAGAAATAAATGAAGAAAAAATGAAGGAAATAATAGCAAAGATCAACAAAACTAAAAGCTGGTTCCTTGAGAAGATAAACAAAATTTATAAACCATTAGCCAGACTCATCAAGAGAAAAAGAGAGAAGACTCAAATCAATATAATTTGTAATGAAAAAGCAGAACTAACGACTGACACTGCAGAAATACAAAGGATCACGAGAGGTTTACAAGCAACTCTATGCCAATAAAATGGACAACCTGGAAGAAATGGACAAATTCTTAGAAATGCACAACCTTCCAAGACTGAACCAGGAAGAAATAGAAAATATGAACAGACCAATCACAAACACTGGAATTGAAACTGTGATTAAAATCTTCCAACAAACAAAAACCCAGGGCCAGATGGCTTCACAGGTGAATTCTATCAAACATTTAGAGAAGAGCTAAAACCTATCCTTCTCAAACTCTTCCAAAATATAGCAGAGGGAGGAACACTCCCAAACTCATTCTATGGGGCCACCATCACCCTGATACCAAAACCAGACAAAGATGTCACAAAGAAAGAAAAGTACAGGGCAATATCACTGACGAACATAGATGCAGAAATCCTCAACAAAATACTAGCAAACAGAATCCAACAGCACATTAAAAGAATCATACATCATGATCAAGTGGGATTTATCCCAGGAATGCAAGGATTCTTCAATATACACAAATCAATTAACGTGATACATCATATTAACAAATTGAAGGATAAAAAACATATGATCATCTCAATAGATGCACAAAAAGCTTTGGACAAAATTCAACACCGATGTATGATAAAAACCCTCCTGAAAGTAGGGATAGAGGGAACTTACCTCAACATAATAAAGGCCATATATGACAAACTCAAAGCCAACATCGTTCTCAATGGTGTAAAACTGAAACCATTTCCACTAAGATCAGGGACAAGACAAGGTTTTCCACTCTCACCACTATTATTCAACATAGTTTTGGAAGTTTTAACCACAGCAATCAGAGAAGAAAAAGAAATAAAAAGAATCCAAATCAGAAAAGAAGAAGTAATGCTGTCACTGTTTGCAGATGACATGATACTATACATAGAGAATCCTAAAGACTCTACCAGAAAACTATTAGAGCTAATCAATGAATTTGGTAAAGTAGCAGAGTACAAAATTAATGCACAGAAATCTCTTGCATTCCTACACACTAATGATGAAAAATCTGAAAGAGAAATTAAGGAAGCACTCCCATTTACCATTGCAACAAAAAGAATAAAATAACTAGGAATAGGGGGCTTCCCTGGTGGCACAGTGGTTGAGAATCTGCCTGCTAATGTAGGGGACACAGGTTCGAGCCCTGGTCTGGGAAGATCCCACATGCAGCGGAGCAACTAGGCCCGTGAGCCACAACTACTGAGCCTGTGCATCTGGAACCTGTGCTCCGCAACAAGAGAGGCCACGATAGTGAGAGGCCCGCGCAGCATGATGAAGAGTGACCCCTGCTTGCCACAACTAGAGAAAGCTCTCACAGAAATGAAAACTCAACGCAGCCAAAAATAAGTAAATAAAAAAAAACCCCAAAAAACCTAGGAATAAACCTACGTAAGGAAACCAAAGACCTGTATGTAGAAAAGTATAAGACACTGATAAAAAAAATTAAAGATGATACAAACAGATGTAGCGATATACCATGTTCTTGGATTGGAAGAATCAACATTGTGAAAATGACTATACTACCCAAAGCAATCTACAGATTCAGTGCAATCCCTATCAAACTACCACTGCCGTTTTTCACAGAACTAGAACAAGAAATTTCACAATTTGTATGGAAACACAAAAGACCCCGAATAGCCAAAGCAATCTTGAGAAAGAAAAATGGAGCTGGAGGAATCAGGCTCCTGCACTTCAGACTATACTACAAAGCTACAGTAATCAAGGCATTATGGTACTGGCACAAAAACAGAAATATAGATCAATGGAATAGGATAGAAAGCCCAGAGATAAACCGACGCACATATGGTCACCTTATTTTTGATAAAGGAGGCAAGAATATACAATGGAGGAAAAACAGCCTCTTCATTAAGTGGTGCTGGGAGAACTGGACAGCTACATGTAAAAGAATGAAATTAGAACACTCCCTAACACCATACAAAAAAATAAAATCAAAATGGATTAAAGACCTAAATGTAAGGCCGGACAGTATAAAACTCTTGGAGGAAAACATAGGCAGACATAAATCACAGCAAGATCCTTTTTGACCCACCTCCTGAAGAAATGGAAACAAAATCAAAAATAAACAAATGATACCTAATGAAACTTCAAAGTTTTTGCACAGCAAAGGAAACCGTAAGCAAGATGAAAAGACAACCCTCAGAATGGGAGAAAATATTTGCAAACTAAGCAACTGACAAAGGAGTAATCTCCAAAATTTACAAGCAGCTCATTCAGCTCAATATCAAGAAAACAAACAACCCAATCCAAAAATGGGCAGAATGCCTAAATAGACATTTCTCCAAAGAAGATATACAGGTTGCCAAGAAACACATGAAATAATGCTCCACATCACTAATCATTAGAGAACTGCAAATCAACACTACAATGAGGTATCACCTCATACCAGTCAGAATGGCCATCATCAAAAAAATCTACAGACAAAAAATGTTGGATAGGGTATGGAGAAAAGGGAACCCTCCTGCACTGTTGGTGGGAATGTAAATTGATACAGCCACTATGGAGAACAGTATGGAGGTTCCTTAGAAAACTAAAAATAGAAATACCACATGACCCAGCAATCCCACTACTGGGCATATACCCTGAGAAAATCATAATTCAAAAGAGTCATGTACCACAATGTTCATTTCAACTGTATTTACAATAGCCAAGATGTGGAAGCAACCTAAGTGTCCCTCGACAGATGAAGGGATAAGGAAGATATGGCACATATATACAATGGAATATTAGCCATAAAAAGAAACGAAATTGAGTTATTGGTAGTGAGGTGGATGGACCTAGAGTTTGTTATACAGAGTGAAGTGAGTGAGAAACAGAAAAACAAATACTGTGTGCTAACACATATATATGTAATCCAAAAGAAAAAAAAAATGTTTCTGAAGAAACTAGGGGCAGGACAGGAATAAAGACACAGATGTAGAGAATGGACTTGAGGACACGGGGAGGGGGAAGGGGAAGCTGGGACAAAGTGAGAGAGTATCACTGACATATATACACTACCAAATGTAAAATAGATAGCTAGTGGGAAGCAGCTGCATAGCACAGGGAGATCAGCTTGGTGCTTTGTGACCACCTAGAGGGGTTGGATAAGGAGGGTGGGAGGGTTACGCAAGAGGTAGGGCATATGGGGACACATGTATACATATAGTTGATTCACTTTGTTATACAGCAGAAACTAACATAGCATTGTAAAGCAATTATACTCCAGTAAAGATGTCTAAAAAAAAAAAAAAGATGTGGTATATGTGCACAATGGAATATTACTCAGCCATAAAAAAGAATGAAATAATGCTATTTGCAGCAACATGGATGCAACTAGAGATTATCATACTAAGTGAAGTAAGTCAGAAAGAGAGTGACAAATACCATATGATACCACTTATATATGTAATCTAAAATAATACACAAATGAACGTATCTATGAAACAGAGACAATCATGGACATAGAGAACAGACTGCTGGTTGCCAAGGGGGAGGGGGTTGGGGGAGGGATGGAGTGGGAGGTTGGGGTTAGCAGATGTAAGCTTTTATATATAGAATGGATAAACAGCAAGGTCCTACTGTATGGCAGAGAGAACTATACTCAATATCCTATAATAAACCATAATGGAAAAGAACATAAAAAAATGAATGTGTATATATATATATACATATCTATCTATATATATATGTAACTGAATCACTTTGCTACACAGCAGAAATTAACACAACATTGTAAATCAACTATACTTCAATAAAATAAGGATGAAAAAGAACAAAAACAAACAAATATACAACTTTAAAGACTCTGTCTGACAACTGATCTCCAGTATCTGAAGCTTTGTAGTTCTATTGTATTTTTGTCTTATCTCTGGTTACCTTTGATTATATGTGGATATTGTATTTGTAGAACTGTGTGTAAAAATAATTTGAGACTAGGGTGAGGAGACAGCCAGGCCCTAAGATGGTCTCCAGTGACCCCATCCTTGCATAATCTTCTTTGTTGAGTGTGGGTTGTACTTAATAACTCCACTCTTACTAATAGAAAATGGCAGAAGTAATGGTATGTCACTTTCCAGATTAGGTTACAAGAGCCTGTGGCTTCCATGTTGGTCTCCCTCTCTTGCTGTTGGCTCCTGGATCTGGGAGAAGCCACCCTGTGGGCATCCCTGTAAAGAGGCCCATAAGGTGACAAGCTGAAACCTCCTGCAAACAGCCACATGACTGAACTTGGAAGTGGTCCCTCCAGACCCAGTCAAAGCTTGGGTGACCGCAGCACCATCCGACCCTGTGAACGAAGCTTGTTGGAATCCTGAGCTAGCACCACTGAGCTAAGCTGCTCCTGGATTCCTGACCCACAGAAACTGTCAGATGAGAAATATTTATTGTTTTAAGCCACTAAGTTTGGAATAATTTTTTATGCAGTAATCGATAACTAGTAAAGATGATGATCTCTTTTAATAATGAGGATTTCTATTTGCTTCTGCCAGTTGCCTGGGGGTGCTAGCCCCCTAGGATACCTGCAGAGACTAGTAGCCCAGAATCACCTGTTTCCAGTCTCAGGCACTGAGATGATTCAAAGCTGAGTTGCAGCCCCTTGGAAGGCCTACCTGTGGTTCACCCCAGGTGACAGGGTGTTCTTCTCTAAGGGACAGCCCAAAGTTGGGGATTTAGGAGGGCTCTCCCAGCTCTGTATAGGCCTGGATCCCAGTGTCTGTGACCCAAGCACTAGGAAGCTTGCAGGTCCCGCTCAGCCACCAGCCTCCCAGCTCTCCCCTCTGGAATTGGTATAGTTCCCTGGGAAGAAGTTTCTCTAAACTTGGGGTGTATTAACCTGGACTTCCTTCCCTGCCATCCTCTCAGTAAATCTTGACTATATCGTGAGTTCTTTGATGCCTTGAATTGGTTATTTCTTTAAATATTTTGTTCCATTTTCTAGTCGTCCTATGAGGGGACTGGACTGAATTACTGAGTCTACGTTATTGGAAGTAGAAGTCAAACTTCATTTCTCTATCTGAGAAATTAAAAAGCAAGGAAGTTTCTTGTTGCACATACATCTTAAGTCACCAAGCATATTCAGCTGTAGGTTTCAATATGATAGTTTACTGAATTCTCTAAGAATTTTGTGCTGTACTTTCCATCTAATACTCTGGAGGGTACTTTTCTGGTGGCCAACCTGATTTAGCCTGCTTGCCAATTTTACATGGCGACCTTGCTGTTTTCCAGTCCACATGGATGGGCGGTAAGGGTTAACTCTGACATTAATTCATTTTACTCTCGCAAGCAAGGGCTGTATTTTGATGTCACTTGGGTAATAGGGAGTGAAACAGCATATTTTCTACTATGATATTCCATCTGTTTGAATATTTGTTATTCTCTGCAAAGTTAATCTTGATGGTTTTTATTTTTACATATACTTTCTAGTAAAGAAGTAAATAACCTTGTGTGAGTTAAGTACCAACTCCAAATCACATGGAGTACATATGTCTCTGAAAAATGTTGTGATAGGGGAATTAATAGTTGGGAATCTTTAGCTTTTATTTTGGGGGAAAAGCCTATGTAATTTTTAAAAGTAGATCTATATATGCTGATTTGGAAAAAAAGCCAAGATGCATTTTTACTGAAAAAAAATAGCTGTATACCCCAGGCTCCTGTGTGTGTGTGTGTGTGTGTGTACATGTAAATGTATACAAAATGTTTAAAAGGATACAGAAGAAATGAAGAAGAAGATTGAATATTTGGTATGGGAGGAACTCTTACTTTTTCCTTGTACATCTTTGAATTGTTTGACTTTTTTCTCATTTCACATGTCATTTTCCCAATTAAGTAATTAGTTAATTTAAACCCTGAGTGGACACATATTAGTAGAACAATCTCATGTTAGTTGTAAAGAATGGTATACAATGATTTCCTTTTATCATCCTGTTTTATTATTTCTCTTTCCCATGATCTCTACTAGATATTCAGTTTACACATTTAATTGTTTTAAGTTATGAATAGTATGCATACTAAGTCTCATATTTTTTCCTTCATCCAAATGTATAATGCTTTTTGGTTATATATATATTAGAGTTGTTAAATCTCCCTAAGTCACACTTCAGACTTGAACAGTTGTCAATTAGTATATACAAAATCCAGAATCAGAAATTTTAGAAGGAATCTAAATTCTACCACTTAATAGTTGTTAAAACCTTGTACAAGAAATTTAACCAACATTCCCTCTTATCTTTCCCTCCACCCACCCATGCTCACAGAGTCAGCATTAACAACTGTTTTCCAGACAGTCTTCTGTCTGAGAACGTGAATAACGATAACATCTTTCTCACTTACCTTGCAGGTTTGTGATGAGGAACAAAAGATAATATGCACGAGAGCTTTTGTAAGCTGTACAACAATATGCAAATGTAAGGTTGATTATTTGTAATCCTTTGCTCCATTGTAAAGTGTCAAGGATAGACCACTGTATTAGATGTCCAATTTTCCATATTTTGAAAAAGGAAAAGATGTTGAAGGAATCAGATAGTATCTGTGAAGCCAAAAATCTGAAGAAAACAGTTAAGTATATCATTTGTAACTCAAGAAAAAGAGCAGCAGAAAATATTTTATGTTAAGGGGATAAACCTTCTGGATAATAAAGTATGTTGGTTGTGCTTAAGGGAAGGG